>NC_064418.1:12580000-13317500 GCF_023375975.1 Astyanax mexicanus | reverse complement strand
TAGTTTGTAGGGGCGGGGTGGAGAGTGGGAGGGGGCACGGAACGTCTCCGGACAGAAAACAGCTGATAGCGCTGACAGGAACTTTTCTGATACGTTTCTAATCAGTCATAATCATTCGCTGTTGTTACTTACCATACTCCGGATATTTTCTTTTTAATGCCAGTTCCACCATCTTTTTCCCTCTGGATTGGGCCATCGTAACAAGAAAGTGCAGTTTCACAGAGTAAAATTGCAGCGTCAAAAGAGTCCCGCGTGGTGTTCTCTATGGCAACAGTAACATCGCTGTGGCAACAGCGTAATTATTACGTGAAGTGATACAACAAAGAATGACAGTAACTGTCACGCTACAAGGCAAGAATACAGTAATGGCGTTTACTGCCTTTTTGCTTTGCTTTACTAGTAGTTTTTGTAGTTACTGTACAAACACCCACCAATTTTCTCCAAAACGACACACATTTGAGATGAGATATTTTGCTACATGACAAATAATGCTTTGAATGTTACAAAAAACACAATAACTCATTTTCGCCAAAAAATGCAGTTACTGCCTTTTTGCTTTGTAGGGCAGAATAAGCTTTGCATATCTTGACCTTGACCAATTACTTGCCTTTTTCTTAGGGCACTATTTTAGAGACCTATAGTGCATCAATTTGGATCTATAGAGCAGCTTGATTTAGGGTGTCAGTGTGTCTTTGGTATTGTAAGAGCACAAAAAAATATGCGTCTCCAAAAGCGCAAAAGGCATGTACTAATTTTATTAATTAATCATGTGTGTGTTTTGGCCATACCGTAAAATAAATCCCGTAAAAGAATCAGTGTACCAGTTGTCATTTCCTTTAAGAGCCAGATGAGCTATGACTTTGGCACATTGATATTTTAACAGCACAGCGCTTTTGTGCATCTCAGCAGGAAACTGCAGTTATTTCATTCTTTATTCTATTTATATCCTGCATGGCAAAATAGGATTGGGCGGACAACTGTTGAAGTTAACATCACTCCAGCTGTCAGGTTTCTGGAACAAGTAATATTGGGTACCTGTTGAAATCTTATTTGTGAGGTGTTGTTTTGTGTATTGCGATTGATACGTTTTGTTCATTATTGAATACCAATGATTTAATTATTGTTTTATATATTGCAATTTACTTCTTAATCTTCAGCAACACTTTCTATGAATGTCATGTCTATTAGATTCTATAAACACTTTCATAACATATTCTAATGCATGTATAAGGCTTTATAAACTATAAAAAATAATAATAAATACATGATCCATTATAGCCATGTATATTATTCATTATGACTTGTGATCATAATATTATCAACTGTGCTTATAATATGTGTATGTTAAATTAGTATATATCTCATTAATAATCTAGCCCCACAATGAAAGTCTGTCAGTTTATTTGGAGCGCACAAATACATGTTATAATCATTATAAGTGAATGTAACTCATATTAAGTGAATGTTACTCATATATTATATTCAAGACAAGTGTCATTCATCATACATATTTAAAGTATAATACAGAGTTAATAATACAATGGAAGCTTTTTTATTCATAATGCATAATTCTGCAAATCCGAGACTGAGTTTCTCAGTATTGATATGTATTTATAACATGTTATAAACACAGCTATTAATGCATTATGATTACAGTTCATGATGCATAATAAACACTGCTATAACATTCTATTTATTCTATTTATAGCCATGTATATAATGTCTTATGAATGTAATATAATATAATGTGTTTTCAGTATGTTTATAGAGTCTTATAGAGATGACCTTCCTAGAAAATGTTACTGTATGTTGTTGAGGCTAGAAGTGAGAGTTTGAGAGAGAACCAGCACAAAAATGGAAGTTGGTAGCAGCAGTACATTCAGTTATGTGTTCAATGTAACACAACTGAACTCTGTCTCGTCTGCTTTCCCACTGGAGGGAAAAAGAGAAAAGGAACATGTGTGAATGACTCCGGGCAAAGTGTTTCATGTCCTCTCTGTGTCTTTGGTATCAATGCTCTGAAGTACTGTATTGGTAAGAGCGCTATTTTTGTTGGGTTCTTTTCCCTCACTCTCTCTTATCGGTTCTGATTAGCCATTCTGTTTTGTCTGCTTTTTCTCTTTCTTCTTCTCGCACTTTGTGTTCGGGCCCTTTTTGAGTTAACGATGCGCTCCTGCCCTTCAAAGGCTCTGTGTATTTGTCGCTAAATGATGCAGACAAAACAACAAACGCTTCCGTTTGCGAGAAGCACAGCCGTCACTCTCGTTTGGAGTTGAAGTGAAGAAAAAAACGGCGTGTCTTGGCAGTGAAGGTGAACGAGCACTTCGTCTCCTTCAAAGGACAAAACGATGATGTTTTATGAAGTGTCTGGCGACGAGCTTAAATTAGCCCTGGTAAGGACAGCAGTGGCATGAGGACCCTTTTTGAAAACTGCCAGCTGAATGCCACCTGGGACTGGATTCACTAAAGTGTTCCCAAGAAAAAATGGCAACACTTTTAATGAATGGTATGTAAAGCTATTAGACTCTGTAAACATACTAATAACACATTATAATGCATTTATAAAGCTGTACAAAGCAAACTTGGCTATATATACACATACATAAATGTATAACACATTATAACTATGTTTATTATGCATGCATTATGAATTGTGATTATAATGCATCATCAGCCAAGTTTATAAGATGTTATATATCAATACCGAAAACCTCAACAAAGCTGCCTCATTCTAAACACACACTGAGCCATGCTGGAATTACTTTTAACTCATAAGTATGTTTATAGAGTCTAAAAGACACAACATTCATTGAAAGTGTGGCCGAAAAAACTTACGAAGAATGTTGAGAGAAACACTAATGCACATATGTGAGTAGACCTCTTTCACTAATCCCTTGAAAGCTGTTTTTTTTTTAAACCCACATATTTTTTGGAGTTTTGGATTTGTTTGAGTACTTGTATTTTTCCTTTATACTTTTTACCTGAGTACTTGTATTTTAACTTACTGGAGTACTTGTATTTTTACTTAAACCCAAGTACTTGTATTTATACTTTTTACATGAGTACTTGTATTTTTACTTACCGGAGTACTTGTATTTTTACTTAAACCCAAGTACTTGTATATATACTTTTTTACATGAGTACTTGTATTTTTACTTACCGGAGTACTTGTATTTTTACTTAAACTCAAGTACTTGTATTTATACTTTTTACCTGAGTACTTGTATTTTTACTTATCCTAGTACTTGTATTTATACTTTTTACATGAGTAGTTGTATTTTTACTTACCGGAGTACTTGTATTTTTACTTAAACCTAAGTACTTGTATTTATACTTTTTACATGAGTAATTGTATTTTTACTTTTTACCTGAGTACTTATATTTTAACTTTAACCTGAAAACTTATTTTTACTTTGACCTGAGTACTTGTATTTTTTGCCTCACCTGAGTACTTATATTTTAACTTTAACCTGAAAACTTATATTTTTACTTTGACCTGAGTACTTGTATTTTTTGCCTCACCTGAGTACTTGTATTTTAACTTTAATCTGAAAACTTGAATTTTACCTTTAACCTGAGTACTTGTATTTATACTTTACATGGGTACTTGTATTTTTACTTAACGTGGGTACTTGTATTTTTACCTAACCTGAGCAATTGCATTTATCCTTTAGCCTGAGTGCCTGTGTTATTAATTCAGCCTGAGCAAGAAAAAAGTAGGTGGACCCTTAAAAATGTTATGTTTTTAACATAAATGTGTCATGAAATGTGATCTAATATTCATCCAAGTTAAGGGTATTGACACACATGATAAATATTTTTACTAAGCCTGAGTGATTGTATTCTTGCGTGTTGGTGTTTGCATTCATAAAATGATCAGCTGATTTGTAACCCAGCAGGACCTCACTTTGCTTTAATTATGGCGATTTTAATGCATGAATGCGCCTGATGAATTTGCAATATAATAAAGCGCTAGCAGGTCCAGGGTGTCCGGGCATTGTTTTGGATGTGCTCGCTTTTGTGAGGGGAAAGAATCGAGCATTGCGCCGCGAGACTCTGGCTGCGGGTCCGTTAGGACACTCGAGTGCTTTGCTAATGCACTTAATGCATTGTTTACTCGAGCAAATGCTTAATTACCAGGTAGAATTAATTAATTACTCTTCTTCCAAAGCCGACAACACTTCTTCCCTTGGGCGGACAGGAACCGCGGCGTATGTGTGTGTGTGTGTGTGTGTACTTTGTGTCTGAGTTCGGGGTGGGGGGTATGGAGGGGGCTGCTGAAGGGGCTCGAGGTGACCCTCTCTTTTCTCAATTCTTTTTCTGTCATTTATTTTTAGAGGGGAGTGGAAAGAGAGAGGTGGTGGTTGGGGGAGGTGGGGCGGGTCCTCAGGGAGAAGACAGGTTAACATCACATTAAGTGGAAAGGGCAGCACTGCGGAGGTTTCTCCCTTGCGTATTCTCTCACTTCCTTTTTCTTTTCTTTCCCTCTTTCTTTTTTTGTTGGTATGCGCTCTCTCTCTCCATCTCAGAGAACCCCCATTAGCATAATGTAGTAGAAAGTCAGCTTTATTCTAATGGGAGGCGAGTGCTAAATGGGGTGGAGGATATGCACTTGGCTGTTTAATGTAATCGCTACACAACCACACCAGCAGACTTTGGGAATTACAGCAGATCACTAAGGCGATTATGTTGTAGGATTTTTTTTTTTTTTAGTTTAATTAATGCCTTTAGTTTTTCATCTAAACATAATTATTTAAATTTACTTTTATTGCATGCATTAACTTTTGCAAGATGTAATTGTACATGCTCTCTAGTGGATGCTAATTGGTTCCCACTAATTGCTATATACTCACAACTAGTAGTTGAGACTCCTAACTAAAGGTGATTATTTGAGGAACCGTCAAGAAGGTGCTTTAAATGCGGTAACACGTTCTATGAATGCCATCTCTATAAGACATACTCATAGCACATCATAATGCATTCATAAGGCACTCTAAACATGGCTATATATTTTTTTTTATATACATAAAACTTTATAATTGATCATAGCCATGTTTATTATGCATTATGAACTGTGATCATAATGCATTAATAGCTGTGTTTATAACATGCTATACATCAATACCAAGAAACTCAGTCCCAGCTTAATGTATGTTCAAAAATATTTAACATATAGTGCTGTGAAAAAAGTACTTTCCCACTTACATTTCTTTTTGCTTTTTCATATTAAATTAAAATATATTATAATTTAACAAACTTAAATATCAGAAAAAGATAACTTGATTTAATATAAAAGCCGTTTTTAAATGATAGTTTAATTTATTAAGGCAAAACAGCCATCGAAACCGCATTTTTCAGAAAAGCTTAATAGAACCTGTCTATTAAACAGAACCTGTCTGACATGAAGCAGTATAAAAAAATATGAAAAAGCAAACACATTATGCCCCAATCTGAAAAAAAGTTTAAGAACAGATAAGAAGTCATTGACATCGGGAAAGACGTTTCTAAGAATTTGTAACTCCACTGAATCACAGTGAGAGCTATTATTCACAAACACAGAAAATATGCAACATTGGTGAATCTTCCCAGGAGTGACAGGCCTACTGAAATTCCCCCAAAAGGGCATGGACAACTTATCCAGGAGGTCACAAAAGAAACCAGAACAACATTTAGAGAGCTGCAGTTTGCAGGACGGACGGAATTAGTTGGGGTATTTTTTTCTTTCTCAGTCCGGATGCAAGAGTTTTATCACTTAGTAGAAATGTGAAATAGAAAAACCATTGAGAAACTAATCCCGTCCGGATAGGGCTTTAGACATTACTACCCAGAGTGGACAGTGCAGTGGCTGCTAATAATTGTGACTGGCAGTGTCAGGCTAGAATTGTTCATGTCAATGTTGTATATTTGTAGCTTGACTTTCATCACCTTCTACTCTTTGCTACTATTACTTTTGCCATGATTACTGCTCCCTGATTGGTCTGCTGAGGCGAATGCTCCTATGAATGGCCAAATGCTTGAAGCTCGCTACTAGCGTCACTGTAATTGGTGTCTATGTGTGTGTGTGTGTGTGTGTGTGTGCCTTTTGGTATGTGTGTAGGTGTACAGAATTAATCTGTGCGTGTCTTGGCTCATCCAACAAAAACTCAAGCATAAAAACTGCAATAACTTCATAAAAGAGTGGATGAGGAGTAGCTTGCTCCCACAAGCTCTATTAAAGCCTCATTATGATTCAGAAGGAGTAAGTGCTTTTAATGCTCTGATGATGTATCCCCTCTGCCTGACTGTCTTATTAAAACGGCACTCATAATTATGTTCAGATTCACAACAAGATGGTCTCTTTCAACTCCATATGAATCCAGGCATGTTTCTTTGCTCAACAACTAGGATTTAAATGCAGTCCTGACGGAGGACCTTTCTATTTTATTCATTGGTGAAAAACACAGATGCTGGTGGGGATAATTATCTGTTGTATCTTCCTCTGGTATGAACCTGTTGAAGCTTCTTTGGGTTGTTAATTCATGAATTGAGCTGTTTCATAATTGCGCACTCAGGGTGTTTTTGCCACCAGCACTATTTGCCACCAGCACTAAATGGCCTCGGGTTCAATAGCACCATTGGTGAGGTTTGTTTCGAAACCAAAACCAGTGCACCTACACCTGCGAGAGGAGGTGGGCTCGGTCTTGTTCCAAACGAACTCCTGAGTGGTTCATTTGTGTTGAGAATGTGATCCGACCTCGATCTGATCCATCGATTATATACAGTATACTCCTTTCATTTGAACTGAATGGCTGTTCAGGTGCAGTTTAACCTGATTAACCACCCAGATAATTGCTGTAGCTATGAAAAAACACTGTCTCTGCTGCTGCTCTATGCTAAGCTGTTTTCCCCCGAAACGAGATACAGTACAGACCACAAGTTTGGACACACCTCCTCTTTTTCAATGCGTTTTCTTTATTTTCATGACTATTTACATTGTAGATTCTCACCGAAGGTATCAAAACTATGAATGAACACATGTGGAGTTTTGTACTTAACAAAAAAAGGTGAAATAACTAAAAAATATGGTAACACTTTATTTTAAGGAACACAAATTAGGCACTTATTAATGTCTTATTATTTGCTTAATAAAGCCTTAATTAGACATTTATAAATGATTTATTCACTACTTATTAGTCTTTATTCTGTGTAAGGGTTATTGGTGCTTAATTAGTGGTCTGTTATGTGGAAATGATTAATAATGGCTGTATTAGTTCTTATAGTGCACTATAAACAGTTATGTTAGCACCCAGTTAAGCAGGTTATTAAGCATTAACTATTAGCCAAATCATACACGTTATTAGTGTATAATTGGTCGCAATCTGATCTATGTGAGTTTGGTACGGTTATAGCTGTGCTGGAGTTTACTGAGTTAATCAGGGTTTAATAAGTCACTAATAGACCAAGAAGTGTACCATATTCTAAAGTGAGGTTTTGTTCATCACTAATTAGACACTAAAAATAACTGAATAAATATTTTATCAATCAATCCCCCTCACAATGTACTTAATAAGGGTTTAATAAGTCACTAATAGACCAAGACACAATAGTACCATATTCTAAAGTGAGGTTTTGTTCATCACTAATTACACACTAAAAAGCGCAAAATAAACATTTAATAAGTCAATCTCCATCACAATTTAGCTAATAAGTGCTGAATAAGTCACGTATACACCCAGAAGTGTACCATATTCTAAAGTGAGGTTCTGTTCATCACTAATTAGACACTAAAAAGAACTGTGTGTTTGACTTCCCATTTAAATAAGTTGAATGTCAAAAATGCAGTTGTCCTAATGAAACAACAGAAAACACATTTTAGCACATTTATTCTCTTTTGAATTCAAGCAGTTTTATTTTCTATTGGTTTAAGACTCTCAACTGTTAAATTTAAAATGTAGATTGACTGACTGACTGGTCGAATGTGCAGATACCAATATAGCTAAAATGGTAACTGTTCCCAAGAGTACAAGCCGTTTATTCTGAACTAATTAAGAACTAATACAGCCATTATTAATCATTTCTACATAACAGACCACTAATTAAGCACCAATAACACTTACACAGAATGAAGCCAAATAAGTAGTGAATAAATCATTTATAAATGTCTAATTTTGGCTTTGTTAAGCAAATAATAAGACATTAATAAGCGCCTAATTTGTGTTCCTTAAAATAAAGTGTTACCAAAAATATATATTATATTCTAGTTTCTTCAAAATAGCCACCCTTCAAGAGGTGGTCACGTGAAATGATTTACTTGAGCTACCTAGCTGCTTACTAGCCCCAGTATGCTTAGTATCTGGGTTAGCCTTGATTTAGTATAGTATAAAAAAATGGGAGAAGGACAACATGGTGTTGCTAATACTCATCAACTCCAGACTCATGATGAGGGATCTAAACACAAGGTACCCAAGCTAGGCTAAAAGCTTAAGCTATCCAAGTGGGTCTTCATTGTTTGCTCCCTCAAAAACAAACTGGATTAATTTGCCTGCAATAAACTGGAGCTCACCTCACTTTTTTACACATACAGTAAGACACAAGCTAAACCCAGGGAACCTAGGGAAGTGAGTTATGGCAAGGCTTAAAGCTATTCCGGATTGTGTTAAGCACTGTAACCTGTCATAGTGCCATAATCCAGACTATCTAAGCAAAGCCACTGATTCTGAAGTAAAATAACAGACTAGTAAATAGGTTCATAAAACGATCTAATCATTTTTCGCCTCAAATAAAGTCAAATACTTACTATATCTGCATCAATCAAGAGCTTGTTGTTTGACAGCTAGCTTAAAATACTCAATAAATGCAATTCTATGGCAATACACCCAGGAATTTATCCCTCACCCAGTGGCTTTGTTTAGGTCAAACATTTAAAGGTTCTTTCAAGCCTAAAGTTCATCCCCTCATCCATCTAGATTGCTGTGAACATGCATTTCTACAGCAGTGTGTCTCAGTCCTAAAAATGTCATATTGTCAAATGTCTCCGTCCTTAAAATGCTATATTGTCAGAAGCAGTTATTTCTAGTTCATTTGATTTTCGGCCATCGCTAGGGCCAGGTCATCAGTCAGACTGACAGGAGAATACAGTCTATATTCTTCACAATGTGCTGAAATGCCATGCCTAACACATTCATGTTCGCGTTCCAGGCGAGGTCGGCACATATGGTTGGGGAGGGTAACGGGTGACCGCAGATTAAAATTTAACATGATATTTAATGTAGTTATTGTAAGTTGAATCAATATTTTTGGGTATATTCATGAATTAGCTACTAGCATATTAGATACTTCTCGAGATACAAGATTGTAGTTAATGTAATTTTGGACCATTTCAGGATTGGTCCATTCACCATGGAATTATATGCAATACACAATTTAACCCTTAGAACCCCATTGACCCAAATTGCGCCAAAAAAAAAAAAAAAAAAGTGCATTGTATATACAGCTTAATTACGCAGGAATGCGTCAACACACCAACATGATTCGGTAACACTTCCTATGAACCCTGTATTCATAGTGCATAATAAAAAAAATCATAATGCATTATATGTCATGCATAACACCTTATAATGACTGTATAATAAGCCTGTATAATTACACATAAGTATTTACAGCGACATCCATAACACATTATAAAGAAAGAACTTACAGTGCCTTATAATATCTGTTCATAAGAACATTGTACAATGTAATGCTGTAATGCACTATAACACAGATTTGGTATATTTTGGTACAACACTACATTGTATAATGTTCTTATATACAGGTATTATAAGGCATTTTAAGACCTTTTTTAATAAACCTTTATATACTTGTAGTTTATAATGTGTTATGAATGTCGCTGTAAGTACTTATGAGTTATTATACAGATTTATTACAGTCATTATAAGGTATTATGCATGTCATATAAAGCATTTATAATGCACTGAACTGAAGTGATTTTGAGAAATCTAGAGGTGGGTAAATGAAGAAAAATAAATCCGCCTGGTGCTGCTCATGTGTTCTGTCAGAGTAATAAGCCATGTACTGAACTATCATTAAAATTCTTATACTTTCAACTAATATACACTCTAATCTAACTATTACTGAAAAGAAAACTCTCGTGTGAATTGATTTAAAGTCTGTACATTCAAAAATAAGTCATACAAACAGGCGCTGGGTAACATTTTGATCAAAACATGATCAATTTCATTAAGATTTACAAATTCTGAAAGAATTTACATCTCAAATTATGACATTTTTAAGCAGCTCAATGTCTTCTGGTGTAAGTAAAAATAATAGCATGTGGCTGTCTCTTGACATAACTGTGTTATAACAAGTGAAAGGGGAACTGACAAAAAAAATAAAAACTAAGAAAAAACACCCCAAAATAGGCTGGGGTTCAAAGGGTTAGGTAACAAGTGGTAAAATCACACTATGCTCAAAATGTGCAAACCAGATTCCTCTTAAATAAGGGTTAATCTACAGTTACAGTAGATACAGCAGTCACCAGCATACATGTTCTATGCCTCTATGTCTCTGCTGCGAGACATGCCTCCACACCAATTCTGTCTTAACTTTCTGTAATTGGTCTAAAAGTATAAATCATCTAAAAAAGTGTTTTCACACTGTAAATAAACTGGATCACGGTGCAGCGAATGCTGAGGAGACCACCCAATTTTTGCCCTTGGGTTGGTAATATGGTTTATGACCATCTTTTACACCTTGGTCCCTTACAATGTAGGTGTAAAAGTACTCTTAGTTGTGGATGGGAGGGACATTTTATTTCTGTAGTTGCACATGAATTTAACATTCCTAGATTCTCAGGGTCACTTTGAAAAGGTTTTAAAAAGGTATTTTGATAAAAAATTTTTTACTTCTGTACAAATTCCAGGTGAATTAATTCAAAGTTAAGTCCAGGTTTGAGAACATTGATATATTATGTAGGTACTGTAAGTTGGAACAGGCTTTTTTTTTTTGGTTATTTTCTCATATTAGCAAAATACTAGATACTTCTTGAGATACAAGATTTTATTCTAAGTAATTTTGAAGCATTTCTATTGGTCTGACACATGGGGCTCGCCATATTGTATTGTATACAAAAGTACATTTAACATTCCTAGATCCTCAGTGTTATTAATGCACAGTCAAGGTTGGGATGTACAGGGGTTGGACAATGAAACTGAAACACCTGTCATTTTAGTATGGGAGGTTTCATGGCTAAATTGGAGCAGCCTCGTGGCCAATCTTCAGTAATTGCACATTGCACCAGTAAGAGCAGAGTGTGAAGGTTCAATTAGCAGGGTAAGAGCACAGTTTTGCTCAAATATTGCAAAGCACACAACATTATGGGTGACCTACCAGAGTTCAAAAGAGGACAAATTGTTGGTGCACGTCTTGCTGGTTCATCTGTGACCAAGACAGCAAGTCTTTGTGACCCGGTATCCAGGGTAATGTCAGCATACCACCAAGTAGGACCAACCACATCCAACAGGATTAACTGTGGACGCTGTAAGAGGAAGCTGTCTGAAAGGGATGTTCGGGTGCTAACCCGGATTGCATCCAAAAAACATAAAACCACGGCTGCTCAAATCACGGCAGAATTCAATGTGCACCTCAACTCTCCTGTTTCCACCAGAACTGTCCGTCGCGACAATACATTATTGTGGTCTAAAATTGAATTATCTGCTATCCAGGCAGTTTACGTGCCATCTTTATAAATGTCATGTTGGAATGTATCTTGTTGGGGTGGTTTGGGAATTTCCACTTGATGTAGATTTTTTTAACGCTTCACACAAGTACTTATACCTATGAGAGCTAACTTTGTGGAGAGTCAAGAACTGTTGTAGGACTACTTCATTGGCTGAAAGTGAAAGAGTGTGTGTGTGTGTGTGTGTGTGTATGTTATGCATGTGTGTGCGTTTTCGAGTGAGTGTGGGGTCGGAAAGATAATGATAGTTAAAACTGAAGGATGGTTTACATTCCCATAATCACCTCATTATTGGAGATGACCACTTGAAAGACTCTCCAGCACATGGCCTGTCTGAAGCTCTTACACTGCAAGGCGTAATATTGGGGCCCATTAAAGTGATATACAATGAATGTGTGTGTGTGTGTGTGTGTGTGTGTGTGTGTGTGTGTGTGTGTGCATTTTAGTGCAAAAAAACTATATCTATTCAATTATACAGTATGCTATGCAAAGCAGTATAGCTTTATAATAAATGGGACACATTCTATATATACTGTACCATATTTTTTGGACTATAATCTATTTTATTACTATAGTCAGGTATTAAGAAGCAGTAAAGCCACTCTGCTGAAGTGTATAGCATTATATGGGTGAGTTTTCATTGAAGTTTCTCCAGCACTAAGACAGGGAGCAGCATCATTAGCATGCAGAGAGAATATTGGACTGTAGTCTGCAGGTTTGCAGTGTTAAAACAAGCTAGGTGTGACGAACCGCTATCTGATAGTGTCCTGGGTTACCGGAACACTCAGGGTTCCACAGTCTAGCACCATCAAGGGGTAGACTGCTAGTGCTGCGGTTAGCGGCTCATGCTAATGCTGCTTCACCCAGCCTTAGTGCTGGAGAAACTTAACGGAAAACTCACAGTATACACAGTACTCAAAAGTAACTAGGAAGGATAAGATAAAACAAAACTTATAAAAGTACAAATACCAAAAAATGTTTATAACAATTTGTATCCAAAAAATACAAATACAAAAAAAATATAAAAAAGTATAAAAGTACAAAAGTGCAGTCAGTAGTGTGTAATGGAGATGAACAGTGCAGTTGAACACAGTAGACAATGAACACCAGTTGATGTGCATATAATGAGGGTATATGATGCCAGCCATACAAAAAGTGCAAATATACAGTTATATAATAATTTAAATTAAATTTGCAGTGCAAGCTTGTGCAAAAACTACTAGTGCAAAATAATGTTATGTAAAAAGGGCACCTCTGAGAGTGTGTCTGCTGAGATGAGGGGTGTGTCCATGTAGTGACCAGAGTGGCCAGAGTGAAAAAGTGTCACAGAGTCTTTAGTTTGCTGTGCTGAGAGGAGTTGAACAGTCTTATGGCCTGAGGGACAAAAGACCTCCCCCAGCTGACCCATTAGAAGAGAAACATGGCAACACCTTCACTTAAATGTAGGCATTCTTACTAGTATCGCCTTATAATCCAGTGCTCCTTAAGTATGAAAATAGACCAGTAGACCAGTGTGCCCCATAATTCAGTGAAAATACGATACATATATACATTTTTCAGATGTTTGTAGACACCTCTTGTAATGAATGGATTCAGCTACTTTCCTTTTCCTACTTTGATGCCAGGCATGAGCTAGATGGGTATAAAGCCCACTAGCACTGAGCTGTGCATGATTGGGAGAATGATGTTCTCTGGAATGATGGAATGAGAAGGTATGACAAACGTTTGACTAGTACTTTACTTCATGTAAACAATAGTTTCGGAAACTGGGCATTGCAAAATACCCCCAAACACAACCTCTAGAAGACAACTGCTTTGCTAAGGAAGATGAAGATAAAGGTGATGGGCTTGCCGAGTATGTATCTAGACCTAAACCCAATTGAGGAGAGGGTACTGACTGCAGCCTGCGGGAAGAAAGAGTTGGACGTCCAGCGCATCCAGCCCCGCCCACTTTGTCAGCATCATGTCGTCCAGCCATGCCCACTTTGCCAAAATGCCAGATTAATGTATTATGAATCGATAGAAAAATGTTTTGTATATTGGTTAACAGTGGCGTGCAGTGAATATAGTGGGTACCCCTTCTGCAACCCCTTCCTAATCGCAAGCATATGTAGTTATTGTAATATTTATCTATGTGTCGATATCGGTCGGTGGCGGGGTGGGGGGGTGGGGGATTGGGGGGTGGTTGCAGAAGGGGTACCCTCTATATTCACTGCACGCCGCTGGTTTGTAGACACCTCGTCTGGCTAATGTTAGCAGCAGATCATTTAAGTTCTGTAATTTTTTTTATAGTTTTTTTTTTTTTTTTTTTTTTTTAACAAACAAGTATTTGGATAGCAGCCAGGTGTGTTAGAATGGAGAGAGAACAGTATATATATATATATATATATATATATATATATATATATATATATATATATATATATATATATATATGTGTTTGTGTGCACATCTTGGCAGCAGTGATTGAGAGCTGCTGGATTGCAGGTTTGTAATATGAGGGAGATTGGGAGTCCTTGATGCAGGCGAATGCAGGCAGAATTTTTTTAAAATCTGTTCCAAGAAAATGCGTCTCAACTGCCGTGATTGTAAATTACCGTCTCAGATGAAATTTAATGGTACATTCTCTCGTTTTTTTTTTTTGTTTGTTTGTGCCATAGCAACAAGGGTGTTATGACTATTACAAAAAGCTTTCCTGTACGTTTTTTTTTTTTCTTTTTTCTTTCTTTCTCTCTGTATATTGATGTGTGCGTGTGTCTCACCCCTCGGAGTATTTGTGCTTCTGAAATGGATGCTTGGTCCGAGTCCATGGCTCTTCACGCAAACTTGAGTGGCCACTACTCCTCTTCTACGTGCTCGGTTGCCCCTGGAAACAACCTTCTCAGTGCCACAGGCGAGCGCCGACCACTATTGTAGAGGAGCTGGAGTACCGCACTTAGGCTCGCCAGGAGTGGATATCTGCAGCTCTCTGTGTCTCTCGTCCCTCTCTCTCTCTCTTTCTCTCTCTCTCTTTCTCTGTCCTCCTGTGTGCACTCAGAGTGTATTAGTTCCATCCAGACTATTTACATGCCTGTCCTCTGATGTCACCCTAATCACTGTAATGCTTTGGTGATAACTCTTGTATAACTGTATTTTCCACTTTGGAGTTTATTCTGCTTTTTGGGAAACTGCACCAGCTTGTCCATGAACACACCAACAAAAATGGTTTTGGAACCAGTGGACCTACATTCTGATATGCTTTTCCAATAGAAAAATGCTTGTCCAAATACTGCTGCTTGTGCAAGAGCTTGCTGTCTTAGAGACACAGATACTAAGCCATGGCCAGTCACATCTCCAGACTTATAGCTCATTAAAATTCAAAATGTATCTGAAGCTATAGTATTGGACATGCTTTCATTGCTTGCAAAATCTGCAGGAACTGAGTGAGAATACTTGAGCTAGAAGCAGATGGATCTGGTGCAACTTCACTGCACAACAAGGAAAGTGTATTTCCTGAAGGTATGAATGAAGATTTTACGATAAAAGAGTTTTTTTGGGGGAATATTTTAGGGAAACAGGTGTCTGTATTGTCAGTTTGGTTGGGTTTTTTCCTTTGTGTGTATTTTTGAGCAAAAGTCTTTTTTTTTCATAAAATTAATGACTAACTGTGTTTGTGAATTTCAGAAGGACTGAGCCTCTCATTGGCTGATTACGTGACCTTCAATACTTGGAGTGTTTCCATTGGTTGTTTTGAAATTATGTGTGTTTTAAAGGCTGGATCGTTATTAACTTTTGTCTTTTAACCCGGATGAAGGCCTGAGTGCCGAAACATGTTGGTTATTTTTTTTATCTCTAATAAATTGGAAATTCTCCAGTCAGCAAGTGCTGTTGGTTTTTACATTTTTTTTTTATCTGACAATACTTAAGCTGCATTGGGATGGATTATCACCAGAAACCTCATTAGGAACCTCTACAACTTCCAAAAAAAAAATGATATGTGAAGTCAGCCTCCGCCTCTTTTTGAACGGCTGCTGATGCAGCCTGTGCTGATCAACATCATCCTAGGAGTAATGAGGGAAATAAAAAAAAAAAAACATCATCTATCCACCCAGAAAGAGCAAGGCCAATTGTGCTCTCTCAGGGCTCTGGCAGATGACCAGGCAAGCTGCATGACCAGGATTTGAAACAGCAATCTCCTGATCATATTGTAGTGCCAGCACTTTAGACCGCTGGACCGCTCGGCACCCAACCCCCTGTAAATATGAATATAACTGCAACATTTTGCGAAAATCCTGTCATAACAGCAAATTTATCTTCTACACTAATTTTTATTTGATAGGAATGAAAATTGGAATATCAGTTGATAATCGTCAATGACAAGACTGTAATGCATTGTTCTTGAAGCATAAATGCAACCAATAAATCCCAATCACCAAGATCAATGGTCACACGTTTAGAAGGTCTGGTATCACAGTGTGGGGGCCACTTTATATGATGCTAAATCATCATTGCTCTTTATTACATATTACGTTAATAATGTGGCCCTACGTGTTCTAAACACACACTCCTATGCACTATTCCAACAGGACAATGCTCATCCACATACTGCTACAGGCGCAAGAGCTTCTCTTGAAGATGTAGATGCTATGACATGGCTATTTACATCCAATCACATGATGCTATTCGACATACTTTTAACAACAGTAGCTCCACACTTCATTGGTAGAATTCTGAGGGTCTTGACATTAAAAACGACACACTGAGAACTTTGAAAGTCATTTGTTAAAAATTAGTTAAAAATTTTGTTCACACAGTACCTTTAAGTAGTTTTCAGAGTGCTGACAAATTTAAAACTTAATCCTAAATTAAGTCATTACAAGTCAGTTGGCATGCACAAACAAACAAATAGCAAAATTGATTCTGATATTTAAAACCAGAATAGAGCAACAGATTGCAAAATCAGTTCAGTAGAAATGCGTTTTCAGCAACAACTGGAATTCATGCATTTCCACTTAACTGATTTCGCTCTATTCTGGTTTTAAATGTCAGGGCCCTCAGAATTCTACCAGTGAAGTGTGGATCTACTTTGCTCTTGTTAATGGTGTAAAATATAATAAATAGCAATTTCTTTACCTGGGCATCTCTATGCCTCTATTGATAGCATTGTAGGCCTGTTTGGAGTCCATTTCACACCAGATTTCTCCTTTAAGTGTTTTCCTTCAACTTCTACTCAAGTCCCTTTTTTGATGGAACACTTGTACATTTACTTTTAGTCTGGGTCTCTAGTAATTTATACATGTTTGATGAGGCCTAACACCAAAACTATTCTGAAATGTCTCATTTGTTAAATAATTTGAGATCATGTTTGTTACACTAGCATGTGAGCTGTTAATATACGCTAATGCTAATATGTATTTGTTTGTTGCTTTCAAATTCAAAACCATGACACCCTGACACCTGGCATGTGTCCTTATCCTAAACATGATATGTTCTGAACCTGAGGATAATGACCTAAAACATCCAAAATTATTGGGATTAAAACCTTGCTACTTGATTGTTTACTGTTCTTTCCTTTCATCCTGAAAAAGTAAGCATTTGGAGATACAAGAATGACAATATGTCAAATTTTATGCCTAAAACCACACTAGAATCTAACACAAAAACCTTCACCATTATCATTACAGCACAGTCTGTCCAGCTGCCTTTTATAACCAAGTGTATTTAATGTCAACTCAACAAAACACAAAATCATAACAAAATCATAGAGTTTACGTATATTCAGAACTCCTCAAGGATGAGAACCTCTTTAATGAGAAATAACTCCAGCAGGAAGTCTAGAAGGTTAGCCATTAATAAAAGTTTTGAAGGGTTTTCTTGTGTAAGCCAGCTATGCCTTCGTTTTTGTCGGATTCACCAGCTGATTTTTGCTGAGATACTGTAGTGAACTCAACGCCAATTAATATTATTACATCTGTCGTTAGACTCATTTAGTTTAATGTTAAAAAACTGTGAAAAATTAAATAAGGGTACCTATGGCAGGGGTGTCCAAACTACGGCCCGCGGCCCATTTCCTTCTTTGGAGCGGCCAGCGAGGTATTTTAGAAATAGAATGAAAGTTGGCCCACTGTTAAGCAGGATTTTATAATGAGAGATTAGGCACAGTCACGGGCCATGCTAGGTGTCAGAAACGGGCAAAGAGTCTAAAAGTGCCGAGAGTGAAGTTGAAGCGCAGAAAAACGGGCCAAAGAGTCTAAAAGCGGAGAGGATGCACAGTTTTAGCGCAGAAAAACGGGCCAAAGAGTCTAAAAGCGGAGAGAGTGCGCAGTTGTAGCGCAGAAAAACGGGCCAAAGAGTCTAAAAGCGGAGAGGCTGTGCAGTTTTAGCGCAAAAAACGGGCCAAAGAGTCTAAAAGCAGAGAGAGCGCGCAGTTTTAGCGCAGAAAAACGGGCCAAAGAGTCTAAAAGCGGAGAGAGTGCGCAGTTGTAGCGCAGAAAAACGGGCCAAAGAGTCTAAAAGCGGAGAGGCTGTGCAGTTTTAGCGCAAAAAACGGGCCAAAGAGTCTAAAAGCAGAGAGAGCGCGCAGTTTTAGCGCAGAAAAACGGGCCAAAGAGTCTAAAAGCAGAGAGAGCGCGCAGTTTTAGCGCAGAAAAACGGGCCAAAGAGTCTAAAAGCGGAGAGGGTGCGCAGTTTTAGCGCAGAAAAACAGGCCAAAGAGTCTAAAAGTTGCCGTAATTAAGGAGTTTAATATTAAGAGACATCATGAAATGAAACATCAATTTGAAAAATCTTAGTTTACACAACACTGTCAAAGATAAAGATAGTAAGTCAAGTAAAATGGTGTGTAAATGATAGTAATCAGGAAAGAGTATTATTTAAAGTGGTATATTTACGATACATGTAATAGGACTCAGATCTTCAAAAAAAAAAAAGTCAGTCCAAAGTCTTTGGAATATAAGCAAAATAATCAATGATAGATTGGCAAAATAAAATTTTAGTGGTGTAAATAGTCTAAATACTGTATTATTAATTGTTAATAATTGTGATTAAAAAATCAGAAAAAGAGAGAATAATAGTTAACCCATTTATTAGCACACAGATCTTCAAAAAAAAGTCAGTCCAAAGTCTAAGGGATCATCGAGACATTTTGGTAAATGTGAGATGGGCTATTGTTTTCTTTTTGGTCGGCAGTGTTTTTTTTACCTTGGAATCTTGGACATTTATGACCAGTCTCTTGAGACCTGCAATGTTGTTCTTTAAATATTGTTCTGGGTTCTTTTGTAACCTCTTGGATGAGTTGTCAATGCCCTTTTGGAATAATTTTGGTATGCTGGCCACTGCTAAGGAGATCTGTGCTAGTGCAGTAGCCAAAGTGAAAAGTTATGTATTTTTTTGTTCATAAAAAAGGTCAATTCTACAAAATACTCATGAGGTATGGTGGTATTTGACCCATACAAATTCTACTATAACTGCCTAGTGGCATTACAATAATGGCCTCCAAGTGAACTGACTTGCCTATAAAGACTTTGTTGCAGCCCATTGCGTTCCACAGTGCCACAGGTTCTTCTGAGTGACATTGTTTACAGTATGTCAGGACAGTGACTTTTAGAGAAATAATGCATGAAGCAGCACAGAGACAGGCTTGTGTCCAACAGCAGCGCCAACCAGTGATGAGTCAGACAGTCACTGCTGTGCTTAAAATCCTTAAATGAGGTTTTGGATTGAAGTGGTTTCCTTTCTCACAGAAGAAAAGTCTTTAAATGTGATACATTAACTTTCTGAGCTTTAGTGCCACTGCAGATTTCACTGGATGCATTGGCTGACCACAGTGTCCTCGTGAATGTTCAGATGGTTGAGTCTGTAGGCGGAGGAGTGGAGGAATGAAAATGTGCCGACTGATGAAAGGCCTCAGATGAACTTGAGTTTCATCTTCTTATTTCTGGGCAAAAGGGCTTTGCTGCACACTGGAACACTAAATGACATTTTTAAGCTAATGATATTTGTAGCATAGCTTAATTACAAAACTGCACTTAGAAAAAATCTTTTAAATAGTGGCATAAATGGCTAAAAATATCTGATTAATCACAGCAGA
The DNA here is from genome assembly GCF_023375975.1 of Astyanax mexicanus. Lineage (NCBI taxonomy): Eukaryota > Metazoa > Chordata > Actinopteri > Characiformes > Acestrorhamphidae > Astyanax > Astyanax mexicanus. The sequence goes on along the minus strand of NC_064418.1, from coordinate 13,297,716 downwards.
ATTCTGTGGTTAATCTGCTTCTTCTTATGACTAAGCATTTAATAATGGATATTATAATGAATGTTGAATATAAGCAAAATAATCAATGATAGATTGGCAAAATAAACCATTTATTTTAGTGGTGTCAATAGCCTAAATACTGTATTATTAATTGCTATTAATTGTGATTTAAATCAGAAAAAGATCATTAATAGATAACCCATTTATTAGCATAAATATGAAAAGTAATCAACTTTCGGAACACAGCAGTAGTGAACCTAACTCTACACAAATGTTTATGTGACTATATATCACTAAATAGCACTAAATAAAAATAATCATAAAAAAACATAAGAAATGCTAATATGTCACCTTGCAGATTAGTCTGCATAAACTAAAAAAAAAAAAAAACCTTAACGCATTAAAATTTGCCGTCCTTCCACTTGGTGGTCTGGATGGAAGTAAATTGTTTTCAGGTAAATTTCTGGTGTATTGCTATCTTGGCAACAGAAAACACTGACTTATTAGGACCATACCTATCTTGGCAACGCAGGCACGCCACGACTCACGTAAACCTGCACTTGTTAAACACACAAGGACATTCACCAGTGCACAAACCCAACTTTTACATCAATAATTAACAAAATTCTAAATAATATTAAATAGCTTTTCCCGTAAATCACCTGCTTGTGCACCTTAATATAAATAATTTCCTCTGCTAAGAAGCGCTGCGCCATTAAAATACCAATCTGCCAAAGTCAGAGCGCACCTGGCTCTTAAAGGGAATGATGGGAAGTGACACCCTGATTGGTTCATTTCATGTTACGCCCAAAGCACACCCATGATTAATTAAAAGAATTTCGAGCTGCGCAAGGCATTATTTTTTTGCATCTTCGCGATCCCTAAGACACGCTGACACGCCCTAAATCTAGCTAAATGATGCACGGATGATGAAGATATTTAAATAGGATTTGGTGAGAAAATGGACTATATATGAACATCACTTTTGTCACAACAACAAGTTTTCTTCGCATTTTCAGTCCTTCTTTTAAACATTTGCATTACTACAGTGTCCAAAACAGGCTTTTTCCCCAATAAAGAGGAGCTTTTCCAGACTGAGGCTAGACTGATGTGAGCTTTCAGGTATTGGCCATGTGTTTGGCCGCTCTGTTGAGTCCACTGATGATGTGATGTTTATTTGAGGTCACCAGATAGTTCACTTGGCTATGTCGAATATTTTGCCATCTCTCTGATGGGTTTTAGATTTTTCAGCTTGGCTTGGCTTCAGAGATTAGTGTAATTAAAATAATTGGGGAATAACACAACTGGATATTGAACAGCTGAGCAGTGGATTGTCAAAATATGTGAGACTCATATGGGGCCTTAATGAGATTGGAAAATTGACTGTTTAAAATGTGGATCATATTCAGGCCAACATAAAAATATTTTCCAATAGCGCTTTATTGATACCCTTAATTATGTAATAATGCCATTTGATATATTTTGTCAATACTATTTCTGTTATACACCATTTCAAAATTTTGAAGTTTGTGAAAAACCTTTTAATGATGAACACATTCAGTCACTTTAACTTGCTGACATAGGTGTGCTAATGACACACAGAGTCTTATATAGTGTAGTTTATTCTCTATAGAATAAAGAAGTACTGCCATTAAAATAGGACTCATAGGAGCTCATAGACATGAATAATATTGACTCCATGCCTAAAGTCCTCCGGTTCTAAAGTAGAATTCCAGTGTAAAATGGACTTTTGGTGTAGTAAAACATGATAAAAAGTACTTACCTTTGATGAATAGCACACCACAGTTCTTCCACAGCATTCTGTCCAAACACCCTTGAGACTGGGTGAATTTTCCCTGATAAATCGTTTTTTCCACCGTTATCCAGTTCAAAGTAGCTCCACACCTCCTTGCTAGAATCTGAAGAGCCCTAAATTTTAAAACGAGCCATTAATAACTTAAAAAGTGCACAAGAAGCTTATTAAAAACAACTGTTTTTGTTATTTTCAGTTCAGTAATGATGGCGCTCGGAGCTGAAGCTAGCATTAAAGGATGTAAACAATTGTTTTTAATAAGCTTCTTGTGCACATTTTAAGTCATTAATGCCTCGTTTTAAATGTCAGGGCTCTCTTGATTCTAGCAAGGAGGTGTGGAGCTACTTTGAGCCTGGATAATGGTGGAAAAAACGATTTAACAGGGCAAATTACGCCCTGTGTCACCCGGTCTGAAGGATCGTTGGACAAACTGTTACAATTTCTGGATCTCAGAATGCTGTGTGAGAACGGAGGTGTGCTATTCATCAAAGAAAAGGACTTTTTATCAAGGTTTACTTCACCACAAGTCTATTTTACACTGGAGTTCTCCTTGGAGGAAAGCTCAGCGACTCAGTTTCGATCAGCTCACAGATGCCTTGTGCTGATCGACATCACCCTTTGGAGTAATGTGGGAAGAGAGTGCTATCTACCCACCCCGAGAGAGCAAAGCCAATTGTGCTCTTTTAGGGCCCCAGCAGCAAATAAGTTAAGTCTACTCAAATAATTTTTTAAGGTAATTCATTGCCTCAAATGAATTATGTTTTTAAAACTCATTTTTTAGTTCATTTTAATACTGTGTAGAGTTGAACAAACGGTCATTCTCAAAATGATTCATTCATATAAATTAGCTATAGAGTGAGCAGTATGAGAGCCAAGCCAATAGAGAGTTAGCAGCACACTGATGGTGAGTTTCAGAAAATGGGGGACACACCCAGTATGCAAAAAGATTTTGCCAGAAGCCAATGGAAAAGAAGCTGTTCATGGCAACAGACTAAACTCAGTTATTATAAGTTGGTTTAACTCGAAGTTTTCCATTTGGATGTATATAAAAGTTGTGTCAACTCATTAAAATTAAGTATGTCTGCCTTAACAGACATGCATTACACTTTAACTTAAACTAAAACTTAAATTCACTGTTTTTAAACAACTCCAGCAAATCAAGTTGAGCTTACTCATTTAAAACTATTAAAGTAAAATAAATAGACTGTAGTTATAAGAACTTCCTATCAAACAACATCCACTTATTTCATTGGAGGAAACCATTTGCTTTAAATTATTCAAGTTACATTAACTCAAATCAAACACCTAAAATAAACACTTTTTTAAAGAGCAGCTCTAAATGCAAGAAGGCAACACATCATTTTTGAGTTAGTTTGACTTTATCAGCATAAGTGATGCCAAGTTTCTGCAATATTTAAGTCATGTTAACTTAATTAGTTCAGTAAGAAATGCAGTTAGGTTTTTAGTCTAAATCCGTCCCTCCAACAAAAACAGGATGAACTCTTTTTAAGACCCTTGAATTTGTTAGAAATCATGAACAAGCAGGTGCCCCAACCCTTTATTTAAATACAAATATTTCAATTCTGATTATAGTGATTATTTTTTATAGTACAATTGGTAATACAAGGGTTAGAACACTGTGTTCAAGGAAGACTTTGTCTTCAAGATAAAGCCTTTGAAAACTTTCTCGTACAAAATGATCAAAATGTCCTTTAAAGGAAAAGGACTCTAGCGTGGCTCAGTACATGAGTGCGTAGAGCACAGTACGTTGGAAAAAAGAAAAGAAAAGAAAAATGCTCAGCAGTCTTTGATCTATCGCTAAGTGATCTCTGGGTACCTTCAAAAGCTCAAAGAGCACACAGTCATTCTCAAAAGTGCATTTCGAGGGTCATGACAGCGCTTCCCCATTAAAGCCTTCCAATAGCCGTGTCTCTGTTTCCAAAGCATAATCTGCACTGCCTGGTATTAGCTGTTAGCGTATAGCGTCGCTAGCATTGTGAGCGCCGGGGGAAGAGAGCTGGTGTTTTTTCTTTTCTTTTCTTTTTCTTTTTTTTTTTTAACCACTTAGCTACACTGGCTCCGGAGCGAATAATGAATGGGAATCTTTTCTGCCGTGCGATTTTCTCCACCGTGATGAGGCTGATTGTGCGTGTCACCCCATCGCGCCGAGGACGTAATTAGTTAGGAAAGGTTCAATAACAGAGTGCGTAAAAGGCCTGTCACGCTACCTCGCACCATCCCCGGCTCAGACACGGGACTAATCTTCATTACCGCAGTGTTCAAAGGAGCCTTGCCCAGCCTGAAGAACCTTCCCCTGCTGAGATCTTACTGACGGGACTGATCACAAGTAACACATGTGAAGATTTCAGATATATCAGACATTTTTTGGTCACTGTTTTGAGACCACTGCTGATATAAACCAAATTATTGAGTATTGAACTATTGAAACTATAAAACCAAACTACTGAGTATTGGTGCAGACCTCTCGCCAAGATATGGGATACTAAGTATGCTAGCAAGTAGTATATCATTTTATTATTTTGTATCATTTTTAATGTGAGTAGTCCTTTGTTTGCTGATGATTAAAACACTTAACAATGTATTAGCAGCAGTAGTAGCAGTAGTACAGGTGATAAATTGCATAACAATAAGTTTGTTATGATGTATTGTTAATTTCTTACAATAATTAGTCTAAATATCCTGCATTTCACTAAGTAGATTCATGCTAATTATCACTAAGGGTGCTTTATTACTTTTCAGTTTGGGTCTTAGTTAGCAGGTGTGAAAGGGAGCATGAACAAAAAGCACCAGAGTTTGGTCCCACCAAAAGAAGAGGTATCGGTCCAGATCTACTAAACCCTGGTCCAGCTTGTCTACAATGTAAAAGATCATTTAGACTTTCAGACCATTGACAGGAAGCTGAGGCAGTTTTGAACAAACAATTTAAAAAATAAATCGGTGTTGTGCCGAAATCTGACTCCCCTCTTGAGTTAGAATTCCTCTCAGTACCTGCCAAAGTACTCATCAAACTCATAACTAACCTTATACAAACCTATTAAGACCAATTCGAGAGACATAGTAAAGTTATTTAAGCCGCTTACTAAGCTGCAATGTGAAAACAGAACTAACTGGACCAAACATATCCAATGTAACAAAGACAAAAACCTTGGTGCAGACTCTAGTCCATACTTTCAGGTGTGAAAACGCCTGATACCATACCAGGTACCATAAACAAACTAGAAACTTGATTTGGACTCTAGACCAAATTCAGTCTCACACCTCAGAGGTGAGTTTCACTTGGGCTCAGGACTCAACTCAGCTCAACTAGAGTACCCAAGAAGCTCTCGACTCGACTTGATCTCACACCATAGACTCTCAAGACTTACCTTTGACTCACACCCTAGAGACTCAATTTGCACACTAAAGACTAGTGACTCTTCAGGGACTTGAGTTTCAACTAAGACTTAGTCCAGAGATTTAAGGCTTAAATTGGACTCACTTCAAAGACACAAGATTCAAGACTTAACTTGGACTCATACTCCAAAGATTTGAGAGTCAACTTGGACTCATACTACAGAGACTCAAGACTCAACTTAGACTCACACTTCAAAGATTTAAGACTTACTTGGACTCAGCTAGAACTTAAACACTAGATACTCAAGACTCAACTTGGATTCACACCCCAGAGATGTAATGCTCAGCTCAGAGTCACTCTCTAGAGACTTAAGATTCAGCCCAGACTCACATTTTAAAGACTTGAGATTCAGCTTAGACTCAAACTTCTGACACTAATCATCTTCATTTCGCATTCCAAAGCCTTAAGACTCAACTTCTCAAATCGTAACTATGACTCACACCACAAAGATTTGAATCACACTGCAGAGACTTGGTTTGGGCACCAGTGTCTTGAGACTCAACTCCTCAGAGACTCGATTTGCAACTCAACTAAAGTCACAACTTGGACTCTTATAACTTTCTAAACTCAATATTTTCCTTAGAATCCCAGAAACTTTAATTGCACTGCAGAAACTCAATTTGGGCACCAAGGACTCTAAACTCAACTCTGACCTGTAGCTTCAATACTCTTGAATCAGTTTAGATTCAGGACACACCTCATACACAGGACATACCTTGGAAACTCAAATTAGACAAAAGAGGCTCAAGACTCAGCTCTGACTCGATCAAGTCACTAACTAAAATAATGCTATAATACAAATATAAAAAATGTGGCCTAACTACAACACTTTGTACTCTTCGCAGATTTTTGGCTTAGCTTAATGTCTTAATGTCTGTGTTTGTATTGGTTTTGTTTCATTTGCCTTTCGCTTTCTCTTGTTTGTGTTTCTGTTCATTAAACCCTCCTGAACTATTCCACATCTTGTCCTGCTGGGATCATTACACATTTGCAGCTTGCTCAAGAATTTTATTTTGGCGAAGAAATGAGCGTGCATGCTTTGTGGGACATAATTATGTTACATGCATTATTCTAATTGATTATAATCAATCATTACATTCCAGAATCGATGCAGTTGAATTTGGGCCTGCAGACCGATGCATTGCTGCACTTCTCGACCCCTCGTCCTGACCCTAGATGCGCCGCATATCTTCCAAAGCAATCATATAGAAAATTCCTGCTGGTGGTTTGGGATGGAGTAATGATTTGGAAATGATAGTACATTCTGGTTTTGCATTTATTCCTCTCTCTCTCTCTCTCTCTCTCTCTCTCTCTTTCTCTCTCTCTCGCGCTCTCAGTGGAGAGTAATCGTACCCATCTGCTGGGAGCATGTGGGATTTGTGTCGATGATTGCGCTGTGACATGATAAATAATGGAAAGTCTTTGTTTCAGCAAAACGACTCAATCAAGAGGGATTTGTCCAATTATGATCCTGGTAAGTGATCAAGATTTCGCAGACGGGTCCGGTCCCTTTGTGTTCGCTTTGAAGTACATCTAAGTGATTGCTGTTATATCAATATTATATTGCTGCGTGCTGAAAAACGGCGCTTTTAGATTTAAGATGCTAAAGGAATATGAGAAGACATACTGCATTAGCATCGCAAAGTGCACGACCATAACGAGTGGAAGTATGTACATCGAGGGAGCCAAATATGCAATAAAAGTCATAAGGTAACAACATTAAAGCAGTTTTATTCAAAATTTTATTTATTTTTTGCTCCAAAACTACCACTAGAGTTAAGGAGAATAATTAAGTTGTGTACGTGCTGTTCACATGCATTTGTTGACAAGCTAAGAGATACAGAAGCAGCACCTAAAGTGAAAGAAGCATGTGGACTGAGGCCGTAGATTAATAGCAATGGATTTTTTACTAATATGACTCAGAATAAACAGTGTTACACAGTTTTGGAGAGATGTGAGAGTTACGCAGCTCAACCAAAGTTACATAGTGCAGTCATAGCATTCTGGCCTGGAATGGCAATGACAGAGATGCTACTCTCCCTATAACAGTCATTGAAGCATCAATCAATCAATCAATCAATCAGTCATTCAACCTTAATATATTACTTTTTTCACGTAAATCAAATCAAAATCATTGAAAAACCTTTTTTTTTTTACAATAAAAACAATGATTTCCAATGGAAAACTACAAAGAATAGAAATGGCAATACATGATAGAAAGAAGTAAAAAAGAAAAAAAAAACATTATGCTAGGTATTAATATAAAATGTTAATCTAAACATTTATCAGCAATAAAATAGATCTAAAATACATGTGATATAGATATAAAATAGATCTAAAATACATGTGGAAATTAAGCAAGAATAAAACCTGAACCTTAAAGTCAGCTTACATTATATTGTGTTGCTTTTAAACACATTCCAGTATAGTTTTGCAAAGAAAGTAAATAGTTTGACAGGGAAAACGTATAATAATATATAATGACCTCTTAATGACAAGCTAATTAGCTACAGGGTATATAGGGCGTGATAAATCAGTGAAATTAAAAACAAAAACAAACAATGGTTAAAAAGCCAAACAAGCACAGATATACCAGACTAAAAAAAATGCAGTTGTTTCCTAAAAAAATAAAAAAGAATGTAAAATAAGAACTGCAGTTGAATCCCCCTCATCTTCTCCTCAAACATGTACGTCTGGTCCCGAGAGTTTTAATTTTCTTTTTTCGATGGTAATTATTCTTTCGGTGCATTTTTGAGGTTTTTGCCTTCACTATTACTATTAGTATTGAGTCATATAAAGCTAAAAAAAATATATATATATTGGAGGTATATGTGAGATCTCCAGAAATGTTATGTCTGGCGCCGAGTGGCCCAGCAGTCTGAAGCGATGCCACTATGATTGGCAGATTGCTTGTTCGAATCCCGGTCATGCAGCTTGCCATCAGCTGCCACAATTGGTCTTGCTCTGTCTGGGTGGGTAGATGACGCTCTTTCCCTGTTATCACTCTCAAGGTGATGTTGATCAGCACAAGTCGTCTGTGAGCCGATGTATTGTAACTGAGTAGCTGCGCTTTCCTCCGAGTGCTCTGTGTTGATACTCGGCAATGCTGCATCAGCAGCCATTCGAAAAGAGGCAGCAAGAGAAAATGAAAAAGAAAATGATAAAAAGGAGATCTGCATCCACTATGACATACCTTGTTTTAACTCCGATAATTCATATTACCATGCCATGTGCATGCTGCCACGTCACAACCCAACTCACAAGATAGCACTTACATATTACTATCATGGCATGGGCTGCAGCTGGTTAACACCTCAGGTTCCAGCCTTTTTTTCTGAGTCGAATGTGTATTTGACTTTGACGTTTGATATTAAATGGGCGATTAAACACAAAAAATTAATAGCGAATAGGCCTAAACACCCACCAACTTTCTTAGGCTGTGTGTACACACACACACACACACACACACACACATGGTTTCCTAAACCATGCAGCAGCATTTTCTGTTAATTTGAGCTTTTAATTCCCCTGTTTGCATTCAAACAAATCATATCTTATTAAATCGTATTGTAATCCTTTAATTCTTCACCTACATGCACCGGTTTTGTTAACAAGATGTAAAAAAAGAAATCTTCTTTCAGATCAAGGTGGGTCATTATAATAAGTCTATTCAGTCACTTAAAGAAGCTTTCAGGGCGTCGACTGGTCCAGCCAGTTAAACACTGCCACTATGATCTGGAGATTACTGGTTCGAATCCCAGTCATGCAGCTTGCCATCAACTGCAGGAGCCCTGAGAGAGCACAACTGGCCTTGCTCTCTCTGAGTGGGTAGATGGCTCTCTTTCACCTTATCACTGCTAAGGTGATGTCGATCAGCACAAGACGCCTGTGAGCTGATGTATCGGAACTGCGTCACTGCGTTTTTCCTCCGAATGCACTGTGATGCTACTCAGCAACAGTTTTAAAAATAGATGGTGGCTGAACAATTATAAATTAATCTTAAAAAAAGAAGCTTGTATTTAGCAAACTAAAGCAGTGTTTTAGTTGCATACATTCATCAATCCAAAGTATCACATGTGTTTCAGGAAAATGTCATAGAATGCACATAATTGTGACTGGAGGCATTTGGTAAAACTATCCGTGCAGGAAACCCCACGCACTTATTTTGCAGGTCAGTGCAGGGATTTTTGCTGCCATGAGATGTGGCAAAAGTCATGAGACTTGATACCTGACATAGTGCACTCTTTACTGTAGTCTGCATGTCTGCTGTATTAAAACAAGTTACAAGTGACAAACTGCTAGCTAATAGCGCCCAGGGTTATCGGAACACTCAGGGTTCTTCAGCATTTTTTCTGCCATTTACGTTTCGCTAGCACTGTGATTAGTGGCTAATGCTAATGCTGCTGCACCAAGCCTTAGTGAAAGTTCCTTGAAACTTTACTGAAAACTCACCCTCAGACAAAATCTTACTGCTTACTGTAGTTAAACTGAAGCACTTTACTGAAGCAAATAAATGTTTTTCAGGAAAGAAACCTGATTAGCGGCTAATGCTAATGCTGCTGCACCAAGCCTTAGTGAAAGTTCCTTGAAACTTCACTGAAAACTCACCCTCAGACAAAATCTTACTGCTTACTGTAATTAAATGGAAGCGCTTTACTGACGCAAATAAATGTTTTTCAGGAAAGAAATCTGTATAGATCCAGTGCTCATTTGACTTTGAAAGATTTTTTTTTTTTTGAAGAATTACAGTTTTGTTTATCTAGACGCTTCCCCCAGCTTCCCCATTAGAAGGGAAACATGGCGACACTCTTCCTCACTTCGATGTAGGCATCATTACTAGTGTCATTTAATGATCCTTATAATTTAATGTGCCTTATGTGTGAAAATAGACCAGAAAATTCACTGACATTCACTGATAGTGTATCTTATAAATGGGTGTCTTATAGTCTGAAAAATACAATATATATTTTAACATTTTTAGAATCATTAAGGCTTTTCTAAACTCCTAGAGGACCCTGAAGGTTCCCCCACTGGCCTCTTGTAGTTAGGTAACAGTTAGAGAGCCAGCTCAAATTGTTAGTATTTTGGCGTATCCAATTAGAGAAGGTCAAATTTAAAGCAGTCCTACTTTTCTGATCAGAATGAAACTTTATTTGTATGTGGTTTATGGACTTAAGCCACTTAAGCCTAGTCTAAGACTATAATTTCCATCAATGGAAAATCTCTATGTATAAAGCCGTGTCAAGGCCAAGACTTGACCTAATCCATGCTAGAAAACTGCCCATTAATATGCAATTACAGTATATATGAGCCACAACATTAAAACCATCTTCCTAATAATGTGTAGGTCTGCCTCGTGCCACTAAATTAGCTCTGGTTCGCCTCCAGTTGAAGCATGGACTCCACAGGACCTCTGAAGGTGGTATTCACTCCACTTCAGTTAGCCTGCCATTCTTTAGTAAGCATATGCATAACAGAATTGTTACCATGGAAACTGATGTGAATATGCAAGCAAATGTGACTTCAGTCTGACCCACAAAGCTGGATTTGGTTTCTGATAAAATCTAAACTGATAAAAAAGTTTAGAAAATAAATCCAATTTTTTTATGAAGTGTAAACAAAATATTTTAGTTATAAAAAAAATCCTGTTGGATTTCATTGAAAAGGCTAATTTAACTTACTCTGTTTGTGGCGTGCTTGCAGAAATGCCTTCTTTCGCATCACTGTGCACAGTGACACCATCTGCAGCAAGACGATGCTGCAGCTCTTTGGAGGTGGTCTGTGGATTGTCCTTGACTGTTCTCACCATTCTTCTTCTCTGCCTTTCTGATATTTTTCTTGGCCTGCCACTTCTGGGCTTAACAAGAACTGTCCCTGTGGTCTTCCATTTTCTTTACTATGTTCCTCACAGTGGAAACTGACAGGTTAAATCTCTGAGACAACGTTTTGTATCCTTCCCCTGAACAACTATGTTGAACAATCTTTGTTTTTAGATCATTTGAGAGTTGTTTTGATGAGCCCATGATGCCACTCTTCAGAGGAGATTCAAATAGGAGAACAACTTGCAATTGGCCACCTTAAATAGCTTTTCTCATGATTGGATACACCTGGCTATGAAGTTCAAAGCTCAATGAGGTTAACAAACCAATTTTGTGCTTCAGTAAGTCAGTAAAAAGTAGTTAGGAGTATTCAAATCAATAAAATGATAAGGGTGCCCATACACCGGTCAAATTTTGGTTTAATGCATATTGCACATTTTCTGTTAGTACAATAAACCTCATTTCAATCCTGAAATATTACTGTGTCCATCAGTTATTAGATATATCAAACTGAAATGGCTGTTGCAAACACCCAAATATTTAGAACTAAAAATGATTAAGATTAATAGGGGTGCCCACACTTTTTCATATGACTGTATGTGTGTGTGTGTAATATATGTAAATATATATTTAACACTTTCAAATATACACTATTTATTCACTATTTTGTGTCCAGCACAAACGTAGATATGTGTTGTAATTTATATCATTATACATATTCTGAAATTCAAATAACAAACAGACTTACAGGCATGGTAAACACATGGAAACACACATATGACATAAATAAATATATTAAAAATCTAAATTAATGCTACTACCAATTTTTAAAACATTAAGCTACATACATTTATATATATACATTCAGACTAAAAATAGCTCAGGTAACTTTAGTTTAGTTTGTTTCAAGCTCACATAGAACTTTAGTTTGTTATTTATTTATTAATTTTTTTAGGAAACCCTCTTTAATTAACGCTCAATCTTAAGCACGAGTTAACAAAGTTCTTAGTGTTACGAAGATTTTCCCTAGATTTGCGAGTGTGAATAATCTTAACTTATTGAAGATTTCACACTTTTTTTATTCACTGTTATTTACATTTTTTCTTTCTTAAATTAGAAAAGATCAAAGATTAAAATGTCTCTTTTTTTTTTTTCCGCCACCCCCCTCTTCGGAGGACCAATTTAGCGTTATTGTTTATTAGTGTTTATACAAAGTTTTTAGGTACTGTGGGCATTGTGAGAAGAAAACAAAAAATATAATAGAACAAAAAAAAAGTGGGGGATAGTGGAAAAAAGGGGGAAGATGAGAGATTTTTTTAAATAAATATAAAAAAGAAAAACAATAATAATAATAATAACAATAACAATAACAACACAAATATATTTGAATATTTACAGAAAAAGAATGAAAAAAGGTTTTATAGAAGCTGGGATCCTATGATTGCACAGATAAAAAAACAAACAAATTAAAAAAAAAATAAATGTTAACTTATGCCTAAATTAGCATTCCTAGTTTTCATTTCAGCAAATGTATTTTTTCACTCTGATTTATTTATTTTTTTATTTAGAATCTTGATATCTTGATTTGACAGTACACATAATATTATTTTCAGTCGATAAAGTTTAAAAAAACTATTCCCTGACCCTTTTTTAAATAATTTTATTATTGTTTTATTTATCTGTTCTTTTTTTTTTTTTTTTTACAAAAATGGTTCTATATGGAACCATAAACAGTTATTTTATGATATTACTAAAAGCCCATTGCAAGCATAGTGTCCATCACGAAACAAACCTTTGACAGTAAATTGCTCACACTTTAATTGTGGTTGCACGGCTGGTTCTTCCCCAGTCATGCTGGCAGAGCTTGTATACATTCATAAATTGCGCGCAGGCCCTCATTCGCCATGCTACGGCCCAGCGCCGTTCCTTTAAGCGGATCATAATGGATACGTTATTGCCTGGACCTCCACGGTGACGGCCCTCAAATCAAAGCGCAACATGGCTGTATAGAATAGCGTGGTTTGTAATACACAGAGCCAATCTCATCCTACATGTCATAGGGATTGAGGAGGAACGGAGGCTACGGGCAAACGGATTACATGCAGGACGGAAATAAATCAATCGGGCGTGTGCAAATCCATTTAGGAGTGATGGAGGAGAAAAGAGCGAGGAGATAAGGGAATTTTGTCAGGAGGGCGGATGGGCGATGATAGAAGAAGAGCAGGAATGTGGACAGGGGTGTCAGGCAAATTGTGCAGATATGAAGATGCATGCCTGTTTCAGGTAATAGGTTCAAATAAGGTGCATAGATAGCCCTGTGCAATATTAGATATTACATTTACATTCCACACAAATTTACATTTTTATCTACAGGCTCTACATATTCTGACATTTCTCATAAAACAGGCAAATTCTGACACCTGGGTGGGTTATTTTACAATCTGGAGAGAACAGATATTAAAATACATCTAATTGCCGGGACACAGCTGATCTATCATCTTGGTCGTTACTATACCAGTGGAGGAAACAACAATGGTTGATCAGAAAAGTTAATAAATTTAGCACATTCAGAGTTTAAATGCCGTTAAATTAGCGTTGGAGTTCAGAAATATATCTACACCGATGGGTCTGGTGGTCTGGAATTGAGGTGCCTTCAGGTAAATTTCTGGCTTATTGCTATCTTAGCAGCAGAAAATAGGTGCGCCACTGACTGATTAAAACCCTGACAACAGTAGACAACCAGCTGCCCAATCCCAGCCAAATCCAGATTTTACATAAACAAAAAACAGAATGAAACCAAAATAAAATAGCATTGCTGTTCCCTTAAATAAGCTGCTGGAGTACCTTCACAGCACATCAGTTTCCTCTGCTGAGATGTGCAAAAGCACTGCACTGTTATTAACAAGATATCAACACGCCAAACCTTTATGCTGTGTCTTATTACAGATCTATGTAATTGCATTGTAATAACAACACAAATAAAATGTATTTTTTGTCTTTCCAAGCATTGTAGGTGTAAGAATATTTCTCTTATTTAATCAGTCTGACGTAACATTTTCATCCTATTTTAAGTAGTAATAATGACAAAAAAATCACCAGTCAATTTATTCAGATTTTTGATATGTCACACTTTAAAGATTTTAGATTTTGCTTTTTTTTTTTCTTGCTTATTTTAATAAATCTTACATAAAAATAGCTTAACCCGTCTTAAAATAAGCAATTTAAATATCTCAGAATCCTTGACTTAGATACTTGATTGTATACTTAAATTTGGACACAAGAATAAGAATAACTTGACCAGTCTTTTGTCATGCTTATTTTGATTTAAATTGACTTAAAATGAGGTAAAAGTGAGACTGATTAAGGTCTTATCAGGAAAAATCAGGAGTCTCCAGCTCTGGAGATCTACAGTATTTCCCTGTGTCCTTTAGCTCCAAATCTAATGAACTCAACCTGAACCGTCTAATTATTGCTTTCAGAAGTTCTTGATTAGCTGACTGAGGTCGAAGAAAAGCCCAGACTTGTTTCAGTCCAGTCTCTAGGATCCGCTGCATCTGTTGCGTACGCTTGATTAGCACAGACAATAGGAAGGTAGATTTCCAACACGACCTTAAGAGTGAAGGGGGGGAATAGACAAACAACAAACAATGCATAATTTATGAATCCATATCAAATGTCTTTGTGTTCTCACACAATAAACATAATAAGCATACTTGGAAATGCATATAAAACGAAATTATTGCATCCACCGAATAGTAAACTCATCCCGCACAATCTTCACTATTGTCCAGTGACCTTCTGACAGGGGATGGATTAGACTGCAGGCAAATCGGATTCGCTTCTCAAATGATATTGGTTGAGATGACTGTCAGGTTGTATTTTTAAAGTTGTTAACTTTTGGGTTGTGAATAACTCAAAAGATGTTTTAAAAAAAATGTCATCCAGAGTGTCCAAAATAAGGTCTAATTGATTCAAATTATAACCCACCTTTGGTTCTGTTAGGAACCATAATTATACTAGAGTCTGAGTGTGAAGAATCTAAATAAAGCCTAAAGAAACTTCAGTACAACTTTAAAATAAGACTACCTTTATTAAGGGTTTATACATAGTTTATAAAGGGGCTTATTAATAATTTTATACAATGGTGCTTGAAAGTTACTTCTTATCTTTCTTAACTCTAAATTGATCTGGTGTATATGTGTAAAGTGAGATAGATATATCTGTGTGGAGGAGTGCCGAGTATGAATGGTTGTGTGTAATATGTGTAAATTGTAAAGCATCCTTGGGTTTATAATGTTAATAAAGGCATTATATAAGTTCAACTTCATTCATGAAATTTCTAGTTCTGCATAAATATGACTTAAAACGTCACTTAAAATGGATCTTAACACGACATAGCAGTAAAAAAAAAGACTCAAACAACTCAGTTAAACAAATGAGACAAAATATTATACTTAATGTATTTATTGAGCAAAAAAAAATCCAATAGTGCATATTTGTGAGTGGCAAATGAATGTGAATCTTTGTAAAACATTCAGTATCTGGTGTGATCTTGCCTTTGAAGTAATGACTGCAACTAAATGTTTTCAATGTTGCTGTCTTGTGCAGACAAGCAGCTGTGTTTTTTCTCATTGAATCCCTGCTATGCACACCATTGTTGCTCACTGTTCTCTTGATGGTGGACTTTAACTATTACATTAACACTAGCCAATGTGAGAGAGGCCTTCAGTTGCTTAGAAGTTACCTTTGCTGATCTTAAATTGCTCCGTTCACTATTTGCCAAACAATAGTCAATTGTTGCTCTTTCTACTTATGTATTGTAACTGCTTATTTAAGACTGATTTTAAGATATTTACAACTTAATAATAGTAATTAATAAACCATTTATACATAATTTATAAGCGTAGTCCTATTTGAAAGTGGTACTGAACTTTCTCTTGATGTAAAATCTCGTTACTAATTTAAAGACTCTGTAAAAGAACCCTTTTTGCACCTTTATGCTTAAGAGTGTAGCTGTTTTGGAACATTCCTGTAAGGATTTGATGCTTGCTGATTTGTTCTACTATTCCAACCAGTGGCGGATGCTGGTCTTTCAAGGAGGGGAAGCTCAATTTCGGCCTACATCTTAAAATGTGTTGGTTTATTTATACGTAAATTCTACCCTCTCTGAGATGGTTTCATTAAGAGGCATGGGCAACAGAACATTTTATTTGTTAGAGCACTTCCAATCAGCCAGCTCATTTTATCATACCAGGACAGCTGAAAACACCTGATACTTTTCCCCACCAGAGTTAATCTGCCCTCCTGTTTAACTCTTAAGTTTTTCTTCGCAAGGAAGACTATCAAATGGCTTCTCCAAAATCCGTTCCACAACATTAAAATTGTCTGCCATTAAGTGCAGCTTGCTACCTAGCTAAGGACTGGCGCGAGGCTAGTGTGAAGTGTGTCCGCCTATGAGTGCTTTGTGATGGTGAAGGGTGAACATGAGCATCCGATGGGTGGGACAAAGCCCAGCATTTATCCAAGGACTCGTCTCGTTTTGCTGCTCTCTTTGCGTTGCTATTGAAGTCTGTGGACACTCAGCGTCCGCACTGTTTAAAGCAGCGCTGTGAAGCTGCGGGAATGAGTGAGAGGAAAACCGCATTGTTATCAGTGATAAGAAGCTGATTCTAAACAAAAGTTGAGTGGTTTGTAGTGCATATTTAGTCAATGACATGTACACACAACAGTACATATTTGATCACTTGTTTTTTTTTTACATTTTAGGGGAAGCTGAGCTTCCTTTGCAGTCTCAGAGCAATCGCCTCTGATTCCAACACATCCCAAATGTAATGAATCAAGCTCAATGCCGGGCATTGGAAATGCCAACCTAGTACAGAGTGTCCCAATGAGTTTTATTGGCAACACTTCTTAATTTAGATTTTACAAGCTCAAATGTACTTCTATTAGCAATAGGTGAACATACTGTACCATAGTGTCCATTCAGTGAGGTAGGTCTAAATGTTTGACTACTATTGCATATGTAGTGTGTTTGTGATTCAGCCAGGCTTCTTTGATACGTCCTTATGTTAGGCTAAGAGACTCTGCCAAAAATCATGCATAATCAAAGCCAGCAACGGATGATCATCCTCATTTAATGGATCATATAAAAACATACCCTTTGACTGTCCAAAGATGTCTCATGCTTTAAGACTGATTTCGCCGTTTGAAAGAAGTTCATGGTGTCCTCACAGTTAATCTTTCTCCACTGACGTCCAGGCCCTGCTACTCCTGCCGTTTAATAGAAACATATTGCCGAGGTCTTTGGCCAGGGTCTTTTCTTTCTTTTCTTCTCGTCCCCCCTTTCTTCCCCAGTAAGAGGAAATACAGTCAGTCATATGTTTTGGATTGCGTTGCGCTGTTTTCCTGATGATCTGTATGGAAATTACTGCTGACAGTAGGATAATTATGGCCTGAATGCTGTCCTGTGGCCAGCTCATAAATATGAAATACATCACTGAGGCGTTTTTTTCAAAGGGATGTAGCACAGCTTGAGTCGGACCCAGCCAGCATGAGGCTGACCCTGGCAGGAATGGAGAGAGAGAAAGAGAGAGAGAATGTGTGAAGATGGGGTTGTTTTTGGCAGAGTCTTGTCACTGCTGCCTGTGATGGACCTTGATGTCTTGGTCTTCCATCCCATCAGGGAGTCGGAAAATGTGTAATTACAACCAAGGCTGAATATTATCCTTTTTTTTTTTTTTTTTTGCATCTTTACACCTCGAATGTAATACTGATTATAGCAAAATTGTGCTCAACAGTGTGTTAGGACCCAAATCAGAAAACATTGGAACATTAATTTGATTACGTTCTTTCAGTAATCCAGGTCAAAATGGGAAACTCATATATTATATAGATGCGATCAATTTTAAGCGTTTATTTATTTTATTGTTGATGATAATTATGGCTTACAGCTAATGAAAACCCAAAAATCAGTGTCTCAAAAAAATTTGAACATTATATAATACCAATTGGTACTTTTGGCAGTGTGGGCAGTGTGCCAAGTGCTGCTGTAAAATGAAATCAGCATCTCCATAAAAGTTGTCAGCAGAGGGAAGCAGCATGAAGTGCTGTAAGATTTTCCGGGAAAACGCTGCACTGACTTTAGACTTGATAGAACACAGTGGATCAACACCAGCAGATGACAGACATGACTCTTCAGACCATCACTGATTGAGGAAACTTCACAACACTAGATCTCAAGCAGCTTGGACTTGGACTGAGTCTCTCCTCTCTTCCTCCAGACTCGGGTCTCTTGATTTACAAATTAAATTTAAGCACTTCATGCTGCTTCCCTCTGCTGACAACTTTTATAGATATGCAGATTTCATTTTCCAGCAGGACTTGGCACACTGCCCACATTGCTAAAAGTACCAATTGGTTTTATATAATATTCTAATTTTCTGAGACACTGATTTTTGGGTTTTCATTGGCTGTAAGACTTAATCATGAACAATAAAAGAAATATTACGTATATATCTCGTATATTTGATTGCAGGCAGTATGAACCCAGGATTTTTTTAGTTTTTACCTTGTTAAATTCCTTTAAATTGTTAATTTGTGTACAGTACATCCATTTGTAGTTTTGTAGCCTCGCCATTCCTTCTCATAACAGTTAGAAGGATTGTAAGGGTAAGGAACCCCAAGCAATAAATGTCTGTTTCAGACATGGACCAAATTTAGATTTCAGAGTTTAAGATGGTTTCAGAACAATTCCATGTTATCTAAATATGTACAAATATGCATAAACTACAGCCTAGAGGCTTTTAAATACAACCTTGCCTGAATGTAGTTCCATATTTTAAAAAGAACATGGACAAATATGCTCTTTGGAACTGCCAGCCGCAGTTGGATGTGGCATCGCCAGGGATCAATCTTGCAATCCCACAGAAATTCTTAGTAGTGTTTGTGAGATTCAATCACAGACACATCCAAAGTTTCTTTTCTGGTGTTCTTATTGGACCCAAAATCATGATTTTAAGTTTCACCAATCAACCACAATCAAGAACGCCTGTTCCCCTTCTTTGGAAGAAATTGTTAAAAAATCCTACTGATAGCAAGATAAACACTGAGCAGCTGAGCATTCTGAAAAACAGAGTATAATCACACTGCTCGCCCAAACATTTGTAGATACCTACTAATTTGATGCTTCCTTTTGGAAATAATTAGGATTTTTGGTTGCATTAATTACGACTTTACATTGTTTGCAGTAATACTAGTAAATTAGTGAGATCAGGTTCTGGCATTGGGCATGGTGACCATGGTAATTCAGACCATTCCATTGAGTTGGCAATGCTTTTCTATGGGGAATATACACACTGTAAAAAAATAAATAAATAAAAAATTAAAATTGTTCTTCCTAATGTAATTTTACTAAAGAAGTTAGTTTAACAAGAAATATAATTTGTACTGTACTGTAAAACCCTAGTTGAAGCCAAGCCAACTACTCTGCACTACTGCACATGCTCAGTTTGACTCTTTAGTTAAACAGGATGTACTGAACAATTATAAAGGTTTTTTTTTTTTTTTTTACCTGATGTTGGTCATGCTATTTGCATATTGGGCGTGTCCTCCCATCTCTTGCACACCATCAGGGTGTAGTCATCCCCCACAGGTTGCTCTTCTCTTGGGATTGATAAATTATAAATTCATTCATAAGGCATTATGAATACAGGGTTCATAGGAAGTGTTACCAAAGGTTTTTATGCATGTGAAACATGAATTATCTGAACTAAATATTTCGGTAACACTTTCTATGAATGTCATTTCTATTAGACTCTATAACCACATTCAAAGCATATTATAATGCATTCATAAGGCATTATAAACATGGCTGTACATATTTATAAAAATGCATAACCCATTATAGCCATGTTTATTAAGCATTATGACTCGTGATTATAGTACATTATAAGCTGTGCTAAAATAGTATATATCTATTGTTAATAATCTAGTCCCACAATGAAAGTCTGTCACTTTACTTAGAGCGCACAAAGACCTGTTATAATACATTATAATTGACTATAATTAATATTATATTCAAGACAAGAAAAATGAATGAGTATATAAACATATTTTTATAGGATTACTGAGGGTGTGTTTATAAGTTGGAAGCTTTTTTAGTCATGATACAGTCTACAAGCTGGGACTGAGTTTCTTGGTATTGATGTATAACATGTTATAAACACAGCTATGAATGCATTATAATCACAGTTCGTGATGCATAATAAACATGGCTATGATGAATTATATTTTTTATAAATATGTATAGCCATGTTTATAATGCATTATGAATGCATTATAATGTGTTATGAGCATGTTTATAGAGTCTTATAGAGATGACATTCATAGAAAGTGTTACCAATATTTCTAGTTGGCACAACTGTATTATTATTTTTTTTTAACTAAAAATTTTGATTTGACCTCAAAACTCAAAAATCAAGTGCAGTAAGTTGCCTTGAAACTTTTTTTTTTTCAGGGCACAGTGCACAGTCCTGTCAGAATATTATGACCACCTGCTTGTTTCTACACTCACTGTCCATTTTTCAGCTCCAATATCATATAGAAACACTTTTTTTTGTCGTTTTATGATTACATAAAATAAACTGTAGATGTAAAGTCAGAGACAGCTGCTCTGATCTGTTGCTTTTTTTAATGGTCATCCTCTAGTCCTTCAATGCCCACAAGACATTGCCCATAAGATGTTGCACCAATGGATGCTATTGGCTGGATATTATTATTATCCAGTTTTTCTCAGACTGTCCTCAGTCCAGCAGTTGCTTAAAAACTCCAGCAGCACTGCTGCATCTGATCCACCACCACTGAACCAATCAGTTTCAACTGCAGTGCTCAGAATGACCCAACATTAAATATTATCTGCTCTTTGGTGGTCCTGTAGGATTCTGACCATTAAAGAACAGGGTAAAAAAAGAGCATAATAAAGTGAATAATAATGAAGAAAAACATTAAAACTGTGGCAGTAATTAGCTTTTATAACTAAATACTCTAGATGTTGTATTTAATCACAAAAGAACACAAGCACCTGCTCAAAAACTGCAACTGACATCTCCTGGACACGATGGTGAGAAAATGAAGGATTTCTTTTTCTCATGCGGTGAACAAATCTGCAGCTTTCCCGCCTGAGATAAGTTCACTTAGTAATCATATGTTTCATTAGGTTTGATCCATTACCAGACTTGGCAGTTACCAGTCTGTGGCATCTGGCATTGTTATGCAGTTTAACATTTCAGCCAGATGTTGGGTGATGGAAATTTCGCATTAAAATGACAGGAGGGAGCCATGGGAACATATATATATTTTTTTTACATTGAACCATGCTCTTCATTTCTAGCAAGTTATATAATCATGAATCTATTATGGTCAGGTTTAATTAAGTGAACTGTGAAGTTCTGCAGTTTATACCTAGTGTACACCAAAGACTTGTTCTGCATGTTTTAGTGGTAAAGCAGGGGTGGGGAATATACAGTATTTATATGTCGTTCTTTACATAATACGGGTTTTTTTTTGTATGAATGTTATAGGTAGCATTGCTTTTAGATCACTAAACAACCACATATATACTGTAACATTATACCAACCAAATCAGCTCTTGGTCAGAACCAAATTGAAACCAAATAGTGGTTTTCAGCTCTTGCTCAGAACCAATTTGTAGTTCTTAGTTTTTGCTCAGTATATTAATGGAACCAAATGGTGGTTTTCACATCTTGGTCAGTGTCAATAGAGAACCAACTGGTTTACATTTCTTGGTCATTACTTTTAAGAACCAAGATTTTTGTTTACAGATGTTGGTTATTTGGGTTTGAGAGGGATTTGTTTTCCAGCTTTTGATCAGTATTTTTTATAAACCAAATCAGACCAGATTTCCTTTGAGAATCAGGTTGTGAGACCCAGCTGTTTAAAACTTGTGCTTTTTATCTTAGTTAAGTGTATTTTGAGTACCAAATGTGGTTGGAATAAAGACAAAATAGAAGTTCTTAGTTCTTGTCCAGTATATTTATGAAACCAAATGGTGGTCTTCACATCTTGAGTGTCATTTGGAAACCATCTGATTTACATTTCTTGGCCAGTACTTTTGGAAACCCAAACATTGCTAATGGTTTATGTTACGCCCTCGCTATGTTTTCTAGTGTCTTCCCCGTTTCCTAGTGTGTTTCTCTTGTACTTTTCCATTACGTGTGTCTAATTTGTAACTCCGCCCCTTCCCAGGTGTTCTGTGTTTCATGTTTAGTATAAATAGTACTTGTTAATCTATGTTTGCTGTCGGTCTTTGCACCTTCCCCTGTTGTCTGTCTCGCCACGTTTACGTTATTGCTCTAGTTCTCGTTCTTTGGTTGTTTGTAGTTTCTCGCTCTTGTTTATATTCTAGTCACGTTTGGTTCCTGTTTGTTTCCTTTGTGTATCTTGTATATATTTACGTATTATTCCCTGTATATATATCCCTAGCCCTGTTTTGTACTTGTCTGTTTAGTTTAGCTCTTTGTTTGTTTTCCCTGTTTGTTTATGTACATATATTTATTCGTTATTCCCTTGTTTGTTTATTTGTTTATTTGTTATTTATTAAAAGTCACGTCTTACCCGTTTAAACGTCCGCCTCCCTTCTCATCACGCGTTACAGAAAGACCGACCGCCAAGGACGTTTATTCGGGAAACCCTTGGGTTGGATCCGGGCTGGCCATCCGTCATGCCCCCTTTGGGACCTCGGCGCAGGAAAATCCGAGGCCTCGAGGCCGGAGAGGGCCTCGGGCTGGGCGTTCTAAGAGGTCCCAAAAATCGGAGGATTTTCTTGGGGGGGGGCTAACGGTTGGGGCCATCGGCCTCGCTCCAGACCGCGAGGTAGGCAAGGCGGGCAGAAACGCGGACTGTGAGGACTATTTCTGGGATTACGTGGACCTCCTCGCAGCCGCGTCCAGTTCGGAGGACGAGTTCTACCCTCCGACGAGAGCCCGCTTGCCGCCGCTTGCGGAGGCTATCCTCCACCCGCCTCCCAGGGCGCGCTCCACCTCGTCGGCTCCGCAGCTAGCTTCTGAGGCTAACCAGCTAGCTTCTCCAGCGGCTGCAGCTCCAGGCATTTCCACGGCTACGCGGCTAACGCAGTTAGCATCTCCAGCGGCTGCAGCTCCAGGCATCCCCACGGCTACGCGGCTAACGCAGTTAGCATCTCCTGATTCCACGGGTCAAGTTTCTCTGGCTGCTTCGGCGCTCACATCTTCTACGGCTGCAGACCCAGCTTCCACGGCGGCCGCCGAGCAGCGCTTCCAGTCACCCGTAGCGGCAGCAGATCTTCGCTCCGGGGTTCCCATGACAACGGCGCTACACTGTACTGCTACTGCCACCCCGGAACCTGAATACGCTGCGGTGAAATTAGGTCAAGTCTCCGTGCAGTCTTCAGCAGCCCGAGTCGTCACTCAGACACCTGCAGCCCAAGGGTCCAAGTCTGTTCATGTGAGTGTTCCTGTGTCAGCGGTGCCCGCCACCGCCAATGTTCCTGTGCCAGCGGTGCCCGCCACCGCCAATGTTCCTGTGCCAGCGGTGCCCGCCACCGCCAATGTTCCTGTGCCAGCGGTGCCCGCCACCGCCAATGTTCCTGTGCCAGCGGTGCCCGCCACCGCCAATGTTCCTGTGCCAGCGGTGCCCGCCACCGCCAATGTTCCTGTGCCAGCGGTGCCCGCCACCGCCAATGTTCCTGTGCCAGCGGTGCCCGCCACCGCCAATGTTCCTGTGCCAGCGGTGCCCGCCACCGCCAATGTTCCTGTGCCAGCGGTGCCCACCGCCCATGCTACGATGCCAGCGGTGCCCACCGCCAATGTTCCTGTGCCAGCGGTGCCCACCGCCCATGCTACGATGCCAGCGGTGCCCACCGCTCCTGCTACGATGCCAGCGGTGCCCACCGCCTATGTTCCTGTACCAGCGGTGCCCACCGTCCATGCTACGATATCAGCGGTGCCAGACACCGTCCATGTTCCTGTGCCAGCGGTGCCCACCGCCCATGTGCCGATGCCAGCGGTGCCCACCGTCCATGTTCCTGTGCCAGCGGTGTCCACTGCCCATGTGCCAAAGCCAGCAGTGCCCACCGTCCATGTTCCTGTGCCAGCGGTGTCCACTGCCCATGTGCCGAAGCCAGCAGTGCCCACCGTCCATGACCCTGTGCCAGCGGTGCCTACCGCTCCAGCGCCGACCACGCCGCCAGCCCCAGCTGCTCAAGTCACCGCGCCGTCAGCTCCTGCTGCCCGAGATGCCGCACCGCCAGTGTCTACTGCCCGAGTCGCCGCACCGCCAGCTCCTGCTGCCCGAGTCGCCGTGCCGCCAGCTCCAGCTGCCCAAGATGCCGCACCGCCAGCTCCTGCTGCCCGAGTCGCCGCACCGCCAGCTCCTGCTGCCAGAGACGCCGCACCGCCACCAGCTCCTGCTGCCCGAGTCGCCGCGCCTCCAGCTTCTGCTGCCCAAGCCGTCGCGTCGCCAGCGAGGACCGTCACCACACCCATGCCAGTCCCGGCGCCCAGGACTAAGTTTTGCCCCAAGCCTCGTGTGCCCAGGTCTGCCCCAAGGCCCCCGGACCCCAGCCCAAGAACTTTGCCCAGGCTGGCTCCACGAACTACCCCTATGACTTTAGCCAGTCCTGGGCATCCCCAGGTCTTTCTGGTCCCCATGTCGCTCCCCGTTATGGTTCCTGTGTCGGTCTATGTTCCTGTTCCTGTCTTGTCTGGTTTCTGTGTACCTGTTCCTGTCACCGTCTTCGTGTCTGTTCCTGTCAATGTTTTGGTTCCCGTTCCCATGTCTAGTCCTGTCCAGTCACCTGTCATGTCTCACGTCCAGTCATCGTCCCCTGTCCAGTTCCCCGTCCAGTCTCGTGTCTCGCCCAATGTCCAGTCTCCAGTCACGTCCCCGGTTCAGTCTCCTTTCTTTGTCCAGTCTCCTGTCCAGTCTTCAGTTCAGTCTCCAGTTCTGCCCCATGTTAAGTCTCAGGTCTCGTCTCTTGTGTTTCCCGGCCTCTCCCCGCCGCCGGCCCCCGGGGTTCGTTTTTACGCGCCTCGGGAGCTGCGCGTTTAGGGAGGGGCTTCTGTTACGCCCTCGCTATGTTTTCTGGTGTCTTCCCCGTTTCCTAGTGTGTTTCTCTTGTACTTTTCCATTACGTGTGTCTAATTTGTAACTCCGCCCCTTCCCAGGTGTTCTGTGTTTCATGTTTAGTATAAATAGTACTTGTTAATCTATGTTTGCTGTCGGTCTTTGCACCTTCCCCTGTTGTCTGTCTCGCCACGTTTACGTTATTGCTCTAGTTCTCGTTCTTTGGTTGTTTGTAGTTTCTCGCTCTTGTTTATATTCTAGTCACGTTTGGTTCCTGTTTGTTTCCTTTGTGTATCTTGTATATATTTACGTATTATTCCCTGTATATATATCCCTAGCCCTGTTTTGTACTTGTCTGTTTAGTTTAGCTCTTTGTTTGTTTTCCCTGTTTGTTTATGTACATATATTTATTCGTTATTCCCTTGTTTGTTTATTTGTTTATTTGTTATTTATTAAAAGTCATGTCTTACCCGTTTAAACGTCCGCCTCCCTTCTCATCACGCGTTACAGTTTACAGTTAATGGTCTGTTTTTTTGTTTTGAGAAGTCAAGTTGGTTTACAGGTCTTGGCCAATGTCTTTCAGAGGGCAAACAATTTTTTTCCAGCTTTTGATCAGTATTTTTTAGAAACCAAATCAGTTTCCATTGAGAACCAATGGAGGGTCCCACCTTTTGGTCAGTCTCTTTTTGTTTAAAGCTTGTGCTTTTCAGCTTTTGTTCAGTGTACGTTCAGAGTACTAAATTTAGTTCCAGGCTATTGTTAGCTTGTTTTTTGTTCAGTTTTGGTTATCTCTGATATGCCATTCAAGAAACTGCTGTCGTAACAGACTCTGGGATGCATGCTACACTACATCCACTGCAAGTAAGTCTGGAAAACAACTGGATTTGAGAGTACGTGAATGTAATGCTGTAATCACCCCCCTCACACACTCACAACACAGCTCTTAACAGGCAGCAGAAAGACAGAGCAATGGGAAAAATAGAGAAATCAAATCTGACTCCAGAGGGATACGAACTCAGCCACCAGAAAAGCCATATTGATCACTGCTGCACCGAAATGACACGAGAGCCAGAGAGAAACAAGTGAACAAATGAAGGCCTGCATTCCTCCGGGGAGCCCGAGCACTGGCAGTGTTAATCGGGTCAGTGTCGCGCAGGCGACACACACACAAACACACACACACACACACACACACACAGATACACACACACACACACACTCCCACACCAGCCCTGTCCCTCTCTACCCTCACATAGGAACCAATCGCTCATTAGTTCCACTGTCACTGTGGCAAGACAACAGAAAGAAGCTGAGACGGAAGCAATGTCACAAACCATTGCTGCTCTCATAGCATTATCCCCAGCGAGCAGACATTTCCCTTTCCCTGGGCTAGCTGAGGATACTGACCTTCTAGCCTTTTCATTACCCATTTCTGTTGTGGAACAAGTCCAGACATTAGCATGCTAATATTACAAATGGAAACATATAGAGGTTGAACAATGAAACTGAAACACCTGGTTTTAGACCACAATAATTTATTGTCCTGATGGAAAGTTCTGGTGGAAACAGGAGAGTTGTGGTGCACATTGAATTCTGCCGTGATTTGGGCAGCCGTGGTTTTATGTTTTTTGGGTACAATCCGGGTTAGCACCCGAACATCCCTTTCAGACAGCTTCCTCTTACAGCGTCCACAGTTAATCCTGTTGGATGTGGTTGGTCCTTCTTGGTGGTATGCTGACATTACCCTGGATACCGTGGCTCTTGATACATCACAAATACTTGCTGTTTTGGTCACAGATGTGCCAGCAAGACGTGCACCAACAATGTGTCCTCTTTTGAACTCTGATATGTCACCCATAATGTTGTGTGCATTGCAATATTTTGAGCAAAACTGTGCTCTTACCCTGCTAATTGAACCTTCACACTCTGCACTGTTATTAGTCCCGCGTATTAGAAAAAACTATGCAGGAGGAAGAGCGTTCTTTTATAAAGCTCCCCAACTTTGGAATAGCCTCCCTATTAATATACGGGACTCAGACACACTCTCAAATCTTTAAATCTAGACTCAAAACATTTCTATTTGCTCAAGCTTTTGAGTAATGTCTCATTACAATTTTCTTCCTCTTACAGCTTATCCAGCAAATATAAACCCTGTCCTAATCATCTGCTTTCTCTTTCTCTCCCCATGTCCTGAGCTGCTGCTACCAGTGCCCATCCCACTCCAGCAGAGTTTTATAAAACCATTCTAACCCCTTTTTCTTTCCTCCCCTCTCTGTTCTCTCTCTCTATCTTTCTCACATGTGCTGAGACGCCTGGCCGGCCGGTCTTCCTGGATGTATCCGTCTGTGGTTCCAGCTTTCAGGAATCAGCCCTGTCCTTCTACTCATCAGAATTATTTCACAACCCTTCTAACTTCTGCTTTTTTTCTCTCTTCCTTTCCTTTCTGTTTTCTCTATCTATCTCTTTTACATGTATGGAGATGCCCTGTTCCTGATGTTCCCAGCCTGGCTCTCCACTGCCCGCTGTGTTGTTCTCCGGCTCTGCAACCCTGCACTGATTACCATTAACACACTCAGTATCTGTTTCTGTATTAGCCATAGCTCTATAGTTTGTGCCCATCACATTCTTATATTCATAAATTAGTACCTGTTATATTAGCCATAGTTCACATTAATTCTCTGTACTGTTTTTGTTCTGTTATTTGTTTGTTGTTTGTTTGTACTGAGCGGGTCAACCCGAGTAGGATGGGTTCCTCGGACTGAGTCTTGGTTCCTTCCAAGGTTTCTTCCTCTTAAAGGGAGTTTTTCCTTGCCACTGTATCACCATAAAATTGGCATCTCTGTGGTGCTGCTCATAAGAGGCGTGGACCTGTTTTTCCTGTAAAGCGGCTTTGTGACAACCTTTGTTGTAAAAAGCGCTATATAAATAAAATTGAATTGAATTGAATTGCTCTTACTGGTGCAATGTGCAATTAATGAAGATTGGCCACCAGGCTGGTCCAATTTAGCCATGAAACCTCCCACACTAACATGCCAGGTGTTTCAGTTTCATTGTCCAACCCCTGTACATGCCAAAAAATGTAAAATTAAAGCTGGAAAAGTAAGAAAGTGCAAGAAATGTCTCTATTCTAACTTGATGACTTAAACTTAAAATTATCAGTTTCAGAGTTTGAAAAGGACATCTCAAGGATTAATTACAGAACAGCTTCAGGGCGTGATGCTCCCACCACCATGCTTAACAGTTTGTACAGTGTTCTTGGACTCAAATTCCATAACATCTTTGTTTAATCTGACATGGCTCCAGATATTAATGTATTTTTTCTGCATTAATGCTGAATCACAGAAGTGTACTGGCATCTGGGTTTGTTGCTAATTTTAAACTCATGGAATTCATACCTTCTAAAAAAAAGAGATGCCTCCAATCCAGAGAAGTCAAGACTTTCATACCAACTGTGAAGCATGGTAATGGTAGTATGGTGGCTTTGGAAGTCTCTTGCTGCATCAGAATCTGGACACCTTGCAACAACCTCTCAAGTCTTTCGAAGAATAGTTGGGTCAATGATTCAAAGCACAAAAAAAATTAACTTTTGGAATGGCCTAGTCCTGAACCAAACCTTACTGACTTCCCAATGTGGCAAGACCTTAAACATGCAGTTCTTGCCTATTCTGAAGGTTGGAGTCACTAAAATTCCTCAATGACGTTGTAAGACATGATTTAACAACAACAGAAAAGGTTTGGTTTAATTTATTGCTACTAAGAAGTGTTTAACCACCTGTTCATTTAAATTATTTTATTTATAGACACACATCAAATATCCATCACCCTTTTCTTATGTCTTTTATACAGTAGCTGCTTCACTCAGCAGTCCTGCAGTATTTGAAATGTGCAGAAATGTAGGAATTCAGACCGCAGCCAAACATTTGGGAATTTTGGGAAACTCTGTACTCTTCTTCTCTTTGAGGCTGGTAGTAGGGGGCAGATGTGAGGGTATCAATATGGAAGACGTGTCCCAACAAGGTATCGACTGTTCTGATCCTGGCAGTGGTCCACCGCTTCAGCAGGTGTGCCTGGATGTGTTAAGAATCTGATACTCTGCGCAGGGTTGAATGCATTTCAATGCAGTGTTTCTGGAGCTCCTACCTCAGAACATGTAACAGCATCCTCACTTTGAAGAAAAAGCGAGTCGGGAAAGAGAGGTCAGGTCTGACTGAGGCGCGGAGAGGCGGCAGGACGTGACTAAAAACAACAAACATGAAATCTCACCCCAGCATCGTCAGGAAGGAGAGAATGTGTAAATGGCTTGTGCTTTCATTGGAGCATCAGGGCTTGAATAAGAGAGGACTGTGAGGTGTCACACCAGAGGATGAAGTTAACAAGAGGGGAAAAAGTGTTTTGATGGCTAGCAGGAACAGTCATTAGGGTAAAACAGTTCCCAGAAAATGTAAAATTAAAGAAAGATCTGTCTTTTATTTCAAACAATAGCAATGCTGTCCAATGAAAAACACTTATCTCCAAAAGAGCAACTTTACAGGAAAGAGAAAAAACCTTGTAAACGTTAAATGGAAGTCAATGTAAAAAGAGTTTATTTCAGGTCATTTTGAAGAGTTTCTATTGGTCCGTTCATCAAAATATTTTGGCACAGTGTAAGAGACAGTTTGTTTGTTTAAATTCTGTAGTAAACTAAAAATCGTCAAAAATGGAGATAAGTGTTTTTCATAGGACAGCGATGATATGCTTCTATGAGACATTTGTATGAAACACCACCCTGACCACACCCCTCACCTGTCCTCCCCCCAGCAGAGTCCCACCCACAAAAAATTAGTCTGTATTAGTTAAAGAAACACCATTTCAGTCTTTTTGTTTGAGATCGTCAGGCAGTACACAGCAGGATTACCCAGCAGACTTCACCTGAAGGAGGGATCTGTACCTACTGTCTGTGGCAAGTCACCTATTGCACCTAAGCAGGAACTAGCTTGTTTGAGTTTTGCAATTTATCACGAGATAAATTGCAACACTAATGTGTGTTAAACTCTCAGTATATGCATAGCATGGCCAGTAGCAGCCTATTTGGATTAGACTCTTTAAACAGCTCTTTCTGAAAGAGACTGAAACTCTAAAGCCCACAGACCTATTCTAACTTCTGTAAAAAGAGGAATAATATATCTCTTTATATTTTAGAGTTTCAGAGTGTGAGAAGGACATCTCTTGGATTAATTAATGTTAGCCTGCTTTATCAATTTATCAACAACCTCTGTGCATGATGTGTGTACGGGGTTCATGTTGTTTTAACCATCAACCTGATGGGAAGAACACTACTGAGGTAGTTTTCTTTATTTATTTATCTACTCTTTTTTACATAGTGTACCAATTCTACTGGCTCCAAAACAGCATCAGGGCATGATGCTTCCACCACCACGCTTAACAGCTTGTACAGTGTTCTTGGTGTCTAATTCCTTGCCTTTACACCACCAAGCATCTTTGCTTCATCTGACTGCAAATCATTCTTTCACAATGAGGTTTCTCTCTGCAGGTAGGCAGTGTTAGATTAAACCTAAACATTACGATCTAGAAAAATGGATAGAGAATTGTATAGATGTTCTCTAAAGTGAAATATTCAAGGCCATCCGGTGATATAATAATTCATATTTCATTAATATATATCAATATAATTATTTTTCATTTTTTAATCATTGACACCTCTTCAAAATTGTAGGTAAAGAACTTTGGTTTCAAGCATGGGATGCTCATTTAAACTAACCTGTGACTATTAACAGGTGTTGGCAATATAAAAATTGCACCTGAAACCAGATAAAAAGGAAAGAAATTGATTCAAATTTGCATTGTGTATCTATGAAAGAGGAGAAGAGAACTGTCTAAGGACAAGAAAATAAACAAAAAATAACTTTTTTTGCAAGACAGGAGTATTTGAGTAAAACAATAAAGAAGTGCACCCATAATGATAGTAATACATTTGTATGAGAGTGTGTACAGTGTGTGTGTGTGTGTGTGTGTGTGTGTACAGTGTGTGTGTGTGCTTGCATGTGTGTGGTGTGTGAGGTCATATCCTGCTCCCAGGAGGATCTCATTGATCAAACGCTGATGGCAGCACAAACAACCGCAGAAATTAATTACCCCTTATTTCCCAGACTTACCGTATGTAATATTAGATCTAATGAGTCTGCTGGTGACTAGCCATCACACAGCCTTCCAGAAGGAGACATTGATGGTGTGCACGTGTGTGTGTGTGTGTGTGTGTGTGTGTGTGTGTGTGTGTGTGTATGGCCAGTAGGGGTCAAATGGGGGAAAAGGGGTCAGGTTAAAACTTCCTGGCTTCTTGCATTAATTATGTTGATTCTAAAGCAGCAGATAAATTTGGTTTAAAAGTCCTCAGTTTTATTCTATTTTATTCTATTTTTGGATGGGGCTGGTTTTATGTAGAAGAGTAGAAAAGTCAAGTAATGGATTCTTATTAGGATGTCAAGAAAATATATGTCAGATTTGCACTGTGTGGGGAGTGTCTACTTGATTTATGCGCTGCTGCCAGCTCCAAAAACATGTAATGATAAATAATATTATATGCAATTTGTGTAGTAAAAATTACATTTAGCAGATACATGTTCATAACATGTATGTGGGCATAAAGTCTGGGAAAAAACTGATATGGTGCATTAGGACAGAACTACAATTAATAACAGGGCATTTGCTAAGTGTATTTGTTTTATACGCTATTTCAACAATGATTTGGAAGTGCATAATAAAACAATTCAAAATATGTGTCCACCTATTTAAAAAAAAATGAAATAAAACAATAATTTAAAATACAATAAGACATTTGTTAATTTTGGGAAGTTGTTTTAATAATACAATTTGCCAACTGTATAAACTGTATTAAACTGTTTAAACTATAATTTTAAATATATTTATTAATTGATATAATTTGGGTGATAATTTTAATACAACAAAAGTACAATTGTTAAAAGTATACAAACATTTAACAATTTTAAACAAAAATAAATTAGTTTTTAGATGGACGCTGTTTTAAAATTTTGTATTTTAATACAGTTTATACTGTTTTATTTTTAATTGTTCAAAATCAGGGGGAAATTATTGGATATTATTGGATATTAACAACAAAAAACTATATATATATAATGCAAGAAATTCTAAAATATATTGTATGTTCTAAATGTACCATCATTTATATAATTGAATATATATATGTTGTCTATGAATGTTTTTTTTTTATATATATATTTTGCATATTATTATATTACACATTATTTTACATATAAATTTATGTTTTATATATTCGTAATGCCTCAAAGGAAACCAAAAACATAACTTTATTTTATTGTATCTGTTACTAATGCAGTTTTTTCTAGCTAGTTAAGTTGAAATACATGTTTAGATAAAAGCAGTGCATTAAAACCTTTTTAATTTATGTATTTATCAGGAGGAGGGATGCTCTTTAATAAAGTGGTTACATGTGTTGTGTTTAGTACATCAGACTGAAAATAAAATGTTTATTTATTTGGTTATTTATTTATAAAACCAAAGTATTCTACACGGTATTTCAGTGCTGCACAGTCTGAACGGTGAATATTAAAGAAGGTAAAGCCTCAGGAGAGAGAGAGAGAGAGAGAGAGAGAGAGAGAGGGAGGAATATGTAATTGGAGGATGGTGGCAGAATCGCTGAGTGTGTTCATTAGTGGGGAGCGCTGTGTTCTCTTGTGTCTGTTTACGGCTAAAAACTGTCATCTCTTAATGGAAATCAGCTTAAGTCAGTTTTCCTGCAGCCTTTCATGTGGAGCTCTGGCTGCCCTGCACAGCTCAGCACTACAGAGAGACAGAGAGGTGTGTGTGTGTGTGTGTGTGTGTGTGTGTGTGTGTGTGTGTTTGTATTCTGTGTTGAATGGTGAATTAGAGCTGCGATCGCTAATTGACTCCATCTATCTCTGCTTTTACACAACTCCACCATACTGCGCCGCTCTGCTCTACAGACACATTTACAGACCCGCTGCAACAAGGCAAGCAAACCAATCAATTGCCTGGGGGCCCCGAGCTGACCTGGGGCCCCCAGACAACGACTGGTGGTGAAATGAATGTAACGGCAAACTGTGGGAGCACCCCTTTAAATTCTGTGATGGTCAATTCTGGAAAGTACAGCAACACTGTTGTCAGAATCCCCCTCATAGGAACCCTTCCCACTAGTTGCTAACAGTAGCCAGCCAGCCAGCATGGTTTATCAAAATATGAAACGTTTAAAACGTTAAAAAGTGGTTTTATCCATCAGGAAGCCAGAAAAGAAGAAGAGAAAGAAACTTTTAAAAAGCAGACAGCAGTAAATCATAATTTACGTTGGATAAATTGGGCCTTTGTGTACAAATTATTTATATAGCTCCACACTCTTTGGAGTTAAATCAACACTTTCAAAACAGTTAAATATTTAACACCTTGCCAGAGTTCCTTTTTAACTTCCCAAATTGTTACACTAACACTGAAAAAAGTTTAAAAATATATATATAAATGAGAAGAAGATTAGTCAATTGATATGACTATTTATTATTTAATTATTATTCAGGACAGGTTAGCATGTAATTTTCCATTGTAATTTTTAGTGCATTACCAACACTTTATCACAATTTACTGTACAAAGGATAGTAGCTTGCTCTTATAGCCTACAATATATTGGCTTGACAAACAACCATTAAACAAAATATAACACAATACCCAATGGAAGGTAGCCCTGATTGTATCTGGGATCTGGGGGACACACCCATTATGTAAATAACGTGTTTAACTGGGCGGAGTTATCTATCTATCTATCTATCTATCTATCTATCTATCTATCTATCTATCTATCTATCTATCTATCTATCTATCTTCATCATCTTGGTTTGAGGTATGGGTCCATTTTGCTTGGAACCTCCAAATGCCTTAAAATGACCCTGAACATTTATTCAATATTACATCCTGTTACTGCAGCACAGAGAACCATATAAAGCTGAGCATTTTTGCTTAGTATAACGTTTTCTGAATGTTACAGTTAGCCTTCTTAGAATGTTCAATCTGAAAATTCATTTTCTGGATATTTTTAAAACGTTTTTAGTTAACGATTTTGAACGTCAATTTTTTTATTTTTTTTTTCTCGTAATGTTATTTTTAACTAGTTACTTTTAGTGTAACTTTACTGAATTCATCTACTTGAAAAACATCATTTGAGAAACATTCTTATAATGTTATGATGCAAACCATTATTACTGTTTGTCACACAGGGGTGGGCGATATGGCTCTAAAATAATATCACGATATTTGGCGATATGAAAAAACACTGAATTAGAAAAATTATTTAGAATTTTATTATTGCATGCAATATGATATGGCTGAGAAAAAAAAAGTTAACAGATTTGTAACAGAAGTCAGGGATGCAGAATGTCATGATACTAGTAATGCACTCCAAATATCTCCATATATCCAGGATTAAAGTAAAATAAATGATACTGAACAGATATAATCTATAATCTGTCTCTAGTAGATATATAATGGGAAATGAGAACAGTGTGATTTTTTCTTTTGCTAAAAACTACAAAAAAAGTAGTACTCTGATGTGATAATTAGGGGTGTGTGATATGGCACGATATTTCAGGGTAAAATATCAATCATGGTATTCAAAATTGTTGGCGATATTATCACGCACGATACGATATGGCACACCCCTAATGTCACAGGTTTTCAGAACAATCCTGGAACATTATCTATATAATGTTACACTCAACTGGAGGACTTCAACAAGCAGTAAGAAATAAACCCAGGACAGAGTTCCAACCCATATCTGGTCATACAGTCATACTCACACACTCACACACATAACCCCCCCCCCCCACCCACACACACACATATACACACACATCAGGGCAATGTAGAGTATATATTTTTCACTGGGCAGTACAGACTAGCCTATTTACCTGATCTCCTGATGTCCGTGTTTTTGGACTGTCTGAGGAAACCCATGCAGACACAAGGAGAACATGGGTCACGACACATAAGACCAGGGGTCTTCTATCTAGACCAGGTGGTCTTCTATCGCTCCAAGGTCCAGCTTTGATGGTTGCATGCTGGTTGCAGATGCTATCAGCAGTGGACTGGGGTTAGCATGTGTTCCCTGACAGAATAGTCACTGTTGCCCTTAGGCAACACTGAGCCTCCGGCACCCAGCACCCTGTTGTTGGTTCATGATACGTCCCTCCTCAGATCATTGCTTACTGGGAGAACCCCTCAAGCTTGTCTGTGCTGGAGATGCTCTGACTCCTTTCAGCTGGCAATAATGATTTGACCCTGCAGGTCCTGTTCCTTTCTATAGCATGAAATACTGTACCTTGGCCATCTTTGCTTTTCCACTGCAGGGCTGAATGGTTCTGAGCACAGAGATTAGCTATTCTTTTCCACATGGACAGAGTTTGTCATGGGACACTAACAGATGGGTTTGGAAGTGGTTTTCTTAGCGTGGTTAACTAACTAATCTGGTCATCAAACCATTCAATGGATGGGCTTGAAGACTGCAGGATCTGCATATTGGTTAGCTGAGCCAGGTTACTACCATCAGGCCCATTGCAACAAGGCAAGCAAACCAATCAATTGCCTTGGGCCCCTGCGAATTCTGTGAAGGTCAATGCAGGAAAGTACAGCAAGACTATTGTCAGAATCCCCCTCAAGGGAGCCCCTCCCACTAGTCGCTGACAGTAGCTAGCCATCCAGGTTTGTGATTTCTGCAGCCAGCAAAATACGAAAATTCAGCAATCATGAAGCAGAGTTATCCATCAGAAAGACAAAACAAAAGAAAGAAGAGACAAGAAGAAACAAGACAGCAGTAAGTGATAATTTAAACTGGAAAAATTAGACCTGGATGTCTTGTACTTACAACAATGTAATTTTGCAACCAAAGGACATTAGGACACTGCAAGTTAAATCACCACTCAGTGATGCTGCACCAATCTGTGGATGGAATTCCAAGAAAGGACAATTGGCCTTGCTCTTTCTGGGTGGGTGTGGTGAATCTTCCTCTTCCCCATAACTTAGTGTCATCCTAGCCAGTTTGGTTTGGAAGTAATTGGACTAGCGATTAGTGCCCTCCTCCAATCACGTTGAGCTCCAGTGTTGTTGCATTGCGTTAGCAGCAGCAATGTTGGATGAGCCTCATCTCTGCCATACAAATGCTCCATTAGTAATGTTGTATGAGCTTGGTTACCAGCAAGCAAACGGCGTGTTAGTGATGTTGGATGAGCCCTGTTACAAGCATGCAAATGCTGCGTTAGTGATACATTTACATTTACATTTATGTCAATTGGATGATGCTCCTGTCCAGGGTGACTTATAAGGTTGTTCCTATTACAGAGTCGGGCCAATGTAGTGCTAGGAATCTTGCCCAAGGACTCTTATTGGTGTAGCCCAGCATAATCACCCAGACCTGGAATTGATCCTTAGTCTCCCACGCTATGTGGTAGCTCACAAGCAGGTGGTGGTGTTATCCACTGCGCCACGCCAACCACTATGGTTCCTCTGGTATGTGATACCATAGAAACCTGGTCACCTGGTTGCTGTGGAATATTGTAATGTTGTACAAAGTCGTTGATAATGATGAGGCTTGTAGCTGGCATAAAAACACAGTTCTTCAGTTTGCATTTAGCCAGCATTCAAGAATGGGACCAGACACATCCAACGACAGCCATAAGACATCATGCTAATGGGTCCACACTGGTACAGAACATTTTGACATTGTCCTGCATTAGAAAAGTGGCCCTTGATTACAAGAACTGACTGTTAAGCTACCATCCTAACAAACATCTTTAACAAAAGTGCTTCAAATGCATCCCTGTTAAAGATGATCAGCATAATTCGCTTCATTTTTGAGTGGTTTGTGTTAGTGTAAGTGTTTTTTTTTTTTTTTTTTTTTAGAGACAAATGAGAAAGAAGAATTCGCAAAATGTGTGTTCATGTCTTTCACCTGTCTCTTTCTCACTCTCTCCTCCTGTTTCATCTTCGCTGTGTTTCGCTGCCTCTCATTAAAATGACAAATGTAACCGTGCTTCTCTCTGTGTGTAATTGATTGTCGCGGCGACAACAGAGCTCTAATAACCCACACAGAGGCAAATAATAATATCTAGCTTTAAAGAGGAGAAACCCACACAGCGCCAGCGGTGCCACCGCAGCACTTTCATCCAAGTCCCCACACACCCGCCAAGGTAATGCAATAAACTCGGCTGAACAAGTCTGTTACGAGTGGGAGCAGTTGCAGGAGTGTGAGTGCAGCAGGTACACACACCTCCGATTATGTTCACCACTTATTTTCTAACAGTGAGACGATTCCTGGCTCTGAAGATTCGCTTAGGGTTATTCATCTTGTTTATGGAGACGACGCTAGCTGGATATCCAAGGAAGGAAGCAAGGAAAGGGCTGTAATTATGGTAGTATCTTTTTCATTATGTGAAGGTTCTTCAAACTTGAAAAAGGTTTAAAAACGTCCTTCAAGGTGCTCATTGTGTTGATATGTGGCTGGAAGTTCAAGAACACAATTGGCCTTGCTGTTCAAGGTGATATTCAAGGTGTTCTTTGAGGGGCTCCCAAGCGAGGCTTGGATATTGCAAGATGGATCCCCCAGTGTTGCCACAGCCATTATTGGCTGGAAGTCCAAGACAGCACAACTGGTCTCAAGGCCTCAGCATACTTCCAGGAAACAAAATGTGCGAGCATTACATGAAGCTGAATGCACCTTTGCAAGTTTAAGAGATAACATACTACTTTCTGTAGTTCTGTAGAATTTGCCTTTGTTCATTGTAGTGTCTTCGTCTGCTAAAGCCAAGTAAATGTCAGTTCCTCAAGAAATATGCTAAGGCTTTCACTGTTCAAGGAGCTCAAAAAAGTGACATTGGGAAATTACCAGTTGGATCCTTAATATTACCACATACTTCCTTGGCCAGGAGTCTCAGAGAGCACCAATTGGTCTTCAAGGTGCTTAAGAGTGATGCTGGGTACATGCAAGATGGATCCTCTGTTATTCCACAGCCATTCTTGCCCAGTGGTCCTAAACATTACAACTATTCTCTCTCTGCAAGGTGCTTTTAATGTACTTATTAAGCCATTCCTGAGTGACACTGGGAGAAGGCAAGTTGGATTCCCTGGTTATGCCACAGCCATCCATGACCAAGAGTCTTGAAGAGCACCAATTGCCATACTCTTTAAGTTGCTGTTCAAGGTGCTCCAATTGCTCCAGTGCTGGGAGAATAAAGGATGGATCCCCTGGCAATGCCACAGACATGCCTGGCCTGGTCTTGGTGGTGCTCTTCAAGGTACTCACTTTGTGGTGCTTTTTGAGGTGCTATCCAAGGGGCACAAGAAAAATGCTGGGAGAGTACAAGTTAGATTCTCCTGTGATGCCATGGCTATCCATGGCCAGAAGTCCAAAACACAACAACTTACCTCACTCGGCAAGGTGGTCTTCAAAGGGCTCCCAATGATGGTTGTAGATTGTAGATTGCATATTTACTACCTGAGTCATGCCACAGCCATCCATGATCAGGGGTTCCAGAAAAGTTAGTTCAACTCCTAAGAGATGTTAAACAAGTGCAAGTTGAAGCCCCTGGTGATGCCATAACCATCCATATCCACAATTCCCAAACTTTGGAATATGCCTCACTCTGCAAGAGGGATATTTCCTGGTAATGCCATAGCCATCCAGAGATTGCAAGCTGGATTTATCATTGATGTCATTGATTCATGCGTTATCATGAGTCCCAGAGAGTACCAATAGCCTCATCTTCAATGTGCTCTTCATGGTGCTCTTTAAGGTACACTCCTAGAGGATCCTGAGGGACACCGGGAGATTGTGAGTTGGATTCCCTGATGATGCCACAGAGAGAACAATTGAACTCACTCTTCAAGGTGCTCTTTGTATGGTGTTCTTCAAGGTGCCCTTTAAGGGGCTCCCACATGACACTAGGAGCAAGCAGTCCAGCAAGCTGGGCATTTCATTGATTCTACAGTCATCTGTGACCTAGAGTCCCAGAGAGCACAATAGGCTTCATTCTTTAAGGTGCTTTTAAAGGTCCTCTTTAAATTGCACCCCAAGGTGCTCTTCGAGGATGCTTCAACAATCTGTGGACAGAAGTCCAGGAAAGGACAACTGTCTTCACTTTTTCTAAGGTGCTCTTCAGAGTGCACTGCTACTGTCATCCGTGACCAGGAAGTCCCAGAGAGCACAATTGGCTTCACTCTTTCACTCTTTAAGGTGCTCTTTAAGGTGCTTTTTTAAAGAATTGTTACCCAAGGTTCTCTTCAAGGGGCTCCCAAAGGACATTAGGACACTGCAAGTTAAATCACCACTCAGTGATGCTGCACCAATCTGTGGATGGAATTCCAAGAAAGGACAATTGGCCTTGCTCTTTCTGGGTGGGTGTGGTGAATCTTCCTCTTCCCCATAACTTAGTGTCATCCTAGCCAGTTTGGTTTGGAAGTAATTGGACTAGCGATTAGTGCCCTCCTCCAATCACGTTGAGCTCCAGTGTTGTTGCATTGCGTTAGCAGCAGTTTGTAAAGAGTGTAAAAGGTGGTGCTGTATGTTACTCCACTTCATGAGGACACACATGCTAGTCTTATTCCCTGCAGACTCTCACTCTCTCGCTTTCTCTCTCTCTCTCTCTCTCTCTCTCTCTCTCTCCAGAAGAGCATTACTGTGAACAAAGGCACAAACACATCCATTATGAATGAAGAAGTGAAGAGGGGGTCTTTAATGACTGGATCCTCTGGAGGAGGCAGGGAAAGAGAGATAGAGAGAGAGAGAGAGCAAAGGAGGGAGAGAAGATGGAGGGATAGAGGGAGGATGAGCACGTGAGCAGAATTTGTGGGATAATGATGTCACCTCTGGCCCCTGTGGACTGCTGAGGTGCCAAGCTCACTATGAGCTTTAATTACCTGTTTGATAAATGCTGGACTGTTCCCGGGTCAGCCCACAGAGCAGGGCGGCCGGCGACCTTGAAAAACGAAGGGATGAAGGAGTATGTGGGGGTGTGTTTTGTGCAGGTGTGTATGTGAGTGTGTGTGTGTGTGTGTGTGTGTGTTTAGACCATTTCCACAAGAAAAATACTGTAAAATACTATCTTTTTTTGCATATAGATTTGTGCATGTAGGTTTATGTATTGCATGTATTTACTAACATACAATATCTATATCAACAATGTCTAAATCCAGACACTACAATGATGGTATAGAAGGGTACAAAAGCCCCCAGGTTGAGCATTGAGAGACAGTAGAACTATATTCTCTGGAATTGTGGTGTTCCATCCAATACTTTAGGGATAAGTCATTGGGAAGTTGGGGGATGAGGTGGGTTGGTGATCATTCAACATCCTGATCTCGCTTATGTTCATATCGCTGAATGCAATTAAATTCTCACAGCAATTCCTCAAAAGAAATCCGACCAAAGAAACCCACAAATGTAAGTATTTTCCTTGTTAAAATTATGATTCGATTTTCCTTCTTAACAAGCATAAAAGTATATTTAGGAGTTAGTCTCAGTAGCTAGCTAGCTGGCTAAATTTCCCATTCCACCTTAAATGGTGTAACAGACAGCAGAGGCTACAGCATTTAAGGTGGAATGGAAAAATTAAATAAATAAAAGCTGATAACCAAGTTGATAACCAAATCTTCTTAATAACAAGCATAAAAAATATTTAATAGTTTGTCTCAGTAGCTAGCTAGCTAGTTATCTAACTTTCCCATTACCCCTTAAATGGTGCATCAGACATCAAAGGCTGTAGCACTTAAGTCAAACGTAAAAATAAAAGAAATGGAAACAAAAGCTTTTTTTTTTCTTGTTAAAAAATACGATAACCAAACTTTCTTCGTAACAAGCATAAAAAAAATCTTTAGTAGTTTGTCTCAGTAGCTAACTCAATAACTAACTTTTTCCATTCCATCGTAAATGGCGTAACAGACAGCAGAGTTTGCAGCATTTAAGGTGGAAAGGAAATATAAAAGAAATTTTTTTTTTCCTTGTTAAGAAATTACACTAACCAAATGTTCTTCATAACAAACATAAAAATAATCTCTATTAGTTTGCTATTATTTTGTCTCAGTAGCTCGCTAGCTAGCTAACGTTCAAATTCCTCCTTAAAAATGGTGCAACAGATACCTAGTCATTCATAGTTTCCTCTGCTGTCTGTTGCACATTTTAAGGAGGAATGGGAAAATTGGTTAGCTAGCTAGCTACTGAGACAAACTACAAGAGATTATTTTATGTCTGGTGCACCATTTAAGGAGGAACGTGTAAGTTAGCTAGCTAGCTAGCTAGCTATTGTGACAGACTATTAGAGATTATTTTATGTTGCAGTTTTTAAGGTGGAATGGGAAAATAAAATAACATAAAGAAAAAGCTTTTTTAACACATACAGAGCCCTAAAGTTAGCCAGTGACTAGGTTGCTGAACTTTCACACTTTTGAAATTTCACACTTTGTGAATGTATTTTCCCATGTTATTCCCATATTATTACAAATACAGGCACTGTTAAACACATACATAAAATCGTAATATATTGCTTAATTATTGTAATATTACCAGTTACATTAGATTTAGAAGTACTCCATTCCATTTAACCTCATTTAGGCTCTTTCCTCCTTTTAACTCCTTGAGATGCAACAACGCACAACAAACACTGAGGACGTTTTTTTTTTTTGTGTGTGTGTGTGTGTGTGTGCATGTGTCTGTGTGTGCATGTGAGGAAAAGATATAGAGAGATCCATCACTCTAATGAGGCTGCCCCCTCATATCTCTGGTGTAGAGGACAAGGCTGGGCCTGACCTGTAGGTAATGGGAGCGAGTGATGGATGGAGAGAAGCTACAAGAAGGAAATGACGAGCCCCTAAAATCTAATTTAGCAAGAGTGCTTACACCGCAACACAACACGCCAACACGAGACGCTGCTATGTCGCCGCTCTCGCGGGATAAGCTCCTAACTCAATTTTTGACTCATTTTTCAAACGCTGTCTTTGGAGCTACAAACAGCCT
Organism: Astyanax mexicanus; assembly: GCF_023375975.1. Taxonomy (NCBI): domain Eukaryota; kingdom Metazoa; phylum Chordata; class Actinopteri; order Characiformes; family Acestrorhamphidae; genus Astyanax; species Astyanax mexicanus. The sequence goes on along the minus strand of NC_064418.1, from coordinate 13,255,495 downwards.
AGACAATTATATTGTGTCGTCGATGTGTTTTTGAAGATCTTCCTGTACCTATGTTGTACCTAAAGCTTAAGTTTCTGCTTTTGATGTAGGTACTGATATTACTTCCCATGTATTTAGTATGTCCCTCATCATCTGAACTGTATAGCAGTCTTACAGTCTTACAGTTTTGGTTTTGGTTACTTTGGTTGCTTTGGTTAAGCTACCTCTTGCATCCACAGTTAATCCTGTTGGATGTGGTTCGTCCTTCTTGGTGGTATGCTGACATTACCCTGGATACTGTGGCTCTTGATACATCACAAAGACTTTCTGTCTTGGTCACAGATGCGCCAGCAAGACGTGCACCAACAATTTGTCCTCTTTTGAATTCTGGTATGTCACCCATAATGTTGTGTGCATTGCAATATTTTGAGCAAAACTGTGTTCTTACCCTGCTAATTAAACTTTCACACTCTGCTCTTACTGGTGCAATGTGCAATTGATGAAGATTGACCATCAGGCTGCTCCGTGTTTTAGTTTCATTGTCCAACCCCTGTATATACCTATGTTTTAAATTTAATAATAACAACTCTTAACATGATATTGGTGGTTGATAATGTGTGTAATAACGTGTATTTTTGAATCACATGTCTTTTCTGCACTGTGCCTATGGGATCCAATGGCTCCCAGTGGTGTACAACGAGATAGCACTGGTCCTGCATTGGCAACCATACTCTGATTACATCAGAATGAGATGGCGACACCCTTGTTCACTTTAATTAAGGCTTCCTTAGTAGTGTGGAGCATTAAAATAAAAATAAAAAGTAGCTGATAAAAGGTAACCACATGTTACAAACCCATTCAGAGCTCATGCTTACCGAAAACCCAACTGCCCACACTAACGCAAACCACTAAAATTGGACGAGGCTTGACGAACACAATGTTAGAATCTCACCTTTGGTTGCTCATGGGGCCTGATTTTAAATCTAGTCAGAAGCCCAGACTCTAATCCAAGTATTCAGCCCATTGTTTTGCATTTTGCTGCTGGCTAGCTTCTTTGAGAACACAGTTTACTTACAAGAAAGCTTCCCTGCTGTTCGGTGTTTGATGCGCTGCTACTGTACAGGCTGTACCAGTGTGCAGTCAAAGAGAGGAGTGTGCCGGGAGTGTGGCGCAGAGCCAGGAGGGCTGGCTGTTTGAAGTGTTTCTGAAGGCTTTAGTATTGCACTGAAGTGTGCTTCTTATGCTGAGGTTCTGCGTTTTTGACCTACTGGCGAACTTATGATTGGCCACTCATGGAACTGTGTACAGAGGTAAGGCAATATCCCAGAACTGGCATCCCATGTTTCATGGAAGCTAAAAAATGCTTCGGGATATATGTAACCTGTGGGATATGTGTGTGGTGTCTCTTGCAAGTTAGCATAAATCTATGGGCTATACGTACCATGTTCATGAACTTTGTTGCACAAAATCACTCACAAATAAAGAGATCTCACCAACTTTATCATTACCAGTTTCAATCCCTTTCAAAACGAGCCATTTAAGGGCTCTGTCCCTTCCATGTAAACAAGCTGTTCTTGACCGCGCCTCATGTATACGTTGAGCAATTAACTTGTGCTAAATGTAAAAAAAAAAAACATGAACAAGCTAACTCTTAAACAACTTGCAATTTCTTAGATCTTTCCTCATCTGCTAACTTGCCACAGACAGCAGGTACAGATCCCTCAGTCAGACGAAGTCTGCTGGCTAATCCTGTTGGGAACTGTCAAAGGTTCTTTTTCTGAGGTGTTTTTTAACTGATCTAGTTTAAGGGGGGCTGTGGTAGGAGTTGAAGAGGTGAGGGGTGGTGGCAGGGGGGTTCTTTGCAGTTACAATTTTTGTGACGTCACAATAATGGAGTCATCCGAAAGGTTCATAAAAGAAGATGATTCCTGTTGCTAAAAAAAAGTAATTCTTAGAAAACTGATGGATGGATTTTTTTGTGCTTTGAGTCCGTTAATGCGATTCCTGCCAGAATCACTTGTCTGTTCACACGGATGAATCTAGCCAGATGCAGCCAGTCACAATCATTATCACCAACTGCACCCACCCTCTGTGGGTGGTAATGCCTTTAATGATATATTCCCAGTGCACATGTGACACTGTGGATTAAGAAATATTAAATATCTGCACAACTTAAACATCAGACCTCACTCCAACTCCCATAATTCAAATTGCCTGGCCATGAGCATGCTGACCAGTGTTCAAAAACACTCACAAGATAACACCTCACAACATATACATATATAGGTAAGAATATTCCTAAGCTGTCCACTGAGGCCTGATTTATACCACTGAAAACCAAGTTTCTGTTATGACAGTTATTGGGTTTTATGATATGGTTACTGGAGATAGTCCAGTATAACATTTATTTTCAGCTTCAACTTTGGGTTTCTGAAAAACTCTTTGTAAAAATATATATTTTTAATTATTTAATTCACATGTTTACAAACAGAGATACAATTTCAGCTCAGTGTTTACATCAATTCCCAGCACAGCTGCTGCTCTGCATAGCCTACCCACACCACATAAAGCCCTCAGGGCAGAAGATCTTCGCTCTAGGTCTGGAATAAATAAATAAGTTCATTTATATATTTAAAGGCAAATTCTTTTATTTCTGCTGTAGACTGAAAACATTTGGGTTTGATATTAAAATACCAACATTTCAGCTTTTATTGCCATATATTTATACCCAGATCTGATATATAGTTTAGAAGATAGCACCTTTGGTCTAAACCCACACATTTGTCTCGTGATCAAAAGTATTGATTGATTATTGAACAATATGTATCATTGAAGGAAAATCAATCAGAGCCATTGCACAAATATTAGGCATAGCCAGTACAACTATTTGGAATGTCCTGAAGAAGAAAGTCATCACTGGTGTATTAAGTAACAGATGTTGAACAAGTAAACCAAGGAAAACCACAGCAGTTGATCACACAAACATTGTGAGAGCTGTAAATACCCTAAAGCTGAATGGTTTGTAATTAATTAACCCTAAAACTACTTCTTGTGACATCAGCAACAACCTGAAGATATCACAATCAAATATTTAGTGATGTCAGTTGGTCACAGACTTGATACAGTTATTGCAAGCAAAGCATTTGCAAGTAAATATTAAGTCTTGTTCACTTTAATGTACTTTAATGTACTTTCTTTTCAAATGCTTTTACTTACAAATAAAATGGGATAGTTCAGATAGAAGATAATGTCTCTATCTACTGTGTATGAGATCCAGATGTAAATATCTGGAAATAAAAGCTGAAATGGTGATCTTTTGTAACATATTCATCTTTCAAAGGGACTGGCCTCACTGTTCCAATATTTTTGTAGGGATTATAGATTATTTGGGCGTTTATTGCCTACTTTCATGTTAAATAGTAATAAAGACCACTATTAGGTGCACCAGATTATGAGGCGCACTATCAATCAACTTCTATTTTCTGGTCTACTTTTTTATACATAGATTATAAGGTGCATTAAGTGAAATTAGTAAAAATTTGTGTCACCATTTTTCCCTTCTGAAGAAAAAACTGGGGAAAGCATCTCAGTAAACAAAACTATAATTCTTACAAAAAAAAAAATTTTTTTTCAAAGTTAAACAAGCACCAGATGTTAATCTTGTCATGGTATGTACAGGATGGCAGACACGTGCAGATACTGATAAAATCAAAATGTGTTTATTATAAGAATAAACAGATGTAATCAGAGTCGATACAGAGAAATGGGTGATCACCAGTAAACAGAGTAATGAAGGCAAAACCATACCAGAAACGATAACCAGTCCAGAGTTCATACACGAGCAATCCAGTATCAGAGGTAATCCAAGAGGCAGTAGTGAAAACACAGTCCAAGTCATACACAAACAATCCAGTATCAGAGGCAAAGGCAATAATCGGCGTCGAGAAAACAAAAGCAAGGTCATACACAAAGTAACTGAGACAAGAGATAAAGTAACGCTTTGTAAAGAGGAGAACCTACAATACGCGGCGTGGTAGTCTGTTTGGCATGCACCTTTATAGTGCCTGTAATCAGTATTCGGGACTTCCTGGAGGAAGCAGGTGAGGTGTCACGTGATCAGGTGAGTGTGTGATGTCAGCGGGTGGTGCATTCTGGGTAGTGTAGTTGTTGACCTGAGAACCTCCGTTAGAGCTTGGTGTGGAAGGGACAGAGGAGCTAACAGCACCAGACGTGACAAATCTACACAGATTTCTCTCCTGAAAACAGCTTATTTGGGTGAGTAAAAGAGAGAGAGAAAGAGAGGGAGAGAGAAAGAGAGAGAGAGAGAGAGAGAGAGAGAGAGAGAGAGAGTGAATATGATGGCAGGGGAAACAGCCGCTGCTGAATTATTAAAGGGCGGGGGGCTTTTCAAGAACAAAAGAACATCCCTCTCACTCCCTCCTAGATAAATGTCATCCTCTCTCTCTCTCTCTCTCTCTCTCTCTCTCTCTCTCTCTCTCCCACTCTCTCTTTCCTTCTCGCTCACACACACACACACACACACTCACACACACATTCACACAAATTACAACACAATGCTTCGCCCCATCACACAGTATGTCCGCTCTCTGCTCTATCCATCCATCCATCTATCCATCTGTCCCCCCCAGGAAGATAAAAGGTGTCATTAATTGATTGGCATGCCTGCCAGTCTTCCTATTGTTCTAATCAGAGGAGCTGCCAATTAAGCCCACCGAGCCGAGGTGGAGGAAGTTAAGTGCCCCATTTCCTCATTAAGATGTTAAGGAAACGACCAGGGAGCGAGTTCAGATGTGGCACGTATGATGTCATGCAAAGATTCAGTGATATAACATGTCTGCTTATACAGTAACTATAACAAAACATTTGTATTAGTTGTTGCATTAGTTGTGGTTATAAATGTGTCATAATATTATTACCAATAACTTAAATAACAGTTTTGAGGCTTCCTAACCATTGAAGTAAATGTGCTGAGGTTTGGTGGCTTGGAAGGTCAGAAGTGACTTCTGAAGTCAATTGATTGCACTGAATTTTTTTTGGAGGGTTCAGAGTAAAGGGGTTTTTTATTTGACTTTTACATGTCAAATTTTTAGATTCTTATTTGATTCTTTTTTTTAAACCATGAATCATTTTAGTCCCAATTTTACACAATCGTGTGCTACTTTGTGTTGGTCTATCGCTTACAATTTCAATAAAATGCATTTAAATTTGTGGTTGTAAGGTCACAAAATGTGAAAAAAGTTATATATGAAAGGGATATGCATAATTTTGCACAGCACTCTTTAATGTTGTGAGTTATAAGGCTTGGAAGTTTCCCAGCTCAGTCAAAGGATGAACTCTACTGTATATTGTAGCTCTGAAGTTTCCCAGGAGGTCTTCAGGGTCTTCCACCAGAATGTCTTGATATTGCAGCTATACCAATGTTCAAAAAGACTCAAAATTTCAGATTGGAGGTTTCTTGGGCTCAGTTTGTGGGCCACAAAGACTTTTCCTTGCAGCACTAAGGTTTCCTGGGTCATCCTCTGGAGTGACTAAACATTTGAAGACTTAAAGATCCACTGTACCAACTACCAGAGTGACTCTGCGTCACACCATGGAGGTTTCCCAATTCTGCCTCTAGATTGAAGTACGGCTCTTTCCAGTGTTGGCTGGCAGGACAAACTGACTCTATGTTGTAGCTCAGAGGTTTACCTCCAGAGTGACCGCTGGGAAGCCAGCAGTGCTGGTCACTAGATTGACTTTATATTGTAGCTCTTTTCCCAGGTAAAAACTGAGGAGTAGCTCCTGCCATGTAATGAAGTCAAACTTCATCAAATCTTGGAGGTCTTCGGGGCCTTCCACCGGAATGTCTTGATATTGCAGCTATACCAACTTTCAAAAAGACTCAACGTTGCAGCTTGGAGATTTCTTGGGCTCAGTTTCTTGGACCAGAATGACTTGTGGTGCAGATTTTTTTCTGGGTCAGCCTCTGTTGTGACTAAACAATTAGAAGAACAAGACTTGAAGACCCACTGTGCCAACTGCCAGAGTGATTCTGCATGAAGTTTTTCCAGGTATGCCTCTGGAATGAAGTATGGCGCTAAGCTTTCCAGAGTGGCAACTCTGGTGAAGGGTTGCTCAGGTGTTTCATAAGTGTGGCTTTAATCCTCGGAATAAATCTGCATCATGGCTTAAAAACTTGTTGATTGGTTGCAAAGTATTTGTTGTTGCTGAGCATCTTCCATGTGACAAGACCATGTTCTCTTAAGTGCAGCTCTAACAATTGCATGTCCCTCGAAGACACTTTCAATTACGTACCAGGGTTAACATGGGCACTCAAGAAGAGATCAGACCAGACAAAACAAGACAAGACAACCATATTCATCATACTTCTGCTGGACACACTGATGCAATGTGGCCTCCACTATTGGGGCTCTGAGTGGTCCAGACGATTAAAGTTCTACTACTATGATCTGTCGTATGATCGCCAGTTCGAACCCCGTTTCAAATCCCAGTTTATGCTGCTTGCCATTAGCAACTAGAGAGTCCAAGAGAACACAATTGGCCTTGCCCTCTCTTGGTGGGTGGATGGCACTCTTTTTCCCCATCACATCCATTACCTGATGTATCAGAGCTGGGGATCTGGCGCTTTCCTCCGTCGCACTGGCTACCCAATAATGCTACATCAGCAGAAGTTCTAAAAGAGGTGGTGGCTGACTTTAAATGTATCGAAGGAGGCATGTTCTAGTCTTTACCCTTCACCCTTTTTCTTGGGGGTATTGTTAAAGATTGGGTTGGGTATTTGCCCTTTCAAATAGGGTGCTCTAACTGGGAGATTTGTCCCTCTTTAGATTCTTTTGGTATTTGGTAGGTACCGGTAGGTACTTACCAGTACTGACCAGGACCAGAAGCATGCACCAAGTCTTCAGATGCTCAGATGTGATGTTCTTCCCATCATGCTTCACCATTTCCCCAACATTTACACAATTGTGCAGTACTGGAGGAACAGTATTTTGCATGTAGAAAATTAAACCTAACCTTCATCTCTAATACAAACATACAACACATATTCATTTCTTCTGTAATTAAAGAGGGTGGGGGGTTAGGATGTTGGGGGTGGGGTCTGTATCTCATTTCATTTTCCTATTCCCTTTCATCCCCCGCTTTCCCAGTTCTTCCTTGCTTTGGCTAATCTTCACAGGCCCGCTCCTGCCGCGCCTGTTTCTGGAGGTGTCTGGGGGTGTGCAGGTCAGGCCGTGCCCAGTCCGCGAGTAGCCCTGCGGGGCTCGAGTCTGGACCGATATCCCCACTGGATTCCCACCGTGCTCCACCCGCCGCCTCCGCTACTTCCTGTGCGACCCCCCCATCACCCTATACCCCCTGTCGGCTTCCTGTGCGTAATTGTCCTCAGCTGTTGAGCGTGCGACTAAATGGGACCGTGGGGAAAAGACATTTGTAGTTCCAGGGAAGCGTAGAAACGAGAAAAAAAGCAGGGAAAATATGGGAAATTGGTGGCAGGCCACAAAAATTTGCATTCCTTTGACTTTAGCAGGACATTAAAGATTAACCAGCCGCTAAGTCCCAAAGTGTTTTGCCAGCCGGCATGAGGAGGTGCAGGGGGTCGGGATCAATGGCCCACGGGCCCTTTGTCTGGAGGCTCAGGGCTGCAGACAGTGTGTGGGTGTGTGTGTTTTATTGTGTGTGTGTGTGTTTATCGTTATACACCCCCTGCACCACACATAGCTCAGAAGATAGGCTCCATCTATTATTGATGGCTGTTTAGATGGGCCTTCTCCGCTTCACTGGGTTGCTGTTAGGCATGATCATGTCTCTGTTACACCACAGTGATGGTAGTAGACCTGTAAACACACACACACACACACACACACACATTGTGGTTATATATATATATATATATATTTCTGTATTAGCTGAAACATGCTTGTGGTCACTGTAGTTTAGAGACTCCTGTTTTCTCTGAGTCTCTTTCTGGTTGTTACACCTGTAGGGTGGATGAAGGTGTTACCCTCTGTCTCTTAGACTGGTGCATGCTATGCAGTGAGGGGGTGTGGGGGGCTTTTGTGTGTGTGTGGGGGGGTGCCTCTCCAAGAACGATCTGTAATTTTTTTTAGTTCTGTAAGTTTTTATTAATTTAGGATCAGGGGTTTAAATCTGTACACTCTGTCCGTTTTTGTCCATTTCTGTCCCTTTATGTGTATCTTATCTGTATTTGTTCTCCGTTGTATTGCCTGATCTATCTCTCTCTCTCTCTTTTTATTTTCTTTTACTTTATTTATATATTTTTTTAGTTATTTTTCTTTTTTTATCCTTATTTTTATCAATTATTTTCTCTCTTTTTCTGCCTTTTGCATTTGTAATTTTTCTTACAATTTGTGATTTTTTTTTTTCTTTCTGTCTTTTTCTGTATTTTTTCCTGTATTATTTCCCCCCTTTATTTCTTTTTTTTGCTTTCTCTCTGTTCTTGCTTCTTTCCTCTTTATCTACATCTCTTTGTTTTTGCTTTGTCTTTTTTCTTACCTTTTTCTATTCCTCTTTTTTAGCTTGCCTTGTTATTAACTAGTTATTTTTCATTTCTTTCATTTCACTATTTCCTTTATATATATATTTCTTTGCTTAGTGTCTATTTTTCTTGTGTATATCACTCTATGTGTCTCTAATGTCTCTATTTTAATGTTTCTGTATCTCTCTCTCTCTCCTTCTCTCTCTCTCTCTGTTTCTGTCTCTCTGTATGTACTTCCATGACTTAAATGGAAACACTCATATTACAAATGAAATATTCCCCACTCATTTTAAATTAGAGACCCTCTCTCTTTCTCTCTCTCTCTCTCTCTCTCTCTCTCTCTCTCTCTCTCACACACGCACGCACAGTGAGTGTAGCTCCTAATGTAATCACAGAGTGTTTGAAGTAGAGGGGCAGGTCCAAGCATTCGCTCATTTTCCCGTTTCTTTGATCTTGATTCCGATTTCGTCTGGTTTCCGTCTTCCCTGCTCGCTCCTGTTTACCCGTATTTACCCATAAACTGCAGGTCCTGCGGCAGAGCGGCCCGGGCTGTTCGGTTAATCCTGCTCTGAGGTTCAGTCGGCTTTGAGCAGTAATTTACAGTCATTTACTCCACTAATTAAACAATTACTGTGTAATACTGTATATCAGCTCAGGGCCTGTACAGGCAGACGCAGGGAGTTCTCCACATGTTCGGTTAGAGAGAACAAAAGCTGTGTAGTGTCTGTGTGTGTGTTTGTATGAACACATTTGATTCACTTGCTGCGGAAAACGTGGTAATACAGGGTTTTCTCACATGTGCTTGCTCATAAAATGCCACATTTCTCAGTGAGTTTCTATCAATATGACTGCCATAATACAGCATTTTGTGTTCAATGATCCCTGAGGGTTAATAGGTTTGTTCACTTGGAGTGTTTCCCATTGGACTGGTTTGATTTCACACCATAAAAAATTTCAAACTCACCTAAATGCATCACAACAAACCACATGAGGACATTCTCTCCTCTGATTGGTTATAGTTGCCTAGGGCGGAACCAAGAAAGTAAATACAGGAAGAAGGTCCTGAGTTCTGAACTAGTGCAGTTTTCTATACAGTTTACTATAGAATACTAGCAGAGGTATCATTTGTTAATAGCTGTGGTGCTTATCTGGGTAATATACCCTACTAAGTACTTAAAACTTGATACAGTACTTAATATGTGGGTCAGTTCAAGGTCAGATCACGTTCTCACCACAAACTAACTACTCCAGGGTTTGCTTGGGATTTGATGTTTTTTGGGGGCCCATTAAACTAAAGATGGTCCAAGACCATATTAATGAATCAATCTATGTATACCTTGTATTCGCATTGAAATCCAAACCCAACAGTACCGTGTGCTCCAGTGCTTTTGCTGCTATTTCTGGCATTCCTGGCCGTGCACATGCACTCCCATTTCCAAGTTTAGAAATCTGGCAGTGTTTTTCTTATACAGTAACTGAATCACAGTAATGAGAGTCTGGAACTCAAGCAAGGTTTGGCTCCTTCCACGCAGTTCAATTACGGAGGACGGAAAAAGTCCCAATCTGTGTTCCCAGCAGGTTCCTCGCTGGAAGTCTGGGATTATCTCAGCCGTAATCCAGCGTCACACGGAGAGCCACTCAACACGCGCTCTGTGAAACGCCGGCCGGGCTCTGCACACGCTCAGCAGATTCACACTGATACACATTCACACCTGTTAAAAAGTCCATGTGTGCACATATGGTCACACAATTTCATCACCCAGATACAACTTTAGAATACACATACAGAAAGCACACACTCAAGCTGATAGGCTACATGAGGAACATCATGGTATTTTGATCTAATAATTCCTAGTCTTTGGTTATTTGTTGTAATCTACAGGGGTTGGACAATGAAACTGAAACACCCGTCATTTTAGTGTGGGAGGTTTCATGGCTAAATTGGAGCAGCCTGGTGGCCAATCTTCATTAATCGCACATTGCACCAGTAGGAGCAGAGTGTGAAGGTTCAATTAGCAGGGTAAGAGCACAGTTTTGCTTAAAATATTGCAAAGCACACAACATTATGGGTGACATACCAGAGTTCAAAAGAGGACAAATTGTTGGTGCACGTCTTGCTGGAGCATCTGTGACCAAGACAACAAGTCTTTGTGATGTATCAAGAACCACGGTGTCCAGGGTAATGTCAGCATACCACCAAGAAGGACGAACCACATCCAACAGGATTAACTGTGGACGCATGACGAAGCTGTCTGAAAGGTATGTTCGGGTGCTAACCCAGATTGTATCCAAAAAACATAAAAGACAAGGATTGAGAGATACATCAAGCTTTGATCATTTTTATATAATTGTTCGTTTATGAACTTTTTGAAAGGATGGGTTTCCAGTCAGTGTTTAAAGGCAGCAAGTTACTCTGACCGGCTGTTCTGACACCCAGCGGAAGTTCATTCTACCCCTTGTTCCTAGTACAAAGAAGAGTCGTGAAGTTTGTTGTCTGTTTTTCTTGAGCAACAGTGGGTCAAACCAAGCCATACTAGAAGCTTGAAGCTTTTTTCGACATTGACATTGCCAACAAATATGAGTGAGATGGTCCATTCTTGCTGTGATGGATTGGCAGCCAGTCCAGGGTGTATATTGCCTTCCAAGTGTTGGTACTTGGAACAACTTTGGAACAAATTTGAGTACTAGTAACAACAGAGCTTGTATTATTGCTCTTATGTAATGCTAATATGGCTTGCCATACAACAAATCAGCCCTAGACAGCTCAACACGCTTAGAGGAGATCACTAACTGCCTTTTAGTACTATTACTCCAACCAAAAGACACCTACACTGGTTAGCACTGAATGCTGAATGCTGGGTGAAATTATGCGACAAATGAAAACCTACCTAACCAGATCAAGAACCAGATGAAGAACAAATTATACTCTCAATTATGGACTCCCTACCAAAGAGAGTAGGGCCTGGATTCTTTAGATGATTACACTACACACGAGCCCATCATTTTGATGTGGAAAATGTACTTTCCATCTGCGTATTTATGAAGTCTAACTGCAGACTTAATGCCTGTGTAATAGTTTCTCTCATTTCAGCAGTAGTGCCTGAACAAAAAGAAGATATTTTCTGCTTTTCTGCTCTTTTCATGCCATAATAGTCCAAATGACAGTGTTCGAATATCATTTGAAAAGAAGAAGGCCAAAGCAGCAATTTAACTAGAGTTTACTGGATTTTCCTAGAAGATATTGATGAGTGTATGATTTGCGCCGCTGAATCATGAGTGTTTGTATAATGGCACAGGCAAAAAAGAAAAAAAAAGAACAGGCTAAAAACCCAAAAATGCTAACCTGTGGGTCTATACTTAACCTATGGACCTATGGTCACTTTTGCACCAATACAGAAGATGCACAGTGAAATGGAAGATAAAGCTTGTGAGCTAGTGGTAGAGGTCGTATTCTTTCTGTCCACTGTGTTGGGAAATACATAATGAAGCTCTTGCAATGCTTAGCAACCATGCTGCTTTCACAAACCCTGTCATTAGAAAGATACTATTAAATCTCTGTGTCGCCAGATGCTGTAGAATTACTCTGAATAATGGGGAGAAAAAAAGTATTTTAAATTAGACAATTCCTGTGCAGCTTGATGCAAGATGGTTCTGTATTGTATGTTTCTTTTCCACCTCCTTTACCTCACTTCGATTTACTTACTATTAAACTTTCACAACTACCTTGTTTGGCATGAACTTTTCTGTATGGTCTGAGTCCAAATCTACTGAGCTACTATGGACCCTATCTTACATCCTTGGCAAGAGACGTTGTGATGCTCATTGCTATCTTACACCCTGTCAACAGTCTATTTTCACGCCTTGCCCCCGTGTCGTTAAAATGGCATTAGAGTTTAGGAATATATCTACACTGATGGGCATACTGGTCTGGAAGGTGTGTTCAGGTAAATCTCTGGCGTGTTGCTATTTTAAATGAGCTGCTAGTGCACCTTCACAGTGTGAACATGCAGGTCAGTTTCCTCTGCTGAGACACACAAAAGCACCATACTGTTAAGATACGAACGTGCCAAAGTCAGAGCTCACCTGGCTCTTAAAGGGAATGTAAGGCAAGTGACTCACTGATTGGTTTATTTAATGTAACACCCAAAACACACCCATGATTAATTAAGAGAATTAGTACAAATCTTTTTGCGTACCAGAGAAACACACTGACATGCCATTGACCAGTGTGCTATAGATCGCTAAAATAGGGCCCTACATTTACCCAACACTTGAAAAGGCAACATTCTACAATCCAATTAGTGCCAAGTATAAAGACATTGAGTCAATTTAGGTGAAACAACATGATATAGAAGGTTCTTTGGTCATCTCATTAAACAGCAGTGTGAAAGAAATACTTACCAAACCAAATGTATAGCTACAATGTAACAAACACTTGAATCTTGTTTCCAACTGGTCTGGACTTTCAGTTGTAAAACATGTTTTTGCAAGTACTGTCTTTTCCACCAAGCTGCAGAGATGAGAGCATTGTTAGGCTAATGCTCCAAAACTTTTATGAATGTTTGTGTCAATTGCCTTTAAAAAAAGAGAAACCACCACTTGCTCCTTTCTTGCTAACAGAATTGAACTGTTCCACTCTAAATTACCTTGCAGTTTAAAAGCAGCAATATTACCGGCATATTAGCTTCGCTATCTCAGCGTGAGACTTGTTCCTGTGCTGTTAGCATGGCCCTCCCACTGTTAGCATTGCCACTGCACTGTTAGAATCACCACTGCTTTATTGGGATTACTATGGCACTGATAGCATTGCCACAACACTGTTTGCATTCGTAACACACTGTTAGCATATAGCACCTCACTAATAGCTTTGCCACCATGTTATTTGCAACTCAACCACTCAACTGCTTTCCTCACCCAGCATCGCTACCCCAGTGTTAGTCACATTCTACATTCATCAGGGACCTTTACATCTAAAATATTTTATAAATACAGTAGGGGCAGAAGAATAGTCTTGGGATACACTGCATTTTGAATGGAGATCTTTCATTGATAGGAATATATAGTCCACGACTAGGCTTACTCTCTATAGTAAACTGCCCCATATGTTCCACATTTTAAGGCTCTAAGAGCAAGGCTTGAGTTCTTTACTAGGCAGGGTCACCTTAAATCGTACATGAAATATAATAATTGTCACATTTTATGCCACAGCACATGTTTCAAAATAAAGAGCATCCCTGTTGTTGAAATGTCATTGACAATTCTACACAGCCAGTGGTGGTCTATGCCGTCTGGCAAACACCAGGATTGACTGTTTTCCCCTTTTTTGGATTGTATTTGCTTATTCTGTGGAGAAACTGAAACATGTATGGACTAGTATGCATGAAAACCAAGCTTCATTAATCAAAATGTGCTCGGATGCCTTCTACTGGCATGATTTGACAAACAGCGATTCTATGAATCATCCAAGGCTAAGGAGATGGAGGACAACAGTTGGCTGATTTCTTGATCTGTTTGGCCTGTTCGTCTCTCCATTGGCCTGGCAGTTCAGAAGCCATCTAGCACTTGGAAGGCAAGAACTTATTCTCATCATTTGACATAACAGACAAGAAACAAGATGGCTGCTTGGCAGAGCCAAGTGATGTGCATTTATTGCACTGAAGTGAGCACTAAAGGGGTTTACAGAGCTGTATATGGTATAGAAGTTTTTTTTTTTTTCTGCTAGCTGGATGAACAAGGCTGATATATTTGACAACAATCATATGAGAAGGCTTTAAATAACTTTAAAAAGCCGTAAAAAAGTACCTTAACCATGAACTTAATATACAAGACTTGGGCAGTTTGATGATATTGTTGTCAAGGGTCTTGACCAATATTATATATATAAATATATATTTTTAATTTAATTTACCAGTAGTCATTTAGAGCATGTATTTGCCGAAAATGAATAATGACTTAAATAACAAAAAAGATGCAGAGCTTTCAGACCTCAAATAATGCAAAGAAAACAAGTTCATATTCATAAAGTTTTAAAAGTTCAGTAATCACTATTTGGTGGAATAACAATGACTTTTCATCAATTTATTTTCATGCATCTTTTTCCTGCACGTTTTCCTCCATCAATCTTACACACTGCTTTTGGATAATTTTATGCCACTCCTGGTGCAAAAATTCACGCAGTTCAGCTTGGTTTGATGGCTTGTGATCATTCATCTTCCTCTTGATTATATTCCAGAGGTTTTCAATTCGGTAAAATCAAACAAACTCATAATCTTTAAGTGGTATCTTATTTTTCAGAGTAGTATACAGTACATTGTACATATCATTAATCTTGCAGTGCTTTACAACTTACTAACTGCAAGGTTACTGATCTTCTTCACTGTTCTTCTAGTAGAGTTTTTGACAATTATATTTAGTGAAGTTTTAATCCTCTGGGTTTGACGGATGCACTATGGTTCTATTTATATATTTATGATTCAGCACAGTTGGGTCCAGTGCTGTGCACCATTGACCCTTCACTGGCCTTCACTGTATGGTTAGCATTCTGACGGAGCCATCCACAAGTCAGTCTCAGGTAAACACACTGCTGGTACTACTACTACTACTAGTATTACAAAATTAGGCCTGGAGACTTTTTTTTTTTAAAAAGAGTCCCTCTTACTTAAATTTAAACAACATTTTGTCCACTAGACCAACTTGCAGACACAAACACACTATCATCACAGCCGACCAGCTCCCATATCCACACTTATTCCAACTGCAACTATGTCAAACTCAACTCAATCCCTGTTGCAAAGTGGCACATAAGCACACGCCCACTCTCGCTGACCTCCCATGACCTCCTTCTGAGAATCTGGCGAGTCTGCCCCCCAGCCCTCGCCCGTTTATTTCCTCCTCCACGGGCTTATCCTCCCTTTCTCCACACCACACGCTTTCGACCCACTTCAGCCCCGCGGAGGAGTCGAGCGTCCAATCCCGCTGAGCTCCTCACTGGCTCGCCATTCAGCGAGGCTTTGAGTCTGTGGAACAAGCTAAAGAGGGACTTATCTGTGTTTCGCTCGAGGAATTACTACAGTTACAGATGGCGCTTAGCACCCTGCTTCCCTGCTCCGGGGACAAGCAGGGGAGAAGAGCAGAACCAGAGTGGATTTGGAGTGTTGGAGGCACGGATTCTAGATTTGGATAGCGGATTTAAGAGAGAGCTGGGATGAGTGAGTGGGTGAATAGTGGTGGACAGCGGCTGCTGGAAGGAGCAGCTGCAGTTAGTACGTCGATGCTAGCTTATATTTATGAAGATGTTGTCGACCGAAGTCTGCCGTGATTAGAAGATCTCAGCTCACGTCTGAAGCGCAGCGCAATGATTTCCTGCATGCTAATGTTGCAACAAGCTACGCAACAGTGCTGTAAGATGCTGGGATTCATGTGAGACACACCAGGGATCTAAGTAAGTTCTGGATTCACTCGACAGCTGAGCGCTAAAGAAGGATCCAGGCGACGTCTCGCGTCTCATCTTTATCTTCGCATCGGCTGAAGGCTGACAGCTACACTGTTGGAAAAAAGGCAGTTCCAGCAAATGAAGAACGGTTAAGAGGAGACAGAAGAACAGCTATTTCTCTCCCTCAAACCAGACAGGCTGTCGTCTGTGCCACATGATTCACTGGCATGACTGGGGAAAGATAAAAAGTGATCTCTCTGTCTTGCCGAAAGTCTGCTCGGCCCTTTCCTCTGTCTCTCTCTATTTCTCTCATTCTCCCTCCATCTCTCTCTCTCTCTCATACCTCTACCCACAGAGGAAAACAAGTGCCAGAGAAATGACAGACTACCTGTCATCTTCCCCGTCTGCGTTGACGTGATTTAATTAATTTCGTTGGAGCAAAACTGCCTACCAGAAGGGAAGAATTTCCAAAGGCATTTTTTAAAGGTGTCTAACGTCTCTACCAGTCGTCATTCTTTCACAGCTCAAACCCCCCTCCCTGCCCCCTCCATTCCTCTCCCTGAACTGAACAGAATTGATAATTTTGTTAGAAGGGAGAGAGAGAGAGAGAGTGACCTTTAGGCTTTTCTCTGCAAGACTGCACAAAGCTCCACTTGTCAGACAAATCACATTATTTGCGTCCTAACTCAATCAAGACGGCCGTTTTACACTCATTACACTTTCGACACTACACCTATCCCTCTCTCTCTCTGTCCGCTAACATTCTCCTCCCTTTTCATCTCAATTTGTCTGCTCAGCAGCTTCGCACTGCAAATTTCATAGACCTCTACAGTATAGTCCAACTAGGAAAGTACTAGCATTGCTGTTAATCAATTAATCATTACAGGGTTGGTTTTCTGGACAAGGATTAAGCTTGGATGTAGACTATATTTTTTCTGTATTTCTATATTCTGAATTATGTGTAGTTCCAAGACTACCATATTTTTTGCACTATTAGGCGAAACTTATTATATCAATATACGTCTATCTTCTGTCCTATTTTTATATACAAGACGCACTTGATTATAAGGTGTATTTTAAGTGACACTATAAGGAACTTTTAATTTAGCAGGTCTCACCACTGGATGGTGGTGGGGTAGTTCAACTAAGTTCATTAAATCTAAGTTAAGTAAACAAAACTGCACTAAGATGTCAATCCACACAGATATCTCTCCTGAAAAGCTGTTTATTTGGTTGAGTTATGCTCTAGATAAGCGTCTGCTAAATGTCATATATTATCCATTTTTTCCAACTGATAAAGGACTAAAAGATGATCCAAGCAGACTGTACAGCAACAGATAAGCTTCTGTTTATGACTTTACATCTACAAGCTAAAGCAGCTATAGCAGTTGAGAGTGTCTAAAAGAGTGGAGGACAATGTGTGGACACATCTACTCAAACACACCACCACATGTCAGTGTCACTGCAGTGCTGAGAATGACCCACCACCCAAATAATTCCAACTCTGTGGTGGTCCAGTGGGGTTCTGACCATTGAAGAACATAGAGAAAAGACCAGATGTCTACAGTCTGAAGTGATAGTATATGATCAATTAAGCTCATAAAATAGATAATGGGTGGGGTTCATACTGTATGTTAAGCTTGATCGATGTATACACAAGTCCAGAACTCATCCTATACCTTATTCCTGTATTTACTTTTTTTTAGTTCGCTGAGAAAATGTTTTCCTGGGGTTTATTAAGATGCATTTTGGTGAGCTTAAACTTTTTTACCTCTGTGAAATCGAAGCAAACCAAACCAAGGGGAAAATGCTCTCACTTTCCAAAATCGTTGACTGTTTCAGACTAGAGCAAACTAATTATAGGTGTGAAACCATTCTTAATGGGATTACCACTGCTCCATTGACTCAGGCAGACTTCACCTGTTGTGATTTCCTTTCAAACATACTTTTCAAAGTTCTCGTTCCACCTTTCAGCGACTGCCAAAAACTGTAGAAAGACTCTGTACACAGTACCATTCAAAAAGCAACGCTTCAAAAGTCATTCTATCAAGCCCTGCTGTGTCTCTTACCAAGCGAGTTTCTCAAAGCAAAACCCCATTAATGACTTTCTTCATGGTTGAGGAAACTTACCACTTCTACCATAAGAGGCTTCCACCCTCTCTCTCACATTCTCTCAGTACCTCCCTCTCTCCTCCACCCCACATTGCTGTTCAATAACTCCAACCCCTCGCTCCAAATGAACTGTTTATCCCATATCCAATTCTTGCTATCGATTCCACCTACAGCTCAATTGAACAGAGCTTGGCCTTCCCACCATCAGGATCTGTTGATTCAAAACACTTATCCGGAATAATCTACCCAAGTTCGGATCAATCCGCTCTTTCTCCGGGGTAGGCAGGTTCAACCGGAGGCTCCGACAAAAGAGCCCCCCTCCCGGAGAACAGGCGAAGAGAGTTTGCCTCCATGCCAACCACTTGCTCCTATTAGTTCTCTTCCTTTTCCTTATTCTATCGCTTTTCTTGTATCTCTGCAAGGCGGCCGCCTCATGCTCGCATGCTCCATCTGTGAATTAATCTCGCCGCTGCGTGCATTTGTGTTGCGTGAATAGCTACAAATGGCTGGCATTTAATGCCTGGTTTTTCTGACGAGAACGTGAAAGAAAGGAAGAAAGAACGAGGAAAAGACCTCTCTTAACCCCCTCGATCTCTCCATTTCTGCGGCTTTCATGTATGAATCAGCTCTCAGTGGAATGACGCAGGATCTTTTGTGCCACCTTTTCTTTCTGTCCACCTCCATCGTTTTTTATTATTTCGTGAGCTTAGCTCTCGTCTCTCTCTCTTCCTTCCTTCCTTCACAAAATTTTGCTTTGCTCTTGTCTCTTCCTAAACCTGAGAGATTTTGGTCTTGCTAATTATAACTTCGCAGCTTCACCAGCTGCCACAAGATCAGATCAGGGTGTGTTTAAACTTGTGTTTGGCTCTTAAGGCATTGAATCTACGGTGTAACCTATGAGTTGCCAAAAACCCTACAACAAAGCCTAAGAATGGGCACATACCTACACCAAAACATACGAGTGGCCATATACCCTACACCAAAGTCTACGAGTGGCCATATACCCTACACCAAAGCCTACGAGTAGCCACATACCCTACACCAAAGCCTATGAATGGCAATATACCCCACACCAAAGCCTACAAGTGGTCTTATACCCTATTTAATAGCCTACTAGTGGCCACATACCCTACACAATAGCCTATGAGTAGCCACCTATCCTACACCAAAGCCTACAAGTGGCCACATTACCCTAAGCAATAGCCTACAATTAGCCACATGCCCTACACCAAAGCCTATGAGTGGCCACATACCTTACACTAAAGCTTACAAATGGCCAAATACCCTACACCAAAACCTACACATGGTCATATACCTTACACCAAAGCCTACGAGTGGCCACGTACCCTATACCAAAGCCAAGGAGTAGCCACATACCCTACACCAAAGCCAAGGAGTAGCCACATACCCTACACCAAAGCCTACGAGTGGCCATATACCCTACACAATAGCCTATGAGTAGCCATATACCCTACATCTTAGTCTATGAGTTGCCATGTACACTACATCAAAGCCAACGAGTGGCCACATACCCTACACCAAAGCCAAGGGGTAGCCACAAACCCTATACCAAAGCCTACAAGTAGCCACATACCCTATACCAAAGCCAAGGAGTAGCCACAAACCATATACTAAAGCCAAGGAGTAGCCACATACCCTACACCAAAGCCTAAAAGTAGCCACATACCCTATGCCTTAGCCTAAGTCTAGTTAAATACCCTACAGTATGGTCTATGAGTAGCCATTTACCCTACGCTTTAGCCTATGAGTGGCCATATACCCTATGCAATATCCTACAAGTAGCCTCATACCCTATGCAATAGCCCATGAGTAGCCACATACCCTATATGCCATAGAATCATGGGTCATGCTGTTTGACATCAGCAGCTGGAGCCTGAGAGAGCACAATTGGTCATGCTCTCTCTGGGTGGGTAGATGGCACCCTTTCCCACCATCACTCATAGTAAGATTATTATTACCACAAAAACAATAAAAATATTATTAATAATATTGGACTTGTGACTTGACATTTAATTTTTTATTGGGAGTTGGCTCTGTAGAGATCTGTGCAATGTTACATCTTTCTTTTCGAGAATCTCCTTTTTGGATGATGAATGAGGAGAAGCTAACCATCATCAGACACAATGTAGGCTGTTTACTGTTCTGTGGATCCCTCAGCCTTTTCAGGTATTTATTGTTGCCTTGGGAACAGGAGCGATCTGAAAAGGCGGTTTAACCTGAGCAGGAAAGGGGAGGTGACAGTGCAAAAGACCACGAGGGGGCAAATGCCTGGGCAGCGCACAACCGATGCCATGGCAACCTTTACAGTACATAGCTAAGTCGCCCCACTCTTAAGATGCCTTATAATGTTAGCTGTATATGGCCTATATACAGTGTGGCCTTTCACTGATAGCAACTGTGGTCACTGAAAGTCCTGGAGTGCAGGGGGTTAAGCTTCAGGTCTAGATTTAGTGGCTGAGTAAATGAAAAGCATCTGTCTTTCATCATGTTTAAATGACTTTATTACCTTACCTATAAAGTTGCATGAAAGTAGATGTGTTTTACATCTACATGTATTACAATCATAGTAAACCTTAATAGAATTAAATCAGCCACATACAAACTCAAGGGGTTAGGGATTGGGGATTGACATGTCCCTTGTTGCAACAAATGATGATTTGATCGATAATGTCGTACTGTCTTAATGAGTGTCTATCTATGGTTTTCCTTCTGCCCTGCCAGTAGAAAGGTGTGCCATTATTGGATCCTTACTAGACACTGTCCAAAAGGGTGTCCTTTCTTGTAGAGGAAACGTGAGTACTCTTTAGATATTTTGAAATTGCTCCACAAATGGATGGGGATAAACTGTATTTGATGACTCAAGGCAAAATAAACTGTCTATAATAGCACAACATTTGGTAACATTTGAGTTAAAGTCATTTACAGAACTTTATGCAGCCTTTTTAATAGTTTGTTTAAAATGTTCCACAATAACTAGGGGTGTGACGAGATCTCGTGGCACGAGATATCGCGAGATTAAAACGTGACAATATTTCTCGTCAGGCTTAAACCTGTCTCGCGGGGAAAAAATACAGTTAAGTGTGGACTTTTTAAGAGGGATCTGGCAACCCAGTAGCAATAGCGATAGAACGTGGTGGCTGAGCAGCTCTCAGCAGAAGAGGAAAATTCGGGCATTTGCATAGAAGATGCTTTTGCTACTTTTAAGTTGTATGTCTGGCTGCATTTTGGCTTTTCAGTGGAAACAATAAACACTTACAGAGTGACCAACAAGACACAAACCTTATGTGAATACACGTGACTGTTTCATAGGCAGTTGTACTAATCCCTTAGCTCTGTACTGTATTAAAAAAAAATAAAAAATCTGTCTCTGTTTGTACTTCAAGCATAGTCTTAATGACTGGTTATGGTTATGCATAGTTAAATTAAAAGAGATTTAGGAGAAAAAACACAAACCATAGGCTTAATATGACTGGTTGTGGTTTGCACTTATTGTTTTCACTATATAAGACCTAGAAAAGTTTTATTCTTATTTTTTATTCTTATTTCTTTTTCTTATAGAATCAATGTGTGAGAGAAACCAGTCTGTTAAGTGTGCGTTAGATGATTTTGTCAAATAAAACTAGTTAAAAAATATTTTTCATTTTTGACGTTTTCTTAAAAATGTTATTTTTAAATCTTGTCTCATTCTCGTGAACCCAATATCATGTCTCGTCTCGTCTCGTGATATAAGTGTCTCGTCACACCCCTAACAATAAGCCATACGCCTTTATTTGGAAGAGGAAATGCAGAGGAGTGCAGAAGTAGGAAAGAGTGGAAAGAGTCTTTAGTCTCATTTACAGAACACAAAAGACAACACATGCATCAGATTTAAGCTGTCTTCAAATACACTTACTTTTACCTGGGGAGGTGGAATATTGTATTTTTAACTACAAGAAAATGTTCTGATAGAACTTGAATTTGTACATGCCTGTTGCACATTTTGAGCTGGGCAAGGTGTACTTTTCCCTTCGTTACAACAGCAAAGACCCACTGACATGCCCTACATCAAGTTGCACGGTGCATGGTTGATGGCTTGCCTCTAGAACAATAAAATAGAGCACATCCTGAACAAGTGCCTTAAGTGTGAAGTTACCTCTAGGTTAAAAACTGCATGCATTGATTTGGTCCAAAAAATCATACATGGTGTGAGTAGGCTTGTGGTATTAGTGTGATTTGAGCTTTAATGATAGCGAAGGCACAGCATGTTCTGCTGTTAGCGGTTAATTGTTAGTGGGAAAAGAAAAAAGTAATCTAATTACTTGAACATGGTACTTTGTACTGCATTATCCGTAATAAGCAGTGACCTTTACAGTGTGTGTTAGTGTGTGTGTGCTGGAGGAAGTGCTGATGTGTGATCCTCTTGCTGTCTCTTGAGCGGCAGTGGGGCAGCGCGAGTGTGCCAGCAGACGGGGCGCATTAGCATCAGTGTGACTGCAGCTCTGTTTATTAGGATTATCACAGGGCCCGAAGGAGCTCTCTCTCTGTCTGAGTCTGACTCTCTCTCTCTTTCTCTCTCTCTCTTTCTGATGATCTGATCTCTCTGCCCTTTCGCTTGTGATTGCCTGCGCGTGTGAATTTACGTCACCGTGCCGGTGTTAGCAACCCGCAACCCTCTGGCTTAATTAGACAGATTGTGTGATTGCGTCTGCACCTCTCGCTCTGCGATGTGACTCATCTCTCATGGCTACCTTCAGCCCTGATTTCCTTTAGCCCCTCCCACTTTCCAACGTCACCATGCCCCCAGTGCAACCCACCATAAGCAGGCTCGGGAGCCTCCGCTCTGTGTCTGGCTGGCTCCGGCTGGCTCTTTCCCTCCGTGCCCTATGGGAAATCTCGGCTCAGCGAAGCCTGAATTCCACATTAATTAACACAGTTATGCGATGCAAAGTGCAGCACGGATCACAGCCCGCGCCGGAGAGCACAAACACGGCCTTCTGTGAGCTAAAGATCACAGGCCTGTAGGAACCAGTGGTGGGACTTGTTGAGGTAATCGTTTCGGAAGAGTTAGTGGCGACAGACAAATGAAGGGAAGTCGCGGACGAGGGGAGCACTCATGTTAACCTATTAAAGCTGTAAGTGGTGACACTGTAGGACATCGGTTCATTTACTTTCAACCAAGAAAACACCAAATTATAGAGGCGAAAATGATGCCAATATTAAAACTACTGTTTCAAATGTATTACCAGGTTCAAGGGAAAGTCCAGTTGTATTATATAAACTGTCATTGTCATTTAAAACCCTTTAATCTCCAATGGAAGTAGAAATGTAAAAATATTTGATTGCAACTCACTTTGGTGCATTTCTATTGATCCATTAAGCAATCTCAAAACTCGTTCAAGAATAGAAAGAACTATCAGATTTGTCAAAAATAGAAAAATGCAATAAATTTTGCATTTATCTGATAGGACACTGTTTACAAGATTAGCCCTTCTCTGTCTAAAGGAGATACATAGCATACATAACAAGTTTTAGCATCTCATATTTTTGCCAAAAGCTTGTGGACACAACCTAATCAGCCAAACTCATTTGCACTATATATCTAAATAAATATACTACAAATTATTTATTGCATTAGAGAGTGCTCGAGAAAAATGTCAGCCCATCTGCTGAAGCAGAGTTGGGTCTTGCAACATGACAATGACACAAGAAATGGCTTAAATAAAAAAGAGAGAGTTCAAGAATTGCCCAGATGAAACCTGTACCCTGCGTAAGTTGGATCCAATATAAGGGTATGTATTTATTTGTTTACATACACACACACCAATTACAGGAAACTGAGACAGGCTTTACAGTATATCATCTTCCTGTAATTAGTCAACAACAAAAAACATCCAAAAAAGTTTTTTTTGTTTTTTCTGTTTTTTTTTTTTGTTTTTTTTTACACTGCAAATGAACTGGACCACGGTTCCGTTTGATTTGGACAGCGGCCACCTATTTGACAGTATTTACACCTGTCCGCTTTAGGTGATTGTATCTGGATTGTATCCTAAAAAAGTTTATAAGCCACATGCATTCACACTTAAGAATTAAATGCATTCTAATACGCAGATACGCATATTGCATGGAAATTAATACTGGTGTTTTTTGTTTTACAGTTTTTTCTCGTGGACACAGATTTGTTTACACTGCTGTATTTTGCTCATATGTAGCTCAGAGCACCTCCTGAAGTGGTTTGTTTCAGATCTGATCAGTGATCAGATCTGTATCTAGTTAAAATTAGTCATGGATGTTGAGTTTACACTGTGTTTCCACTTTGCATGTGGCTTGACTTTATTCAGATACAGTTTCATCCTGATACTCAAGACACAAGAAGGCACCAGGTGTAAACCGGGTCTTTTGTTTGGACAAATTTTGGTCTGAGGCACTTGTCACACCTGCTGTTTTGGTGTAGACCGAACTAAAAAGATCTGGATCAGATGAGGCAGGTGTGAACGCGCCCTCAGGCCTACCTGAAGCTTCTGAAAGCATCACAAAACACACCTGCTCTGTGTGCTGTATTGTCTCACAATTCAAAGATCACTTCTTTTAGTCTGTTGAGACCACACACACACACACACACAAACACACACACACAGAAGGTTTTGTGTACACAGCATGGAACGACTAGCATAATATAGACAATATATTGTGCAAGAAATTGTGCAACATAGAGCTAGAACACTACAATAAGTACAACACATACAGCAGAGCCCTAGCAAAAAAAAAAATAGATTAAAGTATACTAAGCGTTATTATGATATACTGCACTAAAGTGTTCTTGTAGCCACCCTATTAATAAGTATATTTAAATAGTGTTAAAATGAAACAACTTACTATTACTGTACTTACTATACTTTAACTGTAGTCCTACTTAAATTGTGCTAAGTGTACTTAACTGTACTAAAATTGAACTACTTTAAATATAATTAAGTAACATTTAAACATACTACTTCATGCATGTAACCCCATATTTTAAACATGCTTACAGTAAAATTATAATACAATAAATGAGTATCACAACTGTATCACTAATATACACTGAGTGTAATAGGAATGTACTAAGAATTGATGTTAAATATATATTAACATTAGAGTACAGTAGAGTAATGTCCTGTCTTTTGTACTTCATTGGGTAAAAAATATATATTTTAATATACTGTACTACAATTTTTAGCATGTTGCAAATTTACTTTACATTTTGTAAATTAGTAGTATTAATTTAATTTACTTTCTAAAAAGCTACATGATTCACTCTTTGCTAAAAATGTACTAAAGTATATTTGAAAATAAGTATTTTAGAAGTATACTGAATCACATTAAATTAAAAGTGTACTTTATAGTAGTGTATTTTTTAAATATACTATATTGTACTTTTTAAAATAGTATGATCAAAGTTTACTTTTAAACATTTCTTGAAAGCATAATATTCATGTAATTCTAATATATTTTAAGTAAGTTCATAAATCGGTTAGTATATTTACAGCATACTTAGACATTTCTCAAAATGTTTTAAGCACAACTAAGTATATATATATATATTTCACCAGGGAGAATATACAGGACTTTATGGAATGTAGAATTAGAAACTGTGTGTGTAGTGAGGGAGGTTTCAGCTCCTTCTCTGTGTGTTGAGGAGTCTGATTGCCTGGTGGAAGAAGCTGTTACAGAGTCTGGTAGTGGAGGTATGGAAGCTCAGTTATCTTCTGCCAGACACCAACAACCATCTCTTTTTTGGTTTTATCCACATTTAGAGACAGATTATTGGTTCTGCATCACTACTTTGGTATTAGCTTTGCTATTACAGTATTAGCCTCACCCACCATCACTATCACATCACAATTCACCATCCCAACTTCTCCATTAATGCTATGCCATTCGCATTACTACCGCACTACTACAGAGCATCACTACTACACTGGCCACCAGCCTCAGTTAGCATTTCTACAGTAGCTACCATGTACAGCATCACAATTGCACCTCTAGCATTGCTTCTGGCATTGCTGCCACACCTTTAGTATTAGCTGCCATGACCGCGCCTAGCATCATCAGGGGACCTAACTGTTAAAAATTAGTAAATATATGTCACCGGGGAAAGGACGCACACCAAATGACAAAATACTTTTTTTGGGGTATTTTATTCCGATAGATCCCACCCCAGGGATTTTTATGAAATATTGAATATAAAATGTATATTAATTATAAAACAAATATGAAATAAAAGCAAAATAAAGACAATCAGCACTTGCTGAGCAGAAATATTAGTCTCAGTGCACAACAACACTGCACCACCTATCTTTGACTTACTGCAACTGCAGTGCAAGTATTTATAGACTTTTATCAGAGCTTGTACTCAATTGTACTCAAAATAACAAAAATAAAATGAATACACTGTAAAACCCTAGCTTAGAACATAGCACAGTATTTGGTAGTGGCACTAATTACAGAAAATAGATAAATAACATTAATACCACCTTAATACCATTAACAGAGCTCTTTTTATATTTGTTTTTAAGCTCACCTCGATTTACTCAGCTTTACTCAACAAGATTTGAGCATTTCTTTAAGAGAACTTGGACAAACAGCTTCTGTAACCCAGAAAAATACAAGGCTTGACCACGAGGAGCACACTACCCCACAGAAACAATGCCATCTGCCCGCATCTGGTTGTGATTCATCCAAAATACATGTTTAGAAAGGCAATATAGGCATCTACTACTGTTATAGGCCAACTAAACCTTATATTGTTCAGTATTTCCTGATTTTTACCTCTTATTTCATTAGGATGGCTCTGGATGGATCCTAAAATGGAGCACCACCATTCACTGCAGCTTGAGCCTCCTTCTCTAACATGCTCTTAGCTCCTCCCTTTCCTCTCTCAGGGTGACAACACTTCTGATTGTGTTTCTTAAAGTTACAGACACACATTTTAAAGGTGTATTCTCAATTCACCACCTGGCTACATATATATGGTCTACAGCTTAAAAGACTCTGAGAGCAAGACTGAAATCTTTTACGAGGAAGAATCGCATGAAATGTTACATGAAATAAACAATAAAAGTTTTTTTTTATTTTTTTAATTGCTACTAAATATTCTATGCAGCCAATGGAGGTCTAGCATCACTAAGGTTGCCTCTTTTTTTTTCTTATTTCTTCTTTTTATCTTATTCTTTTCTCTTTTGTTGTTTCTTACTGTTCCCTCTCTTCTGGTGTTGTTATTTTTTCTCTTATTTTCTCTTTTTGTTGCTTATTATTGTCATTCTTCTCCTTTATAATTAGCTTTTTTTCTCTTATTTTCTTATTTCTTGCTGCCTTATCATTCTCTTGTTCTCTCTCACTTTCTCTCTCTCTCTCTCTCTGCTATGGGCTATCGTATAAACTGGGCCAATGCCACTGCAGGCGTTTCCCTACATAGCAAAAGGGCTACTAGGACACTTGCATGCATATGCACACACACACACACACACACACACACACACACACACACACACACACACACACTTATAAACACACACACACACACACACACACACTTTGCACACTTTTGCTGAGGGGGTGGGATCTGAAGGGCAGAGTGCAGAAAAGAAAGGCGATTTTAAAGAGGTCATCTTCTTTTTCTTGTTTATTTCCTTATCTGTGTTTCAGACTTACCATTGTGGTTTTGTCTGTGCAGATGCTCTGCTGGACCTTCTGAATCTGCTCGGCCTGTGTAGAAGGTGTACAGTACTGGGCTGTGGAGCAGACAATGGATAATGGTGCTCCATCCAATATTTCTCTTTTGTAAATTTGGAATATCAGATCTGACCATCTTGTTTGGTGGATGCAATCAAATGCACCTTACAGCAATGTGCCAACATCTAGTAATAAGCCTTCCCAGTAGAGCACAGATCCCCCAATGTCCTTGAATTCTGAGGAACTTTAGAAGAGCAGGTGCCTACTGTATAGTATATTTTGTCTGGGGGAGAGTTGGAAGAACTTTGTTGACTGAGGTTACTAAGGTGTGAAGGGTTTAATCGATACATAAACCTTTCCAACGTTAAAGGTCTCATTACATCGTTTTTAAATTCATGTTAAACAGTCTAGCTGTGGTCTCTAATATGAATTACTTGGAATTCCCGAGTGCCAAATGCAAAAATCTGAGCGCTGGAACTCTAAGCTGGTGAAATGCATCATGGGATTGCCTTCTCTGGTAAGGATACATCTCACGCTGCCTTCAGAATTTGGGTAAAATAAGGATGCTGCCCAAATGGAGCACATGCTGCCTAAAAAAAGCTGTCCAGTCGGGCATCTGCCGTCAGAATGGAATACAGTTATAGAATTCTGAGCTATGTCATCATTAGCCACACCCAGTATTCAGCTATTGGCCACTTAGCCTTACTCAGCAACTCTACTGAGGTGTTAGCATCACTAGCATGGTCAAAGCATCACAATCACACTCACTGTTGGTATCAGTGGTGATACCCAGCAGCACTAGTGCTGACAAAGCAGAGTCAAAGTCTAGTCATAGTTTGAGTGTGTGTGTGTGTGTGTGTGCGACCCCTTGCTGACCCCGGCGGGCATGCATGTGTAGAGAGAGGGCCTTTTCCAAAAGCTCCGTTTGAAGCCACTACTGTCAGCTCAGAGCCGGGCTTCATCACACTGGGTTAGAAAGCACTTCATCTGTGACAGTCTCTTTGGTGGTAGGCCTACACACACACACACACACACTCACACACACATGCAGTCACTCAGACAGGCACACTTTCGCTAGGGCTTGAGACTGGAGGACAGATAGGTTCACACATTGGCTGCCAGGCGCCTCTCTTCATTACAAGCGTAATGAGAACGAGAGAGAATGAAAGAGAGAGAGAGAGAGAGAGAGAGAGAGAGAGAGAGAGAGAGAGAGAGAGAGAGAGGGAGGGAGAGAGGTGATGAAGTGATGTACTCGCAGCCCTGCACTGGATGATAGCCAGCTAACAGAGACGAAGGGATGAAAAGATGGAGCCCTGTTCTTTAATTAGACACAGAATAGAGTCAGGGTGTGGAGATGATAGAGAGAGAGAGAGAAAGAAAGAGAATGAGATAGATACAGAGACAGAGAGAGAGAAAGAGAGAGAGAGAAAGACAGAGAGAGACTTTTACATTCAGAATTTGATTTGCACAAATACAGTGTAATACAGTTTAATACAGTGTTGAGGAGAAACTTCGTATGTTCAAAATCGCAACTTTACAGCAGACAAAAAAACTTCTTCTTTAATTGTAATGGAAATCAGTGTAAAAAAATAATATACTGTAAGCTAGTTTGGAGCAATTCTATTGGTCAATTCTTCATAAAATTCTGATTAAATGTAACAAAGAACTGCCAGATACACATTTTGTCAAAATGTCAAAAATGTTAAAAAAAAAAAAAAAAAAAGACAATTTAACCTCCTGAGACCTGGACTTCTGCTTAGTGTGCATTTTTTTTTATTTCACCTATCTGTTTGGGATTATTAGGACCTAACAAGTATAAAAGATATATTTTGTAGTTGTACAGAAAGTAATTTTAATCCATGCTGTTTGGGATCAGAATTAGTCCAATTAGTCCAAAACAATTAGTCCAATACAAAAGTTTTAGCTTTCTACAGTGAGTAGTTCAATATCTTGAAACCAGTTCTTCACTTTTATGATTGATGTAGCTTTTTATTATTGCTAAAATTCTTTAAAAATTGCACATAAATAATCTAGTTCCAATAATGAATTTTTACCTGGCTCATATTTCTGTCTGGACTGGCTGCAGAAACGTTTGACTGGGGTTCCCGTCATCTTGTTTTCAATCAATTGAGCGTAATGTTGTTATGTAACCACTAGATGGTACGGGCAGTGTCTTTGTATGAGGTCAAAGGGTCAACATTAAAAAAAAAATTAAGTATCATGGTGCACAGACGCAGAAGTGTAATGTCCATTTGAATCTTTAAATGGTCCAGCATTACAAAACCACTGTCACTATAAACTGGTCACAAAGTCACGACTTTGAATCCCAGTTTATGCTGCTTGCCATCAGCAGCTGAAGTCTGAGAGAGAGCACAATTGGTCATACTCTCTTTTAGGGGTGGGGTAGATAGTATCCTCTCCCTTTATTACTTGCAGTGCAATGCAAGTGCAAATTCAACACAAGCATCTGTCGGCACAAAATATCAGAGCTGGGTAGCTACACTTTCCTGTCCTCTTAGCACGCCGGCTACCCAGCAATCCTGCATTCAGTGATTAGCGACAGTTTGAAAAGAGGGATGGCTGGCTTCACATGTACAGCACAGCTCTGGAAAAAAAAAGAAACCACTTAAAACTGATGAGTTTCTTTGATTTTACCAAATTGAAAAAAAATATAATCAAGAGAAAGATGGATGATTACAAGCCATCAAACCATCAAGCTAAACTGCTTGCATTTTTGCACCAGGAGTGGCATAAAGTTATCAAAAGCAGTGTGTAAGACTGGTGGAGGAGAACATGCCAAGATGGATGAAAACTTATTTTCTTTGCATTATTTGAGTTTTGAAAGCTCTGCATCATTTTGTTATTTCAGCCATTTCTCATTTTTTGCAAATAAATGCTCTAAATGACACATTTTTATGTAGTTTATTTTACTCATATATACGTACATATAAATAGCAAAAATAATAGTTTTTATTTTTTTCCAGAGCTGTATATCGTCGCTGTCCATTGAAAAACACATTTTTCCAAAACAGCAACTTTATAGGAGAGAGAAAAAACCTTGCAAACTTTCAATGGAAGTCAATGTAAAAAAAACATAATTTCAGGTAATTTTGAAGTATTTGTAGAAGTCCGTTCATCGAGAAATTTTGGCACTGAAGGGAGAGTTTGTCTGTTCAAAATATGTAGTAAAAAAAAAATTGGACAAAAATGGAGATAAGTGTCTCCAGTCTGTACCCTCCTAGTTTTGGGGGTCATTACTAGTGATGGTTGGATGGGGATTGAAGAAAATGGGGTAATATTAGGGAAAAAAAATTGTTAGTATTATAAATTGTTTAGAGTCACACCGTTAATTGAAGTCCTGTAATGGATGCTTTTTCTCCAGCTCATGTCAGTGTGTGGTATTATCAGTCAATATCCTGTCTGCTTGTGTTTGTCGGTGTGTTTGGAAGGAGAGAGGAATTCATCTTCATCTCCTGGCATTGCTCTCCTGTGCATTCCATTGCTCTCTAATAAAAATATATGTCTACTCAGTGTGTGAGTGTGTGTGTATATATTCACGTGTGGGAGCAGGAGGCTTTCATTTTTTTAGATTTTATATTGGAAGGCCTCTGCGGACGGAGCCCGTTCCTTAGCGCAAACATACAGTATAGCGGAGACACTTTTATCGGTCCTAACAAGGGGAGTTGATGCAATTTTCAGGCAGTTTGGCGGAAGCAAATCCATCATATTATCACGGGCGGTGAAAAAAGGAATCCATCCACACCTCGCCACACACACACACATATATACCCACACACTCGCGCTCTCGAATTACAATCCCAAAGACTCCAAGAAGAAGATGAAACAGCAGCCTCAATCACCGCAGCGGCCGACGGTGTATTTGTTTTTATTTTCCGTGGCGCTGAAGAAGTGCCGTTCATATCCAGCTCGGAGACGGCTCTCCCGCCGAAGGAGTTCAATACCCTCGTCTCATTTCCTCTTTTTGATTCCTCCCCCTATTGTCTAATCTAGTTTCGTGTCTTTTTCTCGGTGTCTCCTCTTCCGTGACGCTTCCGCTTTGATTTGCCGGGTCGACTTGCGTGCGGATGCGAGTTATTCCGCCTCGGCGAGCCGTTTCCGATTGATTGTTTGCATGGCAACTATCATTACTCTTCTTCTTTTTCTTCTTCTTCTGTTGTCGTCATCTTCCCGCCCTTCTTCCCAACGACTTGTGTGCTGAGTGGTGGTTCGGGGCGAATTAATTTCATACTCAACTGTCTTTGTTTTCCAATTAATTTCTGTCTCCCCGTGGACGAATGAAGCTGTGAGGGCTATGAAGACCACCAATACGAGAGCACAGCTTGAGTTAGCGCATTGAGTTAGCCACCTGTTCATTTCAAATCTTACAAAAACTGGTACTACTTTAAAATAAGACTACCTTTATAAAGGGTTTATAAATGGTTTACAATTAGTTCATAAATGGTTACTAGTTTATAAATGCCTTAAAATGATTAATAATCAGTTATAACACATATAAATAAAGGGCAACAATGACCTGTTGTTTGTCAAATAGTGAACCCACAGCCATCTATATTGTTGCACTTATGTGTTATAACTCAAGTCAAGTCAAGTCAAGTAGTTTTATTGTCAATACTGCATATGTACAGGACATACAGAGAATTGAAATTACGTTACTCTCCTTCCCAATTTTACAGCAAGTACAGATAATAGATATAATATAGGAGAATGGGAGACACTATGTGTACAATACAGCAGGGACACAAATAGACACACATGAGACAAAAACAAGGTGCAGTGGTGTGGGGGAGGAATAGATATATAAATATAAGTAAATAAGTAAAAATATATATATAATTATAATATAAAAGAGTGGGAGACACTATATGTTCAATACAGCAAGACACAATAAACATACGTAAGACAATGGTGCAATATTGATGGTGATTGAGATGGAATGACAGTAAAAATAGTAAATAACAGTAGTGCAAATACGGTATATGGTATATAGCTTAAGGCTGGTAAAGTGAATGGGTGCGTAAGTCCTTAAAGTTCACAGTTTAATTAAGTGGAATTAAAGTGCGTATAGACAGTGCAAGTATATCAGTAGTGCAGGTGTTGCGTAGTGCAAGTCCGTTTGGAAGGGACCAGTACTTTGTGCATTGTAGTGCAGAGTTTCAGTACTTTATTAGTGGGGGGGTCAGGATGCTGAGTGAGTGTGTGCTGGGCGCAGGATTGGGATGGGGGGTAGAGCAGGAAGAGAGTTCAGCATCCTCACAGCCTGATGGATGGGGCTGTCTCGCAGTCTGCTGGTCCTCGCCCCGAGACTCCGCAGTCTCCTCCCTGATGGCAGCAGGCTGAAGAAGCTGTGTAGTGGGTGAGAGGGATCTCCTGCCAGACGGAGGGCTTTCCGTGTGAGGCGGGAGCTGTACAAGTCCTGAAGGGAGGGGAGAGAGGTGCCAACAATCTTCTCAGCTGCTCTCACGATGCGCTGGAGGGTCCTGCAGCAGGATGCTGTGCAGGCCATGTACCACACGGTGAAACAGCTGGTCAGTATGCTCTCAATGGCCCCTTTGTAGAAGGTGGTCATGATGGGGGTGGGGGCTCCAGCTCTTCTCAGCTTGCAGAGAACTCGTATGTGTTATAACTGTTTATTAATGATTTTTAAGGCATTTACAACCTAATTAGTAGCCATTAATAAACTAATTGCAAACCTTTTATAAACCCTTTATAAAGGTATTCTTATTTTAAAGTGGTACCCAAAAGCTGTATGTACACAGTAGGGCCTGCATTATAAGATCTGTATTCTGGAACACCGAATTACAGTATTTTTATTGTGCTTGTTAAGACCAAAAACTGGTACTGGTAACACAATTTTGGGAATTGCTAACTAAAATATCCTTTCTATTAACCTGCTACACTAAACTATAAACTCATTCCTTGTCTTAGACTCAGTTCTAAGTTAGCAGTTCTAAAGTTCCCTACATTACATATAGAAATACACGATCAACACACTGTGTTCTACACTCACTACACAAACACTATACTCAATGGTTGGTAGTGCAGTTTATTCCATCAGTGTGTAGTTGTGGTATAGTAAAAGCTGTTTATTAGATTGGTGTATGTTGAGATTGGATGCAAAAGTAGCATTGTAGCAAGAGTTTGCAGAATTTTGGGTTAAGTGTACATGCTCTCCAGAAATGTGGGTTGGGTGTGTGTTAAGTCCTGACAGAAGAAGAGATTGAGCCCTAACAAACTGAAAAAAAAAAATCGGCACCACTTTAAAATAAGACTACCTTTATAAATGGTTTATAAATGCTTTATAATTAGTTTATTAATGCTTACTAATTAGGTTGTAAATGCCTTAAAAATCATTAATAATCAGTTATAACACATACGTAGAGGGGGCAACAATGACCTGTTGCTTGCCAAATAGTGAATGCACAGCCATCTATATTGTTGCCCTTTCTACATATGTGTTATAACTGATTATTAATTATTGTTAAGGCATTTACAACCTAAGTAGTAACCATTAATAAACTAATTGTAAACCATTTATAAACCCTTTATAAAGGTAGTCTTATTTTAAAGTGATACCAAAAAATCTATACAAGCAGGTGGTTTTAATGGTATAGCTGATTGTGTATGTGTCAGCTCTACCTGCGATCTCCAGCCTGTGGACTACGATACCCAGAATGCACCTCACACTGACATCACTCCCTCACGGAACCACATAACACTTTAGATGGCACTACCAGGGAGTTAATCGCCTGAGTATTGAATTCACCTGTTCACTGTATACATACACACACACACTTAACCGAGTATTGTTTGGTTCATCCACTTCACAAAGCTAAAGTTATTCTTTGCCTGTGTTTGCCTTTCTGTTACGACCTTGTTTTTGTGTATACCGACTCTTGCACTGATTTTTGCATGCCCTTCGCCGCTGCCTCTTTATGAATGAACCCTGTACTGATTTTTTCGTGTAGGGCATGTTAATCCTCTTCGGCTTCTGTTTACCAGTATTGACCCTGCTTGTTTTGACCTCCCTGTGATGATGTCAGGCCCCTGAACACATCACCATCTACCAAGAACCCCCATGTACATTTTATCTACACAGACATTCATACAACAAACACAGTACTTACCTGAATCCTTTGAAAATGGCGGCGCGCGAGCCACCTGGGTCCTTATGGTCTGGGTAGAGACCAAGGGGTGTTCTGGGGCAGGGGAGTCTGGGGGTACCTGTGTGAAAGAAAACATACAAAATAATGCATTAACATTGTAAAATAATTATCAATACTTACCTGGACGTCCAAATGTATACATGCATGTCTTTATTATCTGTAAATATGTTAATATTGTATAATACCTATTATGTATAGTTGTCTTGCCCACCTGCCCACTAGTTAATTGCCTGTTGGTTTAGCCGGAGGTGGGCTAAAAGTATTTAAGGGCAGGCGGGTACACCATTGGGGGGTCACTCACTGGTTAAGCGTGGCTGGTATGCCGACGGGAGTCTTATCGAGCTGTTGAGTTAGCATTTCGGTGGTAGCTGCCAATCCACCTTTAACTCCTACCAGTGGACAGTGTGTAAATAGTGTGTAAATATTGTACGTTTCGTTTTGTTTCGTTTTGTTTTTGGGTGCTTCATTTGTCACAATAAACACTTTGAAAGGGATACTACCTGGTTCCAGACTGTTTTTACGTCTCTGCATCACCTCTCTCCGGTAACCTCCTGACCAC
Organism: Astyanax mexicanus; assembly: GCF_023375975.1. Classification (NCBI taxonomy): domain Eukaryota; kingdom Metazoa; phylum Chordata; class Actinopteri; order Characiformes; family Acestrorhamphidae; genus Astyanax; species Astyanax mexicanus. The sequence goes on along the minus strand of NC_064418.1, from coordinate 13,220,003 downwards.
TTGTCCTCACACTACCACACTCCCCTTGTACATCTACTCTTTAATTTAATAGTATTTGAACTGCATCTGCGCCGTGTCTGAGTCCTGTCCAGCTATGACAGTATTTCATTTTTACCTACTTTTGTAACCACTATGACAGTATTTTTTTGTCTTCCATTGTTTGATTGCTCTTTTTTTGATAGTTTCTTTTTCAGGCTTTATCTCCTTCGAGGCCACCATGCCTCTTCATGTCGAAAGCATCTTTTTCTCATATTTATCTTCTTTTGTGTCTCCTGGTTTTGCTCATGTTAGGTGGCCTTGGGTTTTAAAGTGATGATTTCTGAATAAATATTTTTCCACAGTCTCTGTAAGAGTATTTTAGTAGATTCAGCTTAAAGATGCTTTAAATATATTTCAGTGACTTGTCACCAAAGCAACAATTCTGACTTGTGCAGTCAATGATAGCCCGTCCGCATGGACACAAACATTTTGTATGCAATGTCAAACATCAATTGACATACATGGCAAGGCTTTAACTAGCACTGAAGTGCCACATTTCATTATACAGGAAATGTTTTCTTATGACTTTTTCCATGTCCAACGAAACCTAAGAACATGTAGAAACCTGTAGAACATGTGTCTGGTGGGTCTCCTGCACTGGAGTCATTTCACAGAGTGTGCTCACACGGACAATTCTAGCCAAATGCTGCAGGTCACGATCATTACCACCCAGTGTTCTGCCCATTCTGGATGTTCCTTGCAGTACGCTGAAATAAATGCTGAGTAAAATTTACTTAAGTTTCTGCATTCGCTTTTTTAAAGTAAATTTAATTTAAGATAAATTTAAGTAACTTTAACTCGGTTTCAAGACTTAAATGTTACATAGAGTAAATAAGTGAACTGAACTTCACTCAATCTGTCACACCTGGCGCTGTAAGCGCTCCTGTCTCTCCCACACCCAGCTCTACCTGCCATCTGCAGCCTCCAGTCTCCATTGCCCAGGATACACATCACATGCTTTTACCAGGAAGTCTGTCACCAGAATACTAGGCCTCTTGGCCTATAAAAGGGACACATTTTGCACCTGTGCTCTGCCGAGTATTGATGGTTTTTCCTCATACAACGCGTTTCATTTGCCTATTTTTGTATCTCTTGTTTTTTTTTTACCTTGCTTTGTTCACCGAATCTGATTTTTGCCTGCCCTTTGATATTGCCTGCCTGTGTTTGACCTCTGGACTGTTTTCTGTATGTCCCTGTTGATATATTTTTGTCTGACTATCCCTTTGTCTGCCCCTTTATTTAATAAAGTCACGTTTTTATCTGCATCAGCGCGTGTCTGAGTCCTGTCCAGCCACGAAACAATCCTTTCTTTCCGTAAACTTTACTTAATATTTTTAGTTAAAACACACATATTATCTCAACACAGTGATAATAAATGTAATAAATTCTTTTTAGTATACTAAAAAGTATTTTTATGTTCTTTTTATGTTTTTTATTTCCTGAACTGATTTTTCAACTGTAATTAAGACTCTTTTTTTCATGTTCTTAACTTTTTCTTGACATTTTGCCAAACGTTCCAGTTCTGATAGGACCAGATTAAAGAATTCCAGCACAATTCATTTAAAAAGCTTTTTTTTTCATTCGTGTTTCTTTTGTGCAGTCTGTGTGGCCGAACACTGTGGACAACAAGCTTCGGCTATATCTGCGGGCAATCAAGCACAGATGTTACAGAAGGGCTGGCTTTTCTTAAATACGGCATGAACTTAGACTTTAGTGTCAAATAAGATGAATTAGTTGCTGTGATCTTGGCCCAGCTTTGGGTTTAACATGAAAACAATGACTGCACTAATGTAGATTTACTGTTTATTGCTTGTCCATAATGAGAAACATAAACTTTGTGTATTAGGAATCAGGCGAACACTGTAAAACAATTGTTCCACCAAAACCGTCCAAGACACAAAGAGCTTTAACTGCGATCCGGCTGCAGCAGTTTAATGCCAGTGCGTCTGGGCTGGTAACATGATGAATACGATGAGACACAACATAAACAAAACCACAAACAAACAAGTGTCAACATCACACGCCGTCATAAAGCACTGGCACAGCCCTCCCCCTCTTTAGTCTTGCTTCGTTCGCTCATTCTCTCGTTCTCTGGTTCTCGCCTCATGTCGTCTCTGGAGTCGATGCGACTGGCTTTTAAGAATGCATTGAGAGAGAGAGAAAGAGAGAGAGCGCAGTTGTTTAATCTATCTTTTATGACATTTGAATACATCACGCACAGTCGCCGCTCTCGCCCAAGCTGGAATATTCCCACTGAAACACTGACAAATACACGACTGAGCAGAAACATATGCAGCGAGACATGAGGGGACTAATGTACTGCTACAGTACTGAAGTACAGTGAAGGATAGTACTGCTTTAAAATATAAAATCTCACACTTCAGTGATAAACGTCAACTGTAAAGTGTTCTGTAAAGCTGATGAATTCTCAGTTTTCTGATATACACAGGATAAGAGTAATATATATATATACAGGGGTTGGACAATGAAACTGAAACACCTGTCATTTGACTAGTTGCACATTATTGCACCAGTAAGAACAGAGTGTGAAGGTGCAATTAGCAGGGTAAGAGCACATTTCTGCTCAAAATATTGCAATAATAATGCACACAACATTATGGGTGACATACCAAAGAGGGCAAGTCTAACAGGATTAACTGTGGACGCAAGAGCTGTCTGATGTTCGGGTGCTAACCCGGATTGTATCCAAAAAAACATAAAACCACGGCTGCCCAAATCACAGCAGAATTCAATGTGCACCTCAACTCTCCTGTTTCCACCAGAACTGTCCGTCGGTCTAAAACCAGGTGTTTCAGTTTCATTGTCCAACCCCTATATATATATATATATATATATATATATATATATATATATATATATATATATATATATATATATATATATATATAAATATTCGGTCACTGACTGGGGAATTTACAGATACAGTAACAGTCAAAAGTTTAAGTATAAGTATTCTACTTAAAACCTACAAAGACATGGCCATCCACCCAAACTACCACATCAAGCAAGGAGAGCACAGGTCAGAGCAAAGAGCAGCAAAAAAGCCCATAGTCACTTTGGAGGAGCTGCAGAAATCCACAGCTCAGGTGGGAATATCTCTCCACAGGACAACTATAAGTCATGAAATCCATAAACCTGGCATTTATGGAAGAGATAAGAAGAAAACCATTGTTGAAAGAAAGAAAGACCTAAGAATTACTATTTGCAGTTTGCCACAAGTCATGTAGGAAAAGGGTGGTTTGGTCAGATGAGACCAAAGTTGACCTTTCTACCCTAAATGCAAAGCGATTTGTGTGGCGGAAAAGTAACACTGCTCGCTCGCTCGACCTTAAACCATTTAATATGAACTGACCAAATATTAGAAACAAACTCTTAAAAAGTGGGCGTGGCAGCATAAAGAGGATAGACTAGCTTGTGTTTAGGGGTCTTTTTCCAAACACAAATGCAAACTTCATGGAAACTACCATCTTGTTCTGTTTTGGAGGAAATATGGTACAAAATTACTGCAGAAAAGTGAGGTAATGCACTTTCTTTCTTTCTTTCTTTCTTTATTTATTTTTTTTGCAGAAGACGGCCGCGCTTCTACAGTAAAGTGAACATTTTCGGAATTCATAACAGCAATAAAGGTGCTCTGTTGTAGGTGTTTAATATTAAAATATACTTTCTTGGGTTCTTTTTCATTAAAACGGGCTTACGCCATCTGGGTGTTCTTTCATTCTCGCAGCCTAGAGCTCCGCACGTGTACGTAAGTGTGTGTATATGAATGTGTGTGTGTGTGTATGTGTGAGTGTGTATGTGTGTGTGTGTAACCTAGAGAACAATAGAATGCAAATCCAGGAAGAAATGGCGGGAGGGAGCGATAGAGAGAGCGGGAAAAAGAAAAAGGCATGTCAATATTATTAGTATTCTTCAGAAGTGCTTATTGGGTTTCTGTCTTTTGTGGGAAATAGGCCTCCAGAGAGCGGTGGCATATTGGACCCCCAAAACCACCAGCAGTGTGTCTTTTAGCACACACACACACACACACACACACACACACACACGCTCGTACCCGTCTCCCGGTGCCTGTCTCACAATCCCACGTCCCCCCCTCCTCCCCTCCCGCTGTTCGTGCACACACTTGGAACACGGTGGCCGCAGGGACAGACATAATTATATTAATTGTTAACATAATGACGCATTTATTTTTAATGCGTTCCTTCTGGTAATTAGGGTGTAGGTACCTAAGGCTTTAAATAGAGTTGCCCCTTTTCTCTCTGAGTGATTCTCTCTCCCTCTCTCTCTCTCTCTGTTTCACATTTTCATGCATATTACGCCGTTCTTTGTGCTATCGTCCCTGATGCTCGGCTGGCAGCTTCAAAGGAACACCATTTTGTTGCTCTTAAACAATTCCCTCACAGGTGTTCCCACACTGAGAAATGTCATAGTTAATAGATCAGGCCTTTATTATTTTAGCATGGCGTGCCGTACTGTGGCTCTCCAGCTCTGACTCTTGTTCTCTCGCCCTCTCTTTCTCCCTCTCTTTATTTTTCCTCTTTTTCATCCTTTTTCACAAAAAAAAAAGGCTCTCATCCACTCAACCGGCCCAAATCTATTAAAAATAACCACAATTTTCTTAGTTTTAAGATGATTTAAAGAGGAGATATTATGCAAAACTCACTTTTTCCATGCTTTTGGGGTTAAACCACTATAAAGACTTCCAATGAGAAAAATCTGCATCCATCCGTTTCCTGTCAGGTGAGTCAGTTCGAAAGTGTCAGGATTCACATACGTCTATAAGCCGTTTGGATAGATCCCTACTATGGTAATGTTAAACCACCTCACCAGTCAACCCACACCAGAACCACACCCACTAGATCAGTTGAAGATCCACCCTTTCAGTCCTTTTGGGTGAGAACTTCAGACAGTACACTGTAGGATAAGCAAGCAGACTTTATCTGAGTGAGGGATCTGTACCTACTCTCTGTGGCAAGTCTGCAGATAAGAGATTAGTGATTTGTTATTAGTGATTAGTTTTGTGTTAAGCTATCATAGTCAAGCATGAACTAGCTTGTTCATGTTTTTCCACTTAGCACATGCTTACACTAACGTGTGGTGAATGCTCAGCATAAACATGGCTTATGGTAGCTGTGTGCACAGCGGAGACGGGGGAGAAGCTGCTTGCGCTTCTCAAACAGAGACTGAAAATGGAACAGGAACTCATTTTACAGCTCAATAAACAAAATGTAACCAGGTCTAATTAACAAATATAAACCAGAAAGAAACAAGGAGCTATAAGTGAAACATTTAAAAAAAATACCTTTCTCTTACTAAAATAATGCACCTTTTTTTTAATTAAAAAAAATATTTTAAACATTACATTACGTACAGACCACAATTTAAAGTCTTATTAAAGAAGAAAATCAAGGTGATATCAAATGTAACTCTGTCTTAAAAAAAAACACTTTCCATGGTATTTATCTTAAAAAATAAAAACAATCAAAAGATTGTCAAATGATTCCAATGAAGTCTTGAGAAACACTTAGTATTATAGTAATATTATCCATTATTTATGTTTCAACTAATAATTTGGCATCCTATAAAACTTGATAATTAAAGAGTTATCATATCACACCACTTAATTGGGAAGACATTCTCTTATATTTAAGGTATATGTTTCAAGTGATATTATTCTAGCAATCTGGAGTAATAAGAAGTCAAACCTAGAAAAAATATCCATTCGGTTTTGCATAAACCAGAGTCTTTTTTTGAGTCAAAAAAAAAAAAAAACAGCAAATCAAACTGCTATCAAATGATGCCATTGAAGAAGAGGGCACTAAACAATATTTTAGTTGGGGGCAACCAAATGACTAGCACTGGACCTGATTTTGGTGGTGGTTTGAGATGGTTATCCAGGGTTGGTCATATTGGCCAACTAGTTAAGTAAAGTTGGTTGACCAGTTTGGTAAAAAGCTGGTCCTACTGATGGACTAGTACACTGAGTTTCGTCAACCAGCCTGGTGATGTTATGTCTTTAGGAAAGGACTGCTGCACCATGGCTCTCCTCTATTCCCTGCTCTCTCACTCAGTCTCTCGCTCTATCTATCAGCGGTACCCAAATCAATTAATATAATTATGCTTTCCTCGCTTTTAACAAAAAGTGAATAAAGGAATGAAGAAAGAGTGGTGGGGAAAAGGGTACAGTACTGATTTAGGAAGGTGTAAGAGAAAAGCTTGAGCACAGTGAAGAGCAAATAAAGACAGCGTGAGAGATGTCCATCACTGCTCTTAGCATGACTGATTAAATTAGCATTAGCCGTGGTTCTGTTTTGGGCCAGGATGTCCTCGGGCTCTGAACAAAGGCCTAATTATCCTTACACATTTCCAGGCCGGTCCAGGGAATGCTTTCATGATGAAAATAGCTTAATTACACCCAAGCATGGACAGCACCCCTTTTCCAAACGCCTGTTCCCAGATCAGAGTGTGGATGGTGATGCCCAGACAATTTCCAGAGACAGCTTTAGCCATGGTATCTCCACATTAGGAAATCAGCCAGGGGCAGTGTTTCATTGCCATGGTGTTTCTACGTCTAGCTGGTCTACCAGCAACAGAAACTGTTGCACCATTTAAGGTGGAAAAGGAAAGTTAGCCAGCAAGATAGTTTGTATGCTTATTATAAAGAAAATGTCCATAAAACACTGAAACTATACATTAAACTATGGTAAAATGGTGATTATCATGATATTTAACAAGGAAAAAACTGTATTTGTCTTTGGTTGTTTAGAGGTGAGTATTATCGGCCTGTTACCATGCTGCTAACCCTGGCTAGCACTTGTGGAGCAGCACTAGCATTATCCACCAACCACAGCGCTAGCTCTTTCGCCGTTCAGAGGTGAATATATCAGACTGTATTCTGCATGTTTACCGTGTTAAAACAAGCTACATGGGATAAACCGCTAGCTAATATCGCCCTGGCTTACTGGAACACTCTGCGTTTCTCAGTGTAGCGCTGTCTGGCAGCATTAGCTGCTATATTTTAGCAGTTAGCGGCTAATGCTAATGTTCCAGCCTTTAGTGCTGTAGACATTTGAAAGTCTATGCTTACTGTAAATAAACAGAAGTGCTTTACTCACCCAAATAAACAGCTTTTAATAGAAAAATCTGCGTAGTTTAACATCCAGCGCTTGTTTCACTTGTCTGACACTACAGTTTTGTTTATTTAACTTTACATGGTGACACCCCTGTTTCTTAAAGTCTGGTGCGCCATATAGTGCAAAAAATGCGATAGTTGTCCTTTGGTCCAAGCCGTGATTCCGTGAACTTTCAAATCTGTTATTTTGGTTTACACCAAATGGAATGTTGTAGATCAAACAAGCTACATGAAAAAGCTTCCTAAATTGAGAGATTGAGGATTGGTATTGGAATTACCTCAGGAAAACATGCTGGATTGGATACTAGTATGAAACAATCCTGTAATAAATCTAAAACAGCACACAGTCTCTTATGTGGTCTGTTGTTCCTGAGAGATAGTAGAGTGTTTGGGTAGTTGGAGCGTAAGAGAACTACTTTTAGAAGCTCCTTTGAAGTGCATAAACTGTTTATACTGGCCGAGTCTCAAGGTTTCTGTACACTATCAGAACAGAATCAATTCTATTGTTCCATCTCTGGTTAGAAGAGTTCATCGGATATTCACTGGTATGTTTCTGAAATGAGTCCCAGAATAGAGTGGACTCAAGGGTACCCAGTTTTAAACACAGCACTAAACTACGTTCTCACCACTGATTCATCACTGTAAACACTTTGCAGTCTAAGCTTAGGCTTAATCTAGGTCTGGGCAGCCAGCCCAGAGACGTATTTTTGCTTGTCTCGGCAGCGGCTAGCTCCAGCACGGCACGCATTATTCCTGCTACTGACGATTCACTGATCCATCCATCAGACCAGAGTAATCAAGCCATGCTCTCCCAGGTGACTGCCTAATCCAGGCCAAATACCTTAACCCCGAGGAAAGAATTTGGATCCGGAAACTGGGCAGATTTTGTTTACCGTCGGCATGGCAGACAAATAGAGTGTGTGAAACATATAGTCACTGTCACTTTTAAACCATGTAACTTAGTTTTTTTTTCCAATTTGTATCTTTTAGCCAGCTGGATTTTATATTGTATGAACATTTATTAGTGAATAGATCAATCAGAATGGTCCAGAACTAGTTGGAACCAGATCTCTTTAACATCTGTTCTATATAAATGTGCTAAAAAGGGTTTTAGCATGATACAAAAAATAATAATAAAACAGTGAGAAGAACCTGTTTAAAGGCCAGTACTTTTACACTGATCAGCCACAAATAAAAATTGTGTAAACGTTCCAAGAAAGCATTAATAGTGTGCATAACATATACTAGGATCTTTTATATTTTTAAGATCACTTAAAAATAACAAGCTTCTTTAATTTCACCAAATTACAAACCTCTGGAATATAATCAAGTATGATTACAAGCCATCAAACCAAGCTGAACTGCTTGAATTTTTGCACCAGGGTTGGCATAAAAATATCCAAAAGCATTGTGTAAGACTGGTGGAGGAGAACATGCCAAGATGCATGAAAACTGTGATTAAAATCCAGGGTTATTCCACCAAATATTGATTTCTGAACTCTTAAAACTTTATGAATATGATTTTCTTTTAGATTATTTTAGCCATTTCACATTTTCTGCAAATAAATGCTCTAGATGACAATAGGTTTTATTTGGTATTTGGGGGAAATATTGTTTGTAGTTTATTGAATAAAACAACAATGGCCATTTCACTCAAACATATACCTACTACTACCAAAATCAGAGAAAATGATTTAGAAACTGACGTGGTCTCTAAAGTTTCCAGAGCTGCATGTTAGTCCTAATACAAAGTTGTATACAACATTCATCACAGTGATATACACTTGGCTTTAAAGTGTTGTCCATTAATCAATCCATCCTTCCATCCATCCATTTATCAGTCCATCCATCTACCTCTGAGATCGGGTCATGAAGGCAGCAGCTCTAACAGAGAGTGCCAACATCCCTTTGCCTGGATACATCATCCAACTCTGATTGGGGAATCCCTACATGTTCCCAGACCAAAGTCAAGATTTAATCTTTCCACCTACTGCTTGGTCTTCCCTGTGGTCTCCTCCCAGCTAGACATGCTAGAAACACCTCTCTTGGAAGGTGCCCTGGTGGCAACTGTATGAGAAAACTGGGTAACACTTTACTTGGATGGTCCATTTGATGGCCTCTTTGATGCTTAACTTACATTCAACTAACATTCAACTACATGTCTATTAAATGCAAATGAACTGAAAGGTGAAAGTAAATGAATCTCTACTGAATATAACCCTACATTCAACTGTAACCCAAACGCTTATCTTAATATTTTAGGATTGGGTTTAGGGTTAGATTTTAAGCTTAGGTTAAGGTTAGGGTAAGGGTTAGGTGTAGGGTTTGGTTTTATGGTTGATTAAGAGTTAAGGTTAGGGTAAGGGTTAGGAGTAGGGTTAGATTTTATGGTTGATTAAGAGTTAAAGTTAGGGTTAGGTTTATGGTTAGATTTTATGGTTGATTAAGGGTTAAGGTCAGGGTTAGGTGTAGGGTTAGGTTCTATTTTGAATCATTTAAATTCAACATAGGGTTAAGTTAAATTTATTGGACATTCAATTCAGTGTTAGTTGAATGTCAGTTGAGCATCAACAAGGCCATAAAATGGACCATCCAAGTAAAGTGTTACCGAAAACTGTGTTTTATACTAGACCTGACAAACTACTACTCTATATAAAAAGCCTAAGACATGAAACACAAAGCAGTGTTTTATACACAGTATATTCTTCTGTTCAAGATTAAAGATTATGAAAAATAATATGTACTTCTCCAGTTGAATCATCTATTCTCTTGCAGGAAAAGCAGCGGTTCATCGATTTTACCAGGCGAGCCGACTTTATCAACATTATGTAGACATATTGACGTTCGCCGTGCCATAGCAGCGGCATATAACATATTAAATGCTGTAAAACACTATTGATCCCCCCTGTTACTCTCTATGAGGGGTGTGTGAGGGATTGTGACATTCCTGGTGTCTCCTCACTGAAAATCAATGTGAGAAAAGTTTGACTGGCTGCCACAGGAACGCCGACATATTTATCATAACACCAAACCGCCAGGTTGGAGGGATGACAGATCGAAGCATCTGATGAGATCAAACATTGAGGAGAGAGAGGGAACGAAAGAAGGGAATAGTGAAGCTTCATTATACAGTAGATATGTTGACAGGAGCTGAGGGGAGAATTCTTGATTTATGTATGTATGGATATTCCATGAAACTGAAGCATTTTTGGAGAAGACTGTGATTTGATTTTAAGTATATTTAGAGCATTTATATTTGTTTGTATCTTGGAAATTAATACAATACAAAAAAAGCCATTAATACTGGAGTCATCCAGACTATGAAGGAACACATAAGGAATCATGTAGTAACTTTAAAGTGTTAAACAAACCAAAATACTCTTTGAAGCATTTAGCTGGCGCTTATCCTAGGGGCTGTTAACTTGCAGTTTCTGAGGCTGTTAACTCTCCTGATGAGGGCCAGTTTCATCATAACGTTTGTGATGATGGTCTTTGCGACTGCTCTTGAGGATACTTTCACCATTGTGATTGGTGTGGTGTAATGGGTAACACCACTGCCTGCTTGTACCAATGCTACCACATCAGCTTACAGTAGGAGACTGGGGTTCAATTCCTGGTCTGTGTGACTCTACTGTGCTACACCAATAATAGTCCTTGGGCAAGACTCCCAACACTACATTGGCCCAACTTTTGTAATAGGAACAATCTTGTAAGTCACCCTGGATAATGCGTCAGCTAAAAGCCTTACATAAATTCCATAACTATCCATAAATGTTGTTGAAAACTTTCAAATTGGCTGATCTTAAAGTCATTTTTCTTTGCTTAGTTGAGTAGTTCTTGCCATAGTATGGATTAGAACATTACTCAAACAGGGCTATTCACTGACTACCAACTCTACTTCTTCAGAACTTTATAACTGATGCTCACAAACACATTAAGAAGCAATAAATTCAAGTAATTAGCTCTTGAAAAGTTCAACACAGCTGTTAACTGAAAGCCATTTCAAGTGACTTTACCTCAGAAAGTCAAAGATGTGCAAAGCTGTCATCTAAGCTAGAGGTGCTTCTTTGAAGAATCATTAGGATAGTATATCTGCCAACAATTATGTGTTTTAAAATATCAGAAATTAGAAAATATGTGGTGCAGACTTTTTTTCCTAAGAAGAAATTAAAGAAAAGTCTTAGAAAGGCCCATTTTCAGCATTTTTATGCATTTTTGTTTCATACATCAGTTTACTATGAGCTACTAGACTATGATGAGTGCACCATAAGTTTGACAGCAGAGGTAGACAGCAAGTGGTGCTTTATAGTCCTTCAGAGTACAATGGAGAACAGGAGAGCCAACTTCTGCTTCTTTATTGGGACAAATATAGAAGGAGTAGACTCTGGGATCACAGACAGCAGCAGCCCGTATAGCTGAGAGCATATGGAGTTTATTTTAGACATTACAAGAAAGAACACAAGAATCGTAAACCATGGCAAACCTGTGTCTGATGCAGATGGAGCTTGGCTGAGCTGAGCTCTCAGAGAGGAATCCATGCCGTAAAGGTGCTATTTTTACTGAAGGTGGAACAAAGCAAAAGAATCCGATTCAGATTTACCTAAAAGTTAAAAGTTTTGTCACGTCTTTGTTGAAGTTTGAAAATCAAGTCTGGATCTCTATGCTAATCTTAACGCCTTGATTCAGCCGTGCTTAAAGAACCTTTATAATTTAAAAGAAGCTAATTTTTTCTCAATTTTAGAAAACAGTCAAATTTCAATGTATATCATATTATTTATTTGTTATATATCCTTAACATGTGCATATAATGAGACGAAGTTAATCTTCAAAAACATTGGCCTGTGGCTCATATATTTTTTATATGATTAGATGTCTGGCCTCTGTGTTGTAGGCTGTAAGAACAAGCATCATTTTCTAAGCTGCTGACTCAGAAAGTGCTGGCTGTGTTTTCTTCTTACATCTAATTTGCTATGAGTATTTCCAATCTATAAACATGGCTAAAAAAATCTACTTTATTTACCTGATCATTTAACATAGACAAAAGCCCTAACCTGACAGGATTAGTTTCTCAGGGGGTCCTGAGGTAATTTTCTCTTTTATGGGGGTCCTCTGTGATTTTATTCCTGTCTGAAATGACCATGTATGTGTTTTTCTCAGGCGTCCTCTGTGAAAACTACAGGCTGAATTACCTACATAAATAAATAGCTATTTGTCCACGGCTATGCATCATAATTACACTTTTGGGGAGTGTTTCCATGGAGATCCACTAAACACAACAGCAAGTGGAAATGGAAGAGCTACTGAACACAATGTCATGTGACCAAGAAAGCCAAAAAACTCACTGGTCCTCCTGTTCTTTCAATTGCTGTCCTGATGCAAGAGTTTTATCACAGAGTAGAAGTGTGAAATATTTTTGAAAATATCCCCTTGAGAAATTAATCCCATCTGAATAGGGCTTTATTGTGCAAAACAATTGCTATAACAGTCAATTAAATTAACTTTAGTTTAGTTAAGCCACACTAACTAACCTTTTAGTCTAAGTAACTCAAGTTTTTAGTAAATATTTCTTTGAGAAAATTCATTATCTCAAATTATTTTAGTAAATTCAACTTATCCAAGTGTACTTATCCTTAGTATATTACCACTGTCACATTAGCCTGTGTCTGTCCCGTGTTTTCCCTCTATTGGTTTTCTGTGCTCCTGTCCTGTTTCCTGTCTTGTGTCCCCAGCCATAAGCTTTTTTGAGCATATGGCATTGTTTTGTTATTGTCCTGTCTCTGCCCTGGCCCCGCCCTTGCCCTGCTCTAGGCATTAGTGTTATCACCTTATGTCTTGTTTGTAACCCCGCCCCTCATTACCTGTCTTCACCCTCCCTGTGTATAAATAGCCCAGTGTTTGAGTGTTTGCGTGTGAAGTCTTTTGTATTTTTGTGACCGTATATTTGTGAAAAGAGTTTGTGTTTTGTGTTCCTTAGTATATTTTTGTTACTACGATCCAGGTCTGTTGTTTTTGTATTTTCTAGTTGTTCTTTGTTTGAAGTTTGAACTTGTTTCCTTAGTTTTCCTTGTCTTTGTCTTAGTTTAAAATATATCCTAGTCTTGTTTTTCTGAGTTTTGGCGTTACCCGTGTTTGTTTTCAACTTTGGCTTTATTTATCTTGTTTGTTTAATAAATATATTTGTAATTTATCTGCACCTACGTCCATCCCTCTCATCCGTGACAACCACAGCATTGAAATCAAATTCATAAAAGTGCCAGGAAACCCAATTACTGGCCACAATTGATGTGTACTGACTGTTGGTTCATTATAGTCATATAATCACTTGCTTAATTGCTGGATAGGCTGTTTCCCCAAAGAAACACAGACATGACTGATGGGAATGTGACATTAGTGCACATCCTCAGCCCATTCATGTTGCAATTTTGAGAGGTACTTTATTCTATGCTACATTTTTAATATATCAAATTGTTAAATTCTGGTTAAGAAGAAAGTTTGGACTATTCTATGGTATGTAAACCCACATGTAAACCATTGTAAGTAATTCACAAAGGTATGTACAATACCAATTGTGAAAATTCAGCAAAATACAGCTTATGACTCGTATTCAGTGGTAACTGGTCTGAAAGTGGTTGAAAAACAGGTAAACCAGACAAAAACATACTATATACCAATTATACTAGTAAACTACCTGGTTAACCAGCTCTTGACTAGCACAGCATGTATTGCATTTGATTTTGTTCGTGCTAATCATTCAGGATGGTGATGTTGGTCGTCCCACATAGTTATGTTGATTATGCAGGTCAACCAATTTGGTCTTACTGGTAATGCTGGTCAACCTGAATGGCCAACTTGGCGACCAGCATACAAGCTTGTTGACCAACTTGGTTTTCCTGGTCATGCTGGTCAACCAGCTTAATCATGCTGTTCAACCATCTTGCTGGCTTGTTCAGGTTGAACATTCTTAAGAACTTGAGCTGGTCAACTAACTTAACGAGCTTAAGCTGACCATGCTGTTTTTTTTTTCAGCAATGAGTATTTTTTGAAATAAATGAAAGACAAAATATTTTTTTTTATGAAAAGAGTGACCTTCTAAAAAAACTAATTTAGTTACATCCATCTTTTTAAAAGACATGCTCAAAACTCTGAGGAGTGGGGGACTATTTGCTGATTCACGGCATCTCTCCTGCAGAAGTTTCACCTTCAGGGAACGGATTGATTGTCATTGTTAATCTTCATTATGTATATATTTGACCTTTTCACCCGAACCTGTTGTCCCTGCACATACACACACACACACACAGATATACTGTATGCCAAACCTCACACAGATGAACTACACCCCTGTAATTGTCAGTTAATTGGATGAGCGGTTATTGACTGGTGTGATGGAGAGAGGGAGAAAATGGGAGGATGAATGATGGAGGTAGGGCCAGCTGTGTCGATAAACAAAAGGCAAAGAGGGAGGAATACAATAACGCTACCATCGCCGTTCATTCATCATCATAACTGCTCGGCATTTTTCAGAGTCGTCATCGCCATCCATTTGTTTTCCTCCTGGCACCTGTGAGAACTGCTGGAGCTCAGCTTGCTGGAGATGAGTCTGGATTTTGCTACGTCTAGACAGAAGGTATGCAAGCCTTAGAAGTCGTAGAAAAAGTAATAAAAGCAGTATTAATTACCAGTTCATTAGTATTTGTCTATTTGTGTGTCATTCAATCAGTTATACACACAGTACTGTCCAACTTCTATCTGTCTACATGTGTCCATGGTGTTTGGATGTGCAAAATACTGTATAATGCATTCTTACCAACTATCAAAAAGGTAAAGGTAAATGAAACACTGCATAAGTTTACAGCAAATTACACAATTAACTCACCTTTTAGCATCTAGTTGTTCCACAAAGACGTGAACCATTGAGACTCAAGACTCAACCCCCACTTGAGTCCTTCCAGGGACTCAAGACTCAATGTGGACTCGTTACTCAGAGACTTAAAGCTCAATTTGGACCCGAACCTCAAATATTTAAGACCTAACCTACACTCACCCAACATAAACTTTAGACTAGTCTCAGACTCACTCATCAGAAACTTCAGACACAAGATTAGACCCAATCCTCCAAGACTTAAGACTCAACTTGATATCAAAATATAATGAAAATCAAGACAGATCCAAAGTCCACAGACCTGAGGCTCATCTCACCCAAATTGCAAATTCTCAAGACCAAATTTAGACTGGTCCCCAGAGACCCCCAGAGATCTTGAGCACCAAATGGCACCAAATATATACATTGCACTACATACTTGTTTTCAACTCAAACACCTTGAGACTTGACTTGTACACTAAAGACTCATGGCACAAGACTCAACCCAGATCTTAGAGACTAGGGACTATTGATTTGTCACACATTCACCCTCTAGAGACCTAAGAATCAACTCAAAGTCAGTTCTCAAAAACTTGAAAATTGCACTCATGTCCTTGAAGCTCAGGACTTGACCGAGACTTGCTCTCTAGAAACTTGTGACTTGACTCAGGCTCACACTTCAGACTTAAAATTTGACTTGGTCTCACTCCTCAAAGACTTGACACAAAATTGCATTAATTACATTCAAAAGACTCAATAGTTGACCAGAGTCACTCCCCAGAAAACGGAAAATGGGATCTGCATCCAAATGACTTCAGTGTCAAGATTTAACCCTAACACTAAAGACTCAAGACCAAAGTCAAACTTATACAGTAGAGGTTAAAAACTCAGCTTAGACTCTTAGACTCTAACCCCAGGATTTTAGGACTGAACTTGCAGTCCAAAAACTTGAGGGACAACTCAGACGTACTCCCAAGACACCTCAGACTTTGAGATGCATTCTAATAACTCCAGTCTCAAGTCTTGACCTGAAGACCCAAACCACATGAACTTACTATACAGAGACACAACTTGCAATCGTTCTTCAGAAACCCGAGATTCAGACTATCATCATAATGATGTCGGTCTCAAGCATCCTAATGAGTTTAGCCTAAAGACTCAACTCAAATCCAAGGGAATCAAGACTGAGGTCTCAAAGACTCACTGCATAGAGGTTAAAGACTCAACTCAGAATTTAACCCTAGCGATTCAAGGTTGAACCTTCAGTCCAAAGACTTGAGTGACATCTCAGACTTACTCCCAAGATGCCAATCCCAAGACTTTTGAGTTGCATCCTAATGAGTCTCTGAGAGACTTGAGTCAAAAGTCAAACTCCCATCATAGAGGTTAAAAACTCAACTTTGAATCAACCCCAAAGGATTCTGAATTCAACTTGAAACTCCATAGACTCAAGACTCTCAGACTCTTTCCCCAGAGACTGGACTTGGGCTCACATCCCAGAGAAAAGAGACTTAACTCAACTTCATGCCGCAAGGACTTAAGACCCAAGACCTATAATTCTCTGGCCTGTGCTTCTCTGATGCCCATTTTTCTTTCCATTGCTTTCTTCCATTGTAATTCTGCTGATCTTGTATACGTCTGCACCTTTGCTCAGCCCAGTTTCCGACTCCCCGTCTCTGTCTGTCTCTCCTTTTCCTTTCCCCTCCACCTCTTTCCCTCAATTTGCTTCATCAGACACACATTAATCATCGCTTGTCACGGGTGATGATCTCTCGGTGGAGTTCACTCCACAAAGAGCTTAATTTTCCTATCATTGCTATGCATCTATTCACAATGGGCCCTATCTGGATGTGATAATATTCCTCTAAATCTCTCATGAAGTCATCTATCTTCTTGCTCCCCTATAGCGAGGAACCAACTCCCCCCACTTCCGCCAACACGGCATGTATGCTTTCTCTGTTTGGCATCATTACGTCCAATTTGCATATCGGAGCTTATGTTTATAAAAGATGTCATACATATGTATGCCACAGAAAAGCATGAGGCAAGATTTGGCCGTTTCTCACCAGCAGAATTGACAGAATTAGAGATGGCACGATGCCACTTTTCTTTTCCTACATCATGCTGAATCCTTGAGTCCACACAAACAATGTGTCAGCACAGTCTACATTCCACAAGCCCTCCAGACTGTCTGTGTACTGAAGCTTTCAGTCTCGGAACCTGAAAATGGAAGGGTCATTGTTATGCCTACACAATTATCTGAATTATTTCTGTCATACTGAATTATTTATTTATTTCCTCAAATAGCAAATTCAGCATGCAGTCATAGACAAAATAGAACTCTGAATGAATTAAATAAATTAAAGAATTTTCTAAGTTTAATTTTACTAGCAACAACCAGACCTGATTACTGCCAGAACTGTAGAACCAAGGAATTATTTAAATAAAACCTGTCTGACAACATGAAGCAGGATGAAAGATCTCAAAAAGTAACATATTATACCCCGATCTGAAGAAATTCAGGAACAGATGAAAACACATTGACAAAAAGCCATTGACATCTATCAGTTTGGAAAATGTTACAAAAGCCATTTCTATTGGCACAGTCAGAGGTATTATTCTCAAATGGAGAAAATATAGAACAGTAGTGAATCTTTCCAGGAGTGACTGGCTGGCTTATCGAAATTACTCCAAAAGGGCATGAGGAACTCATCCAGGAGGTCAAAGTCAAACATTGTGTTGGTGCTAATGTAATGGTATGGGGTTCCTTTGCTGCAACATGGCCTGTACAACTTGCTGTAACTGATGAAATCATGAATTCTGCTGTTTTCAAGAAAATCTTTGTTCATCTCTCAGTTTGTGACCTTAAGCTGAAGGACTTATTCTGTACAACAGAGATGACTCTTGGTTTTCTTTTTTTCAGGGGCAGTCCTGATTAGAGCTAGTTCATCTTAACATTTTTGATGGTCTTTACAACTTGCCAATTTGTACTTGAGGATACTTTCAAAGTTCTTACAATTTTTCGAAATTAACTGAAAGTCATATTTTTTTCTTTACTTAGTTGAGAAGTTATTGCCATAATATACAATAGAATATTATTTAAACAGGGCTATTCATTGTATACCAATGCTATTTATTCTCAAACACTCTAATAGGGCAAGAAATTTAAGTAATTAACTCTTGTTAAGTTCAGCACAGCTACTTACTAAAAGCCATTCCAGGTGACTCTACTTCATAAAGCTAACTGAGAAAATCCAGATTCACTAAATAAATATTCACTAAATAATTATACCATATCATACCGTATGGTGTTAGTCATAGGTTGGATGACTTTAGTATTAATCTACAATACAGAACATTTTAAAATAATGAAAAAAAACAACAACAGCTAATTGTTACATTACCATTTTAGATCTATGTGATCTTGAGACAATACTGAAAGCAGCATCTCTGGAAGCAAAGTCCTTCCATTTCTTTTTTGTAACAGAGCTGATCTAACACAGGTTGTCCAATATAGCAGCTCGTTTCCTATTATTCAAAGTGAGCAAGAAGCCTCGCTAACGTCCACTGTTCTTCACGCTTCCATCTTTCAGCCTCAATAGAGGAAGTGGCTTTCTGTAGAAAGGCCCGGCGGTCAGGTGGCTGTTTTGTACTGTGGAAGCCATTTGAAATGGCGATTTTCCAGCCTCTGTCCACGGCTGCCAGGAGAATAAAAGACTTCGGTTCCAGCTTGAACACGCTCCCAGCACCGGCTTGCTGAAGAGAGGTGAAAGAAGCGTTGGACCGGGGGAAAAAAAATCAATCGATCTTTCTCGAACGGCACGTTTTCAAGGAGCTGTTTTTTAAACCCAGAGCCGTAAATGAATGAAAACCCTTGACGTCGCCGCCGGCAGGAAGGTGAGAAATTCAATTTCCGAAGCTCCACCTGGCTAGGTCACTCACGAGGCCAAGTATAATTTCATCATTATTACCCCACACATAAATTATGATGCACCCTACCTGGCGATATGGACTTCAGCTTTGTGGTGTAAACAAACCCCTTCATTACCCCCTCCCAATTCACACAAACACTCTCTCCCTACTCTAGCCCGCTAAACCCTCACTCTGCCATCATCTCAGAGGCTGAGCCTGGAAGCCTCCCACCGATTGGTCAGCAGTGCAGAAGAACAGGGCCTGACAGTGCCAGCCTGGCAGAGCATGGCACTGGGCTGTAGCTGGACCTCATGGTGCTGGCATCACCACTGACCGAGGCCTCCTCCCGACTGCCAGAGGAGATTGATGTGGCTTTGAATATGATCATTTTTTTTTCTTTCATGACAGAATAACCTACAAAGTATTGCCAAGTAAGTAAATAAGTAATTAAGCCAGTGTGTGTTGTGGTGTCTGGTCTGGATAAATGAAGATACGGTGCCTGCTTTGGGAACCACATCCCAAATCCTGATGAGCCTCCAGCTTCACACAATTTCCTATTTTACTTCTTGTATATAAATATATAAAATACCTAGCAAACAATTGTAAAATAAACAAACAAACAAACAAACAAAAAAAACAATAGGGCTGCCTATTGTTACACATGCATTTTGAATAATTCATTACACTAAAGGTCCATACACATATCATACCAAACAACAAAATGTACCATATATATAACGAACACATTTACATCATCCTGATAAAAAAAACATAAGCCATTATTTTTTCTCTGAAAACAGTTTAGCATCAGAGTTAACACAGGCTAACATGCTCCAATCATTGCTTTTGAGTTTAGTTGTTTTTTGTTTGTTTGTTTTTTTAGCATTGAGCCAATAGCCACATTGCAGTGTTCATGAGGTCAATAACTAAAGACTCCAGTGAACTATAGCCATAATCAACATAATCTAATAAGCATTTTTAATCAGTGTAAAATGCAATTGTATTTATATTAGTGGTGTCAAATAAACTACTAGTATATACTTAAATATACTTAAATGTTTGAGGGCAGATAAAGCCAGCATGGGGTGCTGGAATAAGGAATGCATGATCAATTGGATAGGGGAAACTTTTTTTACTTTATTGTAAACATTTCAGCTTCAACCTGAGGCAATCAGAGGGAACACATTTGTCTCTGCTGCCTCCGGGTGGATAGATGGTGCTCTCTCCCCACATCGCTAAAAGGGTGATGTTGATCAGCACAGGGCATCTGTGAGCTGATGTATAGGAACTGAGTTGATGCGCTTTTCTTCGAGTGTGCTGTGATGCTACTCGGCAATGCCAAATCAGCAGCAGCTCGAAAAGAAGCAGAGGAGTCATGTGTTAGTCTTCATCTTCCTGGTGTGTTGGGGCACTACTAGTGATAGGGGGAGTCCTAGTGAGTGGGGTGGGTAATTTGCTGTGCTAAATTGGGGAGACAATGGGAAAAAATTATTAAA
Source organism: Astyanax mexicanus (assembly GCF_023375975.1). Taxonomy (NCBI): domain Eukaryota; kingdom Metazoa; phylum Chordata; class Actinopteri; order Characiformes; family Acestrorhamphidae; genus Astyanax; species Astyanax mexicanus. The sequence continues at coordinate 13,199,545 of NC_064418.1, read as the reverse complement.
GAAATAAAATTATACAAAAAAAAGTTGACATCCCTAAAAATGAGTAATTAATTCCCGGAAAATCAAAAAAACAGTTAGCATCAGGGCGAACGTGCTCCAGTTCTTATTCCTGAGTTTGGCTGTTAGCTAGAATTAAGACCCTAGCTGTATTTATTCTGGAGTTCTGTGAGAACAACAATTTTCGGAATTTATCATTTCTGTTCACAGAGCTTAAGTTTTTTTTATAAGTAGAATGGGATTACATGGGATGTCATTTCCATTCCACTTCAAAATTGTTGGTCTACCACTTAAAATTCCAATAAAAATACATTTTTATGTTTGTGGTTTTAAGGTGGTAAAACATAAAAAACACGCAACTCTACACTGAGCAATGGAGATGGTCCCCTGCGTCCACATTAGGACTGAACCTTTAGAGCCTTTAGAGTTAGAGTTGGACCCCATTGATTTAAAAAAAGGCACATCCGAAATGCAACTCTTACTACATACAGATGTTTAGAGATTAATTCTTGCCTGGTTCTGGCAAAGACCAGATTTCTTCCAGTCTAACGAATTCCCTGTATTATTTTCGCTCTCGCATGCTAAACGGCTCACTGTGCTCTCCACACAAGCCTTTAATGTTCAAACGGGGTTCTAAATCAAGTGAAGCCGAGCTTCAGCAAGCTGCCATGAATTTATCATGAGTTACTCTCGCTAAGACTCTCAGCGCTCATTTGCGCAGTCTTCGCTCGGTCCTTAACACGCTTCCTCAGCAGGCGGCCATGTTCACTCATCTGCCATTCTTTGTCTATTAAATATATATTTATATATTTCCCCCCATTCTGAGTTGCTCACTTTGTTAGCTTGGTTCTCGACTCCGTGAGCTAATGTCTTGTGATTAGCTTAGAGAAACAACTGGCTAAACGTTGCTGTCTCCCTTCCTTATCTCGAGGAACTAACATGGCTGCCCTTCAGGCGTTTCATTGATAAAACCTCAAAACCCAGCCTGCTCTTCTCCTCTCGTACAGAAGCTGAAGTCATTAGAGCTGACATTTAGGAACTGAGTGTAGAACATTGCAGTAGAAAAGAGTGGAACAGCGCTTGAGTTTGCAGGGAATCATAGAAGCAAATCTGATGCAGCGTGGACTTGGGTTTGGGTAAATTTCTTAGTCAATTTAAGTTGCTTTTTTTTAATTCAAACTTTATCCCTTTTTCAAGTGCCCACAATTTGGTAGACCAGTTAGCCAATCCACTCATTAGGATTCTCCATATTACTAATGTGGTTGTCTGATGCTTTTCAAAACTGCTGCTAATGTAGCATTAGTCAGAAAATGCAATCTCAGAAAATGAGAATATTATAAAAGACCAATTGGTACTTTTGGCAGTGTGGGCAGTGTGCCAAGTCCTGCTGGAAAATAAAATCCACATCTCCATAAAAGTTGTCAACAGAGGGAAGCAGGAAGGGCTGTAAGATTTTCCGGGAAAACACTGCACACAGTGTTTTATCAAGTCATATCAAATATCATCTTACAGCACTTCATTCTTTACTCTAATGACAATTTATAAAGATGCAACATTTTCAGCAGGATTTGGCACACTGCCCACACTGAGTTTCCATGGGCTGTAAGCAAATAATCAACAGTAAAAGAAATACTTAAAATAGATGACGCTGTGTGTAATACATCTATATAAAATATGAGTTTCACATTGTAAACCAAATTACTGTAATACATATACAGCTTTCAATGATATTCAAAATCTATGAGATGCACTAATATATATGCTGTATATAACCTTTACCATCCATTTCTTTATGTTTTGTACAGTCTTTTTGTTTGTCTTTTCAAGTCGTGTAAATAAATCATTTGTGTTTCCATCTCTGCAGACACTCCATTTTATGGTTCTAAACCTACATTTTTTATACAGGGTTGTAGCAACAACATTACACCATTATCCATAGAGAGCATAGCCAATTGTGCCATCTCTCAGACTCCGGCTGCTGATGGCAAACTGCATGACCTGGGATTTGAATCGTTGGTACTCTATTGTGTCAACTCCAGTGGTCTGCTGGACCTTTTGGAGCCTCCTAATCTCCTATCTCTTTATATGTATGTTTTTCTGCCTACCTTCCATGCACAAATGTAAAGGCTTTATAGACTAGGAAAAGTTAGAAAAACTTGTATAATCATGGCCATATGAACAAGATCACAGCAGTAGGCAGCAGCTTTTATTTTCCATCAAAATCTCAGAGAAACTAAACGTCGCTGGCTATAAGCTAATGTCCTCCTTGTCTTTGTCTTTTCTGTATTGAGGAACTAACATGGCCGCCCTTCAGACATTTCTTCTTTGGTAAAAACCCAAGCCCTGCTTGCTCTTCTCTGCCCGTACAGAAGTACTAGTCATTAGAGCTGACATTTAGGAAGGAGTGTAGAACAGGAGAGCAGAAGTGAAGAAACTGGAACAGGTCCTCATTTTGCTGAGAATAATGGGAGCAAATCTGCCGTAGTGTAGATTTGAGTTTGGATGAATTGCGATGCAAAGTTAAATCCCCTTTGTACTGTACAATTGATAGAAGGCTCTAGTATTATGTTAGGACACCTGTATCCTGGAAAAAAGGTGAGATACGGTCCAGCATGGAGGCATAAAGGTTCTGTTTTTTATGGCATCCTGTGTTACATTTGCCCACAGATGTTGCAGCTGGGCTTGTAGATCCTGCACACTCCTTGTTGGTTGCAAAAAAGCTTGATTGGTGATTGTAAATCTGGGGACTGGGCAGGCTAAGGAAGTGTTGCACTGTGGTGGAGACATTCCTAGAAAACCCTTGCTGTATTTCCATGAGCATTATCCTACTGAAAAATGCCAGTTTTGTCCCTCATATCTCTACTTGGGGTGACTAAATTATGGGTAGTGTACCTCTTGGTGAGAGATTGTGAATTGCAAGATATGCCTCTAAAATACACACAAAAAATTAGTCCTAGTCAACAAATTGGCCTCCATCAAGACCAAACATCAGACCGCTACTGTTGCCTTTATTTGCTGTGATGTTGTGAACAAGAACAATGGACTTCTAGAGACAACAGACTTCAAGGACAACGGACTTCTATGGACTATGGTATTTGAGTATACAGACCTTGTGGTGAATGATAGAATTTTTCTTGTTATTGTCCATAACACCACTGCAAAGGAAGTCAACAATGGCTGTCTAGAGGTCTGATGGTCAGTCTTGATGTAATTTAATTTGCCAAAAATATCCATCCTGCTACACTGGGTCCAATGAAACAAACAATTTCAAAGTTTTTACTGTCAACTGGGGGAAAAAAAACATATTTGAGAGCATTGTAGAGTCATATCTAGCAGTCATTGGTCTCTCACCAAGAGGTACACTACCCAATACCCATAAGTAGTCTAAAAAGTAGGCTTTTTATTGGGTAGCAGGGGAAGCATTTTCCCAACCATTGCTGGCAAGTCCCAGTGTCTACTCAAACCACACCTGTAATCATGTTTGTATCTGTCGGAGACATACAGTAACTACATGGCGAATTTTTTTGCAACAATCCATTGGTGCACCTTTATAAGCTTGGCTATAGGTTATGTTTTGTACTGAGTTATATTAAAAACTGTAGTTCATTCTTAGCAGTGTGTGTGTGTGTGTGTGTGTGTGTGTGTGTGGTTGGTTGTCTTGCATTTAGCATTTCATTGCATTTGACAGATGTATCGAGTTGTCAGCTTGAACGAGGAAGCTGGTCTGCATGTGAAGGCCAAATCTGTCAAACACAAGATACCAGAGTTTCTGCAGTGGCTGGCCACTATTTATACCTGTTTGGACAATCCTAAACAATCCAGTCCATTTTCACGTGCTTACGTTTCCCTTTCTATAGCTCTGGCACTTGTATTCAGATCACCTAGAACAGTTTATTTTCACAAAGCTCCAAAAGAACAAGACTACTTCCATATATCTCGAGGCAAGACAAAAAAGTGCCTGTGAAATAGTTATGTTTTATTGACGTCCAATGCAAGATAAAGTTAAAGTTTTTGTCTTTTCCTGTAAACTTATTTTATTTTATTTTTCCAGAGGCACAAAACCCATTTTAAGGTATACCATGCACATCATAATTTTTTCCAAATGTTTGTGGACACCCCTTAAAAAATGAAGGCATTGCACCCATTGCTATAACACGTGCAAATTCATACCTATAGCTCAGTAACACTCCTGTTACTGAATGCAATCAAATCCTTACAGCAGTGTTCCAAAAAACTCTATAAAAAGGAGGCTTATAAACCCTTTTGGTTACTTTACTACGTTAATTTACTAAAACTAAATAATCAATTATCAGATTCTCAGAAACTTATCAGCAACATATCAGTGGTGTAGCAACATCTGAACATTTAGTAGATCATTTAGTAGAACATCTTTCTGCTTCAACACTTGGATTGACGTTAAAGTAGGAACAAGGTTTGGACTGAGGTTAAGGTTAAGGTTAAGATTCGAACTGAGGTTATGGTTAGGGTTTGGACTGAGCTTAAGGTTAGAGTTAGGGTTTGGACTGAGGTTAAGGTTAGGGTTAGGATTTGGACTAAGGTTAAGGTTATGTTTTGGGCTAAGGTTAAGGATACTCTTAGGTTTGAACAGAGGTTATGGTTAGGGTTAGGATTTGGACTGAGGTTATGGTTAGGGTTAGGATTTGGACTGAGGTTATGGTTAGGGTTTGGACTGAGCTTAAGGTTAGAGTTATGTTTTGGACTGAGGTTAAGGTTAAGGTTAAGATTCGAACTGAGGTTAAGGTTAGGATTAGAGTCTGGACTGAGTTTAAGGTTAGGGTTATGTTTTAAACTGAGGTTAAGGTTAAGGTTAGGTTTTGGACTGAGGTTAAGGTTAGAGTTAGGGTTTGGACTGAGGTTAAGGTTAGGGTTAGGATTTGGACTAAGGTTAAGGTTATGTTTTGGGCTAAGGTTAAGGATACTCTTAGGTTTGAACAGAGGTTATGGTTACGGTTAGGATTTGGACTGAGGTTATGGTTAGGGTTAGGATTTGGACTGAGGTTATGGTTAGGGTTTGAACTGAGCTTAAGGTTAGAGTTATGTTTTGGACTGAGGTTAAGGTTAGGGTTAGGATTTGGGCTATGGTTAATGTTAGAGTTAAAATTTGGACTGAGGTTAAGGTTAGGATTAGGACTAAGGGTAAGGTAAGTGTTGGGAGTTGGACTGAGGTTAAAGTTAGATTTAGGTTTAGGGTTCAGGTTAGGGTTAGGATTTGTACTGACGTTAAGGTTAGGTTTATTTTTTGGGCAATCTCCCTAATCCACAAATAGTGCCACAATCCCACCACCTCAACAGATAGCACCGCAATCTCCCTCATCAACAAATAGTGCCGCGATCTCCACCACCATCAACATATAGCATGGTGATCTGCCCCACCAGCATCAACAGATAGCGCCGCAATCTCCCTCATCAACAAATATCACCACAATCTCCACCACAGTCAATAATGGTGACAAACTTGATCATAGTTCATTACATCTGGACCAAGACCACCTCTTTGGTTTGTACCCAAAGTTTTGTACTTTGGTCCGGACTGTTTCATGATCTGCCCCCCAACACCATAAACAAATAGCACTGCAATCTCCCCCCACCTCGTAAACATACAGCACCGCAAACCACTCCATAAACATTGTGATTTAAACCCTACCACCATCACCACCACCACCACCACTATAAACAAGTACTTGGTCGACTACTCTCAGTACAGGGATGACACTGAGGTGTTTAAAAACTCCAGGAGCACTGCAGTGCCTTATCCACACGTAACACACATTGACACACCAAAACCACTATGCCGGTGTCACTGCAGTGCTGAGAATGACCCACCACCCTGGTGGTCCTGCTGAGTCCGTACATACTGCACATGTGCATACCCCATGTTCTGACAAGAACAAAGACTACCTTCACATAACCAGGTTTAAGTAACTTGAATCTGATTTTTTTTCATGACTGTGTGAACGTGAAAAGTCAGATCTGAGCCACTTTCAAATGTGGTCCTAAATCAGATACGTATCTGATCCATGGACATGCGACATGAATGTGGACAGTCAAATCAAAATTCATACGTCTTTTTTTTTTCTTTTATGCATGCGCTACCTGCTTCTCTCTCATGCCCACACTCTATCTCTTGGTGCAGCTGTGCAGCTATAGCTGCGAACAAAAACAGCAAAAGCAAACTGCCTGACTTTTTTTTTTTTACCTTGACCCGAGCATGTACTTCAGACCAGCTGTTTGCTGTTTCTCTCCACTCCAGCAAAAGATGCTCCACATATGAGCTGCTAACAAACACATCAATTTCACCTTTATAAAGCTATTTAAGAGTCGTCTTTCAAATATGACATTTTTTTGTTGTTGGTGAAGAAGGCGACATTTATACACGTATTAATGTGAGAATGTGAGGTGTTTCAGGGACAGATTCGTTCACATTACACACAGATACAGCTCACTTACATTTGTGAATGTGAACCGCCAATCTGAGCAAAAAATCAGGTTTGAGCAATGTGGCTTGTAATGTGAACGTAGCCAAAATGTGTGTGTCTGTGTGTGTGTTTTCACTGACTGCTATTTAATACCCGAGGCAATATCTTCAAAGCTATACAGAGAACATAATAAGCAAAAAGAGAGAGAAAGAGGAAGAGATAAATAGAGGAAGAGTATCTGTAGGCCTTTACTTCTCATTTTGTATAATCTCCTTTACTGGCACACAAACCGGAGAACGTTATCATGGCCAGATTGCCCGTTGCTCCGAAGTGTTTTTCCCACCGCCCTCTGCTCTGCTTAATAATCAGATAATGCTCTGCAACACGACGCCGCGCTATGCTAACCTGCTAACCTCCTTGCAAGGCCCACTGAGAGCAGCTTCTCTTATTTTCCTGTAAAAGAGGGATGTGTGCGGAATGATGAAGTGACACACGCTCAGAGAACGAGTGAGGGAGATAGAGAAAAAAAAGAGAGAGAGAGAGGGAATTGAATTAGGGTGAGTGAACCAGGTGGAGGGGAAACAGAAGGAGGGATATTGAGAGAAAATAAACTGCATTATTGCTCCACCTGCTAGGAGTAAAGGATTGAGAGGGTAGAGGAGGGGAGAGAGAGGGTGAGGGAGGTGGATAAGTTTAGAATCCTAAATTCCCTCATTCTCTGCGGTCTTGGAGTCTCAGTCAAAGGAAATTTTATTCACTTTGAAGCGATAGCCACAGATCAGGTAATATTAGCATTAGAAAGAGACATTTTAATAACTTTTATTATGTTTTATTAAAGGCTGCTGCCTTAGAGGAGGGCTGTAGGTGTGTGTGTGTGTGTGTGTGTGTGTGTAGTGTAGTGTGGCAGAAGTGAACTATTGCCATCCTCAAACCACCAAAAACAACCTTCACCGGATGGTTCTTTAAAGAGACATTTTAATAAATCAGAAGCGAGTGAATAGCATGTTTTTTGTTTTTTTTTGGAAGTTAAAATAGCGGGTGCATATTATGCCTCTGATGGTTAATATTTTAAAAGCTTTTCTTTTTCAGACGTGTTTTTCTTTCAGGGCTGTGGTTCTCAGACAGACGATTATTACAGCTGAATTCTTACGTGTTGCAATTTTTATTTTTTTACTGAAATATTCAGAGCCTGGCCAACACAGGCTGCTAATGCTGGCCGATCAACATAAGGCATGTTTTTGTTGAGACATTGAAGGGCTGTGTCACTTTGCCACATCATAGCAAGTATAGTTACTCACTATTTTTAGTGTTACTTACTATTTGAAAGTAGTAACGTCTCCCTCATCTGCTGACTTGCCACGGGCAGTAAGTACAGATCCCTCCATCAGAAGAAGTCTGCTGGCTAATCCTGCTGTGTACTGTGTGAGGTTTTACAGATGGATCAATGTATGTTTGAAGCAAAATTTTCTATTATATATTTTATTTAGTTTTGAAATTCAGAATGTTTAATTTTTTTTGCTGATGCCAGTTATTAACATATAAATAATGGCAGTACCTAAGGATGGATAATGTAAACATATGATATTATTTCTTAATATTTAAAGACAGTTTTCCAATAGATAATGACACTTGTATGGTCCATTGCTGATGCTTCATATAGATAACTTAACTAGCATTTAACTAATTGCAGATTAAATGCAACTAAATAACTAACTTATTTGACTGAAAATGATGTTATATTAAATGTAATTCTACACCCAACCCTAATCCTAATTCTAGCCATTTAAGTGTGAGGTTAATGTTAGGCTTAGGGTGAGGATGTAGGGTTAGGGTTAAGGATAGTTTTAGGGTTAAGAGTAGGCATATATTGTTTTGAGAATAATTCACATTCAGCTGAAAGTTCAGTTAGATATAGCATATATTCAGTTAAATGTAAGGTGAAAGTTAGTTGAGGATCTATGGGGCATCAAGTGCCTTTTATGCAAGTCAAGTGTCATCTGCTTACTTGTCATGGACAGTAGGTACAGATCCCTCCATCAGACGAAGTCTGCTGGCTAATACTGCTGTGTACTGTGTGAGATTTTCAACCAGCAGACCAAGAAATTGCACAGTGTACAGTGGTTTTAGTTACGATGTGCTGCTACCATAAATAACTAAACACGTTTTTATGAAATTTGCAGTTGGTCAACATTTTTTAACTACTGATTGCACTGCAAAAGTTTATTACAATGTGAATAAACATTGTCATTAAGTATTGTTCACCCCAGGAGTACCAGTACAGGGATTGTCATACTATCAACGCACTTTCTTCTCGCCCACCCCTGAGCGAAACCTGGTGTCAGAAGAAAGCAGAGTTTTACAGATTACTGAGATCAGTTGAGACATCATGTGAAGTTCAGACTCAAACATCTGCTGTTTTCCTCCAGTGCTCTGGAGCGCAGCAGCATGTGAATGAGCTGGCCGGCCGCTGGTATGGAGGCTGTGTAGGCCGGCGTCTGTGCGGGATTATCCACTTACAGAGTTGCTCTAAGGACTCGATTTCAATCAGTTGGTAAAGCTAATCTAAGAAAGGCAGGACTGTGAGAAGGAGTGCATGATGTATCAGACCTGTACTGGAATCACAGGCAATCATTTCAGCTGATAATCTTATACAGACAGGAATTCTACTGCTCTACTAAAACCAGTACAATCACACACACACACACACACACACACTACTACTCCCAATGCTGATGATATGTACTGTGTGTGGCCAGCATGTAAGTAATGCATATTGTGTTGTAAAGAATAAAAAGCAGACTCAGGTGAAAGAATAAGGTGAAAATAAATGATGTGATTTCATTACTCAGCGTGAAAGATGCCCTAAAATTCATATTTATTTTTGAGTAGCTTCCCACTTTTTTTTTTTTTTTTTACATTAATCCAGCATTAAACAGTTAAACTACCAGGCATCGGTGCTGGTATTGGCCACAATCAAGTGTTAATTATCAGTTACGTTGCTTGCCCAAGAAATTCAATTTCCCTGCATCCATAACTGCCATGCATGACCATGCCTCAGGTGTGTGCATGCATTCCACAGCTGGCATTAACTTAATCTCGATTCATCAATTCATCTCGATTCACCAGCCAAAGAGTCTCCCTTGGGTCTGGAGAGAGAGAGAGAGAAAACGCGAGAGCGAGAGAGATAGAAAGTGGATGGTAGAGAGACAGTGTGGCCAGGCCAAATGGAAAGATTGTGGAAGGTAATAGAAGACTTCGCTTAATCTGTTTCAATATCTCCTCATGAGAATTTAACCTCTCTCTCTTTCTGACTCTCCCTCTCGCTCTCTTTCTGTCTTTCCTCTCTTCCTCCTTCCATCCCACTCTCTCCCCAAACCACCCGTTACAGGTCTTGATCGTCGCCTCTCGCTGCTGGCTCATCACTGATCCCCGATAACCACGATTCTCCACAGCTCGTCTTGCCAAGACAGCGTCAAAACCAAATGGATGAAGGGGGGAAAAACTGAAAGAGAAAGAAAAAGAAAAGGGAGGGAGGGGAGAAAAAAGGCATGAATCAGCCCTAGAATTACGGGTCACGAAAAAAGGCCGCTTGGCAGGAAGTGGAGTTGAGGGGGGGGTGCATATAATTGCCAGTGCACCATTTCTGAAAAGGCTATTGAAAATGCCATTCTGCACAACGCTGATTGGTCTCCCCCTCCCCGCCAGGCGCTGCTCGCTCTCCCTGGTTGGCCGAGCCTCTGAAAGCTTGGAGGATGCACGGCGGGGACCCTTTTTGCTACTGCAGATGCCGAGAATACTTTAGCATGGCAAAATAACAAGCTAATTAGACTGTTTGCGAGTGATGGAGGGTGATAGAACCTGCTGTAGCCTCTCTGGGCAACAGGGCAAAGCGGCAGCCAGCAGTACGTCCACTGGTCACCTACCTTACGACCAAATCTGAGGGTTTAATTGGCTGAGCAAAGAGACTTGGAGGGATGGATGAGGGTGCACATCTTCGGAGATCATGCACTTCATAACAGAGTGTCTTAACTGGGTGCCAACCCAATAAAACCACCTGCCGAATTTAGTTTAGGTCCCGCAAACTCATAAAAAACTGATCTGAATTGTTGAGGAATGACCCCTACAAGACATCTGAAGACATCCATAGCTGTATCTGGAAACAAGATTATCGTTACCAGCAGATCCTGACGTTAGAAGCAGATTCTTTTTTTAAATACTGTAATTTTGCAGTGTGGTGTTTGAATGTCTTTGGCATCTTTAGCCAACCAATCGCAAGTTTACCAGTTGTCCTTTCTTGAAGAACTTTTGATGCCACAAGACTTTATTGAGGTTTTGGAAATGTTCGAAACCAGTTGCCACCATAATAGCTCTGTTCCATTATGGCATGGATTCCTCAAGACCTCTGAAGACCTCTGTTCTGTAGTATCTGGGACCAAGGCTATTGTGGCAGTGCTGATTTTATGGCTCAAGGATTGCAGGTTAAAATTTCTGTGTCATGCTACTTTACCATCAGCAGCTGGAGCCAGAGAGAGCACAGTTGACCATGGTTACGAATGGAATGTACTGCCTCATCTCTCCTAATTTGATTCTGACTTTTGATACAGGCATCTGTTGGCTGATCTATCAGATCTGGCAATCCAACGCTTTTCTCCAACTTTGGTTTCATTGGTGGAAGTTGGAAAAGAGACGTTGGCTTTCTTGTTTCAAATGTTTCAAAGGAGGTATGTGCTGGTCTTGACCTCTAGTGTTAAGAAAAGTGCAATTATTGGAGTCCTGGTGAGTTGGTAGGATAAAAAACAGCAGATCCTTCAAGTTTATTAAGATGTGAGATGTTTGGAGTCACCATAGGCAATCAATGAGCCTTGGGCGCCTTTGACCACCTTTGTTGGAGCATTTTTATAGGTACCGACCACTACTTATTCAACAATAAATGCCTGTTTTTTTAAGATGTTCTTAATCTCAGATTCTTTCAGTATGTTTGCTCAATCTTGTACTTTAAACACATTCAGAACCTTCTAGAAATTACTTAACTTAAAAACCAAAGAATGACAAGACAAGATTTGTGTCTTGATTGATTAAGTACATTTAGAATAAGTTCTGGACAAGTTTTTATAAATGTATTTGAATATTTTTTGGGATTCTAAATTATTTTACAGTCAGTTAGAGGTGTGTAGTCTTGGACTAGGCTTAATTCCTGTCTGGGGAACCGACCCTTAAAGCCAAGAGGTTATTAAGTTCAGTACATTATCTGGCCACTGATCACCTTAAAACCTCTAAATGTATCCTTGCAGGTACCTGGCACCAATATTTGTGCCATATAAGCAGCACATTAGGTCAATAAATTCTGAGGTGGAGCCACCATGAGCATCAATAAGCCTTGGAAGCCTTTGGCCCATGGTCTGTTAGTGCCCCTCTTCACTGCCCTTCCCTTTAAGAAAGTAATTATCGTTAGCTTTTTATGAAGGGCTTTATGTCTTATTGCAGCTCTGAGAATATGCAAGACAATCAATAACCTGAGCATCGCAACTTTTACGAGCCACCACTTGCTGCTTTAACTCATCCCATCGCATTGTAATAGCTCTACGCTGATAACGCGATTGGCAGCGATAGCTTGTGCTAACTGCTAACTTAACAGTAGGTCTACACAGACGTTTCCAGAGTGGACACAGGGCCAAACCGTGGCCCATTACTTCCTCATTAAGACATCAAGCCTCTGCTGCTGGACATCTTGGTCATATTTGCGTCGGGGTACTTGCCGTGTCAGCGGTCTGGCCTAGCCCTCAGCGCAGGATCAGGTTTTGCTGATGGCGGAGTCTCTAAGTCTCCTCTATCCTTATGAAGACGTCTCCTCGTCTCGTTGGCAGGTCATCTGTTAGATATCCTCTGCTGATCTCCTCCAGAAGCCACTCAGGGAACACGGCTTTGACTGCTCCAGCTGCTGATATGGCAGATATATTATTTACGATGCATTAGATGTTAGCACATTATGTTTTAATGTTGGCCGTGAGTAAGAGAGGCTCAACCACCCACTTCTTACAGCATGCGGAAGCTGACCAATCTGTACGCATAATCTAAGCCGTGAATTAAAAAGTACTGGAACCTTAATCTTGAGCCTGAATCAAAATCAAGCATAAACTGTACATAATGCAAATATCTACCTTAACCCCAAACTTACATCTAAGACTTCCTCTGACACTAACCTGAAACTAAACCCTGACATTAACACTGATTTTAAGCTTAAACCTAATTTTACTTAGCCTTAACTTAACCCATTAAAGTACCTTGCCCTTATACGGGCTACAGGTGTAGGTGATCCAAACCCTTTTTTCTGCAGTAAAATAACTTATTTACATTCTGCAAATTTGAAGGCTTTGAAATCTCCTACAGGACAACCCAAATTCTGCATGTTTGAAAATAAATATAAAACATAAAAACTAGACAAGCTTAGCGAAACTAAAGGTTTGGAGTACATAAACAGTTTGATCTGTATTCAGGAAAATATTGATTTTAAAATAAAGTTCAGAAAAGAGCCAATTTTTTTATTTTATTCAGTATATTTTGACATTTGACGTTTTTTTTTTGGATATTTTCAATTACAATTACAATTTTGCTTTTCAGTAATGTTTCCCATCAAACATGAAAGCTTTTTATGTAATACTTGAATAGAAATCCTCAAGATTTTGTGGTGTAATGTCAGGCAGACAATTGACAAAAATCCTGTAAACGTATACCTTACACTCCCTTTTATCCCAACTTCAGCCTTTCTTAATCATAAACCCATGACCAATTATCACTCTAATTCCACTGTTAAACTGATCCTAAATTGAAACCACTGTAATTTGAACTGTAACATTAACTGATTAAGTGGTTCCATTTATTTTTTGAGCAGTATGTTGTGTGAACAATATATATATATAATATGCGCCCTTTAAAACTGCTTCCGTTGTCGGATTTTGTGCTTCATTGTGTGCCACATATTTTCAAGGGGAGACAGGTCTGCACTACAGACAGGCTGGTCTTATACCTGCACTCTTTTACCACAAAGCCACGCTATTTTAACATTTGCATATTTGTTGTTCTGGCATTGTCTTGCTGAAATAAGCAGAAACATCCCTGAAAAAGATGCTGCTTGCACTTGTAGATGGAGCGACAAACTGTGTTCATGTGGTAATATCCATTACAAAATGATGTCAGTTTTTAATGCAGTGCCGACTGAGGGATTGAAGGTCATGGGCATTCAATGTTGGTTTTCTTGTTTGCCACTCACCTGCAGAGATTTCTCCAGATTCTCTATATTGTTTGATGATATTATGGGCTGTAGATGATGAAATCCCTAAATTCTTGCAAATGCATGTTGAGAAATGTTCTTGAACTGTTGGACTATTTGCTCACGCAGTTGTTCACAAAGTGGTGAACCTCGCCTATCCTTGCTTGAGAACAACTGAGCCTTTCAGGGATGCTCCCTTAATACACAATCATGACAATTATTTGTTTCCAATTAACCTAACTACCTGTAGAATGATCCAAACTTGTGTTTTTGAGCATTCCTTAACGTTTCCAGCCTTTTGTTGCTCCTGTACCTTCCAACGTCTTTGGAACATATAGCAGGCATCAAATTAAAAATGAGTGAATATTTGCAAAAGCAATGACACGTATAGTTTGAACACTAAAAATCTTGAAAAGCAACAGTGGATAGCGCAGTTGGATTTAGAATGTGTCTGTGTGTCTTTGGTATTGTGAGGGAGCAAAAATAAGCCTGCGTGGCTCGAAGTGCAAAAGGCATGAACTAATTCTCTTAATAAATCATGGGGGTGTTTGCGGCATAACATGAAATAATAAACCAATCAGTGTGCCAGTGGCCATTCCCGTTAAGAGACAGTTGCACTCTGACTTTGGCGCATTGATATTTTAACAGCCTGAAGCTTTGTTCGTCTCACTTTCAGGCCACCACACCCATCAGTGTAGATTTATTCCTAAACTCTGATGCTATTTTAACAGCACAGATGCAAATAACATAGACAGTTGACAGCTGACAGGGTGTAAGATAGCAAGAGCATCACGATGGGCCTTTCACAGTATGTATAATAGGGCTCGTTTTCTTTATAGTGTATTCAATTGAATATACAGCTCTGGAAAAAAAAAAACAGATACCACTTAAAAATGATGAGTTTCTTTCATTTTACTGAATTGAAAACCTCTGGAATATAATCAAGAGGAAGATGAAGCTGAACTGCTTAAATTTTTGAATCAAGTGTCATAAAGTGGCATAAAGTTATCCAAAAGCAGTGTGTAAGACTGGTGGAGGAGAACATGCATAAATGCATAAAAACTGTGATTAAAAACCAGGGTTATTTCACCAAATATTGATTTCTGAACTCTTAAAACATTATGAATATGAACTGATTTTCTTTGCATTATTTAAAGCGTAAAAGCTCGGCTTCTTTTTTGGTATTTCAGCCATTTTTCATTTTCTGCAAATAAATGCTCTAAATGACACTATTTTTACTTGGAATTTATGAGATATGTTGTTCATAGTTTATAGAATAAACCAATAATGTTAATTTTACTCAAACATATACCTAAAATAGTAACAGGGCAGCCTCTTCCAATCAGGTGCAGCGGTTCTGATTGGGTCTGTCGCACTCAAAGGCAGCAGGGAAAAACCCTGAAGCCCGGCCTGGTCCTCATTAGGCTGGTGTTTGGGTTCAGATTTAAACCTGGCCTTTTACTCTATTGTCACTCCAGATCATATGACCTGCATAAACACCTCTAATCAGAGCGGCACAGAGCGATCAGTGCCAGAGCTGAACCTGACATCTCAGCATCGTTCTGCTCCACTGTAACCAGAGCCCAGCGCTAACATTCCCCACAGATGCTGTGTGTTGGACCGGGTCCCCACAACCTCTGCTAAAAGTCAGGGTGCCAACTTTTTGATTTAGATTTACAGTTGCATTTATTTTACAAATGCAAAATAAGCTCCAGCAGCTGCCCTTTTCAGTTTTACTTTTGAGGATTTTATTTGTTTAGTTTCCCCAGCCAGAACCAGACTTTAATTTGATGCCAGAAACAAGTTTGATGTGAATTTTAGTTGAAAATGCAAATCAAAACTCAAAAGATTGGCTTGATATCAACTTCCAATGTTGGCAAGATATTGAGGTGTGGTTGAAAATCAAAGTCAGGTATTGGTCAAAATCCAACATTGGGCTGAAGTGAAGCACCACGGTAAGAAACCAACAAATATTAACATATGTGATGTCACAATGTCAGGTATAGTGAATTGTAACCTATAGAACCATAGATTTATCATTTAATTATTAATCCTATTACAGAAACATCTGGGGATGGTTTGGTACCCATACGAGTTCAATGGAGCCCCACAGGGTTCAGTTTTGGGACCAATGAAACTGATTAATAATTCTGATAGCAGTGTCATTATTAAAAGTGGGCGAGCCCTTACATAAAGTGTTTAAGGGGTTAATTAATGTCCAACATCATTGTAATAGTAAGTTATTGGTTACTTAACCCTCCTTTTACGTTCTGGGTCAAATTGACCCGTTTTAAAGTTTAAAGATCTAGGAAAAATAGTTAAAAGTATTTTTTTCAGTATGAAACTTCTTCTGCTTGCCTTAATTGTTGTAATCAACATATAATATGAAAATGGTTCATCTTATATATTTGTAACCACCCCCTGCAAAAACAAAACGAAAACAAAATAACAATGTTATGTTTCAATGTTAATGTAAACCTATTGTGTTTTATATGTTGGCCTTTCAAAAGTAATAAAGTAGTAAAACATTTTAAAAAGTTTGAACATTGAAGCACTACCTGTTAAGAGTAATGGAAACTGTTGCACTAAACTTTAATATAATAATTAGTAATAGAGTTATTAATGAAATATTCACACTGCTTGTTAGGATTCTCTTTATTTCAAACATATTTTGAATAATGAAACATGCACCGGGATAAATTGAACAGGGAGCACCATTACTGTTCCTGACAAATTAACATAACAGGAGGGTTAACATCGCAGCTTAAAACTAAGAAAAAATATTGATCAGCTGTCATCACTTTTTTTTAACAACACTACGTTACATTGATGTTTTTTTGCATCAGACATTGTCCTGACATTAAATTAAGGTGAGACAACCAAGATTTAATCAGATATTAATGATTATTGATGTTAATAACTGGGTTGGTTCTATTTTACTAAACATTGAACAGAGCTTGAGGAAAAGTTACACACTAAACTGGCTAGCTAGCTTTTGTAAAAACAGATTTTCTCATCTTAGCAATGACTTTATTATTGAACTTTACCTCTCTGACCTCTAATTCTTCTCTTCACTGCTAAAACTGAGAAATCATGTTAAGCTGAGCTAAATGTCTAAAGCTGTTGCCATGTGGATCAGCCAGACCTGACTCTTTCTGTACCAGATGTACAGGATGTACCAGACTCTTTTGAACAAGCAGGAAACAGTACTCACTGCTCTCTGGCTTCATCTGTAATTTCTCTAAAGAAAGGACTCGTACTTTTAACAGTTACAGAGTTATTTGTGTTTGTGTGTCTTTTTCCAGATATTATGATGATGATGATGAAAGAGTGAATGTGCTGTGTGTAAGTGTGTAAATGCTGCAGTCTGTTGTACTGTAGAAATGCTTTACTAAAGACAAAGGATTGTAAATTGGCATTTTTATAAAATCCATTTCCGAAGCTCAGTTTATTTCCATTGCTGCTGACTAGATGCAAGCTCTGAACCAATGAATTGTCTGCAAAAAACCACCCCTTATATGTATATGTATATGTATATGTATATATGTATATGAAAATGGTGCACGTCTTGCTGGCGCATCTGTGACCAAGCCAGCAAGTCTTTGTGATGTATCAAGAGCCACGGTATCCAGGGTAATGTCAGCATACCACCAAGAAGGACAAACCACATCCAACAGGATTAACTGTGGACGCTGTAAGAGGAAGCTGTCTGAAAGGGATGTTTGGGTGCTAATCCGGATTGTATCCAAAAAACATAAAACCACGGCTTCCCAAATCACGGCAGAATTCAATGTGCACCTCAACTCTCCTGTTTCCACCAGAACTGTCCGTCACCACAATAAATTATTGTGGTCTAAAACCAGGTGTTTCAGTTTCATTGTCCAACCACTGTATATTTTTTTTTGCAATTCCATCTAAACTTTATTTTTATACCATTTGGAGGCAGGCTGTTATTATTTTCCTACAATCTGAGGACCACACAACTGACAAACAGGCAATTCACAGCTTACTACACACACACACACATACTCCCAGACTCTCACTCTCACGAAGCTCAGTCATCAAACATTTATGAGATGAAGCAACTCTTACAGCAGATCAGATCTTCTCCAAGTGTCAGGCAGAGAGATCAGACAAGCCTGTAACCTTTCCCTCCTGTCCTCTCTCTCTCAAAGCAGCCGGCTGTAGCTGGGATTAAAAATACAGCCTTTTATACAGGCTTTTGAGCAATTTGCATTTGTTGAACTTTCAACGCTAATCAATAAACTTTTTTTCTGGCTGCAAACTGGGTGGAGATGTTTGGAGTAGAAGGAGGACATGAAGTCTCTGAAACCACAGGCAAACATATTTAATGATATATGCTATCATTTGAATTTTGAAGGATGCAGGGTGTGGCCTACCTACACATAAAAATCCAAGAGAAATACATTTGAGGAACCGAAAGCAGTACTTTGGTTATTTGTCCTCTGGGAAATTTATAATTTAACCTCCTGATCCACTTTATGGTGGGCATCATCATCACGGCCATCACCCTCACATCCACCCTCTCTGTCATCACCCTCACCTCCATCATCTCCAACATCATCACCATTATCACTACCATCACCCTCTATTCTAGACTGATAGATGTCAATGACTTCATTTTATTGAAACAAGAATTAGGATACTCCAAGAATCAGTTGAAAAATAAATAAAAAACACACCGCTCCTCAATGCGCTATCGCTACCCAGCTAGTGAATTGTGACACAGCTGGGAAAAAACGCCCTTATAAGGAGATAGGGAGCCTGAGAACGGGCAGAAAAATGAGAAAGGCGAAAACTAAAGTCACGCAGAGCGCGGAAGAGAGAAAGGAGAGGAGCCAGAGAGGCATTTTATTTCAATTTATATATTTTTTTCATTATAGTTCAAACAACCACATGGCCCAGACATGTTTTAAAAAGCAGTCAAACAAGTGAAATAACAGATTTTAAAACTGATAAATGATAAGTAAATGCTTCTCATTTTAAGCATGACTAAAATATGTGTAAAAAAAAGTATAAAAGTAATATTAGCAAAAGTTATTCCCACACTGAATAAGAGTAAAACAGTGTCAAATGCGTTTAAGACATAGTTGCGTTGCATGATTTCATAAAGCAGCCCTGTTTGTAGCCTGATACAAGTACAAAGGAGGAAGCACCTTTAACCTGAAGAATTAGAATTGAGCTGTTATATGAAAGAAATTCAGGAAATACATATTAGAGATGATTTTAATAAAAGGATAAAAAAAATCAATTGAACTACGCAGAGCAGACAAAAATTGTGGAGCTCACAATGAACACTAAACTTCTTATATTTTATATGTTGATGATACATTATTCTTCTCTGTAACCTCACATACATAAATTTCAAGTCGGTTGTGCTCCATTAATTATGAGGGGTCGGTCTAAACCAAAAATGGCAGGGCCGATTTTGTGTCCCAGTCCAGCCCTGGGTGTGAACATGCTAAAAAGAGGGGTAGGACTAAATGGTATGGGTGAAATTAATTGAGACCAAGGGCCCTATTATAAACGCTGTTTAAGGTGCGTCACGATGCTCTTTGCTATCTTACACCCTGTCAACGGTCTATTTTTATACCTTGCGTTCATTACATTAAAATAGCATCAGAGTTTAGGACTATTTCTACCTGGATGGGCGTGGTGGTCTGGAAATGAGGTGCTTGTCTATCTTGGCGTCAGGAAATACAGGTGCGCTACTGACTTATGAAAACCCTGACAACAGTCAACTGCTCAATCCTATCTTAGCCATGCAGGAGCGCTGTACTCATTGCACATGCTCAGCACATACACCCCCACTCATTAAACACACAAAAATGAATGCACTGCAGTGCACAAATCCAGCTTTTGCATCAACAATAAACAGAATAAAGAACAAAACAACATTAACCATTGTGTTTTACATTTTGTGTGTGTAAATAAACTTCTCGTGAGCACAAATGTGAAACTCGAGGCACTGAACCCAGGCAGACTGAGCCGGTCACTCTGGGCACTAAACCCGGGCAGACAGAGCCAGAGAGTGGTTTGTTTGGATGTTAGCATAGCCAACTAGTTAACTCTCCTGCCGTCCTTCTTTCCCCACCCTTCTCCAGCTCTTGGGGGGTAGGCAGTCCGTCACAAACCCTGGAGATATCAGCCGATAGCATTCACTGAGAGAGGCGACCCTGACCCCGCCCCCAAACTGTCAAAAGCACCCCTTTCAAAAGTCTCACTCGAGCAAAAACAAAAGCTGCAGGTAATTTGTATGGTGCACTAGGAGAACTGTGAATTCGAGAGGAAAAAAATTAAGCTTGATATTCTGTTCAGCATGCAGACAATTTCCTTTTTTTTTTTGCTCGTGAGTTTTACATTTGTGCGCACATGAAGTTAATTTACAAACGCAAAAATGTTAAAACCTTTTTTTTTACTTTATGCCCCCGACTTTTGACACTGATGTGATGCCAAAGCTGTTCCCTTAAATGAGCTGCAGGTCAGAATCCTCTGCTGAGATGTGCAAAGTGCAGCACTGTTAAGATACAAATGCGCCAAAGTCAGAGCTCACCTGGCTCTTAATGGCAACCGACATATTGATTGGTTTATTGAAGTGATGCACTATAGATCACTTAAAATATGGCCCCATGTGTGCTTGAACTTCCGTTAAGACTGAGTGTTCGTCTACCGAGGAAATGAACCTCCATCTGCAGAAGAGCTGTTTAATACAGAGGAAGAGAAGAACAGACAGAACAGCAGAAGAGATGCAGAGAGACGGGGGGCTAGAACAGATTACGGGGTGTAAAGACGATGATGATTCGGGGCTGACGGGTCAGGTGATAAGTGAGGACATTGTGGTGAGTGTGTGTAGGCGCGGGGTGGATTGATGACTCGGCACGTTAGCACACGGCTGGAGGAACCCTGCAAAGAGGAGGAGGAGGAGGAGGAGGAGGAGAGGGGAAAGAGCGATGAAGGGAGGAGAAGAGAGGTCTGTCATTATTCCCGAAATGAGTTACACCCCTCCTCCCACTGCATAAATAACACACCTGCCAAACACCCGCACTCCAGGAGCGTACGAGGTGAGATCTTTATTAACACTCTGCTTAACTTCACCTCAAATAAAGAAGCTTCTACAGCTTCAGCTTTTTTCAGTTATTTTCATTTCATTACACAGTTTAAAGCTTTTTTTATGAAAAAGAATGCAGAAATCTCCTTAATTATATTATTATTGTATTATATTAGATGTTTGAGTGTTAAGTGTGTCTATGTTTAACTTTATTACAGCTTCCGTTCTTTTCAGGAGATATCAAACAAACTTTAATATCAAACAAACTTTTTCAGATATATCAAACAAACTTTAATATCAGACAAAAATAACCTGAATCAATAAAAAAAAGCTGTTTTTAAACGAAGATTCCATGTATCACTTCCTGAATTAACTGTGATTGACTACAACCAGGCCTGATCACTGCCAGACCTGTAAAATCACTTAATCACTTAAAATAGAGCCTTTCTGACAACATGAAACAGCTAAAAGATATCAAAAAGCAATATATTATGCCACTATATAAAGATATTCAAGAACAAGAAAAAAAAAAAAAAACAGGGAAAAGATTTCAAAAGCTGCAGTGAAACACAGTGAGAGCTATTAATTACAAATGGAGAAAACATGGAACAGCTGTGAACCTTCCCAGGAGTGACCAGCTTACTGAAATTACTCCATGAGGGCATGGATAACTCATCCAGGAGGTCACAAAAGAACCCAGACCAACATCTAAGGAACTGCATGCCAGCAAGTTTACCTCTGAATTTACATTTATTTTTTCTGTTTTTTTCCAATGGATCTTTTGCAGTGTATAAATCGTTTGTCCAAATCTATACCAAATAATGAAAATTGACAACATCTTTCTCATTTTGAGACTTTGTGATTGCTTATTTTAAGAATTCTCACTAAAAGAAATTGTTGCTTATCCCATTGGCAGATTTTTTGTTTAATATAGGCATATACATTTCAAATGTGGGTAACACTTCCTATGAACCCTGTTTTCATAATGCATTATATGGCATGCATAATACCTCATAATGACTGTAATAAGCCTGTATAATAACTCATTAGTACTTACAGCGACATTCATAACACATTCTAAACTACAAGTATAAGGGTTTATAAAGAAAGGACTTATAATGCCTTATAATATCTGTATATAAGAACATTGTACAATGTAATGTTGTAATGCACTATAACACAGATTTGGTATATTTTGGTACAACACTACATTGTATAATGTTCTTATATACAGATATTATAAGGCATTATAAGTCCTTTCTTTATAAGCCCTTATACTTGTAGTTTGTAATGTGTTATGAATGTTGCAGTAAGTACAATGCTTATGAGTTATAATACAGCTTTATTACAGTCATTATAAGATATTATGCATGTTATATAATGCATTTATAAATGCATTTATAAGGCATTATGAATACAGGGTTCAAAGGACGTGTTACCCAAATGTGTATATTTTGTCTACTTTTGCCAATTTATTATTATTATTTTTTTGTTGCAGTGTGCATAGACATTTTATAAATTAATTGAGTAAATTAGAAAGAACTGTGACAAAAAGGAAATTTTAAATGGTAGAAACTGGTTCAAAGTTGAGACCATTTAGGGTACCACTTTAAAATAAGGCTACCTTTATAAAGGGTTTATAAATGGTTTACAATTAGTTTATTAATGGTTATTAAATCCTTAATAATCAGTTATAACACATATGTAGGCCAACAATATAGATGGCTGTGGGTTCACTGTTTGGCAAACAACAGGTCATTGTTGCCCTTTTTACGAATGTGTTATAACTGATTATGAATGATTTTTAAGTCATTTACAACCTAAGTAGTAACCATTAATAAACTAGTTGTGATTAACCATTTATATATCTTTTATAAAGGTAGTCTTATTTTAAAGTAGTACCCCATTTAGTTCTATTAGGGTAAAATAAAAGAGTTTCATTCTAAAATACTTGTAAATGTTTGAAAATGGCACTTTAAGTATAACTTTCAGGTTAGGGTCATGTTCCTGCTCTGAACACTCAGAACACAAGCCGATACCCCTCACATGCTGCATCATAATGAAGATTTCCAGGATGAAATAATGATGTCCTTTGCTAACGCTCAGTTTTCTTTTTATGAATTATGCAGCTCATCATAAATGTATAATCGGCTTGCTAATTCTTAGTTTACTTGAGGGCTGGCCCCACAGCACAGCGTGGAATTCTGGGAGCTTTGAAAGTCAAGATTTTGTTCTGCTGCCTCTTTAGGGAGGTGTAATCTGATCTTGTGATATAAATATATTATATATTTCTCTTGTTGAAATTGTGAAGAGTTTCTAATCAAAGGGGTTTCTGCTCAAAGTCTAAAAAGGTTCTTTGATTAATAAATAATGTTTGACTTAGTGGGAGTAAAAGATGCTGAGGTGGGTTTACATACCTCTTTACCACCCTGTTATCTTACCTCAGAAAGTGACACAATTACCATTATAAAAGGAAAATCTGCTGGTATTAAGCTGCAGAGATTGTAGCTGGTTAGCTTAAAGCCTTAGCCTACTTTAATACAACTTAAATAACCTCTATCTAATGGAAAATTGATATACACACTGCAAAATATATGTTTATCTAGATGTATATGATTATACTAAGCAAAATCAAGCAAAAATCAAATATTTTTGGCTTAAATTTGGACGCAAAATGTTTCTTTTTAATGTTCTTATTTTAAGTTTAAATTACTTTTAAAAATCTGAAAATTATAAATGAGACTGAAAAAGATAATTATTAGAAAAATAAACAAAATAATACTGGATTTTTACTAAATTCAAGTTTTCAAGGGTTTTTGGAGTATTTCATTTTGAGATTGCCTTTTTTAAGAAATTTTACTAAGAAAAATTGGCCTACCCCATTGGCAGCTTTGGTTAGCTCAATATAAGCATATCTGTCTATTTTTATATATTTTTTTATATGTTTTTTCCAATAGATTTTTGCAATCATTTCTTTTTTTCAAATAAAAAGTTTAGTTTTTTCTCCACACTTATCACACAATTAAAATATTATAAAGAATAATTATCTAATTTTAAGGCAATAATATATTTTTTTCTCTGATAAGAAAAAAATGTCTTACTAAGTGTGTGATTACTTTGTCTATTTTAGGAATGGTCCTGTTAAGTAATTTGAACTCAAAATAAGCAGAAAAAACAGTCAAGTTATTCTTCTGTCCGAATTCAAGCCAAAAATCAGTTCTGCTTGATGTAAGTCTTACGTCACAGATTTTGAGACTTTTGAGACTGCTCATTAGTAATCTTACACTCTAAAAAACAGAGGTACGATATAAGTACTTTTTTGTACTCAAAGGTACACTCTTTATAATTATAATATTGGTCTTTACAGGGTCAGATGTGTTCCCTCTGAAGTACAAAGTAATTTCTAACAGCAATAAGTACAAATTTGTACCATTTAACCAGCCAAAGTATCACTGTACTAATAAACAATATATATTTTAATTGCACATTTTTTATTTGAAAGCCAGACAATCTTGGATCATAAAGATTTTGAGCCACATTTAGTTGATGATATTGTTTATAATCTTTATAATCTTTACTGGCACAAAAACATGGGTACAAAAAAGGACTTTTACTGAAAGGTACTTTTTTGTACCTCAATATAAGGTACAGCCCCAGCGACAAGCTTTGCACTCTTTTAAGTACAAATCTGTACTTACTTTTCTTAGTGTGTAGTAAGAAATAATAGCTCTTCCTTAATATATGCTTAATATAAGCATATATGTCATAGTTTATATATGTCTTGTCTAGTTTTTGCCAATGGATTATTTGCAGTGACTACAATATATATATTTTTTTTTTTTTAAAGTATATGTGTTATATATTTAAAGGTGAACATACTTTTTTTATTAATTCTTCGTTGTGATTAGGCCTTTAAATTTTTTTTTTTTTTCTACAACATTGCACCAAAGTCATTTTCAAGCCAGTCCACTTTTCAACCATCCTCGTATATGATTAAATGGGGAGAGACCAAAATATTCTAAACAAAGTTCTAATTACCAAGTCAACAACCTATTTCTCAAACATCATTATAATTTTGTAGAGTTTTACACCGCCCCCCCCCCCCCCCCCCCCCCCCAAAAAAAAAAAAAAAAAAACTAAAAAACAAACAAACAGATTTTGCAGCTTATTCTGGCTACTTCGGTTGTGCATATCTCCACACCAAACCATTGACCACTCGTAGTATAATCAGCAATGTAATAGGCTTCTTCTTTTGTAGAAAGGCATGAGTTAATGGGAAATGGATGATGGGGTTCAGTGGTCAGTGGATGGTCTCTAATGTCTGTTATAACACAGTCCACTCTAGTTTTTTATTTTATTTATTTATTTATTTATTTATTTGCCATTTGTGTGCAGACTACAGTCTAAAGTATAAAATAAACTTTTTAAGAAGGACCTATTTTCATTGTTTAAAGGTTCTTTAAACTTCTTTAAAAGCTTGAAAATGTTCTTCACCCTCAAACATCTCCTTTTGAAAAATGGAGAAGCTGGAAACCTGGAAAGTGCTTCCTCCCTGGGATCACTCACACAGCGCTTTGTAGCACCGTGTTTATTTTTTAAGAGTTCTGCACACGCTATGAAGTGTGTGCAGGTCTGATATTTTATGAATGCCTTCATGCTCTCCGGCTCTGTTTGAGATCTCTCCCCGTGCTGAGCAGACTGACGCTGACCTCTCTAAAGAATGGTACCGCGGCGCACCTGTGAGGCCCGGATCAAAGGCATTCCTCTCCAATCAGACGGTTGCCGAACACGGACGGGTCTGCGTGTCGGCGGGACGGTGTGTGTTTCCCTGCTGCACTTTTCTTTTTAGGCCGTCGGAACCCAAAGCTGGAGGAAATGTTGTTTTGATCGCTCTGCCAACAACGTTGCGGCCGATGGTCGCTTCTTTTCCCTTTACCTCACCTCTTTCCCTCCACTTCCTAATGCTTTTCAGGGCCAAGAAGGTCCTCGTTCTTCCATCCAGCACCGCCTTGTGCAGCGGAAAACATTTACTGTTTATCATTTATTCATCGCTCACCTTTAGCCCCAACGCTTTCTACCTCTCTTGTTTAGCTCGCTGTTAATGGAGCAGCACAAAGCTACAACACTGGCTTTCATTTCACTGAGAAAGATGGTAGGAGAGAGAGAGCGAGATAGAGAGAGAGAAAGAAACAAAAAGAGAGAGAGAGAGAAAATATGTGGGAGTAAATTATTTGAATGCAGTCATCTGCATTTTCTCCAATTACCTCCAATATATCCTCTCATACACTTAGAACTTTAACAGTGGAATTTGGATAAAATAGATGTAGAATGTAAATGTAAATAACTAATCTTACATTATGCTAGAATTGCCATTTCTCACTTCTAATAACCAATAAAATGAATTATACATGCCTTTCTGGGCAAGCTGAGAGCTACAGAACCAACACTGAAAGTGAAATAAGCATCCAGACTGAGGTTGTAGAGTCATATAACAGAATTTTACACAAATATGAATCAAAAAGAAAGAAAGTAAAAGAGACAGACAGAAAGAGAGAGAAAGAGAGAGAGAGAGAGAGAGAGAGAGAGATGGAAAAAAAATATGTGGGAATAAATGGATATAATACAGTAATCTAATTTGCTCCTGTAGCCAGGTGGTGAATTGAGAAAACACCTTTAAAATGTGTGTCTGTAACTTTAAGAAACACAATCAGAAGTGTTGTCACCCTGAGAGAGGAAAGGGAGGAGCTAAGAGCATGGTAGAGAAGGAGGCTCAAGCTGCAGTGAATGGTGGTGCTCCATTTTAGGATCCATCCAGAGCCATCCTAATGAAATAAGAGGTAAAAATCAGGAAATACTGAACAATATAAGGTTTAGTTGGCCTATAACAGTAGTAGATGCCTATATTGCCTTTCTAAACATGTATTTTGAATGAATCACAACCAGATGCGGGCAGATGGCATTGTTTCTGTGGGGTAGTGTGCTCCTCGTGGTCAAGCCTTGTATTTTTCTGGGTTACAGAAGCTGTTTATCCAAGTTCTCTTAAAGAAATGCTCAAATCTTGTTGAGTAAAGCTGAGTAAATCGAGGTGAGCTTAAAAACAAATATAAAAAGAGCTCTGTTAATGGTATTAAGGTGGTATTAATGTTATTTATCTATTTTCTGTAATTAGTGCCACTACCAAATACTGTACTGTGTTCTTAGTTAGGGTTTTTACAGTGTATTCATTTTTATTTTCATTGTTTTGAGTTATATTTCATAAAAAATCTGAATAAAATACCCCGAAAAAAAAGTTATTTTGTCATTTGGTGTGCGTCCTTTCCCCGGTGACACTCCAATTACCTTCAATATATCCTCCCATAAACTTAGAACTTGGACAGTGTGATGTGGATAAAATATATGGATAATATTTGGAGCATGACATATTTAGTGTGTAATAACCATGTAAAGTCAAATAACTAATCTTATGCTAACATTATGCTAGAATTGGCATGTCTCACTTCAGATAACCAATACATACAAAAAAACATATCACATGCCTTTCTGGACAAGCTGAGTGAAACAAAACTGTCACAGAAAGTGACTACCAATAAATAGTTGAGAGTTGTTGTCAGGAATACCCAGGCAGGGTGACGAGGAAAGCGGACACAAGTGCAGGTAGGGTGAAATCAATAAATAATAATTTAATAAATAAATAACAAGTAACAAAGAAACAAGAAACAAGTAAACACTTAAATACGGAACAAGGAGATATATACAAGGAACAAGGGAGTGAACCAAATAAATGAAACTAGATAAACAAATAACCAATAACCAAAACAAACCAGTAAGACTAGAGAACATAAACTAAGCAAAACAAGAAGTACTAATGATAAACAAACAGGGAGTAAATAAACAAAGAAACAAACGAGGTAAGAACACAAAGAAACTAGAAACTACCAAGAATAACCAAGAAGATAAACAAAACTAAACAGGGCAGGCATATATATATATTTACAAGGGAAAACAAACAAGAAGCTAATACTAGACAGGGAAAAAACTAGGCTAGACAATAATAAATAAACTAAGCAGAAAGGAACTAAACACTAAGCAGGGAACTGGGGAAACGAGGAAGAAACAAGAAACTAGAAAACTAAACAAGAAATAAACACGGAGCAAGAACTAGGGCTATGAAACGCAGAGAAACACAGAGAGACAAACAACAGGGGAAGGTGCAGAGACCGACAGAGACAAAGTGGCAGAGGAGGGCTATTTAAAGAAACAGGAAACACACTATAATTGGAAACACCTGGGGAAGGGGCGGAGCTACAAATGAGACAAGTGGTGGAAAGGTACTGAGACGGGAGACACAGGGGAGCATAGGTCACATGGGGAAGACACACAGAGACACGAGACGAGACCAGGATGTGACAGTTGTTATTATTAAAATAAAAGCTTAAGTGTATATATTTTCCAATTATTATAGAGTATTTTAAGCTGAATGTAAGGTGGACTCTTGTAATTCCGCAGGTGTTTTTTTGCTGGGGGGCGCCGAAGTAAACAAAACTTTAATTCTGAAAAAAAAAAAAAATCTTTCAAATTCAAATGAGCACTGGATGTTAATCTACACAGATTTCTTGTTTGAAAATCATTTATTTTTGGTGAGTAAAGCTCTTACGTTTATTTACAGTGAGCTTAGATTTACACAATTTTGACTAAAATGGCCAAAATACAGCTTCTTTAGCTTCATCTTTAGCCTGGGCACTTTTTCACACTCTTTTGTTTGGCTATGTTTTAATTTGGCAGCCCAGAGCTCCCCCTACAGTCAGTACCAGTAGTGAAAACATGCTTTTTACTTGCCTTTCTGGACAAGCTGAGAGATACAGAACCGGGAACTGGAACTGGGGTGGTAGAAAAATATTCTACAACACTTGCTTTGGTTTTGCCAAGAAAGGTAAAGACAGAACGAAAGAGAGAGAGAAAACGAGAGAGAGAGAGAGAGAGAGAGCAAGAGAGATAGAGTGAGATGAAGATATGTGGGAGTGAACGGATTGAATGCAGTCATCCGATTCGCTCCAATGACCTCCACTATGTCCTCCCATAAACTTGGGGAGTGGAACCTTGAAAAAAAATATCCAAAGCCAGGCCGAGCCAAGAACGTTAATTAAAAGTTATGCTGGTAAGCAATGGGGCATGCACTGAGAACCCGTGTCATGCTCTGGGTCCATTACAATCCAAACTGCTACAGGAAGGTCAATTAGCAGAAGAAAAGAATCCGTCTTTTTGATAAATTGTCACAAAACCCCAGCTGACTTCTGAAGTTTGTCAAGTTTGCGCTTCAAATGTTGCCGCTGAGATAATGCAGCCTTAATTAACTTTGTCCCTTGAGGATAAACGAAACGATTTGAGGGGAAAATCAGCAATTATAAGACTTCGGTCAAAATCCAGCCTTGATTAAGAAGCGGCAGCAGCAGCGGCGGCGGTGGCGGAATGTGGATTCCTGTTATCGCTCTTGTTCTTTCCGCCATGAGGTGTCAGATATCTGGAGTAAATATAGGAATTTTATGATGAGCTCATGTTTGGACAGACTCCTCGTTCTGCTGTCACATTTATAACTACTGACCAGAGGAAACTCAACATATACTGCAGGGAACAGGGTTTACTTTATCAATGTTTTTATATTAAATATGTGTCAGTCATGCTGTAGAGTCTAGGGTTTCTGGAGGAATTAAATATGGTATTGAGGTTGGCCTAATGCTGGTTATTACTGTTTATTTAAGAATATTGACAACTCCTATACAGTAAAAAGTTGCTTTTTTATACAGTTGCAAGAAAAAGTATGTGAACCTTTAGGGATTACTTGGATTTCTACATTTCATTTCAAATTGGTGATTAAATGTGTTCTGATCTTCATCTAAGTCACAACAATAGACAAACCCAGTCTGCATAACGTAGAAAATTTTTAGTAAATCTGTTGATTCCTTTTCTTGGTGAGGATGTTAACGAGTTATTTATTGGTCCCTTGTGTAAAAAATGTATTATAAATTAAAACGAATTAAAACAACAAAAACACGTTTTTTTTTCTTTTTTTTTTTATCACACAACTGTTGCCTTTATAAGAAATGCTCTCCAGAAATCACCCCTACTAAAAAACATTGTTTCTCTTGTGTGAAGCTGCTTCATTCATTCTGAAAATAACGGAAATGGCCATTGTTGAATTAGATAACTCAATCTGAGCGAACTCTGAACAGCACTTTCTTCATTCTAACATACTCTCTGCTTTCTGGCACTGATGGAGTAAATTTAGAACCAGGAACTTCAGCTGTGTGTGTTAGCAGCAGAAGCGAGAGAGAGAGAAGAGAGAAAGAAAGACACTTCACAATATTTTTACCCTTCTTTCTTTTCAGATGCTTGTTTATATTTTACCATTTTAAGAGAGAAAGAACGGCAAGAACAAGAGAGAAAGAGTGCAAGAGAGAATGAGAGTGTGAGAGAGAGAGACTAGAGATAATGTGAGAGAGCATAACAGTGTGAGAGTGAGGGAGAGAGGGAGAGAGTGAAGAGATAATGCAAGAGCATGAAGGTGTGAGAGTGAGGGAGAGAGTGAGAGAGAGAGAGAGTAAAGAGATGGAAGAGCATGAGAGTAGGAGAGAGTGAGAGAGAGAGAGAGAGAGAGTGAGAGAGAGAGAGAGTAGAGATAATGCAAGAGCATGAGAGTGGGAGAGAGTGAAAGAGAGAGAGAGAGAGAGAGAGAGAGAGAGAGAGAGTAAAGAGATAATGCAAGAGCATGAGAGTGCGATAGAGAGACAGGGATAAAGAGCGAGAGACAGTAAAGAGGGAACTCAAGAGAGCATGAAAGTGCAAGAGAGAAAGGGAGAGAGTAAAGAAATAATGTGAGAGCATAAGAGAGAGAGAGAGAGTGTGAGAGAGGAGAGATAGTGTGAGAGAGAAAGAGAGAGAGAGAGAGAGAGAGAGACTGTGAGAAAGAAAGAGAGTCAGCAGCCTCCTCTCAGAAGGAGAGGGTGAAACACTGAGAGTGTAATTTATTGGGTATTTTTTGGAAAGTTGAAGCAGATGCTGGATATTGCTCTGCTATTGGATTTTCAGCTCTGGAGAAAGAAAGGGTCTGAAAGGTCATTTTTTTTAAAGCTAAACTCAAACGCTCCTCCACCACAGCGCTCTCGCGCTCCTCCATCTTTTTTAGTCAGCTCTTACTTAGGGGAAGCCTCAGTGTTGACCGTGGCTGAGGACCAAAGTGTGGTGGAGCTGTGGAGGTGGCGGCAGGGTTGGTGTGGCTTTCTGAAAAGCGTTCCATGACCTTTCCGTCGTGTCATAGAGAGGAATCGACCGAACAGGCCAGGCCAAAATGGAGCACTTCAAAAGGGAAGAGCGAGGGCTGCGTGTTTGTTCAGGCCTACGGGCCGTCCGCCAACAGGGTCGACAACCTACGCCAGTCCAGAGCGGAAATAGTGCTTTATCTGTCCGCGTTTAGCTACAAGAGGAAATAGCTCAACGTAGGAATCATGTGTTTAACCAACTCTGTTGGTGCTGGGCTGAGATTCTGAGTTGTAACCAACAGTGACACATACTGGCATTGATGCAAAATACAACGTACCACTGTTTCACTGCACGTGGTACAATTTTCCCTGTGGTGCTCACCACAACCAAGCCAAAGGCCTGCTATTCTAATAAAGTCAACATTTCCCATGTCATTAAACATAATCACAGCATTAAATATATCTTATCAGTGCTATAGAGTCAGTCTTTCATTTCAGAAAGAGTCTGATTGCATGTTGGATTACATTTTTATTTATTGTTCCTACATTGTAAATGAGTCTATTAGTCTACTAATAGACTAAAAGGAACACAAGGAATAGGAACCAAAAATACTTTCTGGAGCCTTTAGGTTATCTAGGGTGCTGTTAACTAGCAGTTTCTGAGGCTGGAACAGAGGTAACTCTTGGCCTTCCTTTTCTGAAGAGTTCCTGATGAGAGCCAGTTTCATCATAACATTGTTTTATGGTGTTTACGAATGCAAATGCCTTCATTTCAGTATTTTTTTTCGTTGACTTCCTACAATATAGATTAGAACATTACTCAAAAAGGACTATTTACTATAAACTAATATGTTTTTCTTCATAGTTTTCTTTTAGACTGTCTAAACTTTTAACTGGTACTGTATACTCAGTTAGATCCTGCAAACATTTGGCGGTCCAGAGTTCCAAATTTAAGAACCCCAAAAACTTACTCTGTGATTCCTCATTGATTCTCAATGAGGTTAAGGTCTGGACTCTGTGGTGAACAATCCATGTGTGAAAATGATGATCTCATGCTCCCTGAATCACTCTTTCACGATTCCAGCACCATAAATCCTGGCATTGTCATATTGGAATATGCCCGTGCAATCAAGAAAAAAAATATCCATTGAGGGAATAATCTGGTCATTCTATTGGTCAGTATATTCAGTAGGGCTGGACCCGAATATTCGGGTATTCGGATATTCGTTCGTTGAGTAGGTATTCAGTTTTTAATTTTGGTATTCGGATATTCGTTTTTTTTCTCCTTTCCAGAGTTCCACCTCACTCTAACCACTTCTGTTTTCGCGGGTCCCGTCAGAATATCTTGCGCACGGGACAGAACTGAACTGTTATTGGCTGGAACGGGAGTTTAATCCAGACGATGCGGGAGCAAATTAATAAATAGTTAAGAAAACTGTAATAATTGTAAAAAAAAAAAACCTAAAGAAAACTCTCAACGCGCAGGATGGACCGACACACACACGCACACACCGATGGTGTTTGGACTGGGGTAAGGAACGGGACCGCACTATTCAGCGCTGCTGTTTTAATAAATATATAAGTAAATTTGAAGCATTAAATGTAGTTTATTTAATTTATATTAGGAACGTGGGGCGGGAGCGGCAGAAATGTGTATGTGGCGGGCGGGCGCGGGATTAAAAGAAGCAATTTTTTGCGGCGCGGTAACGAGACAGAAACGCGGGAGCGTGGAAGAGTGGGTTTAAAAATCAGTCTCGCGCAGACCTCTATTATACATGATAAAAAAAATGCAGGCTCTTCGAAACTGATTTATATAATAAAACGTAAGGGGTAATGTGGCAACAGTAGGGGCTAAATCGGTTACAAAAGCCTGGCCTACAAAAATGATGTCTGAACGAATTTCCTCTTATCTAATATAATTTAAAATGGTTTAAAAATATAAAATAATTTCTAAGCAAACGAAATATTTAATATTGAGCTTATAGCCCAAGTGCAAAAATACAAAATCAGTAATAAGACTATGCCCTGCACAATCCTTAAACCGAAATAGACCAAGTACAATAACGTCATTAACAATGACTTTCCTCTACTCTAATATAATTTAACATGGTTTAAAAATATAAAATAATTTCTAAACAAACGAAATATTTAATATTGAGCTTAAAGCCCAAGTGCAAAAATACAAAATCAGTAATATGCCCTGCACAATCCTTTAACCGAAATAGACCAAGTACAGTTTACAATGACTGTCCTCTAATATAATTAACAATGTTTAAGAATATAAAATACTTCCTGAACAAACGTTTTTTTTGTTTGTTTTTTTAAGCAAATAGCCTAAGTGTGAAAACACAAACAGCAATTTACTGGGCTGGCTTGCGCAGCGGAGAAACCGTGCAGCAGCCTCCTAGCCTGCTTACGCAGCGGATAAGCCGCGGTGTGGGGCAGCAGAAATTCCGGGATGAAAACACAAAGAAATCTGGGCTAAAAACACAGAAAAAATATGGGGTGAAAACACAAAAAATATGGGGGATAAAAACACCAAAAATCCGGGGTGAATATGTCTCGTCGGTCAGAGCAAATTGAACATTTTTCAGTGGATTAAAGGGGCCGTGATTTGCTTTTTTTTATTTTTTTTTTACCTCTTTTTTTAAAAACGAATATTCGAATATTCGCTTCGAATCAGTGCCGAATATCCGGAGCTCAAAAAACGCTATTCGGGCCAGCCCTAATATTCAGGTAGTCAGCTGACCTCATACATAGGTACACATACTGTTGCTGAACCTAGACATGACCAACTGCAGCATCAACTCCACTTCATTTACTTACTTAAATCCAGGTGGAGACTTTTTTTTTGGCCATGCAGTGTATATGGAAATGGACAAATCGAAGAAATTGATAAGCTCTTATTTAACATTTTTATTAGCCTTTATCAGATTGCATTATTTGACTTTAGGCCTCAGTTTTATCTAAGAAATTGGAGAAGGCTCCTTACATCAGCACTTGAGTAAAATAATAAACATAACTGCAGATGTTTTGTTATTATTGGACTATTATTGGACTAAGTCTTTTTTACAATGTAAAGTATTGTAAAAATTGTATTACAATGTAGCTAAGATGGTGAATCTGGGATACAGGTTTGCATTTTTGAACATACGTTACATTGCTCATCCAACTCATCAGCATTGTGTTTGGTGATGTAAGGCTAAGATACATAGAGCTGCTCGGCCATGCAAACCCATTCCTTGAAGCTCTCTATGATCTACTGTTCTTGAGATAATCAGAAGGCTTTGAGGTCTGTAGTGATGTAGTGACTGCAGAAAGTTGAAGAACCACTGCACACTATGCCCCTCAGCATCATTTTTGGTTAGCAAAGCCAGTTGCTTTCACTGTGTTAAAGTATCACTGATGGTTGACTATGGAATCTTTAGTAGTGAGGAAATTTCACGACTGGACTTGTTGCACAGGTGCTGCATCGTATCGCTGTACCACACTGGAATTCACTAGAGCTCCTGAGAGTGACCCATTCTTCCACTAACGCTTGTAGAAGCAGTCTGCATGATTATAGGTGTGTGAGTTATATTGTACACCAGTGGCCATGGAAGTGATCGAAACCAGAGTTCAATAATTTGGATGGTGAGCGAAAACCTTTGCTCAAGAGTTTCTATTTGTATGGAATTCACGGTATATTCATGGAAGCCATGGTATAAAAAAACCTGGTAATCCAACTTTCTTATATGATCCAAACCCTCAGTGCAGAGTAAATTATTAGCGTTCCGTACAGTGCTACTGTGCACAACCAGAGATTCCTCAAAGTCTGAATTTCAGGATAGTTGTGGCTTGATCTTCGTAGCCCGAGGCAGAGAGCATGCTGGGTGATCCCCTACTGCTTTCTGAGGGCATGTATCTAATCTTTTCTCATGCTGTAGCTTTGGAGGTGGACGTTGCTAGAGCTTCAATAAATCTTATATATAGAGAGTTTTCAACACTTAAAGCTAAACTAATGCTGCTAGAAAAACAAAAATAAAATCAAACAGCCTAGTATTCACAGCTTACCCCATTAGCTATTCCTTCACGTGTCATGTGACTGGTTCATTTGGTAAATTCAGCAAACTTGCATAAATCACTTTATTAGACCATTTTTCCAGGAAAAGACTGAAAAAATGGATACTACAGGTACAAAACTAATGAACAGATAATTCTATCTAATCTGTAGATACGTGTCTATACAGATTAGACAGCAATCAAAAGAGTTTTCCTGATTTTTTCGAGTAACTGTCTCTACTGTCAAGGAAAGACTTTCTACTAGATTATGGAGCATTGCTCTGAGGATTTGATTGCATGGTCACACTTTATAATAAGTGTCCTTAAGTATTATGTAGTTACACAGTAACAATCTATGTAACTACAGTGTAACTACTGATGAAGTACACATTGTTACAGATTAACTACAGAGGTACAGGTTTTGTAATTACACATGTGTATTAAGGTTCATTTTGATTTGTGTAAGTACACATGTGTACCAGGGTGAGTGTACTTAAACATGTAATAGATCAAGTGTACTTACACATGTGTAATAGTGTGTGTGTACTCAATCAGCCCTAATTACATACTAGACAATAGCTGTTGGATAAATTTATACTCAACTTATCACACACACTATTACACATGTGTAAGTACACTTACTCTGTTACTTGTGTAAGTACACTCACCCTGGTATACATGTGTACTTACACAAGTTAAAATCACCCTTAATACACATGTGTAATTACATAACCTGTACCTCTGTAGTTAATCTGTAACAATGTGTACTTCATCAGTAGTTACACTGTAGTTACATGGATTGTTACTGTGTAACTACATAGTACTTAGGGACACTTATTATAAAGTGGGACCGATTGGATTCATTCCATTAGTTTTGGATGATCACTATCACACCTCATCCCAAACTATATCGTCCTGAATAGCTCATCTCACCTTTAGTTAACAGCTGTGCTGAACTCGTCAAGAATTAATTACTTGATTTTTTTTTCCCTTTTAAATATGCTTGAGAGCATCAGTTGTAAAGTTGTAAAGAGCTAGAGTTACTGGTATACAGTGAATAACCCTATTTGAGTAATGTTCTAACCAATATTATGTCAAAAAATAGTCAACTAAGTAAAGTTTTTGTTCATTTTGAGGTCAGACCATCTAAAAAAATCTCAAGAACTTTAAAAGTATCCTCACATACAGTCAATAAAGACCTTAAAATGTGTTATGATGAAACTGGCTCTCATCAGGACTGCCTTGGAAAAAGGAAGACCTATGGTTACCTCTGTTGCACAGGATAAGTTCCTCAGAATTACCAGCCTCAAAAACTGTAGTTTTAACAGCAACCCAGATAAGAGTTCCGGTAACACTCATCTTTATTAGACTTTATAAACACATTCATAACATATTATAATGCATTCATAAGGCAATATAAACATGGCTATTAATATTTATAAAAAATGTATAACCCATTATAGGCTAGTTTACTATGCATTATGACTTGTGATCATAATACATTATAAGATGTGCTTATAATATGTATGTTAAAATAGTATATTAATGCATTATGATCACAATGTATAAAGCATAATGAGCATGGCTATGATGGGTTATACATTTGAATAAATATGTATACTCATGTTTATAATGGCTTATGAATGCATTCTAATCTGTTATGGATATGTTTATAGAGTCTTATAGAGATGACAATCATAGAAAGTGTTACCAGAGTTCCTTCATAGTATTAATTTACAATGTAGGAAATAAATAAATAAATAAATAAATAAATAAATAAATAAATCAACCCAGATGTGTAACATATTACAATACAAGCGCAGCTTATGGTGCATTATAATCATTATTATTAATGAATAATTAATATGGCTACAATGTGTGTATATATATATATATATATTTCTGTGTCTATTAGACAGAATGACTGTAATAAGCCTGTACCATAGGCCTGTATAAGTACATAGTGTTGTATTGCACTATAACACATATTTGGTATATTTTGGTATAATGCTTTCAAATTAATTAAGCTTTTAAAAAAGTGTTTAACGCATTATAAAGCCTTATATACAGTCATTACTGAGTGCTCTTTACTGGCTTTAAGTGAAGTGTGTTTTAAACGTGAAGTAAATGTTATGATGCCTTACTGCAGACATTTGTAGGCAAAACACACTTCACTTAATGTCAGTAATGACTGTATATAAGGCTTAATAATGTGTTACACACTTTTACAAAGGTTAATTTGAGAAATCGTAGCTGCATATTATAATGCATTATACCAACATATACCAAACTGTGTTATAGTGCATTACAACACTACATTGTACAATGTACTAATGAACAGATATAAGGCATTATAAGCCCTTTCTTTATAAACTCTTACACTTGTAGTTTAAAGTGTGTTATGAATTTTGCTGTAAGTACTTATGAGTTATTATACAGGCTTATTACAGTCATTATAAAATATTATGCATGTTATATAATGCATTCATAAGGCATCATGAATACAGGGTTCATAGGAAGTGTTACCGACATTTTATTCATAGAAAGTGTTACATTAGTTAAACCTATCGCTGTATTTTAACTGATAATAAAAATGTTGGCTCCACTGAAACGCTCACAGGAGGAGAGGATGGCTGGATCTCAGGATCTTCTGGTTCTTGGGTTTCTGTTGGTGTGGTGGGTTTGTTGGGTGGTCCGTGACTCTGCTAACTCTGAGATGGGCCGATAGCGCTTAATGCTCGTAATGCAAGTGTGGGGATACTGAATGTGCCTTTTGGACAACAGGAGCCATTTAGTCTGGCACTCTCGCTCTCTGTCACACACACACACACACACACACACACACACACACACACACTAGTACACACAGAGGTAGTGTGGGCTTGTTTGGCTGGAGGAAGGAACAGGTTGTGAATGTCAGGAAGGGTCTGTGTGTTCATGTGGCTTCTCTGCACTACTCTCCCACCATGGGAAAGCTCCATCACAACAATAGTGTGTGTGTGTTTGTGTGTGTGTGTGTGTGTGTGTGTGTGTGTGTGTGTGTGTGTGTGTGTGTGTGTGTGTGCGTGCTCCAACACCCGGTCAATCTACCATACCACCCGTCATCTTACTGTTTTACACTTTACCTTTTTTACCCTTCTACTTTTTCTCTTTCTTGTCTCTCCCTGCTCTATCTCTTCCTTTCATCTCGCTTTCCTTAATCTGTCATTCCCTCTTTCTCTTTCTAATTTGCATAACTCTCCCCTTCTCCTTATTTCCATCATACAACTCTGGAAAAAAATAAGAGACCACTTAAAATAGATTTTACCAAATTAAAACCCTCTGGAATATAATCAAGAGGAAGATGGCTGAACTGCTTGAGTGCAGGCATAAAATTATCAAAAAGCAGTGTGTAAGACTGGTGGAGGAGAACATGCCAAGATGCATGAAAACTGTGATTAAAAACCAGGGTTATTCAACCAAATATTGATTTCTGAACTCCTAAAACTTTATGAATATAAACTTGTTTTCATTGCTCATTTTCTGCAAATACATGCTCTAAATGGCTATATGTTTATTTGTAATTTGGGAGAAATGTTGTTTGTAGTTCATATAATAAAACAACAATGTTCATTTTACTCAAACATATACCTATACATATCAAAATCAGATGATCTGATTTAGAAACTGAAGTGGTCTCTTAATTGTTTCCACCTTTTTTACTTTGACTTTTAAAGTCAATGTCTACCTCTTCCTCCTCTGTCTGTCTGTCTGTCTGTCTATCTAATAATTCCTGTCCTCTATCTTTTTGTCTTTCTCTCTACATCTTCTTTTGTCTCATTTCCCTGTATATCCCAATGTTATGCTCTCTCTCTTGACCTCCAGTTGTCGCTCTCCCTACTGTATTCTCTCTTTTTTACTTTGACTTTCAAAGTCAATCTCTCTTTGTCTTTCTCGCTCTCTCTCTCTCTCTCTCCCTTTCTCTCTCACACTCCCAGCCATTTCGCCCCCCCCATTCCCCCCTCTTTTTCTCTTTCCCTCCCTATAATATTCCTGTTTTTTAATGATTTTTTGTTTTTTTTTATTTTTTCTTCGTTTTTATAATTTTTAGCCATTGTTTTGATGTAAAAATGGTTGATTAAACTCACTTAAAGTCAAGTCTCTCTCTCTCTCTCTCTCTTTCTCTCCCTTTCTCATGTTTCTCTGTCTAATCATGTGCCTTCCTACTCTTTATCCTTTATGTCTATCTCCCTCTTCTGTCATTCTCTCTCTCTCTCTCTCTCTCTCTCTGTATAGACCTCCAGTTGTCTATATCCCAACATACTGTATTCTCTCTCTTTTTTCTTTGACTTTCAAAGTCAGTCAGTCTCTCTCTCTCTTACTCTCTCTCTCTCACACACACACCCTTCTGTCTCTCTTTCCCCACACTCTATTCTTTTCCTGTCTTTTTTCCTCCTTTTTCCCCTCTTTATCTCTTTCTCTTCCTCTAATATTCCTGTTTCCTCTTTCCTCTCTCTCTATCTTTTTCTGTATGTTTCTCTCCCTCCTCTTGTGCCTTCCTACTCTTTTTCCTTTCTGTCTCCCTGCTCTTTTATTCTCTCTCTCTCTCTCTCGCTCTCTCTTACTTCAATTCTATGGTTCAACAGCTCCCCCTAGGCCAGAATGAATGAGATCCAGCAACACCACACACACACACACACACACAGAGCGGAGGTAGTGAGGAGAGAGAGAGAGAGAGAGAGAGAGCGGGCTCTCTCTCTCTCTCTCTCTCTCTCTCTCTGTCTCTCTCTCTCTCTTTTCCACCGAAATGTTCTATTCTTTCCAGAAAACATAAAAGGCTGATAAACGTGCCGTCCTGT
Organism: Astyanax mexicanus; assembly: GCF_023375975.1. Classification (NCBI taxonomy): domain Eukaryota; kingdom Metazoa; phylum Chordata; class Actinopteri; order Characiformes; family Acestrorhamphidae; genus Astyanax; species Astyanax mexicanus. The sequence continues at coordinate 13,159,643 of NC_064418.1, read as the reverse complement.
GGGGAACAATTAGCCCGGGCTCTTCCTCCCCATATAAATATTACACTCCTCACCACAGAACACTGCAGCACATCACAACCAGACACACCAGTACAGGCCCAGACTGGACTGAACCCAGTATGTTCACACCATCATAGTGCTCAGTACTCTGTTACCTGATTCAACTCAAAAACTCATGCATGTTTTGTATGTCGTAAATTGAATTTGTACTGAACAAATAATACAAAATTCTTTGTTACTTTTAAAGGAAAGTTTTGTAAATAATAAATAATAATTCCAAAAGATTTTGGAGCATTTCTACTGGTCAATTTTTCACAAAATTATAAAAGTGCAAATATGTGATTGATATTACTTCAAATATTGTGGCATAGTATGTAGCAGTTATTAAATTATTAAGCAGAGTCACAAAGAATTTTATTTTAAGTCATGATTAAGTCTTTGTTCATTTTCATTGTTAGTCTACAGTGTATGTTAATAAAGTATAACATATTATAAATGTTTTAATACCTGCAAATGACCACAAAACTGCACATCTTGGTACAGTATTTTTTCAGCCAGCTTTATGTGGTAGAGTCACTTAGAATCTCTTCCAGTTAACAGCTGTGCTGAACTTGTCAAGAGTTAATTACTAGGTATACAGTGAATAGCCCTGTTTGAGTAATGTATTTATTTGTTTAATCCACATTATGGCAAGAACTATTTAACTAAGTAAAGAAAAAAGTATCCTTAAGTGCAGTCGTAAAGACCATCAATTACATTATGATGAAACTGGCTCTCATCAGGACAGCCCCAGAAAAAAAAACAAAAAAAAAAACAATAGTTACCTCAGGATAACAGCACCCCACATAAGAGCCACCCAAATGTTTCATATGCTTCGTATTTTGGTTTGTTTATCACTTTTAAGTTTCTACATGATTCCTTATGTGTTTTTTGTTATGTCTTTCATAGTCTGGATGGCTTCAATATTAATTTACATTATACAACAGTTAGTTCCGACCTCACAATCTGATTGGTTGAGAAGTGTTCTAGCCGTGATGATATTTGTGATAACGTCACGACCTTCTCACACTAAACTTGTATCACTCCGCCGACGTGTTGCCGAGTTATTTCACACTCCTAATGTTACCATTTTCGCTTATTCCCAATTTTGATTTCAAGCTAAATTTCATGGTTTTAGTCTGCCTGAACCATTCACCGTTTTACAAGTTTCAGTTCTGTTGCAGTTGTTGTGGAACTACTTTTTGGTGGAAGGCACAGTCCATATTAAAGCATGTTCATTCTTAATTTCTTAAAGTTCTTTGATTGATTTTCTTTATTCATTTTGTAAAAAAAAAATGTATAAAAGCAATAGAACACTCAAGTTTGTTTGTTATCACGAATTCGGCTCGTGCCTACAACCAAATCACAGCCGTGATGTTATTCGTGATGACACCCGACCTCGAGTGTTCTATTGCTTAAATGTATATAATTAGCTATAATAGATACCTGAGTGAAGCCGCTATAAGACATTTCAACCAAGACCAAAACTGTCTGTATTGCTGTCTCATCCCCCCCATATCCACCCCCCCCCTCACGACCCACCCCTTTCTGCCGTATCACCCGGCTCATCTCTCCGTCAGGCCTAAAGCCAGGGCCGCACATTAGCAGCCTATTTCAAATCCACGTCCATTACCATAATCCATATTCGCCAGACGCCCCTAACCCTCCATTCTCCGTGTCGCTGCTGAATGAAATTCATCAGGTGCGTCCGGCGCTCGGCCCGTGGCAGCTCATTCCCTCCTGCTGGCAGATTTAAACTAGCTCTTTCCAGTCCCAGCCTCACTCCGGCAAATTACACAGTGGACGGCTTCTGACGACAATGAGAGCCCGTGTAGATCGTGGTCTCCACGGGACGCCGTTTAACTGTATCCAAGATCAAGTCCCGTGCCTGAGGAAGACTCCCTTTACACCATTGTGATGATGATAGGAAATTACTATGGCTTCAAATAGAGGAGCTGTGTACCTTGTTACTCAGGTAATTGGTCCTTAATGCTACCTGTCAGAAGTTTGATGATATACTGGGTATGTAAACCCCATATATTGCGTGTGACTCTATTTAATTTATTTTCTACATTGTAGATTAACTTTAAAGGCATGAAAACAATTAAGGAACACATATAAAAGCTTTCACACGGCTCAAAACTGTTAGCTTACACATATGACCCTATTTTAGCTATGTATAGTGCACTGGTCAATTGATGTAGGGCATGTCGGTGTGTCTTTGGTATCGCGAGAGTGAAAAAAATGGCCTTGCATGGCTCAAAACATGCAAGAGGCATGTGTGTTTTGGGTGTAACATGAAATAAACCAATCAGTGTGCCAGTTGCCATTCCCTTTAAGAGGCAGGTGTAAAAAAACACAGGCGCACCACTGACTGAAAGCAACACAGGCAGACGTCAACAGTCAGACGTTCATTGCTATCTTGGCAATGAATTGTCAACACAAGATCATCCCCACCGTGCGTACACCCCTGCAGGTTTACGGAGACATGGACACCCAACAGTGCACAAACCCATAGCCTGTGCCTGTTGGCAGATTTGCAAACTTTTACATCAATAATAAACAGAATGAAAGAGGGTGAAAGAGCAGGTCAGTTTCCTCTGCTGAGAAACGCTGGACAAGTCCAGGTAGCTGCTCCCTTGAAATAGCAATCCACCAAAGTCAGAGATAGAGTGCACTTGACTCTTAAAGGGAATGTGAGGGAAGTGACACATCGATTTTTTTTTTTGTTACACCCAAATTATTAACACCCATGATTAATTAAGAGAACTAGTACTTGTCTTTTTTGTGAGTTTTGAGCTAGGCATTGCATACTTTTCCTGACGTTATGACAGCAAAGACACACTGACACGCCCTAAATCAAGCTGTGTATTGTGTGGATGATGGCTTGTCTATTAAATCACAAAAATAGGGCTTTCTATGTGATTTCAATGTTTTAATTTGACTAATATCATTCTATAATCAGTTAGTTACACAGTTTATATCCGTTATATCCGATTTTCAACATGAAACTTTGGTTCATTGCAATCTGATGTGTGATTTAAGTGTTCCGTTCACTTTTGGGGTTCTTTTACCTTCTGCAGACTTACCATTTTTCTCTCACTCTCTCTCTCTCTCTCTCTCTCTCTCTCTCTTTCTTTGACTCTTTCAGTCTGTCACTCTTACTCAAATTCAGGTTGGCTGTATTGGCACGACTGCCTCAACTACAATACTGCCACATCACATCACAGCACTCTCTCTTTCTCCTTTATACTCTCTCTATCTCTCTCTCTCTATCTCTCTCTCTCTCTCTCTGCCAGACTCTGTCTCTCTGTCCACTCATCCATCTGTCCATCATTTCCTAGCAGTGTGTAGATCACGTAGGGACGGCTTTAATGTGCATCACTATGGGACAGATTTACGAGAGGTCGGGCTGCTTGGCTTCCAGAGCCTCACCTGCACTGCTGAGGGAGACGGAGGGAGTCAGACGGAGAGCTCGCTGGAGGAAAAGAGGAATGAGAGGGAGGATTTAGATAATATGCGACATCATATTGGGATATCAGGGGGTTAAACTGTTGGCTCTTCTATCAAACACCTCTCTCGCTGATAAACGCTCCTACGTACGCTAACAGCTACGAACAGAACAGTCTTACTCTAAATGTTTTTGGGGTGTACTTTGGATGCTTCTCAAATTTTCTCTCGGGGCAATGAGGGGCAGTGGGGGTCTCTGGGAGGTAGAGTTCCAGGGCCGTGGTCTTAACTTGTATAAACAGTAACGTATGATTCATGATGTGGATTATTCGTAGCGAGGCCAGCTCGCAATCTGCCGGCCGAAATAAATCATAAAGAGATTAGTCTGACAACACTCATCAGGCAGCGAGCCCACGTCTGCGATCCAGCCATAGCTACAGTATGAATATGATTGTATGTCTGCTTAGCTCTCAGTAATATCGGTAGATATTTTTTTCCAACGGCATTTATATGCGAATTATAAGCGATAAAATATTTAGACAGTAAATGCGTAAAAAGCTACAAAACAAAACCAAAGCGACTGTTTTCAGTGATTTGTACATGTGGGTTAAACACCACCATGGGTTTGTTCCCTATAAACCCTACAGAAATACAGTACCAATTAAAAAATAATAATAATAATTGGACACTCCTTAAATTCTATATTTTTTCCCAATTTTTTTTCCCACAACACAAGGAGGGTGAAGACTAGCAACTCCAACACATGTGAAAGAGTGCCATCTACCCACCCAGTAAAATCTAGACCAAGTGTGCTCTCTCAGGGCTCCAGCAGCTGATGACAAGCTGCATGACAGGGATTTGAATCAGCCCTTAAATCCCATAGTGTAAAAATGTTCTGCATTGTAGATTAATACTCATTAATACTCAATTCATGTAGAAGAAAACAAAAAGAAAATGTAAAATAAACCAGAATATGCTTTTTATTTTAAATTCTTCAAAGTATCCTCAAGTGCAGTCGCCAAGACCGTCACAAACGTTATGATGAAACTGGCTCTCATCAGGGCCTCCCCAGAAAAGGAACATCAAGAGTTACCGCCTGTTGCAAATAATAAGTTCTTTAGCGTTACCAGCCTCAAAAATCAAGTAAATCAATTTAACAGCACCCCAGATAAGAACCACCTAAATGCTTCACAGAGTATTTTGGTACGATAAACATTGGATGACAGTACTAATTTAACTCTGATTCATTGATCCTGTGCAGCAGAGGTAACTCTTGATATTCCTTTTCTGGGGTGGTCCAGATGAGACCATCATAACGTTTTTGATGGTCTTTGCCACTGCACTTGATTTTTTTTTTCTTGCTTGACTGACCTTTATTTTTTAAAGTTATTTTTGGTAACACTTTCTATGTATGTCATGTCGACTAGACTGTATAAACATACTCAAAAGACATTATAATGCATTCATAATATGGATTAGAACATTATTCAAATAAAGCTATTCACTGTATACCAACCAACTCTACCTCTAAACAACTTTACAACGGATGGTATTTGACAAAGACTGCTGCTTGATTAGTGATTGTTTTTTTCTATGATTTTTTGAAGGTTTATGTATGTCATTGAAAAGGTTATGTAGGTGTTATGTAGCTTCAAAAGAATACAATTTAAAGGACTGTTAGTGCTACATTATGATTACACAGAACTCCTTGCCATTCAACTAACCCTATTTTTTTTTTTTTTCTCAATGCAAGACGTTTTCCCATGACTGCTGTTGAGTCAGAAGACAATGGCTTAACCGAGACCAGTACTTGCTCATCTCTCCCCGTGGGAGTGTGTGTGTACGTGTGAATGTGTGTGTGTGGTTGTGTGGTAGTCTAGGGTAAGTTATTGCTTATTCCAGTCATACTTTTTTTTTTTTCCTGTGAGGCTGGATTTCATATCCAAACATGACGGTCACATTAACACCACACACGCCCACCCGCACACCCATCCACCCCCACACACACACATCCTCACGCATACACACACATTCTCTGTCTGATGTGAATCCCAAGTGAACAGCAGTGTGTGAACATCACAATAATTTTTGCTTTTTGATTGAAGCTTTTGTGTGTGTTTTTTTTTTTGTGTGTGTGTGTGTGTGTGTGTAAATGTGTGTTTGGTGGTGGTGGGGCGGTCTCTGCAGGGGGTATGGTGCTGTGAATTCTTTTCAGCTGAGGTAATCGCTCTATAATAGGGATTTGGGGCAGTGTTAAAAGCAGCATAATAAAACAATAAGCGAGTTTTGAGAGACAGGGAGGAAAATAATTACCCTAATCTCCTCTCTTTGACAGTGCCTCACTCTAGAATTGTTGCTTGCGAAACGCACAAATGAAGCCCCACTCTTAATCCCACAGAGCATTCTGTACCTCTCTTTCTCTCAAAAACTCCCTGGTTCTCTCTTTCTATGTACCTTTCTGCTTGTGAATTTATTTAATTTTAATTTTAGCCATATTCAGGGTTCATTCACCTTTTACCAGGTAAAATCCAAGCATTTTCAAGCACTTTTAAGGCCTGATAATCAATATATCACAAAACTATTCTCCACACTTCACAGCGACTATGCTACTGAGAAAAAAATATATATGGTAACACTTCCTATGAACCCTGTATTCATTACGCCTTATAAATGCATTCATAGTGCATTATATGACATGCATAAAACCTTTTAATGACTGTAATAAGCCTGTATAATAACTATAATAAGTACTAAATTCGACATCCATAACACACTATAAACTACAAGTATAAGAGTTTATAAAGAAAGGGCTCATGATGCCTTATAATATCTGTTCATAAGAACAGTGTACGATGTAGTGTTGTAATGCACTATAACACAGATTTGGTATATTTTGGTTGAAATGCATTATAATATGCAGCTATGATTGCTCAAATTAAGCTTTTATGTAAGTGGCTAACACATTATAAACCTTATATACAGTCATTACTGACTTTAAGTAAAGTGAATTTTTTATATGCTTCTGAAACATGAAATAAATTTTATTATGCCTCACTATAATGTCTTGACAGTAATGACTGTGCATATAGTGAATATAGTATCTATGCTGGTGGGTGTGGTGGTCTGAAAGTGAGGTGTGTTCAGGTCAATTTTAGGCGCATTGCTGTCTAAAGGCAATCAAAAACACAGGAGCACCACTGAATAAAAACAACTTAAACAACTGTCAACCATCAGAGGTTCATTGCTATCTTTTCACCACACACAGCAACGCACAGGACCCAAGTTATACATCAGCAATAACCAGATACAGATACAGATGACCTGCGTGTAAACCTTTACAGCAAGAACAAGCAGGTCAATTTCCTATGCTGAAAAGTGTCTAAGCATTACGGCATTAAAAGATCATAGGTATGGACGGGTGACTATTGACTGTTGTCAGGGTTTAAATCAGTCAGTGGCGCACCTGTTTTTCGCTGCCAAGATAGCAATACGCCAGAAATGTACCTGAACACACTTCATTTCCAGACCACCACGCCCATCAGTGTAGATATATTTCTAAACTCCATCTCTGTTTTAATGGTATTTTAACTGTTGACAAACTGTGAGGATGTCCAATAATAGGGCCACTTTTATTTTTTTTAAAAAAGGACTAGACAAGCTGTGTGTGTGTGTGTGTGTGTGTGTGTGTGTGTGTGTGTGTGTGTGTGTGTGTGTGTGTCAGCAATGGGCGCATCTTAAAGTAATTGAAAGCAGCATTCATAAGAAAGGGTTGTCCATAAACATCTGGACATTTAAATTCCTTTTTTTTTTTAAACATGTACGTATGTATGACACTGTAACATTAAGGGAGTGTACATCATAACAGGAACACCATATGGAATACTCATGAGTCCTGGCCATTTTATCAGAAACACCTACTCTAAAGGGTTGCTGTGCAGGTCAGTATTTAAGTATGAGGTGTTTCCATTATTTTGTACACTTCTTGGAGAGTATGCAGTATGTGCCAAATGCTGAGCCTGGGAACATCGGCCAGAAAACAAATAGTGAAAATAAAAATCCAAACCCTGAGAACTCTGAGAGAGAGAGAAAGAGAGAGAGAGAGAGAGAGAGAGAGAGAGCAGTGGGGATTTGTTGCATGATATGAGGTCACCTGGCCTGAGCCTGGCTGTAGATAAGATAACCAGACTGACATTCCTAAAATCTCATGTCATTCCAGATCTCCTGTGTCATTCCTTCTTCTTCTTTTTCTCTCTTCCTTGGGTTTCTTCTAAACTGAGGGCGACCCGGAATCTCATGGAAAATCCACTGTAATAGTAACTGTTTTCTGATCTGAATCTAACAGTTTCACAAAAGGACCATCAACCTTAATTGCATACATTGGGTGAGGTATAATTAAAAAATAATACCTAAATAGCAACAGAGCCTGTGAATACTGTATATCTACACTGATGGGTGTGGTGGTCTGGAAATGAGGTGTGTTCAGGTAAATTTGTGGCATATTGCTATCTCGGTAACGGAAAACACAGGCTACACAGACGTCAACAGTCAGGCGTTCATTGCTATCTTGGCAACACAGGTGCACTGGCTTTGTGCACATACAGTCTTGCTTTTTACACACACACACACACACACAAATACATGCAGCAGCACACAAAACCAACTTTTACATCAGCAATGAACGGAACACTAAACAAAATAACATTGCTGTTCCCATAAATTACCTGCTTACATACTTTCGCAGGTCAGTTTCCTTTGCTGAGAAGCGCAGAAGCACTTCGCTGTTAAAATAGCAATCTGCCAAAGTCAGCACACCCGGCTTATACAGGAAACAAACAGCAAGTGACTCTGATATTTTTTTTTTTCACGTTACATCCAAAACACACTCATGAATAATTAGGAGAATTAGTACATCCCTTTTGTGCACTTCGAGTCAAGCAAAGTATACTTTTCCTGTCATTACCAAAGATCGATAAAATAGGTCCCTTGGCACGTAAGTTCAGATACATTTAAACCTCAACTTGCACTTGTTTTCTAGACTACACTGTTAGCCCCGATAAGTTAAATTTACTTTAAAAAATTGAGGAATCCAGTCGCCTTAAAGAAGTTAAGTAATGGGTACTGAAAACTTAAGCTAGCTTAACTCAGAACATCAAGTTATTACAACTGAAGTGGAAGTTGATTGAACTTTTTTTTGTTATACTGTAAGACCGAATAAGTTGAGTTTACGTTTTTAAGGCAGTTAGTTTGCTCAAGTTTTTGAGTTGAATTTACTTAAAGAATTTAAGGAAACCGGGAATGAGAACTTGAATTAGCATTAATTAAAACACCAAGTCATTACAACTAAAGGGAAATTGATTTATTTGTAAGGTAACCCAAGGGGAATCACTACACACTGATGGTGAATGTTAGTCAGAAACTGTTGGAAACACCCAGTATGCAAATAGATTGTGACAGAAGCCAATGGAAAATAAGCTTTTAATGGCAACAGACTAAACTCAGTTATTATAAGTTGGTTCTCTATTTGAATGTATCTGTGCCCACAAATGTTCAACTAACTCAAAATAGTTGAGTATAGTTTAGAAAAATCCGATTTTATGTAAAACAGAGTTAAATCATTTGAGTTTAAACAACGTATGGGTTTAAAGTGGAGTTTATTTATTTATGCTCAACACTGAAACATGTTGTTGGTATCTGTATTTTTGTTTTTCATTATTTTACTTTGCTAAACAATTAAATATTAAGATATTAAGAGAGTTATACACCTAAAAGTAAAAGGGAATGTGGAAATTTTGCAGACTAGACTAATGGAGGCGAGTTCGAGTTGAATCTCCGGTCAGGAATGGCCAAAACATGCCGTGATCAGTGCTAACAGTGAGTAAATGTACAGGATTTTATGCGCTGGGCTGGAGTTAGACAGCAGTGCCAGTGTTCAAAGTGTACAAAACACAGGCCTGCGGGTTGTAGCAACTTCTGAGGCAATAAAAGTTGACTTATGGCTACTGGCAGCACTGACTCTCCCTCTCTATTGCGCTCTCTCTCTCTTTCTCTCTCTCTCTATCTCTTTCTCTCTTTCTCGTTCTGTCTCTCTCTCTCTCTCTCTCTCTCGCTCTCTCTCTTCTCAGAAGTCCCGGGGTTATCTGGATAAAATACTGGCAGCTCAGTCCAGGCTGTGGCAGCTTTCTCTTCCTCAGGTAAAGGTCATCTGACCCCCCACCCCCCACCCAAGTCCAATCAAACGGGGGCCAGCTGACTTGCCAGATGACAGACAGGTATGAGAGTATGTGGGAGAGAGAGAGAAATAGAGAGAGAGACAGAAAGAGACCCAGCAACTCACAGTGTGACTTAATTACTTGATTAACTCCATGTTCTTCTGACAACTGCAGGATTTACATAATTGAATCCGGGCGGGATAAAACAGAAAACAGAGCCATCTGATCGGTCGCCAGCTATCAATTTCTCCAGCAGATCAAAGCTAATCTTCCAGTTTCATGGCAGATTTAGGAGAATTACGGACTGACCACACAATGTATGGATCCATTTGTGCTTGATCGACATTGTCTGTGATTTTTTCGCTTTCGCAAATCAGGCTTCCTTTCGTCTGCTTTTGTTTCAGCGCCCCCTTTCTGGTAATCGTTCACATTAAAAGGATCATTTGGCGCAGTGCTAGCATGCTTAACAAGTAATAGGAGCAGACATGGCAGCTCAGGATTAGCCTAGCACCCATTCATATAGGAGGACTTTTTAGCCATTTAACCATTATTAGCATTGTAGCTAAACATTCCCACAGATCCTATAGCTTTAACTATAACTCCTGACATACTATACATCTGATTCTGTTGTATCCATTATTTTGCCTTAATTTTAAGTGAACTACTTTTGTGTTATGGTCACAAATGATACTCCAAAGGGTTATTTCACTATGCTCCAACAATAAGCCTTAATAAGCTCTATAACAATAAGCCCTTTGTGTCATGGTGTTGATTATTATTATTTTTTTTTGGTTATTGCACTGTCCTTTCAATGTGTTTATTGTTGTTTATTGTGGCTATTTTCTTTTTCTTACTGAAACAGAGCATTATGCAGTTAAAAAACAAGGCAATAATGACAAGCAGCAAATTTAAATGCATTTTATTCAGATTTTAATTGATACAAAAGTACAAAAAGTACAAATAGTAGCAGATAATTGTGAAGTGGAATAAAAATAATACATGGCTCTCAAAATTTGTATCACAAATAAAATCTGAAAATCTACCAGAAAACCTACCAGACCATCCTGTATTTACAATTAAAAGTATATTATTTAGGATATGTGTCCCATCTTAACTAAGGAATAGTACTGATTTTGATTTAAAATATATATTTTTTTAAATATTAGGGACCGTTGCTTTAATAAGAACAAAACTCAGATTATACATATTGGGGCAGTTTTTTCATTACATAAATTAAGCCTATTCTGAAACTAGATTTAATCCCTGTCTGGGAAACCAACAATTGTGTTATTTATCACAGACTATTTTGTTTAAATTAAAAAAAGGTTATAAAACCATTTTAACTGTTTAATTGTTGCATGAAGTAATATATTTCATTATGTCATTCCAATTAAATTTGAATGGAATGATTTTGAAACAGTTTTAGTAAATAAATGACATACAGTAGGTCAAAATCTAAATTACACAATCCAGAGGTGAGTCACTTCTATTATTAGATAGATAGATAGATAGATAGATAGATAGATAGATAGATAGATAGATAGATAGATAGATAGATAGATAGATAGATAGATAGATAGATAGATAGATAGATAGATAGATACCCTGATATTTTCCTGTAAAATATACTGGTACAATCCAGTTCGCCCAGAACAGCAAACTAACCTCTATCTGAGGCAGCAGAGCATCCCCAAGCCATGATACTCCCACCCCATGCTTAACAGTTGAGATGACATTTTATTGAAATGACAAAAATTGAACCTTTTTATATAAAGCAAAAAAAAAAAAAAGAAGAACATTCTATGAATTTCATCTTTAATAGACTCTATAACTACATTCATAATATATTATAATGCATTCATAAGGCATTATAAACATGGCTATAAATATTCAAAAAAAGGCATAACCCACTATAGCCATGTTTATTAAGCATTATGACTTGTGATCATAATACATTATACGCTATGCTTATGATATACATGTTAAAATAGTATATATCTATCGTTAATAATCTAGTCCCACAATGAAAGTCTGTCACTTTACTTAGAGCACACAAAGAGATGTTATAATACATTATAATTGACTATAACTAATATTATATTCAAGACAAGTAAAATTCATGAGTGGTTAAAAATATATTTATAGGATTACTGAGGGTGTGTTTATAAGTTGGAAACTGTTTTAGTCATGATACAGTCTGCAAGCAGGGACTGAGTTTCTTGGTATTGATGTATAAAATGGTATAATGCATTATAAGCTATTAATGCATTATAATCACAGTTCATGATGCATAATAAACATGGCTATAATGAATTATAGAGTTTTGTAAATATGTATAGCCATGTTTATAATGCCTTATGAATGCATTATAATGTGTTTATAGAGTCTTATATAGATGACATTCATAGAAAGTGTTGCCGAACTTCCTTTGCTTTTAGATTGAAATCAGTTCTATCCATACCACAAACCAGCTGTACATGCTATCATGTAAGGGTGTGGAAGAGGACCAATTTTCATCTGATGTCTGAAACCAATTTGATGTAGTTATTATAGTATCACACGTTAATTTCTAATAATTGTCTCTTTCTGTTCAGAAACCAGGTGTGAATAAACTCATGGAATCTCATGATTATCAGATTAAATTAATTACATATTTTTCACAGGAAAGAAATGGTGTAAATTGATCAGATTTGGCGGGAACACAATAGGCGGGTTAATGAACGCAGACACAATAAGGTGCTTTGATTTATTAGGTCATTAGTTTGGATTATGTCGTTTCATGCGTGTGGCTACTTTGGGAGGCAGTTTACAGCTAAGATTAAACCAATCTTATAGTTCATGGTCATGCTGGGTAAAGATTAGACCAATCACATTATAGGATATTATAGACCACTTACACTGCAGGTGGCCTCACTATAGGGGGTGGGCGCTGGGGATAGGGGGCTTCTGTCAGATGTATGAGGAGGAGGATTATTATAGCACAGTGCCAGTAGTAGAGGTAACCTGCATTTTAAAGCGTCATAAATGTGGTTATACCTTGTTACAACTTGGTAATAATGCATTATAATATTTTTAAATGCAGTCATTAGAGACTTTAAATGAAGTGTGTTTTCAAATGCCTTTTCAAATGCCTACAGTAAGGCATAATAACAGTTACTTCAAATTTAAAACACACTTCACTTAAAGCCAGTGAAGAGCACTCATAATGCTCTATAAGACATTACCGTGAGACATAATAAAATGTACTTCAAGTAAAAAAAAAAAAAAAAAAAACATATGAAAACTAATTTTACTTAAAGTCAGTAATGACTGTATGTAAGGCTTTATAATGTGTTACACACCTTTTTAAAAGCTTAATTTGAGAATAATTGCTGCAAATTATAATGCATTATACCAAAATATACTAAATATGTGTTTTACAACACTGTGCATTACAACACTACATTGTACAATGTACTTATTATGAACAGATATTATAAGACATTATAAGCCCTTTCTTTATAAACCCTTACACTTGTAGTTTTTAATGTACTTATGAGCTATTATACAGGTTATGAGGTATTATGCATGTCAAATAATGCATTATGAATGCATTTATAATGCATTATGAATACAAGGTTCATAGGAAGTGTTACCAAAAAAAAAAAAAGAAATTTTATGTGGTTCATCTGACAGTTCAGACTATCAAAAATCTGAATCTAAATACAATCTAGATATGATACAATCAGATTTGGGCTGGCAGTCTAAACCTGATCTAAGACAAGTTGATTCCTGTCTGTGCTTTCCATCTATTTTCTTATCCACTTGTATCCCAACCCGCATCACTCTCTCAAAAGCATGACATTTTTAGGGGGAGCGTAACGATGAGCGATAAAAAAAGGACACAGAGGGGGAAGAAAGGTGTCAGTCTCTCGTAATGAGTGATTTACTCCAGGGATCAGCAGCGGAGGAGAGGGAAATCATCCCTCCATCATGGAGAAGTGACAAGTGCAGCTGTTGATGTTGATGATGATGTTCCTCTGTAAGGAAAAACGACTCAATTTAGATTGCAGCTGATGTTCACGTTCATGGTCTGGAAGCTTTGTGGTTTTGTAGTGGTTGCAATCTATATTTAGCTACTTTATTGTTAAAAATATACAATACAGGGGTTGGACAATGAAACTGAAACACCTGGTTCTAGACCACAATAATTTATTGTCTCGACGGACAGTTCTGGTGGAAACAGGAGAGTTGTGGTGCACATTGAATTCTGCCGTGATTTGGGCAGCCGTGGTTTTACGTTTTTTGGTACAATCCGGGTTAGCACCGGAACATCTCTTTCAGACAGCTTCCTCTTACAGCGTCCACAGTTAATCCTGTTGGATGTGTTTGATCCTTCTTGGTGGTATGCTGACATTACCCTGGATGCCGTGGCTCTTGATTCATCACAAAGACTTGCTGTCTTGGTCACAGATGCTCCAGCAAGTCGTGCACCAACAATTTGTCCTCTTTTGAACTCTTATGTTACCCATAATGTTGTGTGCATTGCAATATTTTGAGCAAAACTCTGCTCTTACCCTGCTAATTGAACCTTCACTCTCTGCTCTTACTGGTGCAATGTGCAATTAATGAAGATTGGCCACCAGGCTGCTCCAATTTAGCCGTGAAACCTCCCACACTTAAATGACAGGTGTTTTTTTTAGTTTCATTGTACACCCCTTTATGTACTTACTTAAAATATATTAAAAGTGCATTAAATTTATGCTTTCATCAAATGTTTAAAATGTACAATATAGTGTATTTAAAAAATAGACTAGTATGAAGTACACTTTTAGTTTAATGTAATTCAATATACTTCTTTCCAAATATATATTTTTTACAGTTTTAGCAAAGTGTGTTAAAACATCTGTTACAGTAGTTCACTTAAAGTACAATGTATCATTTAACTTTTTAGTTTTTGTTTCCAAAGGATGTGCAAGCTAATTTTGCTAAGGTGAGGGTGAGAATAATTTTGTGTAGTTTTGCCTGAAATTCTACCAATTTTGGCTTTTTTTTTCTTTCTTTTTTTACAAAGGAAATAAACATGTGGAAAACAAAATGTGTATAATGGAAATACATTTCTGGGACAAATACTTTATTTTCTGGAAACATTTCTGGGGTGTCAACACTTTCAGCCATGACTTTATATGGCATATACGAATCCATTCAGTCTTCACTCAAACCAGTAGCTACAAAGCAACACATCAGTGGGCAGAACATGGATAAGTTCACCTCATCTTTCCACATATCCTTCAGCCGCGTGAACCTGTGAACTACTACATCCTGTCTTCAGGGTTTAACACATCAAATCCAACCTACAGAACATGCACATCCTCTCTCTGGCACTCCATGTTGCCATCCATCACCTTAATCCCCTACGCATCTAATGCAGGTGCATTATAGGATAAAAGGTGAAAGGTGCTGAGCGCTGATGTAGAGGGCAGCTCACTTTAAACAAGCACACGTATGGAACGCAACACGTCAGTCCAGCACACTCACTGTAATCCTCGGAATACGGGCGTGAGGAACGTGTTTGAACGTTTGCGTATGAGATTTCCAGCAGCAGTTCATTTGGTTTCTCACTTCATGAGTCAAAGTGTCTCTGAAAGCCAGAGGTTTGGTGGATACATGTTGGGTGGGAGAAGGGCAGTTTGCCAAGCTTTGAGTTGACTTGAGAGTTGAGACGCTCATCGCTATCTTACACCCCGCAAACAGTCTATTTTCACGCCTTGCACGTGCACTGTTTAAATAGCAACAGTGTGCACTGCAAAAAATCCATTGCCAAAAACTAGACAAAATATATGCAAATTTGGGAAAATATATGTATATTAAGCAAAAAAATCTGCCAATGGGGTAAGCAAATGGCAAAGTCTCAAAATGAGTGAAGTAACACCTAAATCAAGCAAAAAAGTCACTGTTTTTGGATACAAGAATCAGAATAACTTGATTGCTGCTTGATTGTGCTTCAGTTCAAATTACTTCAAATAAGGTACAAATTTTAAGTAAGAATGATTAAGATAATAAGCAAAATAATCTAACACTTATAATGCTTAGTAAGTCAAAAAGTCTTATCAGAGAAGAAAATAAGATTTATTGCCTTAAATTTAGAAAATTTCACTTGCTAAGATTTAGTTTTTTGCAGTGTGTGTCAATATATCTACACTGGCAGGTGTGACGGTCTTAAAATAAGGTGTATTGGGGTACATATCTGGCATGCTGGTGGCATATCTTGACTTATATAAAAAAAAAACTAGACATACGTCAACAGTCAGACATTCATTGCTATCCTGGCAGGAAACTGTCAACACAGATCCCCAACACGTCTACAAACCCGCTTGTTTCGCACACATGGATACATAGCAGTGCACAAACCCATAGCGCATGTCTGTTAGCAGCTATACAAACGACATCAACATGAACAAGTGTGAACGAGCAGGTCAGTCTCCTCTGCTGAGAAGCGTTGGACACGTCCAGGTGGCTATACCCCTGAACTAGCAATACACCAAAGTCAGAGCGCACCAGACTTTTAAAGGGAATGGCAATTGACACGCTGACTGATTGATTGCGTGTAACACCCAAAACGCAACCATGATTAATTAAGAGAATTCCCTTTGTACTTTTCCCATCGTTACGATGGCAAAGACACACTGTGACATGCCCTAAATCAAGCTGCGTGGTGCAAAATTGATGGCTAATCTAGATAGCTAGAATAGGACCCTAAGACTAAGACTAGTTGAGACTTGAGAGTAAAGTCCTAAGGGCTAGGTCCAAAGCTTTATGTCAAGGAGAAGAAAAAAGTCATAGGGGATACGATAAAATGGACATGATACGATAATAAGGGCAACGGAGTGAATTAGGCTTCCAGTGTAGGGATAGTTATCTAAAAGGCCCTATAAATATTTGGACTGATGTCTCTGTTTCAATAATATCAGATGGCTTGTGTTGCAACCCATATATGTTTCAAATTAACTGATTAAATGCAGCCACAGGTGCATGGCTGTAGCGTCAAAGGAAAGCAAAACACTTACAAAATTGAGTTTAAGGAAACCAATGACCCAAGGGTTTGCTTCAAGTGAACTCTGATGTGATTTGCTGTAGGCATGGAAGCTATCAGCTCCAGGTGCCATGTGTAGAGTAGTGCAATGCATGAAGAACAGCAGCACTATGTTGCCTACCGAGATGGGACAATCTGGACTAAAAAAAGGCTGACTTGGTAATATTTAAAAAAAAAAGAACTTAAAAACTGAACTGTATCGGGCAAAATACTTAGGGAAATAGATTTTTTGTTTAAGTACAAGTAGTGCTGTTTGTTTTATTCTTAATAAAGTGACTCAAATATATTTTTGCATTGTTTTTGTTACAATTAAGAAAAGTTCATTGAAAGTTTGGGTATCTGTATCCAATTCAAACTATCCTTTCGGTATTGGTACCTTCACAAAGAAATGAATCATGGCATTGCACAGTCAACCTGTGGTTTAGATGGAGTTCTCGTGTGTTAAAGCAAACCGCCATTAATAAGCCTTTCTCCAAGAATTGGTTTTGTGAGTGTGAAAACACCCACAATCCCCAGGACGATTTTTTGGCTTGTTGGTTTGTTGTACACTGGGGACGTTCTTCTGAATTGTGGATTGGCTGCACAGTTCCATATGTCACCTTTGCATGCACAACATTTGGCAGAATGCTAGATAACAGGTTCATCTCTTTACTGTTTAACAGATGGCAACTGCCAATAGGCTCATATGTTCATTACCGCTATGTTCCTTTGGTAGTCAGATAAAAAGGTAAACAGCGGTAATTGGATGTGTGACAAGTTTTTGAGCAAGAAACTGCAAACAAGGTGCAGTTCTCACTATTTGGACATGTAGATGAGCATTTTTTTTACACAACAATCAAAGCTAAAGAGGGCCAGGACAAAAAAGGCCAATACTAGGTCTAAATCCAGGTTAAGGTCATGGTAGCCATTATCATGCTCCAGCCAAATTCTGGCTGCATTGTTGACCATTTTATTGGGTGAATAGATATCATTTAATTGCACTTGTTGTTTGGTTTATGGAAGATACATGAATTTTAAGTCCACTTGTTTTTGGTATTGTTAAGATCAGGACTTTGGGAGCACCATTTTGAAACATTTTGAACCTGCTTTTTCATTCTACAACCGTTTGGAAATCATATTCTGAGATAGTCCTCTTCCTGCATAATGCTCCCACCACTATGCTTAACAGCTGGCAAAGTTTTCTTAACTCTACTCCTACAAAATACTTCTGGTCAACTGTATGTGTCTCATCTGACCCTAAAACACTTCTCCAGAAATCTTTTTTTCTTTCTCTTATTTTCCATCGTCCATATGGTCCATGTGCAAGATATAGACCAATTCAAAGGTGCAATTTATGGAGCAGGTTCTTCTTTCTTGAACATTATTTAAACATTATTTAAACATTATTTAACACTTGAAATAAATTCAACAGTAATACTGGTGGTGAAACCTCTTCCAGTGCATGGTATGCATGTGCCTTGGAGGTTTTGGGTTGGTCTTAAATTGACCATCTAAAGCAATTTCCTGTGAACTAAATTAAATTGTTTGGGTCGTTGTCCAAGTTATGGTCCAGAGAAAAGTGGCTACACCTCCTAATAACTTTCTTATTATTATTTAGCCACAATCTAATTGTTTGGAAAGGTGTAACATATTATAACATATAGATTAAGGACGGCCAATGCCATTCCAAGGTATCTCAGATTTGTGTAATTTGGCCCAAACTTATAGTTGTAATGTGAAAAGAACTGGTCAGATGCTTGCATATAAAAGGGTTAGAAAGTGGTTTAATGTTACGTCAGGGCTTATAGCACAATGGTGACCAAACCAAACAAGAGAAAACAAGAAAAAATGGAGATACACAAACAACCAGAGAGACACAAACAAAAGGACAGTTCGGTATGCTGGAACTGGAATGGTTGGCAATACTTCGCAAGTCACAAGACACAAGACACAAGAATGTTTATTAACAATGAAGTCTTGAACTAAAGGTGAGGGAAATCAGTACTCAGGTGATGAGGAGCATGAGAACAGTTCCTAACTTAGAAAAGGTGGCATTTGTTGGGATCCTTCAGCAGGGAGAGTTGATGAACCCAGGTAAGAGACTCAAAAGTCTCTAAAGTGACAACCGTACATCATAGCCACGATGTCTACACTTCTTTCAGAGAGCCATAGGTAAAAAAGGGTGTAAAAATACAAGATGCTTTAAAATCTTGTTGAATACTTGTTGAAGCCGTTGGTTTTGAACCCATATGGAAGCTGTCTGGTTCACAGCAACACTGGGAATCATTCCTGTCCCCCCTGCGAGCTCGAGAAGGCCATTCCAGAAGTGGCGGATGCTTTGTACCGTGCCAGGAGAAAGTGTGATTGTCTTGTTTGTGCTGACATGTCGGCAGCATCGGCTTTGTGTGCGCACGGTGCACATATGGAGCGTTCAAAGGTCCGTGTGATGTCCCTGGAACTTCTGTTGCACTTCCCACAAAGACAAACACACACACACACACACACACTCATACATACACAGCACAGCGCAGTCAGGGCCTTTAAACATCGTCGAGCCTCATACTGTGATCTGTGCTAGTTAGCCCGTGTGATGTTATTTATGGATGGCACCAGGTGAGGACCGAACAGGATGTCACTGGCATGCATTGTCAAGCTTCTGAGGCGAGTGTGTGGGAGAGAATATTGAAAATAGCGTGCATTAACTCTTAGATTTATAGATGTGTATGCATGTACATATGTGCGCTTCTTGTGTATTAAAGGTCTCCTTCCGCTAAAATCTGCTAAAATCCACTTTTTCTTGTGCTTTATAAAATACTATAGGTCTTTCTGAGTTGTAAAAGTATGCTGCACATGAAACTGTTCTTCAACCTCCATTGTCTGCAGTAGCTAGTAAAAGAAAATCCTCAGAAAAATGAGTGGATCAGAGAGATGTTAGGTGTCTACGTCAAATTGTGAATTAGTATTCATGGCCTCGCCCACCTCGGCTCGGGACCACCCACAGACACAGAGCCGAAGCCGGGCTGCAGCAGAGACAACACTGTCAGCTAGGTAAGGAGGAGCCTACAGCTTCTGTTTACACCAGCTAGTTAAAGTTAGCTATCTTGTGTAAGTATTTAAAGGATAAAACTGGATCTCCGGTTGATTCTGCGCTTTACCGAGATCTTAAATATACACTAGGGAAGCACAGTTTGACAAGGTAGCACAACTCAACAGAACACCGGTCAACGGTGGGCACCGTTAACGTCGGATTTTATGATATAAAGCAGACTCTTGGGGCTTCGATGTAGAGAAACTCTGGGGCTTCGATGTAAAAGAAACTTCAATCAATGCTGTGGGGAGAGCTGCGCCACAACGGGCAGCAGTGCTGTTAGCCAATCAGAGGTGATATGTTTGCATATATGAATATTCATGAGCAAGAGACAAGAAATTCATTGAACTAAAGCAGAGCTAAATAGAAACACCAGAACAAAAAATGGCTCACAAGACATTCATTCATACTAGAGACATAAAAAAAAAAAAAAAAATGGATTAAGACCTTTGAGCAAAACATTTAAAAACATTTTTTGAGTCTGCAAAACTGGCTAATGTTGCTAACAAGTAATGTCTAACTGATTCATCATATATTGTAGCTACCCATCAGGTCAACTAGCCTATGTTCCAAACCAATTTATAGCAAGAACTACTTAACTAAGTAGAGGATACTCTCAAAGTTCTTGAAATATTTCGGATTGACTGACCTTTAAGAAATGGAGGTCAGTCAATCTGAACAAATTAAAGAACTATGAAAGTATCCTCAAGTGCAGTCGCAAAGACCATCAAAAAAGTCATGATGAAACTGGCTCTCATCAGGACCGCCCCAGAAAAGAGTTACCAGACTCAGAAACCGCAAGTTAACAGCTCCCAAGAGAAGAGTCACCTAAATGCTTCACCTTTAGGTTGTATTTTGGGTTGTTTAACACTTTTAAGGTACTACATGATTCCTTATGTGTTCCTTCATAGTCTGGATGAAAAAAAAAACAAATATTGAACACTGAATGCATTGAATGAGAAAGTGTGTCAAACTCTTAACTGGTACTGTACTTTTAACTACTTCTTTGTTGAGTATCTCCCGTGTATCTACAATGAGGCCAACGGTACCAGGTTTTATCTTCCCCACCTCCTGCCCCACCTATCAGCGAGGGTAAATCATCAGCTTGCTCAGTAACCTCCCTGCATGACCTGCATCAGGACCCCACATGACACTGACTTCCTGCAGCCAAAAGAGGCTTAAAGATAAAGCCTGGAGCTTGAAGTTTGGAGAACCGCTGCACTGCCAGGAGATCTCTAAAGACTCTTTTCAGGCTGAAGTGAATCATGTGTGATTATTACTACCTACCATGCTCTTTCTCACACATACACCATACTTCAACGTTGTCTTACACACACACACTCACTCGTGCAGTGGAGTGCTGGTTGGAGTACACGCCTGATTTGGGATGGAGGACACTTCACTTGGCGGTGTGTTTGATTGAGTGTCTGTTGAGGAGTGCAGTAAGCTACACGAATAATGTCCTCTCACACACTAGAATCTAACAGTTCCTCAAAAAGCTTTTGATAAAATGGCACTTTATTTCAGATTCTAATAAAAACACACAGTGTAAAAGAAGGGAAAGCACGTTCTTAGGATTTGCAATGGCACCTACTGCTTTCACTTCTGGCTGAAACCAATGACTTTTTTAAAACATACAGCTCTAGTGCCTCTGCTGGCTGGTTGCAGTATTGTGTGCAGCTCCATGCGACCCTGACGACACGGGTTTGATCCTGTGTGAGGTGCGGTGTGTTTATTTTTTAGTTTTTTCTCCTTTCTTCTTGGGTTTTACCTGCTTTGAGATCAACTGTTCTGCAATTGGATTCAACAACCTACCCTCCATCCCATTAAACTTCATTTTCCAAAAAGATATCTGGACCGCGACCAAACTTAATTGTTGACCCCTGCTCTATATTGTCTTTCCAGTGTATAATTCCAGCATTTAGCCTTTCCTGTTCTAATATTTAACATTTCACGTACAATTACTTTACACTCAGCACTCAACCAACACACACAAGCAGTCAAGAGTTGTCAAGACATTAAATATCCCTATTTAAGTAATGTTCTAATCCATATTTTGGCAAGAACTACTCAAGTAAAGAAAAAAAAAAAGTATCCTCAAGTGCAGTTGCAAAGACCATCGAACTTTATGATGAAACTGGCTCTCATCAGGACCACCCCAAGAAAGGAAGACCATTATAGACACACACATACTGATAAAAGTTGACACTGGATATCCTTATTTGAATACTGTTCTACTCTATATTATGGCTATAACTTTCCAACTAAGTAAAGAAGAAAAATGTATCCTCAAGTGCAATTGCAAAGACCACCAAACTTTATGATGAAACTGGCTTTCATCAGGACTGCCCCAGGAAAGGAACCACCTTGAAGACTGCATCTACACTGTGGTATTGACCCAGGACTGAGTACCAATCCAGATACAGGGGTTGGACAATTAAACTGAAACACCTGGTTTTAGACCACAGTAATTTATTGTCTCGATGGACAGTTCTGGTGGGAACAGGAGAGTTGAGGTGCACATTGAATTCTGCCGTGGTTTGAGCAGCCGTGGTTTTATGTTTTTTGGATACAATCCGGGTTAGCACCCGAACATCCCTTTCAGGGATGTACAGCTTCCTCTTGCATCCACAGTTAATCCTGTTGGATGTGGTTCATCCTTTTTGGTGGTATGCTGAAGTAAAAGTGTCTGTCTAGAATTGTCTGTGACCAAACATATAATTCAAACAGTAAATAAAGGATGTCCTACACACACATCACACATATCCTTCAGGTCAACGCCGTCTTTTTTAGCTTATGTGAGACTTGGCGAAAGTCATGGGACACATATCAAGTTGGCAATATCAGTGTTCGACAGCACGAAATAGAGAATAAGAGCAATAAGGGGAAACCAAAGCCTGTCTGGAAACCCAGTCTGAGTGTGCTCTGGTCAGCCAGGTCAGTGTGTTTGATGCTGCGCTCCATCAGTAAAGTAATGATAGCCTCGACTAGCGCCTCCGCCTGACTGCTAGCTGCAGGTGGGAGAGGAGAAAAGAACACAGAGATAAAAGAAGAGGAAGGAGAGCTGTGCTGGCTTTATTTACAGGCTTTTTTCCACAGGAATGGGAGAATCGGTCCGGTTACCATCACGACACACATATTGTAGGTATGAGCTCTGATAATGAGAGCCAATTTGTTGCAGTTTGGAGGTAATAACTTTGAAAAAAAGCACATTTTACCACACACACACATCATACACACATACTATAGTACAGTGATGTGAAAAAGCTTGGGAACCCCTTATAATTTTCATGATTTTCCTTTGTAAATCATTGGTTGTTCAGCTCAGTAATTTCAATTATATATAACATATAGCACACAAACACAGTGATATCTATTGAAATTTAAAGTTTATAGGATTTACAGAAAGTGTGCAATAATTCTGTGTATATTGTGTTCAGTTCTGTTAGCAGCTCACCTGATTTGCCAAATTTACCAATTTACCAAACCAGGTGTTGTTATGATGAGAACTAGAAATAACTCTATTAAACCCAGATGAGGAGAGAATAGGAGATGTTTTTTAAGGAGAACAGGGCTGTAAATCTCTGTTTTTTGTAAAGTTGCTGTTTGTGTTTGTTGTAATGCTGTAATAGTGTTTTACTGAGCTAATAAACACTTACTTCATAAATAGGAAGCTTTTTCCTTACTTAAAATTCCCTAAAACAATGCCTTAAGCATTTGGACAATACTGTGCAATACATACACAATACTGTACAGACATAGAAAGAGAGTCACAGTCAGCTTTACGGCCTCCGGGCTATGATACCCAGAATGCACACTGATGTCCCTTCCTCAAACAAGTCTGCACAAGTCAGTCACCAGAGTATTAATCACACCTGTTCATATATATATATATATATATATATATATATATATATATATATATATATATATATATACACAGTATTGTGCAAATGTTTTAGGCACTTGTGGGAATTTTAAGTAAGGAAAAAGCATCTTATCTATAAAGTAAGTGTTATATTAAGTGTTATAATATATATATATATATATATATGGTTGTGAACAGGTGTGATCAATACTCTGGTGACTGACTTGTGCAGACTTGTGTGAGGAAGGGACATCAGTGTGCATTCTTGGTATCAGAGCCCAGAGTCTGTAGAGCTGACTGTGACTCTCTTTCTATGTCTGTCTCTTTATCTCTCTCTCTCTCCATTTTTTTTTCTCTTTTTGTCCTCATTGTATTTCTTTTTGTCATTTTGTACTATTTTCTAATTTCCTCTTTCTTTGATGTTTCTCAATTTCTCTCATTTAATCTTTCTCCTTCTCTCCATCTTTTTTTGGCTTTCACTCATTTCTAGCTTTGTCCCTCTGTATTATCTTTATTATTTGTAATTTGTTACTGTTTTTTGTTGATTCTCCTTTGATTCTTTTTCACACTGTTTTTGTTTCTTTTTCTTGCTACATCACTGTCTATATTGGACTGTATGTAGTGTGTATATAAATTTATATGAATTATATATGACATTTGTGTGTTCAGGGATTATTTTGATGATTTCTTTAGTTTGTTCAGAACCTTTACAGTAGGTGTGAAAGGGGCTTAGAAACACAGTCTGGACCAGTTAAAAACAATTTGATCTGATCAAAAGGATTGTGCAAATCTACTGAAGATCATGGTCTAGTGTGAAAACGTGTGAAAACACTCTTCTATATTATTTGCACTTTCAGACCAATTACAGGAAGTTGAGGTGGTCTTTAAACAAACGTAAAGAAAAAAAAATGGTGTTGTGCGGAAATCTGCATGCATTAAACTGTCGGAGGCAGAGTGACTGAGTTAAAAAGAAAGAGCAAGAGTGAGAGTGTGTGAGTGTGTGAGTGTAAGAGAGAGAGTGAGAGTGTGTGAGTGTGTGAGTGTAAGAGAGAGAGTGAGAGTGTGTGAGAGAGAAAGACAGACAGACACTCTTGGGTTTTAACAGCTCTAATTAAATCCTGCGTCTTGTCTGCAATTTGAAAAGATGAATCCCCCCCAAGTGCCGTCCAATTTTCCATCATTTGCACACAAACGCCGCTCTCCTAAATATCCCTACACTCCAGCGGCTGCGACCCACAACAAACCACCGGCCCTGCTCCACAGAGACGCCCGAGCTGGACCCGGACCAAAGCCACTCGGCTCTGATCAGCCGTCAGACGGGTTCTGTGGCTCAGGCTTAGGCCCGTACGCAGTCTGTCCGCCCAGAGGAACACATTTGGCCACGTTTACATTGCTAACGTCTGTCTGGTGACAGCATGTTCTTCACCACTGCGTTCAGAGACCATCTCATAAGGATGCTGTGTTGCCAGATTATTAGAAACAGTAGAAAAAAAAACGGGTTCTTTAGCTTAGCAACAAGAATGAAATCCTATTTTCTAAACCCCACTAAATCCACACAAAACAGGACTGTTTTTTACTGTCCATTGAATTGTTTGCCATTTTTATTTTGTATTTGATATTGACCTTTTTCATTTCACAAGCCATCCCAGTAAAATAAATATTATAAAAAGTGTTCTACACCACACAAAATTAGTAAAAATTAGCTCCTACTTTGCCTTGTTGGCTCTAACGCTGCCATACACTAATGTCTTGATTTGCTTCGTTTTTATCATGGTGCAGTGGGCGGGGCTAAGCTACTGT
The DNA here is from genome assembly GCF_023375975.1 of Astyanax mexicanus. NCBI lineage: Eukaryota > Metazoa > Chordata > Actinopteri > Characiformes > Acestrorhamphidae > Astyanax > Astyanax mexicanus. The sequence continues at coordinate 13,134,138 of NC_064418.1, read as the reverse complement.
TTCATTGGCTGGTAAACTTTTTTTTTTGGGTGGTTCATGGTCTGTTCTGGCCTCAATAACTGTTACGTGCAACAAAACATCCAAAAAAATATATATGTGATGCTAGATTTAAATTGGTCATTTAAAAAGTATGTTAGAAAAGGTAGCAAGTACAATCAAACCAAACGTATAATTTTTTTTGCAAATACGGTGGCTTGCAAAAGTATTTATACCCCTTAAAAATGTATTTTATTAATATTTTAAGTGATAGCCCAACACTTAAATAAAACAGAAGCGGGTGCGTTGGGCATGACTTGTCAGGTTTACCAAGTACACACAGAAAAAAGAAACTACATGATGTCCATTGTAATTGATGCAGGATCTGAATGGGTTAAACCCATGGGCTGGATGTACTATATAATAGTGGAGCTACAAGTCTAAGGTTTGTAATAAAGTGGACAGCTGTAACGCTGGGATGAGACGGGAGGCGGATTTAAATGCGGGTAAGACCAACTTTAATGAATAATAAACAAACAAACAAACAAACAGGGGAATAACGAATATATATATATATATATACATAAACAAACAGGGAAAACAAACAAAGAGCTAAACTAGACAGATAAGTACAAACCAAGGTAAGGGAATATGTACAAAGGATAAATACGTGAATATATACAAATAAACAAAGAAACAAACAGGCAAGAAACGTGACTAGAAATATACAAGAAATACATAGAGCGTAACGAAACCGTGAACAAACTATAGTAAACGTGGCGAGACAAACGACAGAGGAAGGTGCAAAGACCGACCGAGGACAAGGTGGCAGAGGAGGGCTATTTCTAGTAACATAAAACACACTATAATTAGAAACACCTGGGGAAGGGGCGGAGCTACAAATTACACACACGTAATGGAAAAGTACAAGAGAAACACACTTGGAAACGGGGAAAACACAGGAAAACATAGCGAGGGCGTAACAGAAGCCCCTCCCTAAACGCGCAGCTCCCGAGGCGCGTAAAAACGAACCCCGGGGGCCGGCGGCGGGGAGAGGCCGGGAAACACAAGAGACGAGACCTGAGACTTAACATGGGGCAGAACTGGAGACTGGACTGAAGACCGGACAGGAGACTGGACAGAGAAAGGAGACTGAACCGGGGACGTGACTGGAGACTGGACATTGGGCGAGACAGGAGACTGGACAGGAAACTGGACAGGGGACGATGACTGGACGTGAGACATGACGGGTGACTGGACAGGACTAGACATGGGAACAGGAACAAAAACATTAACAGGAACAGACACGAAGACGGTGACAGGAACAGGCACAGAAAAAACAGACAAGACAGGAACAGGAACACAGACAGACACGGGGACCAGAACAGGAAGCGACATGGGAACCAAATAAACTTGGGGATGCCCAGGACTGGCTAAAGTCTGTGGGGTAGTCCGTGGAGCCAGCCTGGGCAAAGTTCTTGGGCTGGAGTCCGGGGGCCTTGGGGCAGACCTGGGCACATGGGGCTTGGGGCGAAACTTAGTTCTGGGTGCAGGAATGGGCGTGGGTGTGGTGACGGGCCTCGCTGGCGACACGACGGCTTGGGCAGCAGAAGCTGGAGGCGCGGCGACTCGGGCAGCAGGAGCTGGCGGCGGTGTGGCGTCTCGGGCAGCAGGAGCTGGCGGTGCGGCGACTCGGGCAGCTGTAGCTGACGGCGCGGCGACTCGGGCAGCAGGAGCTGGCGGTGCGGCGACTCGGACAGTAGGCACTGGCGGTGCGGCATCTTGAGCAGCTGGAGCTGACGGCGCAGCGACTTGAGCAGCTGAGGCTGGCGGCGTGACGACGAGCATCGCTGGCGTCGGCGCTGGAGCGGTAGGCACCGCTGGCATCGGCACATGGGCAGTGGACACCGCTGGCACAGGAACATGGACGGTGGGCACCGCTGGCATCGGCACATGGGCGGTGGGCACCGCTGGCACAGGAACATGGACGGTGTCTGGCACCGCTGACATCGTAGCAGGAGCGGTGGGCACCGCTGGCATCGTAGCATGGGCGGTGGGTACCGCTGGCACAGGAACATGGACGGTGTCGGGCACCGCTGGCATCGTAGCAGGAGCGGTGGGCACCGCTGGCACAGGAACATTGGCGTTGGGCACCGCTGGCACAGGAACATTGGCGGTGGGCACCGCTGGCACAGGAACATGGACGGTGTCTGGCACCGCTGACATCACAGGAACATAGGCGGTGGGCACCGCTGGCACAGGAACATTGGCGGTGGGCACCGCTGGCACAGGAACATTGGCGGTGGCGGGCACCGCTGACACAGGAACACTCACGTAAACAGACTTGGACCCTTGGGCAGTAGGTGTCTGCGTGGAGACTCGGGCTGCTGGAGAGAGCACGGAGACTTGGCTTGAAATCACAGCAGCATATTCAGGTTCCGGGGCAGCAGGAGCAGTAGAGAGTAGCGCCGTAGCCATGGAAACCTTGGAGCGGAGATCCGCTACCGCCCTCGGAGCCTCGAAAACCCGGACTGGAGCTGCTGGTTCGCCGCAAGAGTCCAGCGCAACGGAGCGCGGCTGGGCGGCCGCCGAGGAGGCTGGATCTGCCGCCGTAGGAGAAGCAGGTGACGCTGCAGCCGGAGAGGAGAGCGCCGTAACAGCCGGAGAAACATGAGCCGTGGAGAAGCTTGGAGCTGCAGCCGCCGGAGATGCTAGCTGAGTTAGCCGCATAGCCTTGGAGAAGCCTGGAGCTGCAGCTGCCGGAGATGCTAGCTGGTTAGCTGCTGAAGCTAGCTGCGGAGCCGCCGAGGTGGAGCGCGCCCTGGGAGGCGGGTGGAGGACAGCCTCCGCAGCCGGCGGCAAGCGGGCTCTCGTCGGGAGGTAGAACTCGTCCTCCGAACTGGACGCGGCTGCGAGGAGGTCCACGTAATCCCAGAAATAGTCCTCACAGCCTGCGTTTCTGCCCGCCTTGCCTGCCTCGCGGTTCGGAGCGAGGCCGATGGCCCCAACCGTTAGCCCCCCCCCCAAGAAAATCCTCCGGATTTTGGGACCTCTTAGAGCGCCGTGACCGAGGCCTTCTTCGGCCTCGAGGCCTCGGATTATCCTGCGCCGAGGTCCCAAAGGGAGCGTGACGGATGGCCAGCTTGCATCCAGCCCAAGGGTTACCCGCAAAATCCATGTGGTCGGTCTTTATGTAACGCTGGGATGAGACGGGAGGCGGATTTAAATGCGGGTAAGACCAACTTTAATGAATAATAAACAAACAAACAAACAAACAGGGGAATAACGAATATATATATATATATACATAAACAAACAGGGAAAACAAACAAAGAGCTAAACTAGACAGATAAGTACAAACCAAGGTAAGGGAATATGTACAAATGATAAATACGTGAATATATACAAATAAACAAAGAAACAAACAGGCAAGAAACGTGACTAGAAATATACAAGAAATACATAGAGTGTAACGAAACCGTGAACAAACTATAGTAAACGTGGCGAGACAAACGACAGAGGAAGGTGCAAAGACCGACCGAGGACAAGGTGGCAGAGGAGGGCTATTTCTAGTAACATAAAACACACTATAATTAGAAACACCTGGGGAAGGGGCGGAGCTACAAATTACACACACGTAATGGAAAAGTACAAGAGAAACACACTAGGAAACGGGGAAAACACAGGAAAACACAGCGAGGGCGTAACAACAGCAAGCATATGCTGTTTTTTTTTTTGTTTTGTGTTGCTGTTAGTCTTTTACACTAATAGCAGATACAGAGTGGGTACAGGCCTGGTAAACAGAGAGACAGAAAGGTCAGATGTGAGAGAAAATGGGAATTAAGCAGTAAGGCTTATAATGTGACACAGGCTTTGATTTATCTGGAAGCTGTTTAGTGGCTCGCTCTCCTCCCCACTTCAGCCTGGGAAAAGAGAACTTTGCCAACAAAGTGTCACATAGCGATGCAGTGTGGGATATTCCTTAATGAGCAATCACAGCCGAGCGGACGCGGGATCGATGTGGAACAGACGCCAGGGAGTGGTGGGAGGGGAAGAGCACTGGCAACCAGCAGCACAACCATCATGTGATCAGAGCCAGAAGATGCACTGTACAGTCTGAGGAGCTCCTCAGCAGATAGATAGAGTCAGATAGACAGAGCTGTTACTATATCACATCTAGCAATAATGCAGGGGGTCCTAACCCCAAGTGGGTCCTGACTAAGCATGTGCCGTATCATTCCATACAGAATAATATTGTCATTGTAACTTTTGAAACACTAAAAAAAAAAACTATCAACATTGTGATTAATAGTGTATCTCTTAACAAAAGCATTTATTTGCAGAAAATGAGAAATGGTCAAAATAACAAAAAAAATAGTATCCATTTACAAAACAACAATGCTTATGTTTTCAGAGTTCAAAAAATTAATATTTGGTTGAATAACTCTGTTTTTTTAATCACAGCAATCACGTGACTTAGCATGCTCTCCACCAGTCTTTCACACTGCTTTTGGGTGACCATTTGCCACTCCTTGCTCAACAATTCAAGCAGTTCAGCTTTGTTTTTGATGGCTTTAATTGATGTCTTGATTACATTACAGATATTTTTAATGGGGTTTAGATATTAAAAGTTGATCGCCAATTTCGAATTCAAATGATAAAACGGTCTCTTATTATTTTTTTTTTTCCAGAGTTGCAGATACATAGAATCAGTTTATCACTTTAACTGATGTAGAGTATGTACATATAAAAACTAATAAAATATACAGCTCTGGATAAAATAAGAGACCACTTAAAAATGATGAGTTTCTTTGATTTTGCCAAATTAAAAACTTCTGGAATATAATCAAGAGGAAGATGGATGATCACAAGCCACCAAACCAAGCTGAACTGCTTGAATTTTTGCACCAGGAGTGTTGGCATAGAATTATCCAAAAGCAGTGTGAAAGACTGGTGGAGGAGAACATGCCAAGATGCATGAAAACTGTGATTAAAAACCAGGGTTATTCCACCAAAAATTGATTTCTAAACTCTTAAAACTTTATGAATATGAAGTTGTTTTCTTTGCTTTATTATTTGAGGTCTGAAAGCTATCTGCATCTTTTTTTTTATTTCAGCCATTTCTGATTTTTTGCTCTAAATGACAATATTTTAATTTTGAATTCGGGAGAAATTTTGTATGTAGTTTATAGAATAAAACAACAATGTTCATTTTACTCAAACACATACCTATAAATAGTAAAATCAGAGAAACTGATTCAGAAACTGAAGTGGTCTCTTATATTCTCTTTTTCCAGAGACATACAGTATATAAGACATAATGTACAGTACATAAACTTACTATATGAACATACAAAGATTCATTATCAGGGTCACAGGAGGTAATAATGCTGGAATATGTGTTGTTATCTTTGGCACCTGCAGTACCTTTTCTGAGTTCACTTTACACAGAGCAGAGAGTGGCTACGTAGCCTCTGCATCTGGCTCTAGGCTTTTATTTGACATTTATTGTTTGCTATGATCACCGTTTCGGTATGGTGTTACTTGTGTGAGTCGGCATGCCAGACCGCTTGCGCTCCAAACACAACAAATGGCCACTCAAAGTGTCGGAAAAAGATCTACACCGAACTAAACCTGACGCTGGTAAGGTGAAGCTCACATATTTAACATATTAGCTAAGAGTTCTGACCCTAATGCTTCTGATATCTCAAGTTTTTAATGAGTTAGACAGGATTGAAACTTGATATGTATTGAGATTTATATAGAAATGCACTATTTGCCTTCAAGTCGAGGGGATTTGAAACCCGTGATAAACACATGTTAAGTCAATCAGTGTTTTTCATCGTCCACTCGAACCGCTAGCTCTTAACAAGCGGCTATCTTGGCCCGCAGAAGTGCCTATATTATATATATATATATATATATATATATATATATATATATATATATTATAATGCATTATATCATTTTGTGCTATAAAGCTTTATACTGTGGTGTTATAACGTTTTAAGATTCTAAACATTTATGTATACACTGTAAACCCGGAAAAGTTGAATTTACTTTAAAAATTTGAGGAAACCGTTTGCCTTAAAAATGTTAAGTAATGGGTTAAGAAAACTTAAGTTAACATAACTTAGAACATCAAGTTATTACAACTAAAGGGGAAGTAGATTTAACTTTTTTACATTTGTTATATAGTAAGACTTCACTGTAAAACCCGATAAGTTGACTAAACTCAAAGATTTTGTTGTAACCGATTACCTAATACATTTTAAGTTCATGTAATATAATTTTTAAGTACAGTGAACTTAACAAATACATATACATATATATTTAAAATTAATATTTTCCTGAACTTGTATTTAGTCTTCTTTCTGGTTTCATTCAACTATTTTTTTTTTAAATACTCATAGAAAAGTAGATGAAAGAAAATACTAAATAATTAAAAGTACTGAGAGCACAGAAAGAACACAGAGTTACTGCAGCTCAGTAAATGATGCTCGTTCTACAGCCTACAACACAGAGACCAAATATTTAATCATAACATGTGATCTACAAGTTTACCTAAGGTAGCCCCGGGTGAATCACTACACACTGATGGTGAGTGTTAGTCAGAAACTGTTGGACACACCCAGTATGCAAATAGATTGTGAAAGAAGCCAATGGAATAGAAGCTGTTAATGGCAACAGACTTAACTCAGTTATTATAAGTAGATTCAACTCAAAGATCTCAGTTTAAGTGTTTATGTGTCCACGAATGTTCAACTAACTCAAAATAGTTGAGTATTGTTTAGAAATGTCTAATTTGATGTAAAACAGACTTAATTTATTTGAGTTCAAACAACTTCTAGGTTTAGAGTGTATTTAGAAATGCATATGATGTTAGGTGTTATAAAGCATTATGAAAGGTTTATGAAGCTTTATGAATGCATTCACAGTGCTTTATAGATACCTGATTCATAGAAAGTGTTACCAGTTTTTTTTTTTCTTTTTGGCACAATAATGCACACTTAAAATTTAATTTTTAAATTTCAATTTAATTTTACCAAAATTCAACTCAACTCTGATATATATATAAAATGGATATATTATATATATATATAGTGGAATAGAAGTTTATAAGTAGTAAACTAAGAGTACACTAATACAGTAAGTTTACTTTTAGTGTAGTTCAAAGTATACCTAAACTGCAAAACTGAACGTAGGGGTAATCTACGTGTGTACTTAAAGTTTATTAAATGTATAACTAAAGTACACCTAAAAGTGTATTTTAATAAGCTAAAAAGTGGAATAGAAGTTTATAAGTAGTAAACTAACAGTACACGTATTCAGTAAGTTTTTCTGACCCTAGTGCTTCTGATATCTCAGGTTTTTAATGAGTTAGACAGCATAGAAATGTGTCTATTTGCCTTTAAGTCGAGGGGATTTGAAACCCGTGATAAACACATGTTAACTCAATCAGTGTTTTTCATCGGCCACTCGAACCGCTAGCTCTTAACAAGCGGCTATCTTGGCCCGCAGAGTGCCTCGCTTGACATTTCTGAGGGTTGGAAAATGTCACCAGTGCTTATTCTGTGGCGAAACACGCTAATAGCCCCTTCGCAGCCTGGTATCATCGCCCAGTGTTTAGCGATGGCTTTAGCAGCTTGCTAATGCTTCAAAGCAGCACGGCTAACTTCAGTCGGACTATATTTCCCTCGTCCTCGGCTCTGTCCTCAGCTGTCTCTGTATTCTCCAACACGCTTTCGCCCTTGTCCGTCGTTCTTTTTTTTTTTTCTTTTTTTTTCGCCCTCTTTCTTGCCTCATACATCTGTCTGACACTCTCTCGCTCTATCCCTCTCTCTCTCCCTCTCTCCCTGTCTCCCTCTCTTTCCCTTTCGCCCTTATCTTCTCAGGTGAATAGACATAATGGGGCCGCTAAACAGAGCTAAAGAGGCAGAAGTTACATGAATGTGAGACAAAAAGCCTGTCAGACTTGGCAGCGATCAGCCCTCTCTGCCTTTTCTCCTTCATCTCTTCTCGGCCGCACTCAACTAGCGCTTAGCCGCGCTCAGTCAGAATGCTAAATGTGCTTTAAAGCTTTAAAGAGTCATTGTGGCTAATTAGGACCGCCAGTTCACAAGAGCGTTGTAATAGAGCCATGTTCGACTAGCGTCCCCTCACCTCTTTCATCTTCAAGCAGTTCTGACCAGAACTGGATGGATGTTAGCTTTTTTTCCTTTTTTCTTTTTTTATTAATTTTTATTATTTATTTATTTATTTTTTTTTTTTTTTGCGAGAGGACCATTTACACAGATACGCAGCGGTCATTCACAAAGGACAACGCGGACCAGAACATCAATATTTCAAATGCTTTAACTGCTGTAACAAATTATTTGCTGTCATAAAGAGGGATTACTGTTGGCCGTTCTGTCATTTAGCCACTTTTTTAAGTCACTTTGGCACAGCCATAGGTTGCCAGTTAAACGATTACTCTACAGGTCACTTCTAAGATTGACCGTTTTCAATAATGTTTCCTACAGGATCAACTTGAGGTTTGGCTAAACTAACATGGCGTGGTATTGTGGCTTCCCTTACAAAAAATAAACTTTTATTCAAGTGTACTATTAGTACACTTCTTTCAAACTAAACATGAAGCAAATATGATTTCTGTTTATATTTTTTACTAATTAATAACATACTAAACATACAGTATTTTTCGCACTATAAGGCGCACTTAAAATACTCCTTTAATTTTCCCAAAAATCGACAGTGCGCCTTATAATCCAGTGCTCCTTATGTGTGATTATTGTACCAGTCCGGTTGTAAAAAAGCACAAAAAGCACAGCATTTTAAAGTTTCAGTGAAGTTTCTTCAGTACTGTGGCTGGAGCAGCATTAGCATTAGCGCCTAACCATGCTAAGTTCTAGCTCTTTCGCTGTTCAGAGGTGAGTATTATCAGACTGTAGCCTACTGCTAACCCCGGCTTGCGCTGTTGGAGCAGCATTAGCATTACGCGCTAACCACATTAGGCGCTAGCTCTTTTGCCATTCAGAGGTGAGTATTACCAGACCGTGACCTGCTGCTATCCCAGTGAGATCTGCTGAATTAGAAGGAAAACAGGACCAGACCCCTGTTCCTTACTAGTGTTGCATAATCTGCTTTATAATCCTGTGCACCATATGAATTATCTCTTAAGGTGAGTTTCGTAACAAGCTTCATTCATATTATAATCCATTATCGCATACAGATCCTGAGTATTCCTTGCTTATTTTTATATGTGCAGTTTAATAGTAAATAAATCAAACATTTAAATAGTAAACTTACTTTTTAACTTACTCTAAAGTCTACTAAAAGTACATTGATCCTAGTATACTTACTACATAATAAATATACTTGGGAAATATACTTTAACTTTACTTACGTTTACTTATTAAAACTTTTTTTTAAGAAAAGTACAATTAAACTATAAGTGTATTTTTTTTTTCGTAAGGACTGCTCTGAACACTCAACATGGTTAAGTTTGATCAAACTGGCTACGATATATGACCAGTATGTGGACGGTGGAGTGGGTGGATGCCAGTGTTTTTTTTTTTTTTTTTATGTTACCTTCTGGCTCTTTCCCTTTATATTCTAACATATCTGCCAGTTACAGATTAGCCACAATCTGAAAATAATGCATATTGTTTGCTCTCAATAAATGCACTCAAAACTAATTTTATCTTTCTCACTTCCTCAGAGTTATTGACTGACTGATGCCGATGAATGTTTGACAATCAGGTTCTTCTGTCATCTTTCCGGGAAAACTGATGGAAGGCCTGGAATTCAAAAAATATTTTTTTGTTTTTTTTTTCTTGGGTTCCTACAGTCTGCAATGATATTTTTTCCATACTGTCCCAGCTTGTTTCTGATTAACGGTGATAACATATATAAATATGCACATTAGCATGCAGTTACGTTTTTTTTTTTTTTTTCCTGCTGTCTGTGGATAATAGAAATTATTTGAAGCATATTGGTTTATCGCAGGGTGTAATTAGTAGCTAATTATAGTGGAGTGATTACATGTGAGAGGAAGACCATCACGACTTCACGGCAGGAGGTTCTCTTGAGGAGAGCTCCTGCTGCTTCCAACCTGCTGGCAGTACCTTATACACACACACCCCCACACACACACACACACACCCAAGCACACACTCACTCGTGCACACCTAACGATAAACTCTCACTTCTCATACATCATACGCTCAGCGCAGATCCACGTCTACCCACCACACACTTGAAGAACGTTCCTGTGCACTCATGCACATCCCGAGTCCCTTAAACAGGCAGGTCTAACACTGCCAGACTGCAGATCACACACTCGTTTAACCCGCTCTCTGAGGCCGATGGTGATTTAACACCTTTTTAACACTCCCGAGCATGTTAAACTCATCACACGCCGTGTTTTTGTAAGCTGGGTAATCCCCCAGCATGCACCTCTCTCAGGCACCTTTTCATTTCCTGGAAACTCGAGCCCATCTGTCTCCCAAAAACCACAGAGTGTGGGCTCATAGGAAAAATCAACACCACAAAAAGAAAAAAAAAAAAAAAGTTGAAAAAAATTGACAGGCTCACCAATCCAAGAGATTTGCGCTCTCAAAAGTTTTAGAACACTCCTATTTTTGTATGCATGGCTAAGCAAACTGTTTTTTTATTTTCTCATTTTATCACAAATCTCTTTTGTAAAAATATGTTTATTTTACAATACAATACAATATCAATGTAAAATTACCTATTTCCAGTTTTAGTTCATTTTTTTCCTTAAAGGCCCTGGCTGTCAAAAACTGAGAAAAAATAAGTACGTATAGGTAGCAACAACATGGGACCACGGGACCTGAATGATGGTAGGACACACAGCTACGCTCATGGGACACAAGGAGAAAGGGGACTATTTATACACACAGACAAGGAAAGGAAACAGGAAACACCTTGTACCAGGTAACAAAGGGGCGGAGCTTAAAACAGATGAGCATACTAAAGACAGGGCGGAAACAAGGGATAAACATACAGGGCATGTGCAGAGGAGGGTAGATAATCACAGAGATAGACAGAAGGACACAAAACCAAGAGGGACACAATTTGAACCAATTCAAATGTTAATTCAAATTCATTTATTGAATTTAATACAATCCTGTAACTCTGAGTTTTGCATAGCCATGCTGGAAATGTTTTCTGAGTGTTACTTCTTAACTTTCCCATATTGTGAATTTGTCCATTTTTCCTTACATTCTCAGAACGTCACCTCAACTTTATTTGCAATGACAATTTAACTGTGAATGGACAGCTTACTTATGGACGGATAGCACCCTATGGATTAGTGCCCCTATGAATGGATGGCTCCCTATGTATGAATGACAACACTATGGATAGACAGCGCCTCTATGGCTGGACGGCACCCCTATGTATGGATGACACCCCATGGATAAACGGAGCTCTTATGGATAGACAGTGCCTCTATAGCTGGACAGCACCCCTATGGATGGACAGCTTTCCTATGGATGAACGATGCCTCTATGGATGGACAGTGCTCCTATGGATGGACGGCAGCCTTATGGATGAACGGCGCCCCTTTAGATGAATGGCACCCCTATGGATAGATAGCACCTCTATGGATGAAAAGCATCCCTATGGATAAATGGCACCCCTATGGACGAATGGCACCCCTATGAATTAATGGCTCCCTCATGGATAAACAGCATACCTATGGATAAATGACGCCCCTATGGATTAACAGCGCCCTATGGATGAATGGCATCCCAATGGATGGACGGCACCCCTATGGATCAATGATGCCCCTATGGATTAACATCGCCCTATGGATGAATGGCATCCCTATGGATGTGCGACACCCCTATGCAAGAACGACGCCCCTATGGATGGACGGTGCTCTTATGGATGAACGATGCCTCTATGGATGGACGGTGCCCCTATGGATGGACGGCAGCCTTATGGATGAACGGCGCCCTTTTAGATGAATGGCACCCCTATGGATAGATAGCACCTCTATGGATGAAAAGCATCCCTATGGATGAATGGCACCCCTATGAATTAATGGCTCCCTCATGGATAGACAGCACACCTATGGATAAATGACGCCCCTATGGATTAACAGCGCCCTATGGATGAATGGCATCCCAATGGATGGATGGCACCCCTATGGATCAATGATGCCTCTATGGATTAACATCGCCCTATGGATGAATGGCATCCCTATGGATGTGCGACACCCCTATGCATGAACGAAGGATGGACGGTGCCCCTATGGATGGACGGCAGCCTTATGGATGAACGGCGCCCCTTTAGTTGAATGGCACCCCTATGGATAGATAGCACCTCTATGGATGAAAAGCATCCCTATGGATGAATGGCACCCCTATGGATGAATGGCATCCCTATGGATGTGCGACACCCCTAGGCATGAACGACGCCCCTATGGATGGACGGCGCTCTTTTGGATGAACGATGCCTCTATGGATGGGCAGCACACCTATGGATGAATTGCGCCACTATGAAAAGATGGCACAGCTATATATGTTAGAATATATTTATTTCCACTTTAGTCACTACATGCACCTACATGTCCATGTGCACAAAACCACATTATAACCCATCACTCTATGTAATCTGCAGTCCAGCTGCTTTAAAGCAGGACCTGCACTTCTGAAGCTGTAATCTGATTGGCTGTTGTGTCTTTCAGTCTGGGGGCTGCTATTCTGGCTGAGCTCTGCTTTCTTTCAACCTGACCCACCACTAACCAGAGCCTAACCCACCGCTCCGACATTCCCATCAGAAATCCCCCCTGCTCTTCCCATGTAAATCAGTACACACACACACACACACACACACACACACATGGCCACCATGGATAAGGATAAGCAGAGGGTCCACAGCTGCAGAGGGTTTACACAGCTCCTACACACTCCTTATCTATCATCCCCAGGGTTACACACACACAGAAACACACATACACAGTGCATACATGTGCTTTCTTATTTTTATTTTTTTTTAACTCACTGGAATACGCACACACACACACACACACATACACACACACAGACACAGACAGACACACACATATATCCTTGGTCCCTGGCTTACATGTAATCTCACACGCCACATTATTCATTATAGCTGCTGTAGATCTGGATTTTCTCTCTCTCTCTCTCGCTCTCTCTCTCTCTCTCTTTTTCTCCAGCTCTGCACTGTGTCTCCCTGACAGGATCAAATACACCAGTACAACTTCTAAGAGACCATACTGTAAAAGAGAGAGGGGAAAAGAAAGAAAGAGAGAGAGATAGAGAGCAGCTGTTTACACTACTGAACAGCTGAAGTGAGGTCAACAACATCACTTTAGGAAGCTTTGATGTATGTAGTTTAAATTACAGTATATATATATATATATAGGAGCTAGTATCGTGTCCCATGACTTTTGCCATTTCCCTTCCTAATGGAAGCTAAAGAACACTAAACCGACCTGTGGGATATGAATATGTGAACTCCTGCATTGAATATGGATGTGATTTTTGCCAGAAATTTCACTTGTTTGTTCACACTTTGGACAATTCCAGCCAGATACTGCCGGTCACAATCATTCCTCCACTGTCCACTGTGGGTGGTAATGCCTCCCATGACATATTACCGTAATATTGTGATTCAGGATCATTTACACACTTAAGCTTTACAAATGGAGCGTCCCATTCTTTTGGTAACCACTAACCAGACCTCACTCCCAAACTCCCATAATTGACAGTGCCTTGCCATGAGCACCAGAACCAGTGTTCAGCGTCATTCACAAGATAACACCTCACAACTTATGCAGGTGTGGCCATTCCTAAGCCATCCCCTGAGGTAATACTTAATTATTAATTTGCGTTCTGCCATTAAATGACTTTTGGTAGGTCATTATATTTTGTCTGTTATAGTATAGTTGTGGCATTTCAAAATGTAGGTCAATAAAAATGTAGGCAAAAATTAAGATTATTTTTTTTCAGTGAAAATGTTATAGAACACCTTATTATTGTTAGGTATACAGTGAAAAGCATACAGTTAAAATGTACAGTACCAGTCAAAAGTTTGGACACACCATAAATTCAGTGTTTTTTCATCATTTTAATTTTTTTTTGCATTGTAAATTAATAATAAAGTCATCAAAACTATAAAGATAAACATATGAACTTATTTAATGAATAATAAAATGTTAAACAAACCAGAATATATTTTATATTTTGGATTCTTTTAAGGAGGCACCTCTTTGCACATCTTGTCTGGATTTTCTCAGTCAGTTTTATGAGGTAGAGTCACTTGGAATGGCTTTTAGTTAACAGCTCTGATGAACTTGTCAAGAGTTGAGAGCATCAGTTGTGTGTGAGGAGGTAGAGTTGGTATACAATGAATAGCTCTTTTTAAGTAATGTTTGATCCTGAAAAATGTTATGATGAAACTGGCTCTCATCAGGAACGCCCTCGGAAAGGAAGACCAAGAGTTTCCTCTGTTGCACAGCATACGTTCATTAGAGTTACCAGTTTCAGAAACTACAAGTTAACAGAACCCCAGACAAGAGCATTTAAATGCTTCTTCACAGAGAAATTTGGTTTTTATAACACTTTTAAGTTACTACATGATTCCTTATATGTTCCTTTATAGTCTGGATGACTTCATTATTCATTTACAATGTAGGAACAAAAAATAAAAAATGAAAGCATTGAATGAGAAAGTGTGTCCGAACTTTTAGTAGTTGAGTAAAATAATGAAATAAAAATCCATAACCACAGTAGCTGAATATGGCTATACATTTTCCAAGGGAGCACTTGATATTGTGTAGTAAATTCTCAATAATATACACTAATATATACAATAATAGTGTATAATATACACTAATAAATAAAAAAATGTGATAAAACCCAGTAAGGTAAAACTTTCCCAATAATATATTAGAGTGTGTTCACCATAATAGTAACGCAATTTGTTTAAATGTTGTAATGCCTTGTTGTTACAACATTATTGACTTTTATTGCATTCATGTGCAATCTTAGATTAGATAAGAAATAATTTTTTAGGAAATGATTGCTGTACTACAAGTTACAAGAAGTTATTTTCTACCTCCCTGAGGATCTGAGCTGTAAACTGACTGTGATTCTGTATGTTAAAGCCCGTTGGAGTCCTAAGCGGGGGGTATTGCAGTACTCACTCTAAATAAGCATTACAGCACAACAACTGTCACCTGTCAACAACATCTGCTCTGAACAGCTTGTCTTTGCCGCTTGATTGTTTTTGGCCGTACCTGCTAGCGTCGATTGTCAGATTCGCTTCTCTGACTTGTTCGCGTTTTTTTTTTTGTCAGTTTTGAAGCGTGGCATGGCTCTGGCGGCTCTGTTTTTATGGTTGTTTTCCTCTCCCACGATGGATACACCCACTTTATAAACAAAATTGAGTCGAGATGCTTTTTCTGACTCCTCAAAGTCGTAATTTTGTGCAAGGTTGACACAATTCCCATCAATCAATCAGCAGAGATATGTCACAGATATGAAGTCAAGCCCAAGTCAAGTCTTGCGAGTTATGAGTTTAGGTTGAGTCTCGAGTCCCTGGGGTCCTAGCTCTACTCGAGTCTTGAGTCTCTGAGCTACAAGGCCAATTCAGGTCTTCAAGGCCATTTTTTTTTTCAATGCTGCAAGTTGCAAAAGTGGTGAGTTTCTAGAGAGAGAGAGTCATAGTCAAGTCTTGAGTCTCTGGAGTGAAAGTCTGAGTTTTGAGTCAAAAAAGAGTCTTAATTGTGCCAAGACTAAAATAGTCTCTGGGATATAAAGCTGACTAAAGTCACATCTAAACCTTTGAGTTGCTTAATCTAGTCGAGTTTTGAGTCAAGCCTACATCTAAATTGGTTCTTGAGTAAAAATCTCTAGTCCCTGGGGTACTAGCTCTGGTCGAGTCTTTAGTCTCTGAGCTACAAGGCCATTTCAAGTCTATTTTTTTCAATGCTGCAAGTTGCAAAAGTGGTGAGTTTCTAGAAAGAGAGTCATAGTCAAGTCTTGAGTCTCTGGAGTGCAAGTCTGAGTTTTGAGTCAAAGAAGAGTCTTATTTCTAAGAGGTGAATGACCAAGTCCAAGTGAAGACTTAAATCCCTGGGGTTCAAGTCTAGGTGTGGCAAGTTTCAATTTCTAGGAAGCAATTCAGAGTAAAATTGTTTCTTGTCTCCAGAGTCTTCAGTCCCTGTGGTATAAAGCTGAGCCAAGTCACTTCTAACCCTTTGAGGTGATAAATCAACTCAAGTTTTGAGCCAAGCCTAGGTTTAAATTAATGCTTGAGACCAGTCTTGAGTCCCTGGGGTACTAGCTCTTGTCATGTCTTAAGTCTCTGAGCTACAAGGCCAATTCATGTCTTTTGTTTCCATGTTGCAAAGTCAAGTGATGAGTTTCTAGGGGGAGAGCCTTAGTCAAGTCTTGAGTCTCTGGGGAGAAAATCTGAGTTTTGAGCCAAATAAGAGTATTAAGTCTATGAGATGAACAACCAAGTCAAGTTTCAAGTCTCGGCTGTGAGTCCAAGTTGAGTTTTGATTCTTCAATGAATCTTCAATCCTAGTTGAGTTGGCCTCACTGGGATGCTGACTCTCAAGTCTGAATCTATTCTTAAGCCCAAGTGAAGTCTCAAATACCTGGGGTACAAGTCTAGGTGTGCCAAGTCTCAGATTTCTCCAAGGTACAAGGCCAACTCAAGCCTCTATTTTATTCACTGGGTGCTGGATTAAGATGAGCATTGAGTTGAATCAAGTCTAAATCTCAAGTCTGGATCAATTCTTAAGTCCAAGTGAAGTTCTGAGCACATCGGGTACAAGCCTAGGTGTGTAAAGTCTCACATTTCTAAGAAGCAATTCAAAGACTAGAGTCTTAAATCTCTGGAGAGTGAGACTAACTCAAGTCACTCTTCAACCTATGAGGTGCAAAATCAAGTTGAATGTTGAGTCAAGTCTAAGTCTGGATTCACTTTGAGACCAAGTCTTGAACAAAGTCTCTAGAGTCTAAGTCCAAGTCTCTTGGGTGTTCTGAGGGACCCAAGTAATTCAAGTCAAGTCTCTGCAGTGAGTATAAGCAAAGTCTTGAGTCTAAGATATGTGAATTTAAAAAGAATCTTTAATTTTAAATCTGTGCCACCTTAAGGGGGAGTTTCTGGGGTGCAAGTCTAAATCCCAAGTCCGAATTGAGATTTGAGCTCCTGGGATTTGAGTAAAAAAAGTGTATCAGTATCTCATGAAGTTTCTTCAGCTACTTTACGTACTGTATATTAGGTGACAGGTTCTTCTAAATCAGCAGTTTGCTTCCCAAACTTCATGTCAGTCAGTCATTTTATGTTGATTCAGCAGTTTCTTAAAACACCAGGATTTTGCATATACTGTAGGGCTATGTAGACCTGAAGCTGTAGTGAAATTTATTTTGCTGCAACTGTGGAACAACAATATTCAGGTAAAATCTGAACAAGACCATGGTCCTGTTATTGCTCCTGCAATCTATAGGAAT
This sequence comes from Astyanax mexicanus, assembly GCF_023375975.1. Classification (NCBI taxonomy): domain Eukaryota; kingdom Metazoa; phylum Chordata; class Actinopteri; order Characiformes; family Acestrorhamphidae; genus Astyanax; species Astyanax mexicanus. The sequence continues at coordinate 13,116,637 of NC_064418.1, read as the reverse complement.
AGACACAAACTCCTACTACTGTAATGTTTTGTTGTTGTTTTGTTTTGTTTTTGTTTTTTTTTGTTGTTGTTTTTTTTTTCATTTTTATTTTATGACACCACCATTGGTCACCAAACTTTATTGCTTAGGTAACATTGTTGATGATGGTCTAAACTGGTCTTTAGTGGTCAAGGTGGTTTAAACGCTGGTCATCCAGGTAAAAAATCATACCCATTGCTGTTCATGCTGGTCAGCCATCTTGGCCATGCATGCTGTGCTTGTCCATCATCATGCCAGTCAACCAGCTGGACTGTGCTGGCGAAAGCCGTCAAAGCTTGATCAGGTTGATCACGCTTATAATAGAGCTAAACCATGAAACCTCAACCAAAGGTTGAGTCTCAAATCTCTGAGATCTGAATTGATGCTTAAGACCAAGTCTTGTGTCTCTGGGGTACTAGCTCTAGTTGAGTCTTGAGTCTCTGGGGTACTAGCTCTAGTTGAGTCTTGAGTCTCTGGGGTACTAGCTCTAGTTGAGTCTTGAGTCTATGGGGTACTAGCTCGAGTTGAGTCTTGAGTCTCTGGGGTACTAGCTCTAGTTGAGTCTTGAGTCTCTGGGGTACTAGCTCGAGTTGAGTCTTGAGTCTATGGGGTACTAGCTCGAGTTGAGTCTTGAGTCTCTGGGGTACTAGCTCTAGTTGAGTCTTGAGTCTCTGGGGTACTAGCTCTAGTTGAGTCTTGAGTCTCTGGGGTACTAGCTCTAGTTGAGTCTTGAGTCTCTGAGGTATGAGGCCAATTCAAGTTTTTTTCATGTATTTTCCATCTAGCAAGCCAAGTGATGAGTTTCTAGATAGAGAGCCTCATTCAAGTCTTGAGTCTCTGGGGTGCAAATCTAAATTTTGAGTCAAGGAAGAGTTTTAAGTCTATGAGGTGCACAATCAAGTCAAGTTTCAAGTGAGTCTACAGTGAGTCCAAGAAGATATATGAGTCTATGAAATGTGAATCCAAGAAGAGTCTCTAGTCTAAAATCTGTCCCACTTGAGGGTTTGAATTTCTGGCTTTTAAGTTTCTTCTAGTAGAGTTTTGTGTCTCCAAGGTACACGGTCAACTCAAGCCACTTTTTACTGACTGGAGTGCTGGATTAAGATGAGTGTTGAGTTCATTCATGCCTCAATCTCAAGTCTGAATCAGTTCTTAGGTGCTAGTGAAGTCTTGAGTCTTTGGTGTACAAGTCTGGGGGTGTCAAGTCTCAAATCTCTAGAAAAAAAATAAGAGACCACTTCAGTCTCTGAATACGTTTCTAAGATTTTGATATTTATAGGTATATGTTAAGAGTAAAATGAACATTGCTGAACGTGAGCTCTCAGACCTCAAATAGTGCAAAGAAAACAAGTTCATATTCATAAAGTTTTAGGAGTTCAGAAATCAAAATATGGTGGAATAACTTTTTAATTACAGTTTTCATGCGTCTTGGGATGTTCTTCTCCACCAGTTTTACACACTGCTTTTGGATAACTTTATGAATATTTATGTCCAGGGTTTCAATTTAGTAAAATCAAAGAAACTCATCATTTTTAAGTGGTCCTTTTTTTCCATTGCTGTATATATTATTCCGGTTAAACAGTTTAACCAACTTGCGAGTTTACAAGGGAGGTTCTGGCTAATTATCTAGATCAAGATGTTTCCAATAAAAAAAACAAGAGAATATATTATGTGGTCAGAATCTGCTCAAATCCAGAAGCAAGTCACAGCTTCAAAAGGTCTTTGGTGGTCAACTTTGATGTGCTTGAGATACATCTGGACCAACCTTGTGTTTGAGCTTCCTGAAACGGAGATAAGGAGATAAGTGATTCCTGGTTTCCTGTTCAGTGTCATTGGACAGTGTTTATGTGGAAGTGCGGGGCTGTAAGGCCGTCCACTGAAAGCGTCTGATTTTTTGAGATGTACTGATGCTGTCGCTGGATCTGGATCACTGAGCAAAAACATCAGAGCCGGTGAAGTTCCTGACACACTCAGTGTGTGACTTGTTAATCCCAGCAGAGCGAGTGTGCTGATCCGGTGTGTATATCATGCGGCGGCGGAGTCGCTGTGTGTGTGTTACTGTGAGTACCCTTGCTTACCTATTCGATTCAGTGGAGCCATTAGAGCGCCACCATCCATCCTGGTAACGAGCGTGTTTAGGTTAAGGCCTGTCACGCAGGGCGTGTGTGAGAGTGTGACACTGCAGTGGATTAAGCGTTGATCTGTTCTGGCAGTGTAGGTTCAAAGTGTTTGGAATCTTTGAGTGAAAGCAGATGGAAGTTCTGAGGTTAAAGGCGCACTATGCACCATTTTTTGTCTGTTAATTAATGTTTCAAACTGTTTTAGATGAATTAATGTCGGGGCTCCGGGTTGTCCAGCAGGCTAAGCACTGCCACTATGATCAGGAGATTGCAGATCGAGGTTCGAATCCTGTTCATGTAGCTTGCCATCGGCTACCGGAGCCCTTGCTCTCTCTGGGTGGGTAGATGGTGCTCTCTCCCCACATCACTCCAGAGGGGGATCTCGCTCAGCACAAGGCTGCGTCTGTGAGCTGATGTATAGGAACCAAGTTGGTGGCTGACTTCACATGAATCAGAGGAGGAGGCATGTTCTAGTCTTCAGATTCCTGGTGTGTTGGGGCATTACTAGTGATAAGGGAGGGAGGGGGGTCCTAATGAGTGGGTTGGGTAATTGGCCTTTGAAAATTATGAAGAAAATGGGATAAAAATGTAAAATTAAATTATAAAAAAAGGAAAAAAAACACACCTACAAGTTGAGAGGCCCTCGGCCCACACCCATAGGTTCACAAGCATCAGGCTTTGCAAGTACTGCAAGTACTTTTTTTTTAAATGTATTGTTTTTTTCCCCATTTTTCTTCCATTTTAGCTAGTCCAATTGTCCCACCCATTTGGCTAATACTCAGCTGCATATCCCCATCACTAGTGATGCCACAACACAAGGAGGATGAAGACTAGCCCATGCCTCCTCTGAAATGTGAAGTCAGCCACCACCTCTTTTCCAAATGCTGCTGATGCTGCATTGCTGAGTATGGCAGATGGCAGATGATGGCAAGCTACAAGCCTGGGATTCGAACCAGCAATCGCCTGTGTTGGTCGGCCTTTATTTTCATTATCAGTGCTGTAAGAATGACCACACAAAATACATAACATAGAGTTGCCAGTAATTTAATTACTTCTGCTACGAATGGATATGTTTAATATTTATCTATCTATCTATCTATCTATCTATCTATCTATCTATCTATCTATCTATCTATCTATCTATCTATCTATACCTATTTATACTCTAGTTAGCTAGCTTAGCCATCTAATGAAGACTATTACATTATGGATTTTTTTTTATTACTCTTAAAACGGTAAAATCTCTTTTGGTGAGCTCAGGAGTACAATGTGGAAATCCTGGTCCCCTTGGGGGGTAAATAAGTTATTCCATTGTTCTCTTCTAAATGACAAGTTAGCTATGTAGCTATGATTCTGTCTGTGCAGCTAGGCTCTTTGGGCTCTGATTATGTGCCCTGCTGTTCCTTCACCAGTCTAGAAGTATGCAGCAACCATCTACTTCGGTCACGGCATCTCAGTTTTATTGGGCAGTTCAGTACAGTATTTGGTTGAAACTCCTCTCAGCGACTGGAGCTCCTTTCAACATGAGTGACTGGGACTTGTTTAACAGTGGGAGGAATGGTAGCCTCAGTAGCAGACTGCCAGCACTGCTCTTCACTCTGGATCTAACAGCCTGGATCAGTACCATTCAGACTGTCAAAGTACTACGGCGAAGAGAAGTGAGTTAAAAGAGACATATTGTACATCATTCTACACGAGAGAATATTTACGCAAAATCACTCTCAAATAAAGAGACCTGGCCAGCTCTATTCTTGCCACTTTCAGTCCCTTTCAGAATGAGCCATTTAAGGGCTCTGTCACTTTTATGCAAATACTATAATATGTAAACACTGAGTGTTTTGGCATTAACGGAAAAAAATAGTTTATTATACTGAAAGAAGCACAAAACTCAATGGCGAAAGGAAGTTTCTTTAACTGGTAGGGTTTTGGTGATAGTTGATGGTTAAGGGGCGGTGCCAAGGTGGTTCTATGCATATTTTCTTATTATGATGTCAAAATAAGGGAGCCACCTAAAAAGATTATTAAAGCACATGATTCCTGACACCAGAACATTAAAAATTATTATTTATTATTAATTATTAATCTAGAATATTAAAAAGGGTTGGCGTAGTGCAGTGGATAACACCCCCCATTGTCATTGTAAAAGCTGGTGAAACAGTAAAATGTGACAGTGGATACAGGAGAATATAGTGTTGTTGATACTAGAGAGCAGCTCACCACCTCTAGAACATATTACTTAAAGGATTAGGGGTTGCTACAGGCATAAGACATTGGGACCACAGTTTTTCTTTGGGCCAATGTCTGCAGACAGGGAGCTCAAACTCAAAAACGCAAAAAAGCTGAGGAAGTACACAGGGATCCACTCTAAGCTAAACGCTAATGCTAACATTGCTGGATTTTACCATCTCTTCTCTTTACTGCCAGCTCCCTTGCAAACAGATTTGATTTAGCTGAGTATATCAGCTAAATCAAAGTGAAGTTTAATACAGACTAGAATTAATATAATTTTGTTCCAGTAGACTCAAGAAAGCTAAACCTAAAGAACCTAAATGCTCTATCTGGAAGAGAAAATGATCTGGAATTATTACAGTGAATTTTTTACTAAAAGTTAATTAATTACTTGATTTTCTTGCATACTTAATGTGTTTGAGAGCATCAGTTGTAAAGTTGTGAAGAGGTAGAATTGGTATACAGTAAATAGTCCTATTTGAGTAATGTGCTAATCCATATTATGGCAAGAACTACTCAACCAGGTAAACAAAAAATGTACTTTAGGAAATGAAGATCAGTCAATCTGAAACATTTCAAGAACTATGAGACTATCCTCAAGTCCCAAAATAGCAAAGACCAAATATGATGAAACTAGCTCTCATCAGGACTGTCCCAGGATAGGAAGACCAAGAGCTGTACAGCTTTGTTGCACAGAGTTACCAGCCCCAGATGAGAGCCCAGCTAAATGCTTCACGGAGTATTTTGGTTTGTTTAACACTTTACAAGTTTACTACACAATTCCTTATGTGTTCCTTCATAGCCATTTATATACTTCAGTACTAATTTACATAAAAATAAAAACTATTAATGATAAAGTGTGTCAAAACCTTTGACTGGTACTGTACATCTAAGCCTTATTTTGTCCCAACCAAAGTCATATACTTATTCATTATTTATACATTAAAGAACACCTTGTAACATTCAATAAATGCATTTTATGGCATATTTAAAGATTCTCTAGGGAGCTTAAGATGAATCTTTTATTACATTTCTCTGAAGAAGTTTTTTGGCAGTCTTATTCGTAAGAGTTTGCTTAGACAGTACGCTCTGTTCCCTTCACTGTTCTCTGTGGAAATTACAAACGATTCTCCTAAATGGTGACTCACCATTCTACCTACAAGCGCCTAAAGCTGCAGGTTAAAAAGATCTCATCTCTGGAGATATAAATGTAACTCTCCAACTCTCTGATACTCCAAAACACAGCTATAACTATCTCTTTTGAGAGAAGTACGGACCTCTGACTCTCCCTAGTGCAAACTGGCCTTGACAGCAGTTCATTCAGCAGACTGTAGGCTGTTACATCCACATCTGGAGGCTATCATCCCTTCCTTGTACAGTAAATACAGCCGGTTAGGTGACAGGTTGACAGAAATTGATTCACAATTTCCTTTTTAGACCAATGTGGGACTTGCCTCTTTGGTTTTGCAAAGGAGCTATGAGGCTAAAGAAGCTAACAAGCAATAAAAGTGTATTGCTTATTAGCACTGAATCATGCTTTCATCCCTAGGAACATAGGACCATTGTAACACATGACTTGACATGGTAAGAGAACCCTCAAAAAGCATGAATATGTGACTCAGAAAACGTACTGTATATATGGAACTAGGTACTAGCTACATAGAGCCCTAGAACAAAAAGCACCCAGGTAAAGTAAAACCCAGAAATGTGGCCTGAGACATATATACATGGACATATATACACAGAGAACTGAAAACCTAGAGCCCAAGGAACACAGCACACTAGAACATAAAGCGCTAACACATAGAACCCAGGCCTGGGAAACACATAGACCACAGCACAGATCCTAGGAACATAGAGCCCTAGAACATAAAGTACTGGCAACGTAGACCCTGGAAACATGACTTGACATGATAAGAGAACCCTCAAAAAGCATGAATATGTGACTCAGAAAACGTACTGTATATATGGAACTAGGTACTAGCTACATAGAGCCCTAGAACAAACGGAACCAGGGAAAGTAAAACTCAGGAATGTGGCCTGAGACATATATACATGGACATATATACACATAGCGCTGGAAACATAGAGCCCAAGGAACACAGCGCACTAGAACATAAAGCACTAACACATAGAACCCAGGCCTGGGGAACACATGGACCACAGCATAGATCCTGGGAACATAGAGCCCTAGAACATAAAGTACTGGCAACGTAGACCCTGGAAACATAGGGCCCCCTGTGGTTGGAGTGTTTCAGTGGATAACACCACCACCTACCATGTGGGAGACTGGGGTTCAAGTTCAGGTCTAGGTGACTGGATGCTGTGCTACACCAATATGAATTCTTGGGCAAGACGCCTAACATTTCTAGATCCCTGGACACATAGAACATTTGACTTTGTTAACAGGGCACTGGGAACATGGAACCCTTGGATAATAGGACCCTAGGAACATCACAGCCAAATTTAGAGCTATGGGAACATAGAGCCCTAGAAACATGGGACGTTGGGAACATGAGGCTTTGGGAACACAGGACTATAGGAACTTAGATGGACACTAACATTTTATTCATATAAACAGGACTTTATTAACACAAGGCCATGGGAACATAGAACACCTGGGAACATATGGCCATAAGAACCTAGGACACCTGAAGAGTGGGATCCTAGAAACATAATACACCTGAGATCAACATCTGAGAATATTCAACCTTAGGGTCATATGGCTCCAGAAACGTAGGACACCTGGGAAAATATAGGACCATATTGTCGCTGTCCTACGAAGAACACTTATCTTCATTTTTGTCGATTTTTAGTTTACTATATAATTTGAACAGACAAACTGTCCCTTAAACGGTGCCAATAGTGGACTGTGGACCAATAGAAACTCTTCAAAATGACCTGAAATAAACTCTTTTTACATTGACTTCCATTGAAAGTTTACAAGGTTTTTTTTTTTCTTCTGTAAAGTTGCTGTTTTGGAGATAAGTTTTTTTCATAGGACAGCAATGATATAAACATAATACACCTGGGATCATTTGTTCCTAGGGAAATAGAATTCCTGGGGACATAGAACATTATGATTGTAGTTCCCTACTGACATAAAGGACACCTGGGGACATAGGACCTTAATATTATGGGACTCTCTGAACATAGAGGACACATGGGAAGAGATATCCATTGATATACAGGACTTTCGGGAACATAGTACTTTAGGATCCTAGAAATATAGGACCTTATAGAAAATATAACCCCTGGGGACATAGGACCTAAAGATTAATATGTCACCTGGGAAGAGATGACCATAGGAATATAGGACACTTGGAAAAATAGGACCCTATGGACAACTGGAAACATAGGACCTTATGATCCTAGTAACACCTGGAAACATAGGATCATAAGAACATAGGACACCTGGAAACAAAGGACCCTAGGAAAATAGAACACTTGGGAACATATGACGCTATTTACATAGGACTCCATGGAAACTTAGAGCCGTAGGATCATAGTACCCCACAAACATAGGACCCTAGGATCATAGCAGCCTTAAAACCTAGGACCCTAGGAAAAGAGAATCATGGGAACAAGGACCTTAGGAATATAGGACCCCAGGAACATAGAACACTTGTGAATGTAGTGCCCTAGCAACATGGGACTTGTAAAAACTGAAGCAGCAGAGCAAGCCTGCTCCCTTGTTCTACCGTCACCCTGGATTCTCTTTGCACACATATGATGACACCTCATGTTCTCACATTACGGCGGAGTCCCTGCAGCGCCGTAGTGTAGAGGGAACACTCTGGAGCATCAGCCCCTCCAGAGCTAGCTCCTGAGCCTGGGTTTTACGAGCTGCCAGAAGGCCTAATGAATAGCGCGTCCCTGCAGTGTGCTCGGCCGAGGAAGAGCTGTGGGTAACGGCTGAGTCGGGAAGGTTTATGGTGTGTGTGAGAGACTGCCAGGTGCTGCAGGATGAGAAAGAACAGGGAATTAAAGCTATGTACGATAAGTTCTCGGGGGGATCGTTCGTTTTCCTTGTTCTTGTCTTTGGTTTATGAGTCTTTGTGTTTTTTTGGGGGGTTTTCTTTTTTAGAAAAAGTAGCCTTTTCCTGAACTCTTGTTGATGTGAAAACAGAATTGTATGTCTCTGATACAGAGATTGTTGAACCACACAGTAAAATCCATAGTTAAGATCACAGTATAAGCACTTTTTTTACTACAAGGGAGTTAGCAAATCTAGTCTCTGCCCTTTTTGCTTTACTTAAAGTTCTGTCATAAATTTTTATTTAATTATTATTTTTTTATTTAGTATTTATTTAAAATGTCCCCCCTATTCCCAGAGAGGTGCCACAGTGGTGGAGAATGCGGGACAGTGCAGGTGGTGTCTGGTGGCCTGTTAGGAAGTAAGCAGCAGACTGGAGCACAGCACTGGGATTTTGGTTCATTCATGCTATGCCAGTTTTGTTTCTATGGGTTTTGTTTTGACTGTATCTCACTTATGGGGAACTCCTGGACCTGCTGATCGAGCCGAATGAAAACAAGCTTAGTGGTTAGTATTCTCCGCAGTGTATTCTCCAAACTCCCATCCAGTGTGACACTGGGACCTCTGGCAAGACGCTAAAGTGAATCGGCCAGATGCAGCAAAAGGCATGCCCGGAGCATCGGCAAGGGCAATGGATGCTTCTCCTGGAGTGGAGCTGGCGTCAGTGGTGCACAGAGAAAAGGCACCATGAGGTGGACTGTGTTCACACCGGCCAGAGGTTCTATTGCTGCTGTGTCTATCCAGACGAGAAAGACAACCTCCAGCATGAGCTTCACTGCAGCAACAATGTACATCGTGTGTTGAGCCTGCCTCTGAAGATTTTGCTAAAGGCCCCAACCTTACCTGTGTTCACTTTTCTGCCACCCAATGGCCACATTGCCAACAACCAAAAGACTGGATCAAGAAAATAAAACATATTTAAAAGAATATCACCTGACTTATAAGAAGTACAAGTAAGCATTAAGAGTCCATAAAACTATTTCCTATAGTTCTGATTCTATTTAAGCACCCTTCTGCAGCAACAGGTGAGTCCCCCCAGTTCCTCACATGTTCAGCTTCCTCCCCCCTGAGGCCTAGCCTCACATGGATCATACCACTATGTACTTTCCCAGGGGTGTGCTAACTCACTAAGGTACAGTAAGTGTAAAGTGACAAATCAGCTGAGTATTGGCAGGCAATGAACACAATTAATAGTACTTTCTAATAGTACTTTTTTTAGGATTTGTACCTCACCGAACCCCACATAAATAAGCTGTGGGCCCTGTAGCTTACCCCACTAAGTGAGTCATCCCCCTACCAGAGAATATTAACACAACAAGAGACATACAGATAATTGAGATACGTTGTAACATGTAAGCATTACAGGTAGGTATTACAGATAAGTATAACAGGTATGTATAACAGTACAAACACAAGTTATGCTAGACTTTTAGTTCAAGCTAGAAAAGGGATTGGACCATAGAGGACAGTAGTAAGACCATCTTCTTTAATGAGTTCAATTTTCAGCTTTGCCCTACACCTGCTCATCTATTGGTTACATTCCAGACCATTTATCTTATTTGGACCATAGGAAACCCTAGGATTACCCTTATCTTATTTTCTTCAAATAAATGCTCTAAATGACAATATTTTTATTTGGAATTTGGGAGAAAGGTTGTCAGTGATTTGTCAGTTGTCAGTTAGTATATATCAGTTGAATTGTCAGTTGTCAGTTATTATATATCAGTTGAATTGTCAGTTGTCAGTTATTATATATAGAATAAAACAACAAGTTTCACATACATAGTGAAATCAGACAAACTGTTTTTTTAAATGTTCTCTCTTTCATACTTCATTTGGTAGAAAGATTTTAGAAAAATATATATATATATATATATATTTTTAGATTGCAAACATATGCTGCATGTTTGAATCCACATTTTGGGCTACTTTTGTGGATTTGGGATTTGGTAAGCTTTTTTTTTTTCTTAAAGCATTTGCTGAATTAAGCTGGACCCTTGGTCACCTTGAATAGTGCTGTTGTTTTGATGCAGTTTGATCATGTTTTTGGGGACCGTTTTTTTTTTTTTTTCTTTGGGTGGCGAGCTTATGTGAGCATTTTCTTGCTGTTTTTTTGTGCTTTGCCTGTGTACAAATTCAAAACCGTGAGTTTTCAGAATTACCCGGGCACACGTAGATGTATTCTTTTTGTTCCCTCTCTCGGCTTCTTCCCTGATATCTGTTCCTGAGCTTCTTTCCTCATTGCTATTCTCTCTCTCGCTCGAGGAACATGCACAAACATGCACACGTTGCGATCGCCGCAGAAGCTTTTCCATCTCAGCCCAGATGAAAGACTCTCACATCAAACTCCGTTAGCGAGAGAGATGCCATGGATCCTACATTATGCATTTATGTATACAGGGTTGCTCGCGGAGGGGAAAGGCGGAAGTTGAAAGGTTGGCGCATTACAGAGACGTTAGGGCAGACAGACGCGATTTGTCTGCGAGAGAACAGGCCTATGTGACTTCATCCAGCAGGTCCCCTGCCATAAGCTGACATTTACCCTATTCTGCCAGACAGCCCGCCCGGACCGCCTTCACAACAGAAACACACGCGACAGAATGCTGAACGCTTTATTCATTAAAACTTCACCACAGCTCAACGCTGAGAGAACAACTTGTTCTTTAAGATATCATTGTCTTCTTTTATTAATTTATCTGGGTTAGAGCTACTCAAATATGTACAGTACCAGTTAAACGACTGTAGATTAATACTAACATCATTAAAACTTTGAAGAAAAAGGTGTTAAAAAATATATATATATATGTTTTGTATTTTAGATTCTTCAAAGTTGGCACCTCTTGCTTAGATAGGGACAGATTCGCACACCTTGGCTGGATTTTCTCAGTCAGCTTTATGAGTCGCCTTGGTAGAGTCACCTTGAATGGCTTTCAGTTAACAGCTGTGCTGAACTTGTCAAGAGTTAATTACTTGAATTTTTTTCCTTAGTTTGGGATGTTGGAGAGCATCAATTATGTTGGGAAAAGGTTAAGTTAGTGTACTATGAATAGTTTATTGCCTGGAAAATGCGACCACACCCCCACAAAGTGCACGGTGCACCAATTAAGCCACGTGCAGAGCTTTAATTTAAAACAAGTGGAAGACTGCGACTGTGGACAAGTGGATGAGCTCTTGCGTGCATCATCACAAAGATCACAGTGATATCTATATAAATATATATATATATATATATATATATATATATATATATATATATATATATATATATACATAGAAAAACTGTAGACCTACATCACAGACCATTTTCTTGAGCCTGACCCAACAGAGATCGAAAAAAAGTGATGGGAAATCTCGAGTTCGGGTCGGGCATTGGGTCAGGCTTGGCTTTTGGCAGACAGTTTAAACTCTGGCACCAACTCCGGCATCCGTTAATGCCTTAAAAACTAATAACAGCACATTTCATTCTGTCCTACAAGAGACAGGAAGCCAATGTAATGATGCCAGAACTGGTGTAACTTGTTCTCTCTTCTATGCTGCCGTTATCAGTTGCAACGTATCAACCAATCAATCTTTTTGGGTAGACCAGCAAAAAGTAAATTACAGTAAAAAACAAAAGCAAGTCTGAGTTAGTTCAGCTAGTCAGACAGAGCTGCTGCAGATTAAAGATATCAGATTTACGTGGTATGCGTTTTTCCGTTCATATCTGTGTCTTGTGTGATAAAAATGACTGAATTTAGGACACTTTTTAAGTTAGTTCAAATTACACTTTTCACAGTGCGTATCATGGAGGAATATCCAAGATCTAGATTACTGCTGGTCATGGAGAACTAAGACATACTGTATTTTTACATCCAAAGAAGCACTGTGAGCCCTATTTTAGCAATTTGTAGGCATGCTGTCAACTGTGCACATTGCAGATTTGATTTAGTGTCTTTAGTATCTTGAGGATGCAGAAAATATGCCTTGGGCAGCTCGAAATCGGCAAAGGGCATGAACTAATTCTCTTCAATAATCATGGCTGTATTTTGAGCCTAAAACTTAATAAACCCATCACTGTGACGCTTGCCTCACATTCTCTTTAAGAGCCAGGTGTGCTTTGAATTTGGCGGATTGGTATTTTAACAGCGCAGTACTTCTGCGCTTCTCAGCAGAGAAAAAGTGACCTGCTCGTTCTTACTGTGAAGGTGTGCAAGCAGGTCATTTACGGGAATAACAACGTTATTTCATTGTGTATTGTGCAGCAGTCTTTTTTTATTTGCGTAGCTAGGATAGGAATGGATAGCTGATGGTTGACTGTTGTCAGGGTTTAAATCAGTCAGTGGTGCAACTTTGTTTTCCCCTGCCAAGATAGCAATACGCAAGAAATTGCTATAAACAATGAACAAACCTCATTTCCAGTCTATCACACTCATCAATGTAGATATGTTTCTTTTATCGGCGCGAGCTCAAGACGTGAAAATAGACTATTGACTTGGATGTAAGGTAGCAATGGGCATCGTGACGCGCCTTGTGCAGGGCGTAAGACAGGGCCCTTTAAGTTCACATGGTCTTTATCATGTAGTGTCTTAGAGAAGCCCCCTGTTGTTCTGAAACAGATATCAGGGGAAGCGTCGGGTGGGTTCTCTACCTGGAGGAATTTATTCCAAATTTTTTTATTCCAAAAAAAAGCTGTGACACATACTGATATGAGAAAGAGAGAGAGAGAGAGAATGACGTGCTCTGTTGTTTTGCAGTCTGGATCCTGACAGATAAATGACTGTGGTAATGTTTGTCTGGTGGCTCACACTCCCACACACACACATCTGCAGCATCTGCTGGATGAGGTACTGTGGAGTATCTAAGCATCTCTCTCCGTGTTTGTCACACACACACACACACACACACCGAAACCCCGTAAACACGCGTTGTTGTGCTCGCTGAGACACATCAGAGGCATCTGCTCGGCATGCATCTCCCCGGCCAGCGTCTTCCTCTGTGGGCCTGGAGGCAGATGTGCATCCGCCTGCTTCTACAAGCATTTACCCCCAAACACACACTGCCTTTGTCTACAGGAAATCGTCCTGTAATTGCTGATGGGCTTACAACACTACAGTGTCCGTTTTTTTTTTTTTTTTTGGCAAGGCAAGCACTTCCCAACACGGAATCAGTTCAGTTCCACTGGATGAACTTCTCACACCATGCATAGATTACAATAGACCTCATGTATTTTCTTTTATTTTAATGTTTTTTTGGACACGACACGAATTGAGAGACCCATTATCAATCAGTAGAGACCATGAACCAGCCCTTCAGAAAATATTCCTGAAATAAAAAGGTCAAAATCAAACAAAAAATAAAGGGTAACACTTTATTTTAAGGAACACAAATTAGGCGCTTATTAATGTCTTATTATTTGCTTAACAAAGCCAAAATTAGACATTTATAAATGATTTATTCACTACTTATTTGGCTTCATTCTGTGTAAGTGTTATTGGTGCTTAATTAGTGGTCTGTTATGTAGAAATGATTAATAATGGCTGTATTAGTTCTTAATTAGTTCAGAATAAACGGCTTGTACTCTTGGGAATAATTTGATATATCTTAATAATTCTATATATTTAGGAATAATTTAGAATATTTGGGAATAATTTGATATATTTGGAACAATTTAGTATATTTAGGAATTATTTGGTATATGTGTTTACTTTCTGGTGCTATGTAACTAATATCCCTTATGAAACATAATTAATGGCAATATATTGGAAAATATAGTGCAATATATTAAATAATAAGTTTTCATATATGGAAAAAAAGGACATCTATTGTTTATTATATGACAATTTATGCATGGACCATTTATGTCTATATATTGGTAAATATAAAAACATACCACAATAAAGACAAAATCTCTAAACTGCTAAACTGCAATATTTTTTTTAGACCAAATGCTTTTTTTGTATTTATTAGTGTCTTTCTTAGTTAAGCATTTCACAAAAGAGACAAAAGCGTACCATGGTTTAAAATACATCCTGAATGTGCCAATAAAGGTCCACAGTTACAAACCCAATAAACAAAATACATTTACATTTACATCATCTACAATTACTTAAATAAAGCGGTCATATTCATGTTTGCATATTAAAAATTTTAATGTAACAAAGATTGACAAGTTATTACATTTTTTTTTTTTTGCCCAAATGCTACATACATTACACAGACCTAGCCCAAAATCTTATATTTAGGTGTATTACACTTATACAGTCTATTAATTTTACTTTGTGATTTATCATTAATTTTGTGTATAAGGGCATACGAATATTATTATATTATATAATATTATATTATATTTGATTTTTATTATATTGCTAATAATGTATTACATTTTTAAAATCATTTTAAATAATTGCAAGAAAAAAAAGCATTAGCTATGGTCAGTGTGAGTGAATCACCACATATAACAGTTCCTGTAAATGTGCTGTGTCTCAGTTGTAACCTGCTGAAAATACCCTCCCTCTCCTTAAATCATAATTGTTACATTTTCAGTTTGAAGATTGAGCAAAAATGTACCCGTGGTTTTCAGACAAGCCAAATTTGGCAGGATAACCACGAACCTGGCAACTCTGGGGAAAAGCGCTCTGTGATTGGACTGCAAGAGCAGAAGATTTAGACAAACAAGTATCAGCAGTTACAGCGCGATAGGGCGGGACTATGCTTTAGATGATGTTCGGAGAAAAGAAGCTAAAATTGGCTCTCAGATTGAATGAACTGAATGAATATACAGGTTATGGTTTGCCCTCGTTTCTTGGACGGAGGGACCAATGCAGTGAGCACTGTGTCAACCAGCTGGATACCTGACTCTGACCCAAATAAACCTCCTCGCAGTCCTTCTAAAGTTATCTGGCAAGGTGAGTCCTTAATTTAAACAGTAGCTCATCATAACACAGTTTAAAGGATCCACATGCTGATAATAAGGCTAAGTTTTTTAAGCAGTTTAAAAATTATAGTGAGGTGTACATTCTTGCTAAACTGCTTAGTCAACACAATTTAAGTTATGAGTTATAACTA
This sequence comes from Astyanax mexicanus, assembly GCF_023375975.1. Lineage (NCBI taxonomy): Eukaryota > Metazoa > Chordata > Actinopteri > Characiformes > Acestrorhamphidae > Astyanax > Astyanax mexicanus. The sequence continues at coordinate 13,101,190 of NC_064418.1, read as the reverse complement.
GCTACCTTAGCTATAGTTTAACTAGCTAACCTAGCTTTAAGTTAACTAGCTACTTTATCTTTAGTTTAACTAGCCAACCTAGCTACCAGCTAACCTAGCTTTAAGTTAACTAGTTACCTTTGCTTTAATGTAACTAGCTAGCTTAGCTTTAAGTTAACTAGCTACCTATGCTTTAATTTAACTAGCTAACCTAGCTTTAATTTAACTATCTAGTCTAGCTTTAATTTAACTAACTAACCTAACTTTAATTTAACTAGCTAACCTAGCTTTAATTTAAATAGCTAACCTAACTTTAATTTAACTAGCTAACCTAACTATAATTTAACTAGCTAACCTAGTTTTAATTTAACTAACTAACCTAACTTTAATTTAACTAGCTAACCTAGCTTTAATTTAACTAGCTAACCTAACTTTAATTTAACTAGCTAACCTAACTTTAATTTAACTAGCTAACCTAACTTTAATTTAACTAGCTAACCAAGCTTTAATTTAACTAGCTAACCCAACTTTAATTTAACTAGCTAACCTAGCTTTAATTTAACTAGCTAACCTATATTTAATTTAAGTATATAGTCTAGCTTTAATTTAACTAACTAACCTAGCTTTAATTTAACTAGCTAACCTAACTTTAATTTAACTAGCTAACCTAGCTTTAATTTAACTAGCTAACCTAGCTTTAATTTAACTATCTAGTCTAGCTTTAATTTAACTAACGTAAGAGAACGGTATATCGTACACTTCAGTTGAGCATTTAAACAATAAAATACTTAATAATAAACTATTGTTATATTTGAAATAATGTCTGGGGTCATTGTCAATCCTTCCTCTTTCCATTAAAACAGGTCAGTGACCATCCACGTGTTTTCTCTTGAAATTCCGCTAGGTAGGGAGGAACCGCCCGCGTCGCCGAAAACGGGTGGGTGGGGAAGGGTTAACAACGCTGAGGCTAAGGGGTGGGGAAAACATTATCGACTAGTTCACGTAAGGTTTTACCCACTTTTAACATTGCATTTCAACCAAAATGCAACGTTAAGCATCCAACTAACAGCATTTGTTGTAATGTTTGATTGAGGAATTAATAATCATTGTTTATAACTTACTTTAAAAACGAGCTTACTCCAGCTCCACTTCACCACTCATAGACAGCTGAGATTTTGTGCTGCAGCTTCAGCACAATTTATTTTCAATTCATAGACAACTTATCAAATCAATTTGACAAACACTTTACTAAGCATCTATGTCAGTCTAAGATCATATGTTAAAGGTGGTGAAGTTTAGCAAAATACAGCCACCAGGAGTGGAAATCTGAGGTGTACGGAACACCGTTTCCTGTTTGTTTGCAGGTGTACGGAATACTGATGCACACTGGTGACAGGACTGAGGTCAGTTTTTGGGGTTTTCTTTAAAACTATTGGTCCAAAAGTAACCAATCAAAATTTATTTTGGTTGCTAGGCAGATATTCCATAGTTTAGCCAATCACTGCAGCCTATTTGAACTCGGGTATTTTCGTAATATCCACTCAAACGTGGAAAATACCGAAAATGTGTACGGAATACCGTTCTCTTACGTTAACTAGCCTAACTTTAATTTAACTAGCTAACCTAGCTTTAATTTAACTATCTAGTCTAGCTTTAATTTAACTAGCTAACCTAACTTTAAGTTAACTAGCTACCTTTGCTTTAATTGAACTAGATAACCCAGCTTTAAGTTATAATTTATAGCTAGCTAAGTTATAATTAGCTAACCTATCTTTAATTTATGTTATAACTAGTTAACCTATCTTTAATTTTGGATTTATTACTAGCTAACCTAGCTTTAATTTATAAGTTATAACTAGCTAACTTAGCTTTAAGTTAACTAGTTAGCTAGCTAAATTAGCTTTGAGATATGTTTTAATTAGCTAATCTAGCTATCTCAATTTATCCCATGAAATAGCTATGCTAATTTATTTTGTATTAAGGATTTAGCTGTACATTATTAAACTATCACAGTTTACCTTTAAATTAGGCTTGTTAGCGGTGGGTTCCAAATACTGAAACTTGTTTTTAATCTAAGAGTATTCGGACCCACTTGTAACTAAGTAGCATTGTGTTGCTGGTGGTCATTGTTTGTTTATTTCTCATTTTCTTCCTTTGTTATAAGGTGAAACTGGGGAAGGAAGGCACCATCACTGTCTCAGCCCATTGTTGGAAGACTGCAGAAGCACAAGCTACAGCCAGTGGGACGGCATGAGTGCTACTGATGGAACTCTTTAATGTTGATGTTTTTCTGAACTTTAAGCATACCTTTATCTGTTTTTGTATTATACATATAGTAGTATATGGTAGTATATATTCTTGAATTTATAGTGAAGTGTATTGTTAAATATATAATAAAATAAATTGTGATGTGTGGTAATAGATGGTATGTGTTTTATTGATAGTAATATATTAAAATATATTCTTGAATACATAGTGAAGTGTATTGTTCAAAATATAAAGTACAATATATAGTACACTGCAAAATATGTGGTAATAAATGGTACATAATAATTGATAAGTCATGTTCATATGTTGCCATTGCTGTTACAGTTACCATTTTAGCTATATTGGTATCTGCACATTCGACCAGTCAGTCAGTCAATCTACATTTTAAATTTAACAGTTGAGAGTCTTAAACCAATAGAAAATAAAACTGCTTGAATTCAAAAGAGAATAAATGTGCTAAAATGTGTTTTCTGTTGTTTCATTAGGACAACTGCATTTTTGACATTCAACTTATGTAAATGGGAAGTCAAACACACAGTTCTTTTTAGTGTCTAATTAGTGATGAACAGAACCTCACTTTAGAATATGGTACACTTCTGGGTGTATACGTGACTTATTCAGCACTTATTAGCTAAATTGTGATGGAGATTGACTTATTAAATGTTTATTTTGCGCTTTTTAGTGTGTAATTAGTGATGAACAGAACCTTACTTTAGAATATGGTACACTTCTTGGTCTATTAGTGACTTATTAAACCCTTATTAAGTACATTGTGAGGGGGATTGATTGATAAAATATTTATTCAGTTCTTTTTAGTGTCTAATTAGTGATGAACAAAACCTCACTTTAGAATATGGTACACTTCTTGGTCTATTAGTGACTTATTAAACCCTGATTAACTCAGTAAACTCCAGCACAGCTATAACCGTACCAAACTCACATAGATCAGATTGCGACCAATTATACACTAATAACGTGTATGATTTGGCTAATAGTTAATGCTTAATAACCTGCTTAACTGGGTGCTAACATAACTGTTTATAGTGCACTATAAGAACTAATACAGCCATTATTAATCATTTCCACATAACAGACCACTAATTAAGCACCAATAACCCTTACACAGAATAAAGACTAATAAGTAGTGAATAAATCATTTATAAATGTCTAATTAAGGCTTTATTAAGCAAATAATAAGACATTAATAAGTGTCTAATTTGTGTTCCTTAAAATAAAGTGTTACCGAATATTGGTCTATAATGAAACACATATGGAACTATGTAGTAACTTAAAAACTTTAAACTTTTAATATATAACCACCTTCAGACAGCCTGTACCTGTTGTACTTAGTCTTATTTATTCTTTTATTCTAACTTTTATTTCCTATTTAAGTTATTCTCTTAGTTCATTTTCTTTTTTATTTCTTTATTTTATTTTAATAGTCTTGTATTATTACTTTTTTTGAACTTATTTTAATTTATTTTATTTTATTATTATTACTATAATTATTTTATTAGTAATATTTTTATTTCTTTATTAATTTTAATTGTACTATGTAAAAGTTTGTTTTAGCCTAAATTGCATTAATCTTCTTATTTTATTAATCTCTTCTTTAGATCTTAATTTGGTATGAATTAAACCTCAAGTTGTATTATTATTATTATTATTTTGTCTTTTTTATCTCTTTTTCTTTTATTCACTGTTATTTAAACAGTGAATAAATGTAAACTTTTTTATTTAAACTTTTCTTTTTCTTTAAAATGATTAAATGTAGTTATTACTGTAATAACTCACGTCAATACCTGTTTTTGTAAAAGCTCGGCTACATTGAAAATGAGGGTTTCTCTCAATGGACTTCCGAGTCAAAATAAAGGTTGATTGATTGATTGATTAATTGATTAATTGATTGATTAAAAACTGGTTGTGGCTAGTAAAATTGATCTCAGCTTTCATAAACGTAATCACAGTTAATTCAGGCTTGTTTGGATTTCTGGTTATATTTGTCTAATATTAAAGTTTGTTTCGTAATTTAAAAAATGTAAGTATTAAAACACTCTGTATTCTAAAGACATATTTGCATAATTGGCTGTAGACACCTGCTAAAGCTCCTCTGTCACTCAGAGCAGATATAGGAAAGAAAAGTAACACTAAGATTGTCAGAGACCGTTAACAAACTAGCATTTACACTCAAATCCAATTATCAAAATGTGTCTTATGTCGAGAAATTCGGCAACAAAGTGGCAAACTCGACTTGAAGTAAAGTGTGAAGTTATTTAAAAGTGTTGATAGGAAGTCAAAAATGGGGGATGGGAAAAAAGCAAGAAACTTTAGCTGCTAGCCTTAGCGCTAACAACACAGGTGAACCAGACGTACAGACTGACGTGACTTACACTTGCCTCCATTTTAAGATGTTCCGCTCTTGCCACGCCTGCACATCCATACACTCCTCTATTTGTACCCAAGATTAGTTTGCAAGTTGGCAGACGCGAAAGAAAAACCTCATTAAAACCTTTACACCTTCCACAGCAGCTGAGCTACTCTCGCGCGGTGCTAGCTAGCTGTCGCATCACCCCTTTTTAATCCCCCCTGAGAGTTCAGAAATCTGGGGTGTACAAGCAAACCACTCCTGACTCATTGGGGCATGACCTATACAAGACCTCTTCTGGTCCTTTGTGATATATGACACCAAGACTTACATTATTACAGGTCCTGTGATAAAAGTCCAAAAAGTTTTAAGGTGGGACCTCCATGAGCATCAGTGAGAATATGACTTACACACATCACCCATCTCACTGAGGCTAGGACTAGTTTATAAGTTGGCAGATGTGAAAGAAAAAACCTCATTAAAACTCTTACACCTTCCACAGGAGTGGTGCTACTTTAGCGCAGTGAGAGTTCAGAAAGATATCTGAGGTTCGTTCTGCGATTCATAGCATTGAAATGTAAGCTTGTGCTGACAAACCACCTTTTCTTCTCCATTTCAATTAGTTTTCATTTGTTTTAGAGCAAGTTTGCTTAGTATTAGTATAGTTTTTTATACTTTGGGTTATTTCTGTGGTGCAGGATTCAAAAGGTATTGTGTAATAAAAACTATATAAAAATGTATATATTTAGTTACTGTGAAACCATCAACTGTCCACAAAAATGCATGTAATACTGCTGCTTAAAATAGCCAATAGACTAGAACTTTTTAATTTTTTCCTTAACGTGTAAAATAAAAACCTATCCATGAGACATACATAATCATACAACAGAGAAAAACATGAACAAACTCAGAAACCCAATAAACTCTACAGGTTTTACTCATTTTTAACAGAATTACTCAAGATTAACTCAAAAATGCTTATAAATAAATTAACAAAGACAAAAACTAAGCATATTCTACCTGTAATTTCAGTTAGTTTTAGTTAGCTTTATAAACTCTCAGTTCAGTTCCAGTTAGTTACTATTTTTTTCTTTTCTTCTTTTAATTAGCATTTTTATTAGTTTCAGTTTAATGAAAAGGTTTTGTTCACTTTCAGTTTTCATTATTATAACGATAATAACCTTGCTTGGCATTAAGATTGACATTATAGTTTCCAGTTGTCCTTTCTTGTAAAACTTTTGGTAGGTGTTGACCAATGCATACTGCAGAAACACATCTATAAGGTTAAAAAAGGTTTATACTGTGCTTCTGGGATATTGGCACAATTGGCATGGGTCCTTTGCCAAATTATACTCAGCAACCAGATCGGTGGCACATGTGACTTGGGGTGTTGGCACAACTGGCAAATTTTGATTGTTGCATTAAACCCTGCAACCAAGCCGTGCGCACGTGCAGAACTTGGTCTGGATTGGAGCTGAACCCTAGATTTTGGACCTAGATTAAAGCCAGAGCTGGGCTGATGTATATCAAGCTCTATGTGGAGAAAATATAGAGAGTGTGAAGAGTGATTTTTGCTGTCTGGTTCGCATTGCACCCAAGATTTATAGTTCGCGAGTTGAGAGGCGCAAAAGCAAAACCTCATTAAAACTCTTACACCTTCCACAGCAGCTGCGCTACTCTCGCACGGCGCTAGCTAGAGTCCCTCTGAGAGAAAGCTGCCATTCCGAGGTGTGTTCTGTGACTCGAGGCGTTGAATAGCGAGCCGCTCCATGCGGCGTCTGTTGGAATCTGGAGAATTAAAGGCGTCAGACAGGAGCGCGGAAAGTGGCAGCGGATGCTAATTTCTCTTTGTGCTTGCTAGCTAGGTAAAAGGTGCGAGAAGGTGTGTGGAAGGTGCGTGTTTGTGTGTGTGTGTTTGTGTGCAATGGGCCCGTTCCTTCACTTCCAGTCTGTCGAGAGATGCTCTAGGGTTAGGCTCCAGGGCGAGCTTTCTGAAAACGGCTCCTGTAGCCATGGCTACGGAAGAAGTGTCTCTGACAGACGAGCTCGTCTAAACCAAACACAGGAAACGTAGCGCTAGCGTTTATCCTCCCTCAAGAGGAGCGCCATGGCGGGGAGAGGCAGGTGAACTCAGTCGCTGGGGAAACAAGTGAGTCATCTCCCAGTGCTAGACTGAGATCTCTGTAACACAAAATAACAGAACGGAAAGGGAAGGGAAATGTGATGAGTTGTTAGCAGCAAGGTTTCCTAGGTTGACGGTAAAACGGGTTGAGCTGTTGCTTTTCCTCAACAGACTTGGGTGGCACGCTGAAATCTAATGCTTTCAAACCATGTCAGATACTGTAGGTGTGGGCAGATCGATTTAAAATATTGATAGTATCATTATTAATGTTGGCATTGGCTATTGATTGATACCTGTGTGATGAGATTGATTCTTAAGTTTCAGACTTTCTTTGGTACAACTCCAGCCAGTGACGACTGGCCGTACAACACCACTCTTCTGTCACTTCACGCATGCTCAATTAGCCCCTCCCCTACCCCAGCATCATATAGGCTAATGTTATTTTTCAGAGTAATTGGTCATCAGAGTAATTAAGCAGACTGATTATTAGACTATTCAGACAGTCACATAGGTTACATGTTCAGCCAGTTGAAATAAAATATATAGCCATGCTTTAAACCTGAAATATGTATATGGCTGAAAAAATCTTTCATGTTACCTGTCAAAGTAACATTAGGGAAAAAAAACTTGAGTTACTTAATAAAAAATATTTTTATTTGCCTAAAAACTTTGTCCTGTGTTGTATAATCATGAACGTTTTCATTCAAATTTGCATATTGATGATGCATTCACTTAATACATTATGATAGATTGCTCTCACCTACACAAAAGTAGATAGTAGTAGTAGTAAAAAGTATCTGTATTGGTATAAGTATCTGCAATACTGGCACTGTATTTACTTGGTACTGAATCTATACCAAATTGGGCAGTATGCACAGCCCTGAGATACAGAATGTTTCTCAAAACACTTCTAGAAGTTACAGGTTGGCACAGTCAGTTCCATAAGTATTTAGGTGGTGTCAGCGTTTTTTTTGTAATTTTGTCTCTGTAGATGATTTCAGTGGACTTGAAATGAATTAAATGTAGCAATCAAAATGTGATTATCCATGAAACAAACCTCCTTGGCTAACATCGTTTAGGTCCCTCTTGTGTTGAAACCACCAAAACAGCTCAACAAGTCATTGGGGCATGGACTCTACAAGACCACAGATGGTCTCTTCTAAGGTATCTGGGATAAAGGCTAACATTAGCAATCCTTACATCCTTTTTTTAAGTCCTGGTGGCTGTCATTGGCAAGGTGGACCCCATGGATTGCATCAGTGACCCTTGGATATCAATGTTTATGTGGAGCACTCTGCATACTGAGAATACAATACAAGACCTCCCTGATGTTTTGAAGATGTTCTCACCCAGTTGTCTAGAACATCAGAGCTTGGCTCTTGCCACATTATCTCAGATTCATCAGATACCTAGTGTAGGTAGCCCAACATGGAACCAGAAAGATTAGTCCATGGGTTCCATGTTGGCACCACATATGGATATGATTTATGGACGATGGAACCAGTAGGGGATAAACATGGGCTCTATCTGGGCTGTACACTTCATGTGGTGACTAGAAAGATCTCATATGAGATTGAGTTGGAGTGTAATGATGAGGCCTATTTGAGAAGCCAAAATGGATACCAGTTGCTTCAAATAGTCCAAATCCATCGGAAGGTTTTGTTTAGAAAGGACCACAAGTGTTTTTCTTTCTTTTTCTTGGTTGTACACTACACATAGCAGTATATTGATGTATAGGGAATTGTAGGTTGTGTAGGTTGTTAGGTGTTATCTTATGAGAAAGGGTTGAACACTGGTCAACACGCTCATGTTTAAGTTAATGTGGATTGGATTGAGTTGGAGCAAAGCCTGAATGGGGTGATAAATGGATAGGACGTTAAGTGGACACTACATTAAGTAATAATGATCGCGACCGGTGGTGTCTGGCTATAATTGTCCATGTCTACAGAATAGAGACCCTGGAAAAAAAGAAAATTACATCCACATTTCACTAAAGGAGGCCCTACATGGATGTCAGTTTATTGTGCATCTTTATTTATATACATGTACAGTATAAGAAGTCTAATCGAAGTTCACATCTGTTCTCTAAAGACTAAAACACATCAAAATACAGTACAATCACTAAGCTAGAAAGATTAATATTAATATCCAGTGTTTAAGAGGGGAAAAAAAGAGTAGGAGAGAATCTCATGTGTCCTATGCCCTCTGGTGTAGGCCTTGCATGTCTATGTGTGGATTGGAGTGTATGTGTGTGAGAGAGCTAGAGAGAGTGTGTTCAGTATGCAGAGCTAGTAGCGGTTTCTGGGAGGTTAAAGCAGAGGTCTGGTAAAGATCAAACAGAACATCTTGCTGAGTGATTTAAAGCCCAGCTTTGGCCCTCAGGTGCTACTGAAATGCCATGACTCCACTGCCCTGAGGGAACAACCCATACACTCCACTACCTACACACTGCAGAGCTGAGTGTGTGAGTGGTCAGATTGCAGGAATATATTACTGGAGCTGTGTCCGTGTCGAAGTCACTTGGTGGTGGACATCAACTGATCCAGCATGCACTGTAGGTCCAAAAATATCTACATTACAGTAAGTAAATTCAAGTACAGACAGGGCAATGCAGGGCATTCTTCATTGAAAGGTATTTGTTTAAAGAAAGGGATGTTCTAAAAGCAGTAGTGAGCACATGAGCCTAAAGCATACCACTAAAGAGCTTAAAGAGTGTTGCACAAAGGCAAACGTACCTTCTTATTTTACAAACGTGCAGCCTTTAATTACTTGGATTTCTTGCCCTCTTAATGTGTTTGAGTATACAGCAGACATCTCAACTCTCTTGGAAGTCACGGGAGTCTACCGCATATCAATAACAGCTCCCTGATGCCCGCAAATCAGATAAAATCTCTCAGAATCTAGCATGTGCATGCAGGCAACACAGATTTTTTCCCCCTAATCACGCATGTAAAAGTGAAGGAAAGGGAAAGAAAGGCACCTTGTGTCCATATTTATGAAGTGCATGCAAAACAGAGAGAATTCTGGTTGGCCTTTTCTCTGTTAGTCAGCCAATCAGTTTTTAATGTGGGCAGGCAGTGTTTTTTTTTTGTTTTACCCCTCCTGGATGGGATGCATTCAAGAGCATCATGGCTCCCATCAAAACTCATTTCACCTATGACTACTCTAAAGTATATCCGTGTTTGGTAAAAGTAAAAAACATTGACAGTCTGGCCCACTGTGCAGTTTGTAATAGTGATTTTAGCATTGCTCACGGGGAACTAAATGATTGCAAAACCTATATATCTATAGGTAAAATTCTGCTATCCTCTGGGGTGTGCAGGTCCAGGTCCAGGTCCAGTTCCAGTTCCGGGGGAACCTCCCTAAAATGAATTGTCTGTATACAGTATGAGAAAAAAAGATAAGATAAGAACATTCTCCCAGAGTAAATTATCCACTCTGCCTCAATATTAACTCTGATTGAGTTGAACTTAAACTTTTAACAAGGTGCTTTAAATAATCACTGTAGTATAGCTGACCAATGCTAATTTTAGACACTGTCCAGTAACACCCCACCCCCTCTCCCTTTTATTTATTTCTTTTTTTTCTTTCCTTTTATACTGCATACTGTATGTATAGATCTCTATCTGTGTTATTCTACTGGTGCTTGTAGGCCATTTGAAGCTGTTTGGCCCCTTTTCTCAAACTCCAGGAGACCAGACACTTCTGTTAGACTTAGGCGGTTAATCTGGTAGCGTGACAGTGATTTTATATGGGGCTCACTTTTCTCTGTGTGCACTCTGTGTGTGAGGGAGAGAGAGAGAGAGAAAGAAAAAGAGAGGGAAAAGAGAGAGGGAGAAAGCGAGAGAAAGCAAGGACTGTACCGAAAGCCTGAGACACTGGCTTCATTGTCCCTTCAGCCCTGAGAGAGAGAGACAGAAAAGGAAAGAGAGAGGGAATCAGCTCGTAGATGGAAGCGGAGAGGAAATTAAAGAATAATTTCATTTAGGACCCCTCCCCTCTCCCGTGCACGAGCGGAACAGCGGCAGAGCCGGAGCTCGGTGTGTTCTACACACCTCTCTCTGTGGATTCCCACCTATTTTCTGTCATGTCTGGCAGCGGGAGAGAGCGAGCTCCGTTTTACCAGGTGGGAGTCTCCGAAGTGTCAGCATCGCCCGTGTGTGTCATGCATTAATTGTAGCAGCACAGGATGCTGCATTAGTCTAGTATTATGTCTCTCTTTCTCTCTCTCTTTCTCTCTCTTTTACAAGCCCCCACATCCCACTCTGTCTTTCTTTCTCTCTCTCTCGCTTCCTCCTCCATTCACAGCACACCTGGCGCCACATGTTTTCCCCCGTTCACAAGTTCCTGTGCTCCTCCGCTCCTGATGAAGACATCTCCGCTCAATCCATCTTTCCCCATCGGTCCCTCCTCCACACCAAATTACACAGGGCCACAGGGGGAGGGGAGGAGGGGCAGGCAGGCGAGGCCGTAAATACTGAGGACGACAGAATTCTGAGAACTTGCAGGGAATTACAGAGAACTAGGTAGACGCAGACAGTGCGAAGGAATGTACTGTACAGTAGTCATGTGTGTGTGTGTCTATGTGTGTGTTTTTCAGTGTGGAAGAGAGCAGGATGTCAAAAACTTAAGCACACAGACATAGGGTCAAAATATAGGCCGGCCTACCTTCCAAAATATCCCCAGTACTTCCCAAAGGCCAAAACCTAACCCTCTAACCTAATGTTAGTGATCATGATTGACTACACATGGTAGCAGCTTAAATAAAAGGGTTTGATTGACAGCAATTATTGGATTGACCATCACTCAATACAATATCAGTACAATGGGAAAGTCCTCTAATTATGAAGCTCAGTTTTTTTGGGAGGTGTAAACATTGCTCCAAGATCTGGTAGTAAACCAAAACTCTCAAACATGGATAAAACCATATAAAATCGTCAGAAACTAATAAAAAAACAGCAATGCCTACCACGCAACTAAATACAAGACTGATAATTGTGCAGGGTTAAGAAAGTTAAGAAATTAAAGTACCAGTCAAACATTTGGGTATTGTAAATTAATACTAAAATCATACAGACTATGAAGGAATACATAAAGAATCATGTTGTAAACTTAACAGTGTTAAACAAATGGAAATATGTGGCTCTTATCAGGTTTCTGAGGCTGGTGCATAACTCGGACGAACTTATCCTGCGCAACAGAGGTAAATCTTGGTCTTCCTTTCCTGGAGAGGTCCTGATGAGAGCCAACTTAATCATAACATTTTTCATAACATAACATTTTTGAATTGACTGACCTTCATTTTTTCTTTAGTTGAGTAGTTATTGCCATAGTATGGATCATAACAGGCCTTTTAGTTGAAATCCATGGTAGCATTCAATGGATTGCAATCACTGGTAATATATATTTTTTTCTGTTGTTGTGTAGATTTTAATAACATAAGCAACAGATTTAAAGGTATTTTATAAGGTATTAGTTGAGTAGTTGTTGTTATAATATGGATTAGAACATTACTCAAATAGGGTTATTGACTGTATACCAACCAACTCTACCTCTTCACAATTCAACTCATGCTCTTAAACACATTAAAAAAGCAAGAAGTTAAAAGTAATTGTCAAGTAACTCTTGACAAGTTCAGCACAGCTGTTAACTGAAAGCCATTTCAGTTGACTACCTCATAAAGCTGACTGAGAAAATATCAAGATGTGCAAAACTGTCATCTAAGAAAAAGGTTTGACGAGTCAAAAACTGTAAGAACTGTTTTTCTTTATAGTTTGGAAGAGTTTGGTATTAATGTACAATACAGACATTTTTTTTACATAATGAAAAAACACTGAATTTAAGGTGTGTCCAAACATCTTTTCGCTACATCTATGTGGCTAACTGCCTTAAAATCCTTCACCAATGGAAGTGTACAGTATAACAGGTTAATATGGTATCTCTGGAGACCTGTCAGCATCTTTGTATTTTATTGATCATTCTTCTGGACTTTGGTTTTCATTGCTCTTAAATTTGCCTCAAACTTCTTTCCCGGAGCACAGAGAGATTACTCCATGCTCTATTTGTCATGTAGAGCACTATATTTGCATGCTTCTTAGCATGCAGCAGTGCCACAGCTTTCCACGGCCCAGTGTAAGATATCCTCATCCATCTGTCAGTGAGTATTGGTGGTAAAAGGGCTTTTAATCTTCCAAACAATGGCCTGGACTTTGGGTTTAATTTGGTTTACCTCATAGTGAGCAATAAGCCGAACAATGCGCTCATGCCCACTTCAGTCAGAAAGGAAGCTGACTGTGTTTACCTCCGTCAGAAATGCCCTCTTCCTGCTTTTATGCTCCCCCGTCCACTGCCGATGGTCATTGTTCTGCCACAATGGCGTCGGACAGCCGTCCGTTGCCGCGGGTAGCGTAGGCCTCTCAGGTGCAGGCGTGCATGCTGGACATGAAAGCTGGTAATCATTTAAACAAACAGAGCTATATTACACTTCACAATAAACATACGCTCCTGCTGCCCTATGTACTGTATAGGGTTGCCAAGTCACCCATTCATGAGCACACTCATTCACATGTCCAACATCTGTAAAAACAAGCAACATACAGCATTCAGTCCTAAATTAGATTACTGAGAACTTCCATACTCTCGTAGAGTAACAAGCGTTTGGGTAACAAGAACTGTGGCGAGGCAAGTTCCATTCTGTACATTTTTAAGGACCCAGATGGACATTTGTTTTCTTAAATGTCTATTTTGTGATGTTCATAATTCCTGGTAGTCTACAATACTACGCAGATGGGAGTTTTACTTACACAAAAGGGTTCTGAGGGCAGAAAGAAAACTGATTGGTTCAGAGAAACAACCAATCAATTTAAAGAAGAGGCGGGGGAAAAGGCAGGATCTGCTAAATGAAAAAAAAGACCGGGCAGTTGGATCCAGCCATCTTTGAGGAGTGAAAAATCACAGTTTTTGAAGGTAAGATGCTTTTATTTTTATTAAAATAATATTAATGTACTGAATAAGAGCTTTTTAAGTTAACTTGAAACAGTAGTGTGAATTTTCAGGCTAATTGGCTAGCAAGATTAGCACAGTATTTTCGATAGTCAGCTAGCCAAAAAATAGCAAAAGTAATTAAGTATTTTTTTTTTTATTATTATTTTAAAGAGTTTATTTTGGGAACAGATATGCCTTATTAAATGAACTTAAAATAATAGTGTGCATTATTAGGCTACTGAGCCAGCTAACCTTGCTAGCTAGCAAGTTCAGATACTTAGGTTAGCTAATTAGCTCCATAGTTTAAAGTAGTTTTGATAAGGTCAGCTAGACATTTGTCAGCTATTAAACAATATTCAGTCTGATATAATCTACAATTATATGAAATGAGGGATAAAAATTGCATAGAGGTTGTTAATGTTAGTCAGATAATAGCAGTGTTCAACAGGCTTTAGCTAGCATGCTTGGTATATTTACTCTTGCTTACTTGGATGTGTAGTAGTGTATTAAGTCATACAAACACAACTTGAGAATGGAAAAGTTTTATACTGCTTTACAGGAATTGTAGAAATGTGTCTCGTGCTGTGTTATAAGCCACTGTAACGTTAATATATAGTTTTTTGCTGCTCTGGGGGCAGACGAATTGATCTATTGACATAAAAGACTCTATAACAGTGTTTTTTAACCTGTGGGCCGCACCCCCCAAGTGGGCTGCAGAGGTATTGCAAGCGGGCCATAGGGCAAAATTCTTTTTTTTTTGTTTGTTTGTTCCTATTTTGCAAAGTAAATATGATTTTCAAATATATAAATAGTTTAGCAAATGTAATTTATAATGTGATGTCAATTAGTACTGATGCACACATTGAATTGTTAAATATAACATAGGTGTACTATAACGCTGCTCTTAGGGCAGCAGAACTTGGTTTTGTTTTAAATTATGAGTTACACAACTGCTTCCAATGTACTGTAAGTTTCGCCTTTATCATCCTGATTATCATCATGATTAATGTTGCATTTTGGGTTAGGAGGATTAAATCATGTATTCACATAGGTTTGTTTAATTGAAGAATATCTGACTACATACAGCGTATTGCTGCTCTTGGAGCAGCAGAATTGAACCATTGGCATAATGACTGTTTCAGATGAGCATTTGAAATTCAGACACAGCATAATGCTGCTCTTGGGGCAGGAAAACTGAAACATGTACAAGATTAGTCTGTAGGGTTAGCATTACCACTTTATATAGAGGCTAACGCTGCTCTTGGGGCAGCAAAGCACTGGTTTAAAATCAGAAGTAATTAACTATATGTTTGGGCTTTTTTATACTGATTAATTTTAATGCAGATTTTGGGTCTGTAAAATTGAGCAACACCAATATTAAATCCTGAAATTTAGCATGTTTATATTATATAAAGAATACTGCTACTCTTGGGTACAGGGTTATGTTCTGGGGGCAGCAGAACAGTAGTTGTAAAGGCGGCGGCAATGTACTATAAATTTGAACTGCATCTTACTGATTTATATTATTGTTCATTTTGGGTCAGTATAATTGATTCCTAGCCATATTTAGCAATAATATATTTTATACCAACTAGTGCTGCTCTTGGGGCAGCAGAACTGTTGTTTATTTGTGCAAATCATGTTAGATTAAAATGTTTTTTAAGGCTGTAGGGTTGGCTTTAAACGTGTTGATTTAGATTATTGCTGCATTTTGGGTTAGGAGGATTAAATCATATATTCACATAGGTTTGTTTAATTGAAGAATATCTGACTACATACAGCGTATTGCTGCTCTTGGAGCAGCAGAATTGAACCATTGGCATAATGACTGTTTCAGATGAGCATTTGAAATTCAGACACAGCATAATGCTGCTCTTGGGGCAGGAAAACTGAAACATGTACAAGATTAGTATGTAGGGTTAGCATTACCACTTTATATAGAGGCTAACGCTGCTCTTGGGGCAGCAAAGCACTGGTTTAAAAATCAGAAGTAATTAACTATATGTTTGAACTACATCTTATTGATTCATATTCATTGGGTCATAACTGAACCATGGTAATATCTATCAATAGTGTGTTTGGCTTTAAATCATGTGCTTTGCTACTGGCATAATGGCCAACCTTTTGTAAGAAAAAAAATGAAATGGGCACTGTAACTCCTGTATAGAAGTAATGGTACTATTTTTTTGTTTTCATGTTTTGTTTTGTTTTTTGTTTAGGAAAGAAAATGGAGAATATCTGGATTAAAGGTGTTAGACGAAAGCTGAAGAAGGTTACAGATCCTGATGTCATACAAGAAGTAGTTGTTTTTGACGAGCAATGGGACTTCATGAAATCTTATATCAAGAAATTGGAAGATGAAACTCAGAGCTACTTTAAATCTCCTGTATGTACTCACAAGAACTACTATTACTACGCATGTGAGCGGTCCAGCAAACCAACTGGAAAGAGCAAAGGAAAACCAACACAAACCAGGGCCAACTCTTGTGGGGCCTATGTGTCTTTTAGAATAATAAGAGATGCTGCATTTACAGGTGCTGTTGTGAACAAAATGTTAAAACACCATGGACATGATGTTGACATTCAAGAAGAGGGTGTAAAAAACCCTGTTGACCCAGAGCTACTAGGTTTCATTGAAATGTGGCTTGAGCAGGGACTGTCAGTTTCTGAAACACTTTTAAAGAGTGTTGATTGGGCAGAACGTCATGGACATGTAGACAAACACAATCGTCGTTATTATGTTACACCAGAAGACATAAGAACAATCAAAAAGAGCATAAATGCACTATTTTTTCCTGACGTGAATGATAGTGTCAGTGTGGATATTCTAGCCACATCAGAGCTGAAAGAAAACATTTCTTTTTATCAGCCTTTAAGTGAAGAAAATCCATTGATAATTGTAGTGCAGACTCCCTGGCAAAAAGAACTCCTGAAATTACATCCACATCCCATGATGTTCATGGACGCCACCTACAAAAGCATAACTTCGTATGGCTATGCATTCTATGCACTTCTTCTGAGCAACAGCATTGGTAGAGGAGTTCCATTTGCATACTTCATAGTCAGTGAGGAATCAGCAGCCACACTCTCTCTCTGTCTAGAAAAGCTTTCTAGCTCTAACCCTGGTTTTTATCCCAGGTTAGTATCCTATTGCTTTTGATCAGATTTTTCAGTTTATTGACCAGAGATATGTATTGTTATTTGCTAAAACTCCATTGAGGTTAACATTCATTTAAATGATGCATTTTTAGTGCTGTCAGAGTAAGTTATTTTTTTAAACATGAATAATTTTGCCAATTGTGGGGTATTTAACTTTTTTAACAGAGCCTAGTGACTTATTAGTGTTGTTTCACTTTTAGTTTTTGCATTTACTTTTGATATTTATGGTGATATATGTAAACTTGGCATGTCTACTGCGCAAAGGTTTATATATATATTGCTTTTCATTTATATTGAAATATGGATTAAATTTTGTATCCTCTCTCTCTATTCTCTTTTCATTCCTCTGTAGGTCAGTGATGGTTGACAAGGACCTAAAAGAGCTCAAGGCAATAGCACAGGTTTTTCCTTCAGCAAAGGTCCTCATATGCTGGTTTCATGTTCTGCAGGTACACATTAGAAAACATTTGGATGGCAACGGCTACTGACATTCAGAAAGTTTTGCATGAAATTGTATGTATATATTACTATTATCATTACTGATAATTTAATTCTCTAATAAACTAGTAGGAATATTTTATTACAACTCCAATTTCAATGAAGTTGGATGTTGTGTAGAACATATATAAAAACAATACAATGATTTGCAAATCCTTTTTAACCTACATTCAATACGCTACAAAAAACAAAACGGATACATTCTTTTTTAAATATATATATTTACTCATTTTGAATTTGATGCTGCAACATGTTCCAAATAAGAGTTGGGAAAGGGACATGTTTACCACTGTGTTACATCACCTTTCCTTTAAAAACACTCAGTAAGCATTTGGAAACTGAGGACAATAATAGTTAAATCTTTGTAGGTGTAATTCTTTCCCATTTTTGCTTGATGTACAATTTCAGCTGTTCAACAGTCTGGGGTCTACATTGTTGTATTTAGTGCTTTAAAATGTGCCACACATTTTCAATGGGAGACGGGTCTGGACTGCAGGCAGGCCAGTCTATTACCCGCACTCTTTTACTATGAAGCCATGCTGTTGTAACATGTGCAGAATGTGGCTCTGCATTGTCTTTCTGTAAAAAGCAGGATGTCCCTGAAAAATATATCGCTTGGATGGCAGCTCCAAAACCTGTATGTACCTTTCAGCTTTAATGGAGCTTTAGATATGTGCAGATTACCCATGCACTTTTGTCGTTTTGGGCCTTGTCACTTACTTGCAGGGATTTCTCCAGATTTTCTGAATCATTTGATGATATCATGGGCTGTTGATAAAATCCCTTTGCAATTTCATATTGAGAAACATTCTTAAACTGTTGGACTGTTAGATCATGAACCTTGCTTGTGAACAACTAAGCATTTCAGGGATGATCCCTTTATAACTAATTATGACACTCATCTGTTTCCAGTTAACCTGTTCACCTGTTTTTTTGAGCATTCCTTAGTTTTCCCAGTCTTTTGTTGCCCCTTTTTTGGAAAGTGTTGCAGCCATCAAATGAGTGAATATGTAAAAAACAATGAAGTTTATCTGTTTAAACATTTCATATTTCATTTCTGTTTAAACATTTCAACTTGAGTTTGTAGTGTATTAAGTTGAATATAGTTTGAAAAGACTTTGCAATCATTGTATTATGTTTTTATTTATGTTTTACACAACGCCCCAACTTCATTGGAATGGGATTTATATAAGAGAGCAGCATATTTAATTACTCTTTAAGACATATTTGAGTATTGTAGAATCTCCTGAAAATAGCCTCCGGTTTGTGTGCTCATCTTCTATAATAGTTTTGTAATGTTTAGGTAAATAAAGGTGCAGCTATACTAAATTAGTCTAGTTGTGTAAGAGATGTACAGTGTTACAACATCTGTTACTGACTGAGGCTCATTACAGGGAGATTTTAAGTCTATACCCGCTATTTATTAAATTATTTGCCCCTCAGCTAATTCATTTAAATTGTACAATTTAAAATACTTTCTCAACAGAAAGTGATGAATGTGATTAAGTTCAAATAATTTAGATTAATTAATCAGTAAGCGTGTAGTTACATCTAGAAAAGGAGAACGGTTTGTGTATGATGGCTTTTTCAAATACCTAAATAATTTGGATAAATTTAGTCCATTACCCTACCCATATAATGGATCCATCCAGGTGTGGTTTAGATCTGTGTGGATGCCTGGTTTAGGGTATTCACTACAATATGCATACAAGAAATGCATTGTTTTACTATTTAAAAAAATGATATAAATATTGATCATTCAATATTTTTTTAAATTTAATTTACCAAATAGGCAGTACACAGGTGGTTGGTAAAGAGAGATGGAGGAAACCTTCCAGTGGACCAAAGAAACATGGTCATTCAGGCAATGGCAGCAATGAAGGTGTGCCTAACGGTAAGATGTACTTTTGTACTTGATATAAGTAGTTAAATATTTGAATAAAATTCTTTTCACATTATTCATCTCTTGTTTGTAAAATAAAGTTTGTCTTCAGATTTACTTAGATGCCCTTTAACTTATTAAAACTTTTACATTGAATGTTTTGCAAGATTGTACCTATTATAATATGTGTTCCTGTGTTTTTCAGGAAGAGGAGTTCATCAACACAGCCGACGTAAAATGCAAGGAGCTGGATTCCTACCTTGGCAGTTCACATGTAACCGCCTACTTGAAGCCTCAGTGGATTTCTTGTGGACAGCTGTGGTCCAATTTTGGCAGGTCATTCAGTCATGAGAACAGTGAAACCAACAACAAAGCAGAAAGGTACAGAGTTGTATATTGGTTTATTTATTGCAATAATTTGCTATTTTAATCACTTTATACTGATAGAGCCTGCTTCTACAAATTGTATGGTATATTAGTAATGGCAATACTTATTGTAAAATTTGACAACAATTAGTATTGGCTCACTAAAACATGCTGCTCTTAAAAACAGCATATGTCATAATGTTGTCTTTACGCATTGCTGTGGTCTGATATTTATATACACACATAATTTTATGGAAATGTAGTGATACCTATTTTTCAGAGACAGAATGAGTGTACAACATACATCTCTAATAGAAAAAAAAATGTTTAGACAAAGTAAAAATATGAATTGTATATTAGAATTTTACTTTGTCTGATATTAAAATTAGCTTGTTAATCTGAAAAAGGTAAGCATGACAAAAAAAGCAAAACCAAAAGAAATCTGTAAGTGGCAAATACTTTTTTCCCAGCACTATATGTTGCACCCTCATTCTGCTTCAAAAAGAACAGGGGTTGGTTTCCCGAAAGCTTCGTAACGCTAAGAACTTCGTTAACTCGTACTTAAGATTGATCGTTAATTAAAGAGTGTTTCCCAAACCGGTGCGTAACTAAAGTACTACGTAAACTCGCTCGCAGATTAACGAGTAACCTGACCCAGTCGTTATTCATAACATTCTACTTAAAGGGGATTTTGCTTGCAGTTCAGCACTTTAAGCACCAGGGACCGCCAATTTTGAGGGAGAAAAAGTATTATTTCTGTGGTTGAATCTATTATATTATATTATATTATATTATAATGCCAACTGTAGCTTGTAGTCTAACTGGGCATATTGGAATTGAACAATTACACACATAAATAAATTAGTAAAATACAGATTAGCAATGTTAGAGTTCTTGATATTAATGCAGCAATTAATGCAACCAATTAATTCCTGCAGATGATGCTCACGGTCTAAGAAAAGCTGCTGTATCCAAGTCTGTGCATTCTGTATCGTGGCGGTTACTGTGGCATACACGCTCCTATACATAATTCCCACCAGGCCGGGAATTACAGCACAACAAAATATATTTCCATTATCTAGTAAACAAAAAGGTATATGGCCTTCACAATCTCCTGACCTAAACCTGATGAACTGAGATGGTGATTTGAGGTGAGCTGGAGCTCAGCAGCGACTATTGTTCAGCACCTCCAGGAACTCCAGGAGACGCTGAGAAAACTATATTTATATAATAAATAATAATTATGCTATATAAATCTAATATAGTATATATATATATATGTGTGTGTGTGTGTTAATTTATTTATTTACAGGAATAAATATATAGAGACATACACATATAGACATACAGGAACATATGTATACGTATTATAATATTATTTTATTATTACTATCATTATTATTAATAATAATAAATCAATTAACATTAATAATATGAATTAATATAATATATATTTATGTAATACATATTAATAATAGTAAACAAGTTTAATGTTTTAAAATAGATTTGATTTTTGATTATTCATTATTCATATGTATCTTTAGGAGTATTTTTTCAATGCCAAAGTACATCTAAATTAAAATTTCAGAATATGTATAATGTTGATGATTACAACACATTTCTACGTTTTTAGGGTGTAATAGTGAATAAATACTGGATATTTGGCAGTGTTGAATCAATGTTTTTGGTTCGACTGAGACTTCTTTAAACTTGTTTGTTAATTTTCGCTTTGCGAAGCTCTTTGGGAAACACTCGGAGAACTGGCTTGTTCTTTACTCACGTCATTCGTTATTCACTAAGACTGATCGTTTTCGGGAAACCCACCCCAGTTCAATAAAGTTTTTGAAAACCATTTCAAAAAACACACCTTTAATCAACACTTCTTTTATGTTTCTTACATAGATTCTTCCTTACAATTAAATATCAGTTTCTAAAGGGAAACACAAACCGGCGGATTGATCAGCTGCTTCGCTTGCTGTGTGGAGATCTCCAGAAATATTATTGGTAATTAAACTATTCTATTATTTTATTATTTTCTGTTCTTTATTACTTTTTTCACACATTTCCATATGTAATGACTGATTCTCTGTGTTATTTTAAGTTACATGGAAGACTTGGCAGAAATTGGACGGATCAAGGGAGCCAACACTGAAGACTTTTCTAATGCTGTCAAAAGTATGATTGAGAAAGGGCTTGATTCAAAATGTACAATTAATGAAAATGGAACATGTGTTGTTCCACCTGATACAGGTGCACAGAATAACACAGTTGATTTGGTGATGGTTAAATGTGACTGCAGAAGATCCAAAAGTGGTGCCATGTGTAAACACATTGTTTTCTCAAAAACAGTTGCACAGCAACAAGGAATAGACATTCAGGACATCAGGAATTCTGTTGCTAAAAAAATAATTAGCAGTCATTCATACTTTTCAGATGAGGAAACCCTCACAGTCTTTCACAGTGATGGGAGTTCAGGAACTATAAATCACAGAAGTTCAAACTTGTGTACATGTGTAGCAAATAGTTATGGTGAGAAATGTGTCTGTGTTTTGGTTCGTAGCATCCTCTTCTTGGCGCAGACACCTTGTGAGCTGATCTCAAATGATCCAGTTTGCCACAAAACACCCATGATAAAGTCAAAGGCTGACTTGCAGACCATGCTAACAGACCTTATTAAATGGAGTCAATCAGACAAGTACACTAAGAATGAAGAACTGTACAAGACAGTCGAGAGGGCACATAAGCTTGTTTTTTCAAACTTTTGTAGTCTGTCTAGAAAAAGAAGAACAACAGCACTACATGCCTATCGGCAAAGGATAAAGAAAGCACAAAAAGCTGTCACTATGAATTACATTTGTAAACGGAAAAGCAGAGGGAAAAAAAAAAAATTAGTAAAATTGAGCTAAATGTAAAAAGAGTTTTCTCCATCTTCAAGCTGCTCTTTAGGAGATACAAGGTTTTAACATTGTAATAATATGCAAGTGGTTTACAATGAATGTTGATGTCAAGTTCTTGAGACACTTTAATGAGATGTATAGAATGCATTATCTGTCAATTGTAATTGTTTTAAGTTAATAACTACCACTGTCAGAAATATAAGAAGCCCTCTTTCTATTGCAGTATTTGAAAAGAAAAAGAGGCAAACGTGTTAGAATCATAAGATGTTTTCAACAAATGATAATGAAATTCCTGTAAGTTAACTATGAGCTGCTAATTTATAGTTGAGTTGAGATTCTCTTTTAAAAACATCTGCAAAACCCCCAAGTAGTCAACTTTGTAATTGCATAGAATTGTACAATGTACTTGTTTTGGAAATACCTTGATTTAGATGAGTTTTCATAATTCCTACTGTGTGGAGTACCACAATTGTGTCATGTTTGGATTTACTGAGAAGCTCTTTCAAATGTATTAGATTTGTTTATTTGATTTACAAACTGCTTCACACTGGGATTCTCCAATATGGTGGAAAAATAAAATAAACAAATAATAAAAAGGATTGTAAATCTTTATTTACAATTACATTGTACACACAAAAACAATATTCAAAAACTAAAATACGTACATAACAAAGTAAAAAAAACAATCCC
Organism: Astyanax mexicanus; assembly: GCF_023375975.1. Lineage (NCBI taxonomy): Eukaryota > Metazoa > Chordata > Actinopteri > Characiformes > Acestrorhamphidae > Astyanax > Astyanax mexicanus. The sequence continues at coordinate 13,077,980 of NC_064418.1, read as the reverse complement.
AAATGTATTTTTAGCAACAAAGTAACCAACACATATTGTAGTTAGTAGGCATATAACAAGGTTTCAAGCATGAAGCTAGTGTATATAACTATGAACATAATGTAAGCAGACAAAACAGTTGAAATTGGTTCTAATTCATGATTGTAATGCTTTCATTTTCTCTTTAAGACATGCATCAATTAATTCAAAAGTGCCTTTTATAACTGCAGGCCCAAGACCGTGAGTTGCCAGGTCAAATGTATGCCAGTTCGTCTCCAAAGCTTTTTCCACAGCTTTTAGGGTCTTTCTGCAAATGATAAAAACAAAAACAATGTTTATCCTTCCAGTTAAACTTGATAGCAAATGTTGTATGTCACTGATTCTTGAGAATTTGCATCACTAAGAAAAATGCAAATTCTGTTGGAAATGAAAAACATTTTCACGAATAAAAACAATCAAGGTTATAATCAGGGGCTCTTTTGAAAATATATAAGGATGTTTTATAGGTTTAGTTTTAATTAATAATTTATATAATGATTATTAAATGATTATATGCTGGGCTATTACCTACAAAATCAGTTGTCCTCTGTTAGGAGATTTTCATTTCAATTTATTAAAACTCTAAAAGTAATAATTGAATTAAATAATATCTTTACCACATGATTATTTTGGGGTTGCTTAATTTGTTCTACATATTCAACACCTCCATAAGATATTTATAAAAAGCAATACAATCAGGAAACTACAAGGTCAGCTACATTTCTGAGGACCCCATATTCAAACCTTAAGCTCTACAGCATGTTTCAAGATCACGTAAGCTCCTGAACGTTTCCTGTTTTCTCTTAAACTTAAATTCATATTTTTGGACACTGCTACTGTCACAATCATAACATGTCAACACTCTAAGTTTTATAAAAAAAATTACATTAGATTAAACAAACTAGATATCTGAAGCAGCTAGCAAACAGAGGGGAAATAAGATGGCTAATGTAACAACTCATGAAATACTATGTGAGAGAGTAGATTTTTTTCACCACTGTGAGTTTTTCTGTTTGACAGCGGTGACAGACACCCCCATATGGTCCTCAACAGAGTATAATATAGAATATAATTACTGATCCAAATAAATCATTAACCTTTCATTAAATTGCACATTATTACTGGTGGTAATTACTATTTTTTACTATGATGATTTGATATTTGATGATATGAAGATGGGGTACTTTTAATAATGATATTGCTTAATTTTATCTTATATTCATTGAAAAATGTTTATTACAGAGCTCAGCTATAGTTATTTTTTGGACCAAATAATTCAATAAAGTTGTTGACTTATTGAATTAGGCTTAAAGTAAAAGTTTTTTTTAAAAAGTACACTTTAAACTATACAAAAATTAATACAAGTGAATATTTATCAGCATTTATGTGTACCAAGAATGGCAGATAATTATTTAAAAACTCTAAACACATTAAAGTTTCACGGTGACACCAGTACATGAACAGCCAACACCTTAGTCTATAATTATATACCTTTAGATTTTGTAAATTAACTTACCTGCAGTCCTCTGTTTTGGCCATGCCTTCGTGGACATTTCCATCCTCTAACAAGGCTTGACCCACTTTCTTCTGGGGTATGAATTTAGCTGCCAAATATGTTATATCATCAGCCAGGTCACGACATTCATCTAAAACAAAGTCATCGCAAAGAACATAATTTTTGATGTTAGAATTAAAATATGTACAAATATATATCATAATAATATGTGTGTCAGGGTGTGTGTGTGTGTGTGTGTATTTGTGTGTGTACCTTCACAAAGTTTGGAGCACAGTGAAGTTAACTTTGTGCGTTTTGAAGGATTCACCTCCAACTCTGCCAACTTCTGTTCTATGTTTCTTTTTTGACCTTTGGCCTTTCTTAGATAAGCCACCACAGTGTTTGCAGAGTAGCTCTCCGGTTGAGCACATCTTCTCTGCAGTTCATCAGTTGTGACCAGGTATCTGAAATATCAATAATATATCTATGATCTTGAGGAAGCTGGGGTGCTTAATAAAATGCATAGGATGCACAGGATTGGGGAAAAATGACTCGAAACATATCAATTCATTTATTTAATAACTGCGATTTCAACACAAATGGAACTGGAAAAAGAAACAGGTAATTGAATAGAATGTTAATTAATTAAAATGTACCTTTTTGTTTGGTGGAAGTCTGATACTTTTAAAACACTTTCCACGATGAATCCTTCTGTAAAACAAATAAGACAATTCAAATAAATGTAGGCAAATGAATTGCTTTATCCATAACTTGATGTCTCTGGATAAGCCCAGTAAAAAATAAAAAGTAGGGGCACCGAGTGGTCCAGCGGTCTAAGCGCTGCCACTATGAGCAGGAGGTCGCAGGTTCGAACCTCAGCTCATGCAGGCTTCACATGTATCGGAGGAAGCATGTGTTAGTCTCACCCTCCTGGTGTGTTGGGGCATTACTAGTGATGGGGGGAGTCCTAACAAGTGGGTTGGGTAATTGGCCTTGTAAATTGGGGAGAAAAAGGGAAAAATTAGAAATAAAATTATTAAAAAAAATAAAAATAAAAAGTACATTTAGTCCTGTGAACATGCTCCTCCCAAATATAACGGAATCATCTGAATTATAAGTAATTCAGTCAAAATATGAATGTTGCTACATCTAATCTAATATTGCTGTGCAATGACCTTACTTTTTAAAATTAACGTTTTTTTTTTCAAATGAGGTTAGTAAAGTTTCTGTGGCAGTAGTAAATTACAGTTTAAGAAGTTATAGTTCCTAGTTCTGTGATACTTGACAATACCCAACAATGATAAGGAATTTGCTTAAAATTATTTTACAATCAGATTTAATCATTTTCAACAATTACCAAAACTTATTTTTTATAAGACATGGAGTGCTAAACGGACCTGTTGTTTGTCCAGTCATATATGACAGCATTAAGCGTTTCTAGGACTGCTAAAAGGTAATATGCAAATACAAAGATGGCTTAAGATCCAACCAGGCAATGCTTTTGGTTAGAATAATTTACCTGGAAGACCCATCATATTCTACTTTACTACTCTTCTATTTGGAATGAAAACACATTCCAAAAATGTACTACATCATGTGTAAAAACTATTCCAAAACAAAATTGTTTTAGAAGATTTGTATACAACAAATTAACTTTTTCTATTTTCTATTTTCTATTTACTTGTCTGATCTCCTGGACTTTGTCCTGAAATATCTTCTCCCTCAGCTTCTTTGTCTCTGCTGCTTTGTCCTGATATATCTTCTCCCTCAGCTTCTTTGTCTCTGCTGCTTTGTCCTGATATATCTTCTCCCTCAGCTTCTTTGTCTCTGCTGCTTTGTCCTGAACTGTCTTCTCCCTCAGCTTCTTTGTCTCTGCTGCTTTGTCCTGATATATCTTCTCCCTCAGCTTCTTTGTCTCTGCTGCTTTGTCCTGAACTGTCCTCTCCCTCAGCTTCTTTGTCTCTGCTGCTTTGTCCTGAAATATCTTCTCCCTCAGCTTCTTTGTCTCTGCAGCTTTGTCCTGAACTGTCCTCTCCCTCAGCTTCTTTGTCTCTGCTGCTTTGTCCTGAACTGTCCTCTCCCTCAGCTTCTTTGTCTCTGCTGCTTTGTCCTGAACTGTCTTCTCCCTCAGCTTCTTTGTCTCTGCTGCTTTGTCCTGAACTGTCTTCTCCCTCAGCTTCTTTGTCTCTGCTGCTTTGTCTTGAACTGTCTTCTCCATGAAGAGCTGTATAGTCTTTGTTGCTTTGTCCTGGATCATCTTCTCTTTGAACTTTATCATAATTTTGTCCTGAACTGACTATTTCCTGAACTCCTGTGTTGTCTTGGTTGCTTTGTCCTGTACTCTCCTCTACCTTAACTGGATTTCTTCTTTCCTGCCCTATTAAATGCAAAACTCAATAATTGAATCTTTTAAATAGTAAACAAACAACATTTGAAAAATAACAAAGGCTAAGAGAAAAAAAAAAACTTTAGAGAGCCTATCACTTCATATTATAGTATATAGTAGTGGATCTCAAGGAATTGAGAATCCTATTGCGAATACTATTATGAAAGCATACATTTTTCATTATTTGACTCAAATGTCACATTTTATGTTCATTATAAGTTATTTACACTAAAATTTAGTACCTTTGCAAAAAAGACACTTGCTGTCCTCTGGATTCACAGGTAGACATTTTGCATGGATATTTGCTAAACATGTTAAGCATTTGTCCTAGAAAAAAACATTATAAATGATTACATCAAGTTTATTTTTATTTCTCCACAATTAATTAATCTTTTTTTCAAGGTTAATTTCAAGTTTAGTAAGAAAATAAATTTTACTCAAGGTTAGAATTACAGAATCTGTAATGTTTATATTATGTATTAAAAGGTGTAAAACTGCATCACTTGCCTTGCTCTTCTTAGACACTGTTTTATGACAAATGCCACAAACACCTGACCTATCTAAAACACAAAATAAATTTATTTACTAGGATTAAAACAGCAAGGAACCTAAACATATGTACTCACATAAGAAACCAATTACAAATTACATATTGGCACCTTCATTTTTTTCTTTTTCAGCAATTCTGTTGTAGTTTAGTTTTTTCCTGGAATACCAACTCTTGACTTTAGCTGTTTGATAGATGGCCTCACATTTGACTGTAGAATACTTTGGTATACACAGTTCATGGTTGACTATAAGTTGCCCAGGTCCACATCTCTAATTTGGTGTAATGGCTGGACACTGTTTTAAAAGCCTTGTGGTTTGTTTATTAGGCTTTGCTGTCATGTTCTTTTTAGAAACAAATTTAACATGCTTCCTGAGACCTGTATAGTCAGACACGTAGCTCTTGTTTTTTTTTTATGTTTTTCTGAGCATTGCACAGTTTGCCTTTGGAGTGAATCAACTGGGGCATACACTGTTAATATGTGAATATATATTATACTTGCCAAGTGACTTGAAAAGAAGCAGACCCAATCGTTGTCTTTCTTCATGTACTGGTGGGCATGTAAGATACCCCTCTTCCCCTTCCAGAAATGTCTCAGCAAACTACAAAGATGATAATTGCAATCAATTACAGCAGTCTAATACATTTTTTTTGTTTAGCTTGTTTTACAAGTGTAAAAATATTTTTAGATTAGATGGTCTTTTGATCCTATTACAAATTTCCACTGTAAAAAAACATGCAACTGGCATAAACAATTTACACAACTGTAGTTTTTGCAAAATATGTTCCCAAAAACTACCATTATTTTACCCTATATACACACTATATTGCCAAAACTATTTGCTTACTCATTCAGCTAATAATAATATAAACAACAATAAATATTTCACCACAGCTGTGAAAACTCCACAGGAAATAGAATCACTCTGAAGAGAATGGTTCCTTGTTGTCCTTTTCCATGGTCCGTGGTAGCCTTTTGCTGCAGCAAATGTGCTGGAATGTAAGCATACATGGCAAATATGTATCTCTGTAAAACTAGTGTTTGAAAAATATATATTTCAAACACTTATTTTACAGATATATATAAAATCTTTCTTCCTACCTCCAGTTGTTTTTAATTTTATCATATTGCTGATCCTGTTCCCCAAGCGAATTGAGATATGTTATAGTACGATCTACAAAACTGCAGTGCTATAAAGAAATTTTGAATATGAATGAATGAGACATTTCTACAATCAAGGATCTTATTTTGCCAACAAAATGCTTTTAATTAAATAGCAAGTACTGCATGACTTTTGCAAATGAGTGACTTTATGAGTGTGTCAGTATCATGCATTTAAGCAGTTATTAACACATTTGCATGTTGAACCATGTAGTACTATGTAAATCAAAACTTTCATTTATTAACTTACAAAAAAAGTCCAGTGATTCCCGTGTTCCAAGTAAGGACCAATAACCTCCCTTGTGTTTTTAAAGATGTTCCTCTTAGTTGAAGAGAAAACAAAAACAATGTAAAACTGAAATATAATTTTATATAACTTCATATAAAATAGTGTGAGTCTATGCAAATAAAGCAAGAAAATGCAAGTTAAAAAAGTTTACCTTGATAAAATAATGGCTCCTTGCCCTTGCTCCCCCATCAAGAATATGAGACAGAGTATGAGCATTGATTGCTAGTATACCTGGTCGCTTCTAGAAAAAAAAATATGTACACAGAATGCTTACTTATGTGACTTAATTACAAATGCTTTACAGTAAGTGAAAACAAAGCAAATGTTTGCAATTGGGTTTTGTTTTCAATACAAGGTAGCCAACCTTTTCCTGGAGTAGAACAGGATGTGCAAGTTTTTGTGAATCAGAGGCTGATCTTTTTAATTATGATTAACATGTCCTTAAAGGTAATATGGGGAACAAGTCAAGTTATTTTATTTCTTTGCAAAGAAGTGTAATTAGCCCTGCTTTAGTGGAATTAGTTTATGTAAACTCATCAAACTCACTGTTTGTGGCACTGCTGGGATTTTTGATTTATAGAAACTTACCAAAACTCTATCTATTATTAAAAATAATTTATTATTGATATTGACAGTGGTGCTGATCTTAATACAGTAGAAATGTTGTAAGCAGAGCTAAAGCAGCAGTTTATAGAAAAAGAAACACACCAACATAACACAGCCAAATATGTTTAGTATGGAGGACCAGGCTAAAATTCCTCCAAGCCGATATGCAGGACTAATCTGCAGTTATAGTAAACTTTTATTTGGAGTTATTGTTGCACAAGGGGCAACACCAGATACTGAAAACAAAGCTTTACATACTTTTGCCACTCACAGATTTGTAATATTAAATAACTTTTGGTTTGATGATTTCGCATGAACCAGTTTCATTAAAACCGGGCTAATTACACTTCTTTGTAAAGAAACGCACATTTGACAAGTGCTCTCCACTCATGCTATCTTAATACCCAGAAAATAATGATTAAGTATTGTCATATATTGTCATTCATAGGATTTAACAATCTATTACCATGCTGAACAGATGGAACAAGGCATCCATGATCTGAGGAAAAAGAACAAAGAAAGATAGTTAAAAAACAATCAGGAAAAAACTTCTAAAAGTGAGAGATGCATGTAGTTTTGTGTTGACAAATATTTTTGGAGCCCAGGCCGGTATTTCAAGAAACAGTGATGTTTGAAGAATAATGTTAAACTATCAATGCAGACAGTATGAACCCAAGATATTTCATGTTTTATCTCATCACATTTGTCATTTGTATATATACGTCCACTCCTGCACTTTAGGCCTGCAACACATTGCATCACACTTTGTAACATTGCCATTCCTTCTTACAACACTTTTGACACCAAGACATTTGACACCAAGGGCCCTATAGTGATCTATAGCGCACTAGTTAATTGCACTTTGTGCAGCTGGATTTAGGGGCATGTCCTGTGTCGTGAGGGAGCAAAAATTACGCCTTGCGCAGCTCTAACGGCATGTTTTAATTCTCTTAATTAAGGCTCTGGGTGAGGTTTATTTTTCTGTGGTAAAGAAGTGATGGTGTGTGGTATAGTGAATGGGGAGCGCAGTGCTCGTGGTGATCGTGATCCAGCTCTGCGTGCGCGCGACTGACTGTTGATTTTAGTCGGGTTTCACCGGATTAGACGCGCAATGCTTTTTTCCGCAGCCAAAATAGAAACACGCCAGAAATTTACCTGAACACACATCATTTCCAGACCACCATGCCCATTAGCGATAATATATTCCAAAAGTCCAACGCTATTTTAAGGACGTGTGTGCAAGGCGTAAAAATAGACTGTTGACTGGGTATACGATGGTAACTTGCCACGCCACGTGCCCTGCTACGATATGGCCCCAAGGGTACCAAACGATGAAGTGTTTTAGGTGTCATTTTGTCCCATACTTTCTGCAAACCTTCTAAACCTTTTGCTGAAAATCTGGATAGTCTTTTGTCTATCGCCAACAAGGCTCCTAAACCAACATCCGATACCATGTGCATAAATGTTTCTGATTTTGGGATTGTGCCACAGTTAACTGTTTACAAGCGCATATGGAATAATGAACAGAATATAGAAATGAGGAACAAATACCTCGTCAGATACTTTGTTGCACTCCACAAGGGTTTCAAAACTTTCCATGTAAAGTGGATAAGGCCCAACACTTCCAAGTCTTGCATCCTGTATATAAAGTCCTCCTGACCTCAAATCTTGTAACACTGCAAAAGAAAAAAGTTGTAATATTTATAATATTTTAGTTTGATTATTAAAATACTAGCCTAACATTCTATTTTTTTTTAACAAATTATATTTTTTCTAGATTAAAACATAGCCTACAGGCATATGTATTGCTATGTACAGCAGCTCTTGTATACAGTATTTTGATAAGGATACCAACGGTCTTAACATTGTTTACCTTAAATTAACTTATAATTAATAGTGTAGGTGTGATAATGAAATGTTTCATACTTACCATTCATTTTCTCAATAATTCCCTAAAACACAATGAGGCAAGATTAGAATTGGTAAAACATAATTTTAATCATAGTTTCAGTGTCTAAAGAAAATACAGCATATCAAACCACCATTTTTTGAATATTCTAACAGCTTATATCATGTATATAATGTCCAAAAACTAAACTACACTAATATGTATTACAGTTCTCGGTATATAATACACTAATGCTAAACTTCAGGATTCAATATGGGTATTGCTCAATTTTACAGTACAATACAATACCCTGTATATAGTAGAGTATTGCTCAATTAAAGGATTCTATGTGAATATGATCAGCATGATAAAAGCCAACCCTACAGCCTTAAAAAACATTTTAATCTAACATGATTTGCACAAATAAACAACAGTTCTGCTGCCCCAAGAGCAGCACTAGTTGGTATAAAATATATTATTGCTAAATATGGCTAGGAATCAATTATACTGACCCAAAATGAACAATAATATAAATCAGTAAGATGCAGTTCAAATTTATAGTACATTGCCGCCGCCTTTACAACTACTGTTCTGCTGCCCCCAGAACATAACCCTGTACCCAAGAGTAGCAGTATTCTTTATATAATATAAACATGCTAAATTTCAGGATTTAATATTGGTGTTGCTCAATTTTACAGACCCAAAATCTGCATTAAAATTAATCAGTATAAAAAAGCCCAAACATATAGTTAATTACTTCTGATTTTAAACCAGTGCTTTGCTGCCCCAAGAGCAGCGTTAGCCTCTATATAAAGTGGTAATGCTAACCCTACAGACTAATCTTGTACATGTTTCAGTTTTCCTGCCCCAAGAGCAGCATTATGCTGTGTCTGAATTTCAAATGCTCATCTGAAACAGTCATTATGCCAATGGTTCAATTCTGCTGCTCCAAGAGCAGCAATACGCTGTATGTAGTCAGATATTCTTCAATTAAACAAACCTATGTGAATACATGATTTAATCCTCCTAACCCAAAATGCAACATTAATCATGATGATAATCAGGATGATAAAGGCGAAACTTACAGTACATTGGAAGCAGTTGTGTAACTCATAATTTAAAACAAAACCAAGTTCTGCTGCCCTAAGAGCAGCGTTATAGTACACCTATGTTATATTTAACAATTCAATGTGTGCATCAGTACTAATTGACATCACATTATAAATTACATTTGCTAAACTATTTATATATTTGAAAATCATATTTACTTTGCAAAATAGGAACAAACAAACAAAAAAAAAAGAATTTTGCCCTATGGCCCGCTTGCAATACCTCTGCAGCCCACTTGGGGGGTGCGGCCCACAGGTTAAAAAACACTGTTATAGAGTCTTTTATGTCAATAGATCAATTCGTCTGCCCCCAGAGCAGCAAAAAACTATATATTAACGTTACAGTGGCTTATAACACAGCACGAGACACATTTCTACAATTCCTGTAAAGCAGTATAAAACTTTTCCATTCTCAAGTTGTGTTTGTATGACTTAATACACTACTACACATCCAAGTAAGCAAGAGTAAATATACCAAGCATGCTAGCTAAAGCCTGTTGAACACTGCTATTATCTGACTAACATTAACAACCTCTATGCAATTTTTATCCCTCATTTCATATAATTGTAGATTATATCAGACTGAATATTGTTTAATAGCTGACAAATGTCTAGCTGACCTTATCAAAACTACTTTAAACTATGGAGCTAATTAGCTAACCTAAGTATCTGAACTTGCTAGCTAGCAAGGTTAGCTGGCTCAGTAGCCTAATAATGCACACTATTATTTTAAGTTCATTTAATAAGGCATATCTGTTCCCAAAATAAACTCTTTAAAATAATAATAAAAAAAAATACTTAATTACTTTTGCTATTTTTTGGCTAGCTGACTATCGAAAATACTGTGCTAATCTTGCTAGCCAATTAGCCTGAAAATTCACACTACTGTTTCAAGTTAACTTAAAAAGCTCTTATTCAGTACATTAATATTATTTTAATAAAAATAAAAGCATCTTACCTTCAAAAACTGTGATTTTTCACTCCTCAAAGATGGCTGGATCCAACTGCCCGGTCTTTTTTTTCATTTAGCAGATCCTGCCTTTTCCCCCGCCTCTTCTTTAAATTGATTGGTTGTTTCTCTGAACCAATCAGTTTTCTTTCTGCCCTCAGAACCCTTTTGTGTAAGTAAAACTCCCATCTGCCAATACTACTAATGAAAAATACAGTACAAGCTGATTATACAGGTTATACAGTACAAATGTCACAGGACAGGAACTATTATCCCAACTCATGCAATATCAATGCTAAACAGTATATAGAGGTTTTAGAACAACGTATACAGTAATATGCTTCCATCCAGATATCTTATATTATAGTGTAGATCTTAAGTATTTCAGCAGGACAATGCTCAGCCACACACTGCATTCATCACAACTCTTGTATAGACATGGTTTCAGTAGCAAGAATTATGCTGGGGTAAGTCTTGGGGTTGGAGAACACAAATTGTACATTTTTTGTCTGCTTCTGTTTTAGATTAAACAAAAGTCAGAACGCCAGCCATTCTGGAATACTTTACCCATATGAGTATTTTTAAAAATACAAGAAAACAAGGTCAACAATTTATGTTCAGTTTGTGAATGACTATCCCATTTCAGTTTTTGACATGTCAGTATATATTCAAACAACCCTGAAAAGCTGTTTTATTTATTGATAGATTTATTGATGATGGTTCTACTTGCAAGATATCCATTGAGTGTTTAGTTCTATACCTGTTTGAATGGAAAAATGTCCTTTAAGCAAATAAAAGTGGTCGACAAATACTTTACTTGAATTACTTAATGTGTTTGAGAGCATCAGTTGTGAAACGATAGAGTTGGTATACAGTAAATAGCTCTATTTGAGTAATTGTTTAATCCATATAATGGCAAGAACTTTTTTTTACTTATTTTCAAGGAAGAATGATGAAACTAGCTCTCATCAGAAACACCACAGAAAAGAAAGACAAAGAGTTACCTCTGTTGCACAGGATAAGCTTCTCAGAGTTACCAGCCTCAGAAACCACAAGTTAACAGCACCCCAGATAAGAGACACCTAAATGCTTTATATAGTATTTTGGTTTGTTTAACATTTATGATTCCTTATGTGTTCCTTCATAGTCTGGATGACCTCAGTATTCATTTACAACGTAGGAAAAACTTAGGAAACACCATGGAATCATCATGAAGTCCAAACTTGTTCAGACTGGTATTGTACATGAGGTCCTATTTTTATTACTATTTTTTATTTGCACTTTAAAATCTGATGCCTGAAACTTTAGCAGTGTTGAGCAAAGCAGTCATTATGTTAGCCTATGTTAGGTTCACTATTATCACTATTGTTACTGCATTAAACTCATGTATGTATGAAAGCTAAGCTCAATCCATTGATTTATACCAATGAATCATGATTTTAAAAAAAGATGCACACACTAGACTCACTAGGTGCACCATCATCGTCCACGTGCACCATGTGACGGTTCTTTGAAAGATAAATGTGTCCGGAGATGAACCTGGTCCGTCCGCTCTGATTCGTCCATCAGGCAGTAAAGATCACATCCTCATCAGCATTATCTCTCTTTGGAGGAGATTTAATCTCCATATCTGGAGAGAGAGCGGGGAGCCCGTTATGATTGTTGTGATTATGTGTCTGTAATAAAAGAGAGGTGGCTGTGGGGATGGGGTGGGGATGATGGGGCTTTGTGTCTCAGTGGCTGGGGGTAATATGCTGTAAAACAGTGCAGATCATTAAAGGGGTTAGGCGAGGGCACGCTCACTGATTGATCTTTTTTTATGGGCAGGACTCCCACTTTTCTTTTCTCCTCCCTTCATCGCCAGCCCTGTAATTCTGCTGTCGAACTGCTTTTTTGTTTTATTTGATCCTTAAATTATTATTTTTTTCCTACTGCCAGTGGTTATCAGTTCTGATCCTTAAACACTGTTGCTTAGAATTAGCATTGTGGACTTCTTTGTTGTCTTGAACTTGCATAGATTGGCTAGATTTTATTTGTACTTTAGACCAGTAGCTAACACTTTACAATACTGCTCCATAGTTAATAGGTTACTATGCATTACTGAGTAATTACTCTGTAGTTACAGTGGTATAAAAATGATTGGGCACCCCCATTTTCCATGATTTTCTTTTATAAATAAATCATTGGTTGTTTGGATCAACAATTTCAGTTAAAGTTAAATATATCATATAGCAGATGAACAACAGTGATATTTAAGAGGTCAAATGAAGTTCATAGGATTTACAGAAAGTGTGCAATAATACTTTAAACCAAATTAGGTAGGTGCATAAATTTGGGCACCTCAACAGAAAAATGACATCAATATTGAGTAGATCCTTGGCAGAAATAAAAGCCTCTAAACACTTCCTATAGCTTCCAATGAGAGTCTGGCTTCTGGTTGAAGGTATTATAGGCCATTCTTCTTTGTAAAACATTAAAAACGTCTCCAGTTCAGTCAGGTTTGATGGTTTCTGAGCATGAACAGCCCTCTTTAAATCACACCACAGATTATATACACAATAATATTCAGGTCTGGAAACTGAGATGATCATACAAGAACGAACATTCAAGATTTTGATGGCTGTTTAGTGTTTAGGGTCGTTGTCTTGTTGAAGTATCCAGCCCTGGTGCAACTTCAACATTCTCACTGATTCTCACTGATTCTTGAATCTGCTGATATTGACTGAAATCCATGCAACCCTCAACTTTAACAAGATTCTCTCTGTACATACAAGGCTAATGACACTGGTGTTGCAAATCAATACTCAGGTGAAACCGATCAATTATCAGTTGGTGTTGACAGTTGAAAGTAGTGAATAGACTAGGTGGATGCAGAGGGAGAACTTGGATGTATGACATCTCCAAGCTACATTTATTTATTTAAGAACTTATGGTACAAAAAAAATCAATCATACTCCATTTTTCTTCTAGCTCCATTCTTCTTTCACACCAGTTCTACATGTTCCACAACATTTTTTTCCCTCCACCTCATTCCACAGATCAGTGGACCCCTCAAAATACAACCTGAACCTGGACAAAACCCTTCTTCCTTGTCCCATCTGGCTCACGAGCCACCATCAAAAAGACTTCAAGACATCAAGCAGATCGATAAAACACTGCCCCATTTCGTGCCTATTACCAAGCGTCTCAAGAACGACCATCACCTGCTGCATTATTAAACACACCTGTAGATGAGTTCACAATAGTGCAGACAGAGCAGAGAGCAACATAGGACCAAGGGCAATGTAATAAGGCAAGTGGTACTTATGATATGGCTAATTGTTGAAGTATGGACATCCAGTGTATGACATTACTTCATACTGATTAACACGGAAAGGTTTTACAATCAGTTAAAGAATCCAATGGGAAAGCTTAGAAATGGCAAAAGAGAATAGAGAAAGAGAAAGTAAACAGGGTCAGAAAAAAACATAAGTATATAAGAAACAGCAAACTCAAATTTAAAGGGCAAAAACATAGGGAATAATCTGAGAAGACACAAACAAGATCAAATCCAAAAGGTAACAAGGAACAAAAGATCAGTATTTAAGTAACACGGTTGGCAATACTTTGTCAAAAAATAGGGTAGAAAAAAGAAAAAGTAAAAAACTAAATCAGTGAACACATTCAAATGGCAAAAACAGCGGGAATAATCAGAGAAGACAAAAAAAAAACAAGGTCAAAGCCAAAATTGAACAATACACAAAAGACACTCAATATATAAGTAACTAGGTTGGCAATACTTCGCAAATCCACAACATTACTATTTCCCTCTTGGTGGAGCCACCATCAAAAATACTTCATCAAGCAGATCAATAAAACCCTGCTTTATTTCTTGCCTATTGCCAAGCGTCTTGAGGACGGCCCCCACTTGTTGCATTAAGAAATGCACCTGTGGATGAGTCCACAATAGTGAAGACTAGGTGGTACTAATAAAATGGCTGATTGGTGAAGTGGACATCCTGTATATGACATTTTGATCCAGACTATCTATGAAAAATTGGAAATATGCATATTTTACCTCAGATACTTATGACCCGAATGTAACACTCAGTTTTTAACGAAGTAGTTTGGCAATACTTCGCAAATCCACAACATTACTCTTTCCCTCTACTCCAATTTACAGATCGGTGGACCCTCGTAACACCACCTAAATCTGGCCAACCTCTTCTTCTTCTTCACCATCCCATCTGTTTCACAAGCCACCATCAAAAACACTTCATCAAGCAGATCGATAAAACCCTGCTTCATTTCTTGCCTATTATCAAGCGTCTCGAGGCCAGACACCACCCGTTGCATTATTAAACGCACCCATATACCAGGACATGATAGCGTAGACAGAGCAGAGAGCAACGGATGCAGGAGATAAAAATGGCCGAAACAAGTGTCGGAGAGATAGAGCGAGGAAGAGGAAGCTTAATTGAAGCTTGATTACGGGCCCTCCGGAGGTTACAGTTTATTAATATGTCACTTTCAATAAAGACGCTGGCGTATTTAGATTTGCTGTAGCCATGGCAACATCGTTCATTTTTTATTCCTCCCCCCTCGGGTGGAAGGAGAGGTTAGCGACACTGAGCCTCCAAAATTGCACCCCCTCCCCTCCGCCCCCCCCCCCCCCGCCCCCCCTTTTCCTCGCTTGCAAAATCAATGCGTCTCTTCTCGCTACCCCTCCGCACTGTTTTCCCAGTCACCCGAGGAAAGGGAGCGCTTTGTATTCGTCTTCCATTATGGAAATGGATTTTGCTCTGCTGCAACCTTAGTAAAATGCATTTGACAAGGCCCGGAGACGGGGTTAAATGTTTAATATCAACACCACCTCTCCAACGCTCATGCCTGGTGACGCTGTCAGACCCAAATGTGATTAAACTGGCATTAAGGTGACATTTCCCAGCATAAGAAACTAATATTGCTCATAGTTTAATTAGTTATTGGGTAGAAGTATGATTAAAGTGCTTGTTGGAACTTTGTCAAGTTATTTCTTCTTCCTTCCAGAGTTCTTCTACTTTCGAAGAATATCTATTTTTATTTCTTTCTAACCGGTGCTTCATAATCATTTTCCTCTACATTTTCTCATTTTCTCAATGTAGTTTAAATCACGGTTACATCTTAATTACAGCTTCAGCAGGTTCTATAATTGTGCTACTGAATAGGTCTAGACATCTAGCATATCTCCGTTTGAAGAGACATGATAAATATAGACTGTTTCCACACCTACGTATTTTTTTATTTTTACGTATTTTTCCACTCCACTAATCATATAGAAGCAATTTGTAGTTGTATAATTGCAGACTGTAGTCCTTCAGACACAGCAGTGCTGCTGGAGTCTTTAAACGCTGTGATTACTCACTGTACACTTTATTAGACACACTTTCTTATAGTAAATATAGTGAAGTCAGAGACAGAGGTTTAGAATCTAATGCTGCACAGTTTATGTCGGTCAACCTCTAGCCCTTTAGCACTGATATTGAGGTGTTTAAAAACTTCAGCAGCACTGCTGTATTGGATCCCCTCATACCAGCACAACACACACTAACACCTCATACACCACCACCATCCCAGCTGCTTGGGATGGTGGTCCTGTAGGGTCCTGAGCATTGAAGACCATGGTGAAAGAAGGATAATCCATAATCCATAATCCTAGCTAATTACCCCAAACCATCAGTTCTACACTCAATTCATAAGTATGTAATCTATTTTTATTTATATTCATCTGGCACTGGCATTCTGTTATCATATTTTTTTTTTTACATATCGTCATTCCTCATGCAATCCATCATAGTCTTAATTTAATTTATGGTTGCATCTTAATTACAGCTCCAGCAAGTTCTATAAATGTGCTATTGAAAATGTCAAGACATCTAGTGTCTCTCTATTTAAAGAAACATGATAACTATAGCTTTATATAAAAGCTGTATGTTTCATAAAGGACCGTGTTTGTAATATACAGTAGATGTTTGAGTGTAGTAAGGCCTTTAAGTCGTTTTTACCTATAACTATATCTTACCTATAAAAGATGATTTACTGGATTTAAATCTGGTGAATGGAAAGGCCTTTGAAGAACTTATTGTCACGTTTAAAAAAACAGTTTAAAGCCCTATCCAGAAGGGGATTGGTTTCTCAGGGGGACGTCTGTGAAAAAATATTTCACACTTCTACTCAGTGATAAAATTCTTGTATCTGGACTAAAATTGAAAAAAAAAAAAAAAACAGGAGGACCAGTGAGTTTTTTTTTTGGCTTTCTCAGTCACATAACATCATGTTCAGTAGCTCCTCCATGTCCACTCACTGTCGTGTTTTCACAGATCTCCATGGAAACGCGCACACAAAATGTAATTATGGTGCGTGGCAGTGGACAAATAGCTATTTTATTAAACTAGAGTAGACGAAACTCGGAGATGTGATTCCTGACGGGACTAAAATTACCGAATGACCACAGAATTTAGGGAAAAACAGTAGGTAATTATTCAGGTTGTAATTTTCTCAGGGGATGACGGAAAAACACGTACATGCTCGTTCTGGATGGGAAGAAAAAAAAAAAAAAGGAGAACCCGCCATAAAAGAGGAAATTACCCTAGAACCCCCTGAGAAACTAACCCCATCCAGATAAGGCTTTAGACTATGTCGCCATTAGTAGTAATGTGTATTAAGCATAGTCATGAAGGGTTGCTAATGCCCAGTATTGTTGTTGCCACTATGCTGGTTCGAATCCCAGTCATGCAGCTAGCCATCAGCTGCCGGAGCCTTGGGAAAGCACAATTGGTCTTGCTCTCTCTGGGTGGGTAGATGCAATCTCTCCCCACATCACTCCAAAGGGTGATGTCAATCAGCACATGGCATCTGTGAGCTGATGTATCGGAACCGAGTCGCTGCGCTTCACCCTCCTGGTGTTGTGGCAAAAAAAAAAGAAATACGTCTTTAAGACTGTATTTACTCTCTTATGAAGTCTTCTCTTTATGGTAGACTTTAGTGCACATTTGCCATTGGGCATTGTGTCCTTTGGCTACATCCTCAGATTTCCGAGCAGGCAAACCATTCTATTTCCAGTGCTTTTCTATAGAGACTATACAAGCTACTGTATGTGTGCAGAACAGAATTGAACACCTGCACTGGGTGAGCACTGGGTGCACCTTAATGAAGCTCACTAAGAGTTCACTAATAAGAAGACACACTGTATCCACAAGCTTTTAGATTTAGAGTGTGTATGTGGCTTATTCTGTATAGAATATATACTATGGCTTCTTTTCAGCTTCAGTGTGAAGGAAATCCAATTTAAAGCTCAGTACATATCTTTTCCCGTACTTCTCCTGGAGCCTTTTGATTGAATACTCTTGAATAACCGCGGTGAATATGTGAATGTGGCTTGGCTGTATAGAAAGCTGCTTTTACTGCAGTCTCTTCGAAACTGAGAGAATGCATTAGAGCCTTAAGGGTAGTAAAGCATGACAATGCCTCCCAACAAACGCAAACCCGAAATGATTCGGCGCGTAAATTCACCCAAAGTGAAGTGGCCTCTGCTACCGACTCCTCTCACTATACCCCTCTCCATCTCATCCTCACGACAGCACTATGTATCAGTAATCTCGTTGCTCAGAGTCGCCTCTCTCCTCCTCCAGCTCGAGACTATTGGTGGCGGCGGCGGTGGCTGGCTGCCGCTGTCAGCGGCTGGTCCTGTAGTGGCTGGAGTGAAGACGGGATTATTTCTGCTGAAGAGGGGGGTTTATCTTCCATCGAGAGTGCGCTTGTCCTGCCTCCTACCCTTTAATACTCCTTCACGGGGTCAGTGTCAGCTCTAGGCCAACATAATACATCCCTGAAGAGCTCCTTTCAGGCCCGAGCAGTCAATCCACGCACCGTTAACCTCTGTGAAATTGCCACCTCAGCAGAGCGCAGATAGTTCCATAGTGAAATAAAACGTAAAAACGTTTGAGACACTGTGGCAGTGCAGTAAAAACAGAATAAAATGATTTATAAATTTCATAGACCCATATTTTACTCACAGTAGAACATAGAACACGAACCTGATGTTAAAAATGAGACCATTCAATAGAAAACAATGAATTATGAATTGTGATCATACTACATTATGACCTGTGCTTATAATATGTATGTTAAAATATCATTAATAATCTAATCCCACAATGAAAGCCCGTCACTTTACTTGGAGAGCACAAAGACCTGTTATACCTCATCAAAAGTGACTATAACTAATATTATAGATAAAAAACAAATATAATTCATGAGTGGTTTCAAATATTTAAAGTATTATTTAGCGTTTCTTATATAACATGTTTTTTATTATTCTATAAACTACACAACTACACAAACAGACAACATTTCTCCCAAATTCCAAAAGAAATATTGTCATTTAGAGCATTTATTTGCAGAAAATGAGAAATGGCTGAAATAACAAATAATTTCAGACCTTTCAGACCTTAAATAATGCAAAGAAAACAAGTTTTTTGGGTTCAAAAATCTATATTTGGTGGACTGACCCTGGTTTTTAATCAAAGCTTTCATGCATCTTGACATGTTCTCCTCCACCAGTCTTACACACTGCTTTTGAATAACTTTATTCCACTCCTGCTGCAATAAAAATAAGCAGTTCAGCTTGGTTTGATGGTTTATGATCGTTCATTCTTCCTCTTGATTATATTTCAGAGGTTTTCTATTTGGTAAAATCAAATTTTTAAGTGAGGTTTTAACACGTTTGCGTCCAGAGTCGTAATAGTAGAAATGATGTTCCAGGAACATGTTTTTATAACATGTGACATAATGATGGTTTGCACCACAATGTGATTAGATCGTTTCTTAAATAATGTTCTCAACTAGACAAAAAATATGGAAAGTAACATTCTCAAAACTAAAAATTAAAACACTGACACATGCTGTGAAAAAATTCAGAAAACTCACCAGATTAAGCATTCAATGAAAGGGAATTGTAACATTTAGAAAACATTCTACTAACCAAAAATTGTTAGCTGGGATGTTTGCCTCGTTTCCCCACTTACTCACTTTCTGCTAGCTTTTTCCAGTAATTTAACGCTAGCAGTCAGCTCAAGCTAACACCAATCAGCTTGATGAATAGAACTTCTACAGTACAGCTACATCTTCTAGCTCAGTAAAAGCACGTACGTGTTTTTAAAGTAATCTCAGAATCGCACTTTATAACATTTTTAAACATCTGGGTTTTGTCTAGAAGTGCAGCTAACCATATGACCTCTCTGTTTACTCCGTATTCTTGAAAGCCAGCGTGTATCAAGACGTCTCGTTTACGTCAAGATCTGACAGATCTTCTGGAATGTTTCAGAGCTGCGTTTTAGGTTTGACATATGCATCATATTTATCAACACTGCTCTTGCTGTGAATGGTTTCTTTTGGACCCCAGTTCAGAAGAAAAGGTTGGGTTACCATCATTCTATAGTTACGGTAATAGACCTGTATCCTACATCTCTCTTGAGTTCAGGGTTCATTAATTATGCTGGCATGGTTTTATAAACTGAAAGAATCTGTCTTTTTTTTTTACAAATTCACTGTCAATCTCTTTCCATACCTTGGAAGTGAAGAGACTGTTACTGGGCCTGTACTACATACATGGATGGATGGATGGATGGATGGATGGATGGATGGATGGATAGATAGATAGATAGATAGATAGATAGATAGATAGATAGATAGATAGATAGATAGATAGATAGAGACCAGAGGGAATTTAACTTTCACTCTCTTTCTATACCTTGGAAGTGAACTGTTACTGGGTCTTTACTACATTGATGGATGGATGGATGGATAGATAGATAGATAGGTACTATTCTACAGTATGTAAAAACTGGTAACTGGTAACTCTGATGAATTTATCCTGTGTAACAAAGGGAACTCTTGCTCATCCTTTCCTTGGGCGGGCCTGGTGAGAGCCAGTTTCATCATACTATTTTCGACAGTCTTTGCGACTGCACTTGAGGATACTTTCTTTAATTTTTTTGTATTGTCTGACCTTACTTAGTAGAGTAGTTCATTACTCAAATAAGCCTATTAACTGAATACTAACTCTACCTCTTCAACTTTACAACTGATTACCAACCGATGCTTTCAAACACATTAAGATGGCAACACTGAGAAAATCCAGCTGTGCAAAGATGTGCAAAGCTGTCATCTAAGCAAGAGGTGCAACTTTTGAAGAATCTAAAACATAAAAAAAATTGTTCCCCTCTCACTGTGAATGTTAACATGTTGTGTTCAATTTAATGCAGAAATACAAGTAATCCCAAAGGGTTCACATACATTTTTTGCAACTGTATATGGTTTTCTTTGGTTTTATTGACTTAAGTATTAATCTAGGTAACCTTTTATATATTTAAGGGACGCTAATTAGGTGCTTATTAATGTCTTATTATTTGCTTAATAAAGTCTTAATTAGACATTTGTAAATGAGTTATTCACTACTTATTAGGCTTTGTTCTGTGTAAGTGTTATTGGTGCTTAATTAGGGGTCTGTGATTGATTAAATATTTATTCAGTTCTTTTTAGTGTCTAGTTAGTGATGAACAAATCCTCACTTTAGAATATGGTGCACATCTTTAACTATTCATGCCTTATTAAGCCCTTATTAACTCAATAAACTCCAGCACAGCCATAACCTTGCCAAACTCACATAGAAACTCAAACTTCTGCCAATTATAATAACACTAATACCATGTAGAATTAGCTAATAGTCGATGCTTAATAATTTGCTAAACTGGGTGCTAACATAACTGTTTATTGTGCACTATAAGATCTAATACAGCCATTATTAATCATTTCCACATAATAGACCCCTAATTAAGCACCAATAAAACTTACAGCACAGAATAAAGCCTAATAAGTAGTGAATTTCTTTTTCTTTTTCTTTTTTTTACAAATGTCTAATTAAGGCTTTATTAAGCAAATAATAAGACATGAGTAAGTGCCTAATTTGTGTTCCTTAAAATAAAGTGTTACCTTAATCGACAATGCAGAACATTTTAAAATAATGAAAAAACATTGAATTTAGAGTGCGACTGGTTTTGTACTTTGACTTTTGTGTTATCACAGAGCATATTATTCTCTCTATATTGTCATACATCAGACTTTTCATATGAGAAGCCTTTATTGAACATGCTTAGTCCATTGTAAATGCTGCGTATTAATCAGCCAAATCTTCTGAACTGGAACCAACAATCCCAATAACATGAACTTTAGCAACTGGACCATGTTTACAGTGCGACATCTACAGTATTTTTGCCATTTGTTTTCCATTTCCTGAACATTAATAACAGCACCTAGGCCTGCATACATGAGAGAACAAAACCAGAGGGGAAAACGCCACCCTGCTATCTGGAATTTAAATTTTCCGCTCTACGGCTGGTAGTGAGATTGCTTTCTGCGCTAGAATGACTTCTAATGGCACATTTTCCTAAAGCACCCGTCCCAGAAGTGTTTTGTCAGTGCCATGTAATCCTTTAGTGAGCGATAACCCATTTCACAGCACTAAAATAGGCATTACAGCTTCTCTATATATAGCAAGTGAGACAATCAGTGTTTGCGGGGCATTAAAACATGCATGTTTTCCGAGTGGGCGTAATGGAGAGGTGGTGTGTCACGGCAGATCAGGGTAGATCAGCTGGGTGGCAGGTTTCTGTGTGTGTGTTTGTGTGTGTGTGTGTGTGTGTTTGTCGGTCGTTAGACCTTTTAGGTGGAATCCATTGCAGCATTCAATGGATCGCAATCACTAGTCATACATATTTTTTCTTCCCATTGTTACATTAATGAGGCAATAACTTTGTACACGGTGTAGATTTCAATATTTTAACATAGGAAACAGATTATAAGGTATTTTGTAAGGTATTGGTTGAGTAGTTTGATACCATTTTAAAATAAGGCTTCTTTATAAAGGGTTTATAAATAGTTTATAAACTGAAACACCTGTCATTTTAGTGTGAGAGGTTTCATAGCTAAATTGGAGCAGCCTGGTGGCCAATCTTCATTAATTGCACATTATTGCACCAGTAAGAGCAGAGTGTGAAGGTTCTATTAGCAGGGTAAGATCACAGTTTTTCTCACAATATTGCAATGCACACAACATTATAGGTAACATACCAAAGTTCAAAAGAGGACAAATTGTTGGTGCACGTCTTGCTGGCGCATCTGTAACCAAGACAGCAAGCCTTTGTGATGTATCAAGAGCCACGGTATCCAGGGTAATGTCAGCATACCACCAAGAAGGACCAACCACATCCAAAAGGATTAACTGTGGAAGCTGTAAGAGGAAGCTGCCTGGAAGGGATGTTCGGGTGCTAACCCAGATTATTGTATCCAAAAAACATAAAACCACGGCTGATCAAATCATGGCAGAATTCAATGTGCACCTCAACTGTCCTGTTTCCACCAGAAATGTCCGTTGGGACAATAAATTATTGTGGTCTAAAACCAGGTGTTTCACTCATACGTGTACGGCTCCACTTATGAGTGCGTTCTTTGCGTGCCTCTGTCTGCATTAACCGGACCACTTTGGAAGTGCCTTATCACCACCGGCTATTGGCATTTAGGTCACTTCCTGTGTCTGACCCCTAGTCCCTGTAGATAAGGCCCCCTCCCAGGCCTCTACCACCCATAGGGAATTTTTCCCACAGGAAGTTGCACAATGGCTACTCCATTAGCTGTGTGTAAGCCGCACCTGCCCGCCCGCCGCAGTCCGCTGGCCAAAACAAGCAGGCAGCTGCATTTCCTGTCCGAGTCTATACCAGGACGCGCAGTACATCGGGAACTCGCAGGGGAGGCAACCGGGGCTTATTAGCTGCTGAAGTTCAGGGCCTTTGAGCTGTTCCATCAGGAGGTGTGATTAGTGAGTGAATCACCTGCATGTATGTGTGTGTGTGTGTGTATGTGTGTGTGTGTCTGTGAGGAGGTGTAAGGTGTTTGAGTTTGTGCTGTCTCAGCAGGAACAGGAAGGAAGTGGGAGCTTGAGGGACTCAATCGTTATAGATTGTGCTGACCAACAAGAATGCTTTAAGACTACTGTTTCCACCAGTGGAGAGGGCGAGCCTGCAAATGACAGGTTGTCTGGCACTCACGTAAACACACACACACAAACAACACACACACACACTCATACACACTGTAGCATCGCAACAGAGTTAGTCAGGGTACTGTTCATTTCATTGTTATTTATAAGTCAAATAAATTGATCGGTACCACTTTAAAATAAGAGTACCCTTATAAATGTTTTATAAATGGTTTATAAATTAGATTATTAAGTATTGTTGATTAGGTTGCAAATGCCTTAAAACCTTTGATAAGCAGTTACAACGAATCAATTAAAAAGGCAACAGTGATCCGTTGTTTGCTTAGTCATTTAATTCAACTTTTTTCATTTAATTTATAGTAAAGAGTTAAACATACTTATGCTGATTAAAGGAATACACAACGTAAGATCAGTATCTAGAAAGATCTGAGGTTTGACAGTAGAAATGAGTGTGCAATCACTACTTCGCCATTTTTTTTAATCTTGTTGTCATTTCTATACATGTTGTTATTTATTTATTAACTGCTTATCAATGAGTTTTAAATTATTGCAGCCTAATTAATAACCATTAATAATCTCCTTTACAAACCATTCATAAACCCTTTTAAAATAAAGGTAGTCTTATTTGGTACCACTTTAAAATAAGACTACCTTTATAAAGGGTTTATAAATGGTTTACAATTAGTTCATTAATGGTTACTAATTAGGTTGTATATGCCTTAATAATCATTAATAATCAGTTATAACACATACGTAGAAAGGGAAACAATATAGATGGCTGTGGGTTCACTGTTTGCCGAAAAACAGGTCATTGTTGCCCTTTCTACGTATGTGTTATAACTGATTATTAATGATTATTAAGGCATTTACAACCTAATTAGTAACCATTAATAAACTAATTGTAAACCATTTATAAACCAATTATAAATGTAGTCTTATTTTAAAGTGGTAGCTCTTATTTTAAAGTGGTACCAATTGATCAAATACAGTGGTATGAAACGTTTGGGCACCCCTGATCATTTTCAATGATTTCCCTTAATAAATCATCAGTTGTTCAGATCAGCAATTTCAGTTAAATATATTGTATAGCAGACGAACGCAGTGATATTTAAAAAGTGAAACGAAGTTGATAGGATTTACAGAAATGGATTAGTGGAAGGATATAAAAAGTTATCTCAGAGATTTCAGCTGTCAGTTTATTCTGTGAGGAACATAGTGTATTAGAACATTACTCAAATAGAGCTATTCACTGTATATCAACTCTACCTCTTCATAACTTTACAACTGATGCTCTCAAACCCTTTATAAGAGAGCAAGAAATTCAAATACCATATTTTTCACACTATAAGGTGCACCAGATTATAAGGCACACTATCAATGAAAGTCTATTTTCTGGTCTATTTTCATACATAAGGCGCACTGTATTATAAGGCGCATTTTAAGAGCCACTATAAGGAACTTCTAATTCAGCATGTCTCGCTGCTGGGTGGTGGTGGTGGGGGGTAGCTAACTAAGCTAAGTAAAGCTAAGCTAAGTAAACAAAACTGTAATATGAGCGCTGGATGTTAATCTACACAGATTTCTCTCCTGAAAACATGTTTATTTGGGTGAGTAAAGCGCTTTTGTTTATTTACAGTAAGCTTAGATTCCAAAATTTTCTCCAGCCCTAAGGCTGAAGCATTAGCAGCTAACTGCTAGCGATTAGCGGCTAATGCTGCCCAACAGCGCTACACTGAGGAACCCTGAGTGCTCCGTCAAGCCAGGGCAATATTAGCTTGTGGTTCATCTCATGTAGCGTGTTTTAATATGGTAAACATGCAGACTACAGTCCAATATATTCTCCCTCTGAACATCAAAAGAGCTAGCATGGTTAGCGGTTAATGCTAATGCAGCTCCAGCAGTGCTAGTCGGTTTCAGTAGCAGGCTGCACATTAGCATGAGTGGCTCTACTGCTCCTTATAACCTGACTGGTAAAATTCATTCATAAGGCGCACCAGGTTAAAAGGCTCACTGACGATTCTTTGGGGAAAATTAAAGAATTCTAAGGATTTTAAGAAAAATACGGTAATTAACTCTTGACAAGTTCAGCACAGCTGTTAACTGAAAGCCATTCCAGGTGACACTACCTCATAAAATACAGCCAGAAATTTGCAAATTTGTCATATAAGCAAGGGGTGTGTAGTTTAAATAATCTAAAATATAAAACATATTCTGTTTTGTTTAATAGATCTTCTTGATAGTTTGGATGATCAATCATTCAATCATCCAATCATCGTCTAATCAAACATACATAATTTTATATTTCTGTTTATATATATATATATATATATATATATATATATACACACCAAACATAAATAATGCTCTTATTCATGCTCTAAAAGATACCAGGCCAATCTCAACCGCTACATGTGTCAGAGCTTGCCGTGTCCAATTCAGCTGCTGCAGGACTGGTTGTATTGCACTGTGGATGGAGTCATGATATTTAATGAGTTGTTTACACTGGTGCTATTGTTGTGATATGGATTTTTTTTTTTTTTACAGGCTGTAGAGTGCCAGCATAAATATTCAAATAATTACAGTAACCTTAGTCATGACACGGATACCAATTCAGTCCTATAATATCCAAGGCTATATTAGTCAGAGCCCGAGCCTACACTGAAAATGAGAAGGCTGTGTCAGTAATGTTACAGCTGGTTGAGGAAGTATTTGTCATGTATGCACCTTGTTATAGTTGTTTGTGTGGATGTCAGTTAGAGACAGCAGTAACTATATATATGTACCAAAAGTTATGGTTATGTCATGGTTATGTATGTTTTTGTCTACATTATTTCTTAAGTGTTCTTAAAACTCTATGTGACATGTTTACCAGTAAGACAGTTTTCATGATTGACCCTATTTTTTGTCAAATTTTGAGTATATTTTATACATTCTATACTATATGTACAGTAGAATAAGGTTAATTGAACTGTCAGTTTCAATATTAGGGGGTTAACTAAAGCATTACGTTAGGAATCAGTATATAGAACAGGGATTAAGCCTAGTTTTTGTAGACTATACAGTCCTATAAAACTGGTCGCATTTGGGCAACACAATCTACAGTAGGTTAGACAATCAATTTACCTTTGTGTGCACATTCGTGAAGCACATGCAAAACAGAGTGGGTTCTGATTGGCCTGTTCTCTGCAAAGAGTCTGTGAGTTAGCCAATCAGTTTTTAGTGTGGGCAGGTAGTGGGTTTTTTTTCCCTCCTGGATGGAATGCGTTCAGGAGCATCATGGCTCCCATCTTCATATACAGGGGTTGGACAATGAAACTGAAACACCTGTCATTTTAGTGTGGGAGGTTTCATGGCTAAATTGGAGCAGCCTGGTGGCCAATCTTCATTAATTGCACATTATTGCACCAGTAAGAGCAGAGTGTGAAGGTTCAATTAGCAGGGTAAGAGCACAGTTTTGCTTAAAATGTTGCAATGCACACAACATTATGGTGAAAAGTGGACATATTGTTGGTGCACCTCTTGCTAACGCATCTGTGACCAAGACAGCAAGTCTTGATGTATCAAGAGCCACCGTATCCAGGGTAATGTCAGCAAACGACCAAGAAGATCGAACCACATCCAACAGGATTAACTGTGGACGCTGTAAGAGGAAGCTGTCTGAAAGGGATGTTCGGTGCTAACCTGGATTGTTTAAAAAAAACATAAAACCACGTCTGCCCAAATCACGGCAGAACTCAATGTGCACCTCAAGTCTCCTGTTAACACCAGAAATGTCCGTCGGGACAATAAATGATTGTGGTCTAAAACCAGGTGTTTCAGTTTCATTGTCCAACCCCTCTATATATTATAAAGCTATTTAACCTAGCCCTAAGCAAACTTTTCACATCACACTTTTAATGTCTGCCCAGAGTGGCAGTCAGCGCTTTGACCCGTTCAGCTCTGCTTTAATAAATATGCATCACCGATTCTCCATTCTGCTTGATCCTCTTTCATACAGCTTCAGCCCATCAAACACAGCCGTAATCTACAACACCATCAACACCACCAAACCCAGACAATGAGAACCGCCGCTCACTGCTGCTCATCGCCGCTCCATCTCTGTCACCATTTATCATCCAGTCTCAGTGTGGAATGCTTACTGATTTATCCGGATTAGCTCAGGATTCTCAGAACAGTGTTGTCATGCTAATCGCCCCTCACCCATCACGTCCCTTTAGCCGTCGTCTTGTTAGCATTCTGTTTACCTGAGCTATCGCTCTTTTTTGACTCTCTCTATCCGCGAGTAACAAGCACCATGTCGAGTGTCAACACATCAATTTAACAATGCTTACATTTTTAGCGCGCCGCTCCAGAAATCAATAAGACATTTTGCAGCTCTACGCGAAGGCCGCAATTTAGCCGCGTTAGCCTGGCAGTTTAATAAGCGAACATAATGACTGAAAAACGGCAGGCACCAACGAACGCTCACACCGTGTACACAAACAATACCCAACAGCGGGTGCGGTTTGCGGCCGCATAATGGTACTTAAGCTTGTTGTGGGTTTTAATGGGATGTGCTCTTGAATGGAGAGAGCGGAGAGCGCTGTGTTTGTGAACTGCACTCATCTTGAGTTTGGTCGTGTTTGTTTTTGAGGGGCTTGTTTTGGGCTTTGTGTTTTCTGTTCTTTTTTTTTGTGCAGACATGATTTTGACTGACTGTTGGGTTTATTTCTGATGTGTACCTCTATCAAATTCTGATATGTGGGTTATTATCAAGATACTGTACCTTGTGACCCTCTACAGTGGCTTGCACAAATATTCATATCCCTTGAAACTTTTCACTTTTTGGCACCTTAGAACCATTTAACAAATTTGAATTTATTTTTTTTCCCATTTTCTTCCCAGTTTACATGGCCAATTACCCAACCCACTCATTAGAACTTCCCCTATCACTAGTGATGCACCAAAACACCAGGAGGGTGAAGACTAGCACATGCTTCCTCCGATACATGTGAAGTCAGCCACCACTTCCTTTCGAGCTGCTGCTGATGCAGCATTGCCGAATAGCATCACAGCGCACTCTGAGGAAAGCGCAGATGCCCTGTGCTGCAGACATCACCCTAGGAGTGATGTGGGGAGAGAGCGCCATCTACCCACCTGGAGGGAGCAAAGCCAATTTTGCTCCCTCTGAGAGCCAGCAGCTTATGGCAAAGCTGCATGAGAGGGGGTTCGAACCTGCGTTGTCCCGCTCATAGTGGCAGCGCTTTCGACCTCATTTAAATGTATTTTATTGAGATTTACAGTGATAGACCAACACACAGTAGCACATCATTGCGAAGTGGAACAAAAAATACACATGGTTTTTTAACTTTTAATCAAATATAAATGTTAAAAAATGTGAGACGCACAAAAGTATTCAATGTGTTTTTTTCTAAGAAACCCCTAAAATATCATTCTGAAAGAGTAGCAAGAAGAAAACCATTGTTAAAAAAAGACATAAGAAGTGCGATTAGCAAACATGTAGAAGAGGTGCTTTGGTGAGGTAACACCAAAGTTGGCATGTGTTCTTTGCTTGATGTATGCCAATAATTTGACCCTTCTAAAACAGATTAACGTCTTTGTTTTCCATTGTTGTTTGAGAAGCTACTCACTTTATTAGTTAGAGTTAAGTAACACAATTACCAATGCAGTAATCATCAATAGGGGGCTCTTACCTATATGCTATATGCACCCCATTCCCCAAAGGACCTTTTCCTATTACTAGCAGTGCCCCCAACACTAGGAGGGTGAAGGCTAGCGCCTGTAAAGTCAGATTCCGCCTCTTTTCAAACTGCTGCTGATGCAGCATCACTAGTACACCAAAACACCTGGAGTAAAGCACTGCATCCCCAGCTCTTATACATCAGTGAACAGAAGCCTGTGCCGACCTGCATCACACTAGATGTGATGGGGAGAAAGCTCTATCACATCTACGCACCCAGAGAATTCACAGCCAATTGTGCACTGTACATGTTAGTTGTGTACTCTGTGGTCATTGCCATCAGCAGCCAGAGTCCGAGAGAGAGCATACTGTATATGGGTAGACATGCTCACATAAGGTATATGTACAGTATTTAAAAAAAGGAAACCTGTGTGTGTGTGTGGTTCAGAAACCTTCTCCTGGTGCAGTGTGGAATAATGGCAGGCACTCTCCTTAACCTGAGAATATGAGATGAGCTATAAGGCATCATCCTGCAGCCACATCTCTTCATTATGTCATCTATATCAATCTCCGTCCATCATTACACCATTACCCTGCCCATGACCTCTCACTGTGTGGTCATAACCTGCCAGCGTTAACACTCTTCACTGTCGCCTTAAACACGTCTTACAGTCGCTCACTCAATCACTGCATAAGGAAATCTCTTTCTCTCTCTCTCTCTCTTTCTCTCTCTCTATATATCTCTCTTTTTGTTTCTTTTGCCATTTGGCTATATTGGCTTTACTGCATCAAAGCAGCCATCGAAACTGGCTCCCATCGAACTGCCCCAGGAATGGTAGACCAAGAGATACCCCTGTTGGAAGTTTACTACTTGATCCTTTGTATGCATTTCTTCATAATCTGAATTATTAGTATTAGTATTGGATGATTCAAATTAATTTTCCTTTATGTAGGAAACCAAAAAACAAATAAAAATTAGATTTTATTAAATGAGAGACCACTTTTTCCACATGGGTTTCTTTGATTTGACCTAATGAAAAACCTCTGGAATATAAGCAACTGAACTACTTGAATTTGTTCTTGTTTAAAGAAACTGGGTGTGATTTTTAGCAAAACATTCGAAAATTTCCTTTGTCAAAAGCCTTTGTCTGTAGTATTTTATGTAGAGACTAAATTACTGTAAATTACAGTTGAAGCCAGAGAGTAGTGAGTACTGTTTCCTACAACCCAAAAATTAGTGTCTCAGAAAATTAGAATATTATATAAGACCAATTGGTACTTTTGACAGTGTGGGCAGTGTGCCAAGTCCTGCTGGAAAATGAAATTCACAGGGAAGCATGAAGTGCTGTAAGATTTCAGTGCTGTAAAAGTCAATGCAGTGTTTTCCCAGAAAATCTTACAGCACTTCTTACATTTTTCCCTCTGCTGACAATGTTTCTGAAGATATGGATTTCATTTTCCAGCAGGACTTGGTACACTGCCCACACTGCAAGTACTAAAAGTACCAATTGGTCTTATACACAGTAATAATCAAATTTTGAATGATAACTGATTTTTGGGTGTTCATTAGCTGTAAGCCGTAATCATCAACAGTAAAAGAAATAAATACTTAAAATAGATCACGCTGTGTGTTTAATATATCTATATAATATATGAGTTTCCTTATAAGTAACCTTATATTACATTTCCATATGGAAGTGTATGCTGTATGGGTGTATGGGCATGTGTGCCCCCGCATGCGCACACATTCATATCATCAATCTTGTCTGAGAAACACTCCTGTTCCCCCGTCGCTCCGAGGCGTTTGACCTTTCCGAGTCTTTCCCTCTTTACTTTGTGCCTCTTCATGAAAAAAATATACAATATGAAATAGAAGCTTTCAGCTGTGATAGTTTTAATAAAAGAACACGTCGCTTTCTCTCGTCGTGTTGATTCTTCTGTGTCGGGAAGCATTAAGGAAAAAAAAGCGAAGGCGTGTTATCGTCGTCTCTGTTTCATAAAGCAGTGATCAGAGCTGCTAGGCCTTCCCTGAGGAGCAGCATCCAAGACCTTCTCCAGAGACGAGCATGACAACTCCTTCTGTTCTTACAGAGAGAAAGAGACGAGGGGGGTACAGATAAACACTGTGTTTAGACTGTCATGTAATCTATTTTAAAAAAAAAAACATAAAGCTTCTTTTATATGTAAGAAAATAAACAGATTACTATCAGCATTTGGATGTCCTTAGTGATTTTTTTGTTTCTATTGACGTGTGGAGATGTGCTCTAAATGCTGAAATCTGGACAGATCAGTGTGTTTAATAGTGTTTTTGTATCAATATCCATGAACCACTGATAAAAAAAAAACATAAAAAACACAATCTACAGTGACTTAGCCTGCCACTGCTAATCTCACAATTATATAAGAGTGTCCTATAATTTGCAAGGAGCCATTCCAGGCTAATCCCTGTGCTAGCACATGAAGTATCACCCCCATTTAGCTCTCAATTGCCCCCAGTTGACCTGGAGAGCGCTTTTCTCAAGAGGCTCGGCCTCTGGAGCAGCAGTCCCATAGCTAGTTAACCTCAGTCCAGTACAGACCAATCCTCAAACGAGGAGCTCCAGCTGAATTATGGAGGCTTGGAAGATCAGAGGTGCAGAGATTTAATATGTTGGGCCAAACCCAATGATAGTCAATGATATCCAAATGTGGTCGGATCTAGAGCCATATGACAAAGACACATTCAGACAGAAACTCTTCAGGGCCCTATTTTGGCGATCTCTTGGTGAGCCAACAATCATCTACCACACTACTTTATTTGTGTAAGATGGGGTCTTTGGTCTTAAACCAACTCCAAAGGGAATCATATTGATTGTCCAATGACTCCTTTCAAGAACTTTTATACAATATAAAGAACCTCCACAGAAGGGAAAGTTTCTGAAGCTGAAACTCTTAGATCTTTGGCTTAGAGCTTTGGTGGTTTAGTTGCTCTACAAGCAAGATCATCTTGACCAAGATGGACAGTCATTATGA
Organism: Astyanax mexicanus; assembly: GCF_023375975.1. Taxonomy (NCBI): domain Eukaryota; kingdom Metazoa; phylum Chordata; class Actinopteri; order Characiformes; family Acestrorhamphidae; genus Astyanax; species Astyanax mexicanus. Next base: position 13,045,767 of record NC_064418.1, on the reverse strand, counting down.
AAAGCAAGCCAAGCAATACCAAGCTGCTTGACCAGCATGGTCACAATGATCAAGCATAACAAAAATCAACCCTACATGGGTCAAGAGCTCTTTAACCAACTTGGTTACCAGTAGAGATGTCTGAATAACCAGTTTTTCAACCATATCGGCCATCAAAAAACAATTTAGATCATATGCAACTAGCAGAAGAATAATTTAGAAGCCATTCTTGCTTGTTGCAATAATAATAAAACATAGATCACTGAAAAAAATGGCTGAATGAATCGGAGGCAGAGCCAAATATATGCCAAGAGTCGTTACATTAAAGAAAATACATTTTGAAAAAGGATAATTTGAATCAAACCTGAGCTCCATAAGTGCATAACTTACTTCAAAGTTCAACCAAGCTGGATTTAAACCAACCAAACACCAGATCTGTTGATTTGTTTTGGACAAACATATCAAGCTCCACGCCGTAGGGTCAGTAAAACACAGTGCTCTGCCTGGCCAGGAGCTCCCTCGAGCGGGCAGAGCCGCGGGAGTAATTCCCCACTTTGGCAGAGATGGAAAAGGCCAAGGCCTATAAAAAGGGGCTGTCACTGTAGAGGTCAGACCCTCTCTCAGTGTGAGGGTATGGATGTATAGGTTTCACCACAGGAGCAGGCGTGAGCTCTGTGTGAATCCGCCTCCATCGTGACAATGAGAACACTCTATAGCCTGCACTGCTATAGTCCAAGCACCATATGCCCAGGTTATAAAAACAAATTTTACCAGCTGCCAAAGGCAACACACAGGTTAATGCTTTAATCTACTTAAATAAAGATGATGTATTGTCTTGGCTTACTTCACACTACTTCACTTTACATTGATCTTTAAATACAATCCACACACCTACAATGCATTACTATATGATATCTTATCACAAAGCCATCAACACTTCGGTACCACTTTAAAATAAGACTACCTTTATAAAGGGTTTATAAATGGTTTACAATTAGTTTATTATTGGTTACTAATTAGGTTGTAAATGCCCTAAAAATCATTAATAATCAGTGATAACACATACGTAGAAAGGGCAACAATGACCTGATGTTTGCCAGATAGTGAACCCACAGCCATCTATACTGTTGCCGTTTCTACGTATGTGTTATTACTGATTATTAATGATTAAGGCATTTACAACCTAATTAGTAACCATTAATAAACTAATTGTAAACCATTTATAAACCCTTTATAAAGGTAGTCTTATTTTAAATTGGTACTCACATTTCTATGTTTTTTTTTTTAAAGGATTTTCTCCATTAGCAAGGAAACGTAAAGCTTAAACTGTGCAATAGAAAATTTCCTCAGATATCATCTTATTGAAAAAGTTTGACTCATACATGTGCCTTACAATGTGTACAATGTATTCGTTGAGTATTTTACCTTGTTTTTTTTTCATGTATAAATAGTAACTATGTTATTGTGGTTGAAGTAATAACAAATGCTCAGATGTTTAGTTTAACAAGCATGTTTACTACCTTATTATTTTACCTCAGAATTAAATTAAGATGATTTTCCTTTTATAAATGGTTTATTGATAATATATGTAAGCTCTGCTCTGATTGGCTGATTTACAGCACCAGTAATGGCTTTCAAACACTGTTTTTATGACACAGTAAAATAAACAAAAAAAAATACCTGAGGTACCATAGCAACTACTTAGTAACAGCCAAGCAACCACCTAGTATACAACAACATAGCAAATGCCTAGCATCCTTATGACAAATCATGTGAGATACCATAACAACCACATGGTTCACAACCACAGGGTTCATGGTGCACAATTTTAGGTCAGATTTGTTTTTTGTTTTTTTGTCACATACTGTTTTTGAAAATTGGAGAATGTTTGTGGGCTCAATCTCTGTTTTGCACACCTTGGCTGTGCTTTATGAGGTAGAATCCACTGGAATGGCTTTTAGTTAACAGCTGTGCTGAACTCATCAAGAGTAGATTAATTACTTGAATTTCTTCTCCTCTTAATGTATTTCAGAGCATTAGTTGTAAAGTTGTGAAGAGGTAGAGTTGGTACACAGTGAGTGGTACTATTTGAGTAATGTTCTAATCCATATTATGGCAAGAATTATTCAACGTAAGTTAGAAGAAAGAAAGTAAAGAAAAAAGTACTTTAAAGAACGAAGGTCAGTCAAGGTGGAAAAAAAACAACAACTAAAAAATAATCTAAAATCTAAGAAAGACTATCAAAAATGTTGAAAACTGGCTCTCATCAGGACCACCTAAGGAAATGAAGACCAAGCGCTAGCTCTGTTGCACATGATAAGTTCACCATAAGAGCCACCTAAATGCTTCACAGAGTATTTTAGTTTCTTTAACACTTTTAAATGACTACATTTATCATTCCTTATGTGTTCCTTCATAGTCTGAATGACTTCAGTATTAACCCTTAGAACCCCACTGACTAAAATTATGTCAAAAACCATGCATTGTTTATTCAGTTTAATTACTCAGGTATGCATCAATGCACCAACAGGGTTCATACAATGTGACAAAGAGGCAACCCTATTGTTTTTCCTTCTGACCTCATGCTGAACTGAAGTGTTTTTGAGAAATCTATTGTGAAAGAATGGACTTACCTTCATACATATTTCCATATTTCCAGGCTTTATTCTTTTATTATAACGGCATTCATTGTCTCAAAATGAATCCTAATCCACATGTTTACTTTCACTCTGGGGTCTGCAATAAATCTCATGATGTCATTGCTGGCGCTGATTCATCAAAAAAAATTAAAAAATAAATAAAAATAAATAAATACAAAACGCTAAAAAAATGATTTTTTTCAGCCAATAATATATGCTTCTAGTGCTTCAAAACATTTTTATCAAGTATAAAATCACATAACATTTAAATAAACCCAGTAGAAACAGCTTAGAAACTGATGGCCCTTAAACAGAACTTATTATTAGAGATGGGAATATCAAGAAAAAAAATTGCCTGGTGCTGCTCATGTATTATGTCACAGTAATAAGCCATATAATTAACTGTCATCAAAATCCTTATATTTTCAACTAATATTCACTATAATTTAACTATTACTGAAAAGACTCTTGTGTGAATTGATTAACATGATCAAAAACATGATCAATTTCATGATGATTTACACATTCTGGAAGCATTTACAGCATTCTCAAATGATGGCCTTTTTGATTTTGAGCTTTTGAACTTGTTATATCTGTGTTATAGCAAGTGAAATGGGATCTTACAAAAATGGAGAAAAAACACACCAACATAGGCTGGGGTTTAAAGGGTTAATTTACAGTGTAGGGAAAATAAAAAGCACAGTAGCCATAGCAGCCATTTATGAACATCCAGCTAGCAGCTAGCATTAATTAAACCTACTAAATCTGAACCCTTTTCATTGGCCCAGTCAATCTCTATTATTCCACACCTCGATCTCTTTTTTCACGTGTCTACGGGAGGAGCTGAGGATCGAATCTGACATTAATGGCTTTCCCCTTAACTAATAATGAACACGGGTCTCAGATGTCAGCCGTGGAAAAACAAACGCATCAGTGTCGAGCCGGATTTCACGCTTCATCTTCAGGTGGTATTAAAAAGCACCTCGCTGGCTTTTCTTTTCCCCGTGCCGTTCTCACTGAGGGCAGAGAGGATGAGTCAGAAGATGAACGGGATGAAAATGAAGAAGAAGAAGGGGAATGATGGGCGACCCAGGGGTGAAAAAGAAGGTCTGTGAGAGGAGGGATGGAGTGAAGGAAAAAAGAAAGAAAGAGGAAAGAAAGGGAGGTTAAGTCCGTTCTCAGCTAAGCCGGGGAAGAAGATGTGCTGAAGGTGAAGAAGCTGAGGCTCAGAGGAGAGCTGTGCTTTTGTGCGGAGCTGCCTGGCATGGAGGGGAGGCAGCTAAGTGATGAGGAGATTTAAACGACAGGAAGAGAGGGGGATAAGACACGGAAGAATGGAGGTCTGGAGGGGAGCAGAGCTCTGGATTGGGGGCCGGAGGGTGGTGTAGGGGGGGCTTATAGGCCTCCTGCTCATTTTGACGAGGATGAGGTCCTTTGTGGCTTTGTCAGTAATAATCTACGGACTTGACCTGAACCTGTTCTTGTGAGTGTGTATGTGGGGGGAAATTAACCAATAAATTGTTGGAAAAAAGTCTGATGTGAACAATGTTTCTCTTGTTAAAAGTGTAATATATCAGCTAAGACATGTTTTCTTCAGGTTTTCTATAATTTTGCACTGGAGGCTACTAAGTATATTGTCGCTGTCCAATTAAAAACACTTATCTCCATCTCCATCTCCAAGTTTACAAGGTTTTTTCTTTCTCCTGTAAAGTTGCTGTTTTGGGGATAAGTGTTTTTCATTGGACAGCGACGATATGAAGTATATACAGGAGAAACATCTGAGAAATTATGTTAGGCTTTTTTATGTGAATAATATACACATTTATATGTTATAAAATGAATCTCTCAATTTGATGCAAATAAAGGAAAGGCAAAAATATTCATGCTTTTACTGAAAAGCAACTTTCTGACTACTCCATCATTTATATTTGCCTTGCTTCAAATTATATATTTTATGATCATTATTATAATGTACTCTGCCTGTACAAAAAAAGGTCACCACATGGATTTTACGTAACAAGTTATTTAACCCCTGCTGATGCAGGGAGTAGCTTCTCATTTGTTAAACAACCATGTGGAAAGAAAGACACATCCCGTTGTCATGAAAAAGATGTTCTAAAGAAGATCTGTTTCAGAAATGTCAAACGATTGGAAAACACCTAAGGAGATTGATGGAACTACTAAAAGTAAAGTTAAGAACACTCCAACGCATTAATTAAATTAGATTGGGACTAAACCGCTGTGCAGCCTTAAGAAAACCATTTATTAGTGAGGCTAACCATCAAAAACAGCTTACATTTGCAAGTAAGCCTAAATTTGGGAACTCTAGAGCAATGGAAGAAGGTCTTGTGATGAGTCCATATTTATCCTTTTCCAGAGTGATGGGAGCATTAGGATAAGAAGAGAGGCAGCTGAAGTGATGCACCCATTATGCCTAGTGTCTATCGTACAAGCCTGTGGGGGTGGAGCTCTGATCTAGAGGTGCTGCAGTTGGTCAGGTCTAGGTTAAGCAACAAAATGTGCCCAAAGAATGCGGTCAGCCGACTACCTGAATATATTGAATATAGACCAAGTTATTCCATCAATGGATTTGTTCTTCCATTTTCCATATATGTTCCATATATTTCAAGATGACTATGTTAGGATTCATAGGACCAGACTTGAACCCCAATGAGAATCTTAGACATTTTTTTGCACTGTGGTCCATCATCAAGACAAGACTTTGAGGAAAAAAATAATGCAACCAAATATTAAAGTTAAATGAATCAGTTTTAATCGTTTATTTATTTTATTGTTGATGATTATGGCTTATAGCCAATGAAAACCCAAAAATCAGTGTCTCAGAATATTAGAATACTCTATAAGACCAGCTGGTACTTTTGGCAGTGTGGGCTGTGTGCCAAGTCCTGCTGGAAAATTTAATCTGTATCTCCATAAAAGTTGCCAGCAGAGGTAAGCATGAAGTGCTGTAAGATTTTCCAGGAAGACACTGCACCAACACCATCAGATGAGGTCTGACTGGTAAAGTGCACTAAAAACAATTATTGAACAAATGAAATATTAAAAAAATTGCAGCTTGTCTGGGTAATACAGCACTGAAAACTACTGGTAGTGTATATACTGTATATGTAAATAGTATGTAAAATGTTTCTTTAATAGGGATTTACCCTCTATTTACTACATCATCCCCATAATGCCAGAGCACAGCTTCAGCAGCAAACCAACCATGTTTGGACCAACCATGTTTTCCTTGGGATTAAGCGAATCCCTTTTTTTTTAAGCTCTGATAACGAAATGCTGATTCAAATTTCTCGTACAGCAAAGCGGCTGTTCATCTGGTCTTTACCGGATTGTGCACATAATGAGTTCCTGCTTTTCCCACACTGACCAGACAAAGCTCTCGCACAGTTCATCATGACACCATATAAATTCCATCGTGGCTCATCCGGCATGACTGCTCCTGTCGAGCTGGGGAATGCCTGGGAAAAGACAGCCGTGCAGCGAGGCGGACAGATCCAGCCGGAGAGTAAACGGACGGTGAAAGGGCCTTTAAAAATGTTAGAAACCCTGGTGCTTGTAATCCTGCTCTGACACAGGCCTCGCTGTGGAAGCTTATTAGATCACTATCCAATCCTATCATGTATATTGCTGTCCCACAATGCTCTGGGCTGGGGATGGTGCCGGCGCGAATCAGAAAGCAGCAATGTGGTTTTGCGTGCCTTCACCCGAGATTAAAACCATCACTGGAGGGACTGGAGGGGGGGATAGACAGGATTAGAGATCTAGCCGGGCTGTGAGAAGGTGTGTGTGTATGTGTTTATTCAGAATGTGCGATTAAGAGAGTGCTGTTCAGTGTATCGGCAAATCAGATGCGGTTTAGTTAGACCAGCTGAAAAAAGGGTTTCTTGTTTAATCGTTTTTAAAAGCCTGTAGGGGTCAGTGAGGTCAGGTGGACTGGGAGTAGGGATTGTGAAATAGACATGGCTTTTAAGGGATGTGATTGGGAGTCTGGCCACCATTGAGTCATTATCTATAAGGTTATCAGATATTTAAGTGTTCAGGAAACAGATTTAATTGTATTTTGAGGAGTAGGGTGTCCAGGACGTGGAATAGCTCGCAAGATGGCGGCACAAGTGATCAAAGAAACTTTGGAAATGTGAAGATTTTCCTTGTTAAAAATTATGATATCCAGATGGATGGATGGATGGATGGATACTTTATTTATCCCGAAGGAAATTTAGGCATCTGGCAGCAACGACACAACCCAATAAGAAACATATTCAAACATAAATGAAAACACAGAAGCATAGAAATATATAAGGCTATAAAAAACTTACTACATAAGGTAAAGATATATCTGTAAACTGAGCAGTGCAGTAGATGTTGCTAATGGTCATTAGATAATTAACAGAACAAAGTGCAAGGTGCAATGACATTGATTATAAAAAGTGACTGATGTGCCATAGAAATATAAATATAAATATGCATATGTTACAAAATAAAATAGTTCTGACAGTAACTGTACTTGAAAGTAAGTGTGGTGTGGGAAGTGATAGTGTAAAAATATTTTGAACTAAGTGGTTGAATAATCATGTCCATGTGGTGGGACTGGGTTAAACTCAGTCGGCAGCAGCATCCCGTCCCCGATTGGAGGATTTAAAGAGTCTGATGGCTCTCAGAATGAAGGATCTTTCACTGTATTACCATAGTTTAATGTATATATTCAATGCTTTATGGCTATTTTTTTAATAACAAGCGTACATAAAATGCTTGTAGTTCATCTCAGTAGTTAACTAGCAGGATAACTTTCCCGTTCCACCTTAAATAGTGCAACAGGCAACAAATGCTGCATTGATTGAAAGGAAAAATGAGATAAATGTTAACAAAACCACATTTCAGCTCCCCATCATAGAGGAATGAATCAACTGACAATAATAAATAATTAATTGCTGTACCATCTGCCCACTTTCTCAAGACATACTACGCCATAAAGTTGCCATTACTAGTCAACCAGCAGCTAGTTTGCTAAACTTCAGCGCTCAACTGCATCCAACATCCAATCAGCCAGACAGGCTCAACTACAGACCACCACTAGCTAGTAGCCTGGTAATAAAGCAGTGTTATTTATTTATTAATTATTGGCAAATGTTTTTTTTTTAAGATTGTTCCAATTCTTAGGGAAAGAAAGAATTTCACCCCTTCATGTTACACTTGAGAACAAGTCAGTTCTCAAATCACCTGGAGAGTCTGGGTCAGTCGAGTATTGAGTTTCTAGAGTAAATTCTGAGTTAGTTTTTGATTTTCTGGACAGGTCATTCATAGCATTGGGACCAGAGTCTTTGCGCACTAGTCCAGGTCAGCTTTCAAAGCCACCTAGGTCTAGTATCTGGAGTGAGAAGTGAGTCTATGCAGTCTAAATAAGTCTTAAGTCTTGAATTTGTTCTTAAGTTTCAAGTTGGTAGGTTCAATTTTTGTTCGGGTTTGGTCTGAGGAACAAGTCATAGTGAGATTTTGAGTTTTACTGAGTGTTACTTGAGGATCTTTGGGGGACTCTTGAGGGGTAAGGTCAAGATGAGTCTTGAGTCTGTTTGGGGTTGTTCGGTTTTGAGTTTCTGGAGGGGTGAGTGCATGTCAAGTCTTGAGTCTTGGGGGTGAATTCAGGTTGGGTCGTCTTAAGCCTCTGGATGGATGAGTCGAGCTGAGGATTGAGTGAAGGGTTGAGATCAGAATTGTGAGCTAGTTATGAAGGCAGTTTACAGATAAATTTGCACAGAAGTAAGTTTCATTCAGATTGGAACTAATCAATCCACTGAACACCATTGCTAAATATTGGTATAAGGTGATGCTGAAGCAGATCTACAGGTTGTAATAAGAGTATTAAGTACAGTGACATTGCAAGAGGCTGATTCGTGAGGACCTTATGACAAATGCAGAATTCAGAAATCCCAGAGTCTGAGTGAGGCCAAATTTCTCTTCTCTTCAATTTATGAAGTTGTGCAGACCTTGTGCAGGCCTATCATTCTTTAATCCACATTGTTGTGTGTGTACTGGGACTATGTCATAAATAGGTATGATTGTGACCGAAAGCATCTGGTAAAATTCTTGGGATAAGCAAACATCCCTTATATCCCACACTATGTCCCGTGGGACACATTACTTGTTCTTAGCCAATGACATTTGCATTTGCATTTCAGTCTAAGGTACAGTTACTGTTTGTGTCAACTGTAGTTAATACAGCATTCACACTTAAGACAAACTTTCAAACTACCAAGAAGGAGCTTTAATAGTGGAAAAATATGTAATATATTCACTTCATTTATTTGCAACTCCCTCAGCACTACTATTTACCGCATTCTGGCATTCCTCAAGTGCAGCACATAAACACACACAAACACACACACACACAGATAAACTTCAACTCATGAAGATTCAAGAGTTTCTTTGCGGTTTTGTACATGCACCAGATTCCCATTTACCATGCAAATGAAATTAAAGCAATATATCAAACTGTAGACGAAAAAATAAAACAGAATTTGCTACCGCTCTCACCGTTCAAACAGCGCTAAAATTAAAGCCTGCCTTTTTGTGTATCTTTTTTCTCTCGAGTAATTACCACAACGGCAGTTGCAGATGCAGACCCACCAGTCCGCCCGGGTTTACAAAACCACACAGTGGTCTTTTTTGGGGAAAAAAACAGACATGAAAGTAGAAAAGCACAGCAGGAAAAGGGATAAAACATACTTCACACACTCGCTTTACACACCAGGTCCACGGTCTTGGCAGCAACAGCAGTTGCATCTATGGCATTTGTTGCTGTGACAGCCAGAGCATCGCTGTGGAGACCGAGCTCGTTCCCAGATCGGGGCCTTTGATTGGCTGTTCGGGGACTCGCCAACTTCGAAAGGGGCAAGTAGGCTGAATTAGCATGCTAACACTCGAACAGTTAAACTCCAGAACAAATGCGGCCCTCTGTCTTCACACGGAGATGTAACAGATCCTGAAAAGACTGAAAGACAGCGCTACGAGGGTGTAAACGTGTGGAACAAAGGCGTTAACGAGCGCCAGGTGCAGAAAATAACTGGCGTTGGGCGAATGAAGGAGGCGTGAAAGCAGCGAGTAAAGCTTCTACGAGTAAAGCTTCTGGCGCTGGAAGTGGAATTTAGGAGGCCTGCAAGTTTGACACGATACGTGGCATGAGACATAGTACTTGAGATTTGATTTCAAAAACACTTTAATGTATGCTTCCTAACTCAAAAAGGTGTTATTGTGCTTCTTTTTATCAGTGTTAGGAATATCTGGAACTACATTGGACCATCCAGTTACAGACATCATAGATGAATATACTGTCCATAGGAAACAATGGGGAACCATGCAATACAAAAACCATAGGGAATCAAAATATTGCAATGCACACAACATTATGGGTGACATACCAGAGTTCAAAAGAGGACAAATTGTTAGTGCACGTCTTGCTGGCGCATCTGTGACCAAGACAGCAAGTATTTGTGATGTATCAAGAGCCACCGTATCCAGGGTAATGTCAGCATACCACCAAGAAGGACGAACCACATCCAACAGGATTAACTGTGGACGCTGTACGAGGAAGCTGTCTGAAAGGGATGTTCGGGTGCTAACCCGGATTGTATCCAAAAAACATAAAACCACAGCTGCCCAAATCACAGCAGAATTCAATGTGGACCTCAACTCTCCTGTTTCCACCAGAACTGTCCGTCACCACAATAAATTATTGTGGTCTAAAACCAAGTGTTTTAGTTTATGTAGTTCCAAAAGGATATTTCCATGTTTTGTATCCTCAGACTTCTTCAACCTTTAGAGTCGTGCAACCATATTAAATTAAACTAAACTAATCAAAACAAAAGCATTGTGCATGATGGGTAAAATAAGGCCATGTTTTCCTCATGCTTACAAATCAAGAACAGTGGACATTCAGAGGTAAGCTTTGGTCATTAGTACAGTACAGCACTCTCACTGAGACTGGATTAAATGGACAGAGAAGCCAAAGAGCTCATGGGCAGCTGCTATATTAAGAACCTGTAATCAGGTAACAGTACAATTTCAGTATAGATGCCATGGCAACTGTACGCAGTGGGCGGTGCTATTTACCTTGGAAACCGAGAACCAATGAAACTTCGGCTATGACTAATCAACCTGAAAGCATCCGCAATGTTCAAAAACAGAGGGCTAGGGGAAAAAGAGGTTAGTTTATTTGAAAAACGAGCATGCATGCAACAGCTCACATTATATTCCTGTTATTGTTGGGCCAGGGCTTTCATGGTCTTCTGCATGAGTGTGATGCTGTGTTGTGCGCCACTTAACCCAAACTCAACCATGTATCTTACTTAAATGGAGCCGTTGTGAAGCGCACTGTCCGTAGAATGCAGTACATCCATAGAAAACCCAATGGGAATCAGCAGGTTAAGGTTTTATGCGTGTTTTACCCAAGATGACCAAGATGATTTCACTGGAACTTCAAATTCCAACAATATTCACGCACTGAATGGTTTTCTATGCTAAAAATAAACCACAGTGAACTATGTAAGGAAACAGAAACCATAGAAAACTACAATGTCTATAGAAATCAGTGTTGTAATACACAAACCATAAGAAGCTAGCATGTTTATGGCCCATTCACAACTAACCCTAGATGACCTGATCTGCAGCAGTGTCAGGAATATCTGGAACTACATGGGAGTCAAAACAGAAACCATAGATAACTGTATTGTCCATAGGAAACCATGGTGAACCATAAAATAAAGTCTATTGATGACCATACAGTCAAAAAAAAAGCCAAAGTTCAAAAGAAACCAAGTAGAATTCATATCTTAACCTTAATGATCTGATCTCCAGCAGTGTCAAAAATATCTGGCACTTCTAAAATCCATGGAGAATCATCCAATCCTTTAAAAAGGTCATTTAAGAACCATACAGACCAAAAGAAACCATTGAGAACAAGGTTGTTCATACAAAACCATGCAATCCAAAGAAAAAAAACATGCACTATACATTCCATGGTGATACACGCAGTCTGTAGATGACCATACTGCCAAAAAGTTCCTAGAGTTCAAAAATAATTCATGGAGAGCCATACAGTCAATAAAAAAGTACAGCAATATTGCAGGGAACCAGCAGGTGTAGATATATCCTGACCTGCAGTAGCGTCAGAAATATCTTGAACTTTTGAGGCCACATACGACCACATACGACCACATAGTGCAAAAGACAACACAAAGTACAAAGAAAACCATGCAATCCATTGAGAACCACACATTCTAAAAGAAATAATGAAGAATTGCACAGTCTAAACCTGAGAACTACAGTCCATGGCCAAACAAGTCTATAGAAAACATTTAGAGCCCTTTTTTAGCGATCTTTAGATGAGCCATCAACTGTGCACCACACAGCTTTGCTATCATAACTGAGGGAAAAGCACACCTTGCGCAGCTCTGAAATTGCAAAATCATGTACAGTACTAATTTTCTGAATTAGTCATGGGTGTGTTTTGAGCGTAACATGAAATAAACCATCACTGTATAACTCACCATTTCCTTTAAGAGACAGGTGTGTACTGATTTTTATTTTAACAGTGCAGTTCTTCTGTTTTTCTCAGCAGATGAAAACTGACCTGCTGTTATTTTACTTTATCGTATTCTGTTTATTGTTGATGTAAAAGTTTGGTTTGTGCACTGCGGCATTTCCTTGTATGTGCAACACCCCAGGGATGCATGGACGCTGAGTGTGCGGCATGCCTGTGTTGCCAAGATAGCAATGAACGTCTGATTGTTGTCTGATTGGAAATACAGCCATATGAAAAAGTTTGGGCATGCTTATTAATCTTATTCATTTTAGTTCCAAATATTTTGCAACAGCCATTTTTCAATATATTGCAACAGCCATTTCAGTTTGATATATCTAATAACTGATGGACACAGTAATATTTCAGGATTGAAATGAGGTTTAATACAGCGCACTTTGCACAAGGAGAAGCTGTATGGGAGAGTGATGCGAAAGAAGCCATTTCTTATTAAGCAAAATATATATTCTCATTGTGCAAAAGCACACCTCAGGCGCCTCTGTTTGTGGCGTGCTTGCAGAAATGGCTTCTTTCGCATCACTCTCCCATACAGCTTCTCCTTGTGCAAAGTGCGCTGTATTGTTGAGCGATGCACAGTGACACCATCTGCAGCAAGACGATGCTGCAGCTCTTTGGAGGTGGTCTGTGGATTGTCCTTGACTGTTCTCACCATTCTTCTTCTCTGCCTTTCTGATATTTTTCTTGACCTGCCACTTCTGGGCTTAACAAGAACTGTCCCTGTGGTCCTCCATTTCCTTACTATGTTCCTCACAGTGGAAACTGACAGGTTAAATCTCTGAGACAACTTTTTGTATCCTTCCCCTGAACAACTATGTTGAACAATCTTTGTTTTTAGATCATTTGAGAGTTGTTTTGATGAGCCCATGATGCCACTCTTCAGAGGAGATTCAAATAGGAGAACAACTTGCAATTGGCCACCTTAAATACCTTTTCTCATGATTGGATACACCTGGTTATGAAGTTCAAAGCTCAATGAGGTTACCAAACCAATTTTGTGCTTCAGTAAGTCAGTGAAAAGTAGTTAGGAGTGTTCAAATCAATAAAATGATGAGGGTGCCCATACTTTTGCACCGGTCAAATTTTGGTTTAATGCATATTGTACATTTTCTGTCCTGTACAATAAACCTCATTTCAATCCTGGAATATTACTGTATCCATCAGTTATTAGATATATCAAACTGAAATGGCTGTTGCAAATACCCAAATATTTAGAACTAAAAATGATTAAGATTAATAGGGGTGCCCAAACTTATTCATATGACTGTAGTAATGCGTAATGCGACCCTTAAAGTCCATTGCAAAACATGCAGTTCAAAGAAAACATTACTGACAAAAAGAAACCACAGGAAAAAAACATGCAGTCCCTAGTGAACCATGCAGCGGAATAGATATCTTTCAGAATCACACAGTCAATAAGCATCCATACTGTCCATAATGAATCAGTGAAAAGAAAAGAAATGATGGAGAACCATACAGTTCACAACAATCCATAGAGTTATAAAGGCTGTTTTTGAAACTTTAGATTTAGTTTATACTTTAAGCTCTAAGTTTACTTAGATGAACTTAGGTGAGTCGCCCCAAGGTCAGGTTATTACTGTTCATGTCTTCTGAAACCCCCCTGTTCACCCTTATACTCCACACAGCAGTAAAACAAACACACACACACACACAAAAATATACATACACATGATTCAAGACAGCTTTTTTTTTTTTCTTTCTTTTTGTTTTTGTATTTTTAAAGACCGGCCGGCTCCTCAGGGTTCCTAAGGAGTGGACTTTTTAGCGATGCGTCACTCCTCGCACGCTGCGCTTTAGAAGTGCATTTTTCTTTCTCCTCCGTTTGCTTTTCTTTAAGAGAGAACCCATGCTAACTCTGTGTCACAGGTGAGCTATTGCCATTAAAAAAAACATTGCAGTCAGAACTGTAAGAGAAAGGGAAAGAGAGTGCAGTGGGGAAAGTGTAGGCCGTTCTTCCTGGGTTGCTGCGGTAGCCTATTATTTCCCCCTGCTGAAAAATGGAGAAGCGTTTTCTCAGGCGGCAAAGAGGGAAACACTTTAGGGACCGAACGGGTCCTCACTCTGCACTACAAAGTGTATCCATCCCCTGCTGAGTTTTATTCTCTCTCTCTCTCTCTCTCTCTCTCTCTCGCTCGCTCACTCTCTCTTTTTTTGCCCTCATATTCTAGCCCTATCCTTCTTAAGAGCACACACACACACACTCATGCACACACACACTCTCACACGTTTAGATTCAGAGCAGAAGTGTAGAGCGCCGCAGCTTTAGAGGAATTAGAGCACGATTGAGGAGATGATATGGCATAAGGGAACATGCTGTAATTCTCTGACCCGCTTAATGTTTTATTAATTCGCCAAGATAAGAGGGGCTGTAATACCAACTTACATCACGGAGTCAGTTTCTGCCTAACACCTTACATTAGTACCTTTTCATTAAACCACAGAACCAGTTTTTTCCGTTGTATTCCCAAAAGTCTTATTATTAAATAATCTAGTTCTATCTGTTTGTGAACATTGTAAACATAGTTTTATAACAGTATGTTTACTATATAACTATATAAGAAGGTACTGTCATAAAAAAAACTTTATATTCCCTTTCCACATAAAAAAGTACAATTTTGAGTGGAAAAAAGGCCAAGTATTTGCAGATATACTAATCTAAATATGCATACTGGTGTATCTCAAAAAAAACAAAACAAAAAATCGGTAACACTTTCTATGAATGTCATCTTTATTAGCCTCTATAACTACATTCATAATATATTACAATGCATTCATAAGGCATTATAAACATAGCTATAATTTTTTTTATAAAAATGCATGAGCCATTATGGCCATGTTTATTAAGCATTATGACTTAATAAACATCATAAGCTATGCTTATGATATACATGTTAAAAAATAGTATATATCTATCGTTAATAATCCAGTCCTGCAATTAAAAAAAAGTATGTCACTTTACTTGGAGCAGACAAAGACCTGTTATAATACATTATAATTGACTACAATTATTATTATATTCAAGACAAGTATAATTCATGAGTGATTAAAATATATTCACAGGATTACTGAGGGTGTGTTTATAAGTTGGAAGCTTTTTTAGTCATGATAAAGTCTGCAAGCTGGGACTGAGTTTCTTGGTATTGATGTATAACATGTTATAAACACAGCCATTAATGCATTATAATCACAGTTCATGTTGCATAATAAACATGGCTATAATGAATGATAGAGTTTTATAAATATGTATAGCCATGTTTATAATGCCTTATGAATGCATTATAATGTGTTATGAATATGTTTATAGAGTCTTATAGAGATGACATTCGTAGAAAGTGTCACCAAAAATCATTGTATCATTGAAAAGCAACTTTATTTCAGTAATTCAGCTCAAAATATGAAACTCATATATTATACTGTATATATATATATGTATTACGCACAGAGTGATATTTTACTGTTGATGATTATTATGGCCTACAGCCAATGAAAAAAAAAATTAAAAATTAGTGTCTCAGAAAATTAGAACATTATATAAGACCAATCGGTACCAATTGGCAGCATAGGGCGTATAAAATCGCATAGGGATTGTATGGTAGTTTAGGGTAGTATTTGGAAAATATGTCAGTATAGGGTAGTGTCTGGTTGTATAGGGGGCTATAGGAAGTATAAGGAAGTATAGAGTAGCATAGGAAATATATGGTTGTATAGGGAGTATAGGGAAGTACATGAAAATATATGGATTATAGGAGAAATATCATAATACATGAGTCATAATAGCAATTATATGGTAGTTTAAGGTAGTATTTGGAAAAAGTGTTAGTATAGAGTAGTGTGTGGTTGTATGGGGAATATAGGAAGTATAACAGCGTGTATAGGAAAGTATATGATAGTATATGGATTATAGGGGAATATTAGGAATACATGGGAATAATAGGAATCATATGGTATTAGATTAATAGTGTATTAACATGTTATTGTTGAGAATAAACTGTATGTTAAACATAGTAAAATAATAAAAACAAAGTAATCAATGTTATTAATTAATAAAACCTTTTTTTTACAAATTGGTCTTATGAATATTCAGATATTTCAGGCCTTTTTCCATTCCAGTGTTTTATGCACATTTTTACATTTTTAAAAACGAGTGGATGACACTATGAGCGGGAGGTCGCCGGTTCGAAGCTGCCGGCGGTCAGAGGTAGCAAAAATTGCCCTGCTCCCTCCGGGTGGGTAGATGCCAATCTCTCCCCACATCACTAAAGGATGATTTCTGTAGCACAGGGCATCTGTGAGCTGATGTTTAGGAACCGAGTTGCTGCGTTTTCCTCCAAGCATGCTGTGATGCTAATCGGTAATGCTGCTCTCTCTCTCTCTCTCTCTCTCTCTCTCTCTCTCTCTCTCTCTCTCTCTATCTCTCTCCTGTCCTCTCCTCATTGCGGTCAGTGTGTGAGTCAGCTGTTCTGATGGAGATAAATGCTGTTGCCGTGTCTCCCTGCACTCAGTCAGTTCAGACAGTGTCCGGTGCGGAGCGTCTGTGGTGCACATTGGTGTGAGAAAGTTTTGAATAGTGGGATCTGGACCCGTGAACTCCATTAGTACTGGCTTGTGTGTTGTGTAAGGTCATTTCACGCGGACTGGCATGGAAATAAACCATCGATTTGTTCTTGTTTCGGTTCCAGGTGTGTGTGTGTGTGAGGGGGGATGTGTGTGTGTGTGTGTGTGTGTGAGGGGGGATGTGTGTGTGTGTGTGTGTGTGTGTGTGAAGGGGGATATGTGTGGTAACACTTTCTATGAATGTCATCTGTATAAGATTCTATGAACGTACTCATAATACATTTTAATGCATTCATAAGGCATTACTGTATGAATATGGTTATACACATTTATAAAAATGTATAACCAATAATAACCATGCTTATTATACATCATGAATTGTGATTATAAGGCATTATAAGTTCATGTGTATTACAATGGTATTGTTTACAATACCAAGAAACTCAGGTAACACTTTCCATGAATGTTATGAATATGTTATGAATGTGGTTATACAGTCTAATAGAGATGACATTCAAAGAAAGTGTTACCGAAACTCACTACCAGCTATATAAAACCCCTCATGATTTATATTTGTCTTGAAAATAATATTAGTTATAGTAACTTATAATGTATTATAACAGGTTTTTGGTTGCTCCAAGTAAAGTGACAGACTTTCATTGTGGGACTAGATTTATTATTAATGATAGATTTATTATATTTTAAGCTACATACTATAATAAGCACAGATTATAATCTATTAAGATCACTGAAGTCATAATGCATAATAAACATGGCTATAATAGGTTGTGCATTTGTATAAATATTTATAGCCATGTTTAAAATGCTTAATGACTGTATTATAATATGTTATGAATGTGGTTATAGAGTCTAATAGAGATGACATTCATAGGAAGTGTTACCGTGTGTTTCTTTCTGGTCCATGTTGGAGCAGCTACCTCAGAGACATTAGGAGAATGTTGCTGTTGACCTTGCGGGCTAGCTAAATGTGTGTGTGTGTGTGTATGTGTGTATGTGTGTGTCTTCAGAGGTCGCATATGTCCTCGTTAGATCTGTATTGAAGGATGTTGGAGAGGTAATGGATGAACTAACAATCGAATACATCGATCCTCTGCATAATTCCCTTAAAGCCAGCACTGCAGGAACCTCACATCCTCCCCAGAAGCTGCAGTGGAGGCGCGGTATCAATCGGCCCGTGGTATCAATAACCAGCTTTACAGCACACATCCGTGTCAAAGTGGCAGATTTTCTGAAGGCGACGTCTGACGCCACACTGCGTTAAACGCAGACGTACCCAATTATAATCAGCACATTCTAATTAAGGCAATTATTTGGAAGGCTGTAACATTTTGAAAATCAGTCGGATTAATAACGGCACGGTTAATATTAATGAGCTCCGTTGCAGTCGGAAGCGTAAAGAGAATAAGGGAATGCACTGCCCTTGTTCTTCCATGGCTGACAAAGCTGCTTTTGTGTTCTGTTAGATTGTGGCATGTCCTGCATATTATTATCCTCTTCGTTCCTCAGTTACTGTATGTTACTCTGTCTGGATTACGTCATTCGGATAAAAACTCAGGTTCTATTCGGGAGGGGTTAGGTTTACTTGGGGATGTAGGGTAATGTGTTTTTTTATGACCAAATTCATGACCAGTTTTCACAGAATGAGACATCCCAGTATGAGATGGGAGTGGCTACTGAATTTATGCACTGTTGTCACCTTCAAAAAAACTGAAAAAAAAAAAAAAAAACCATAATAACCAAAAGTGTTATCCCCTTTGTTATCACCTTGTTTAAGACCACAATAATTTATTGTGCTGACGGACAGTTCTGGTGGAAACAGGAGAGATGAGGTGCACATTGAATTCTGCCGTGATTTGGGCAGCCGTGGTTTTATGTTTTTTGGATACAATCCAGGTTAGCACCCGAACATCCCTTTCAGACAGCTTCCTCTTGCATCCACAGTTAATCCTGTTGGATGTGGTTCGTCCTTCTTGGTGGTATGCTGACATTACCTTGGATACTGTGGGTCTTGGTCACAGATGCGTCAGCAAGATGTGCACCAACAATCTGTCCTCTTTTGAACTCTGTTATGTCACCCATAATGTTGTGTGGATTGCAATATTTTGAGCAAAACTGTGCTCTTACTCTGCTAATTGAACCCTCACACTCTGCTCTTACTGGTGCAATGTGCAATTAATGAAGATTGGCCACCAGGCTGCTCCAATTTAGCCATGAAACCTCCCACACTAAAATGACAGGTGTTTCAGTTTCATTGTCCAACCCCTGTATGTAGGCTATATTCAACACAATGATTTAACAAAAGCTGCCTTACCCATGGGCACCTTAGCTGTTAATGAGAGATGTGCTTGGATATATTTAACTGAACAGAATCATCTTTTACAGCCATTTACAGACTTTTCATGGCTGTGTTGTTGTTCAAAGACCCTGATCAGGATGAGTAGAATTAGCATTTCTAGTTGTCTAAATGTCTAAAACAAATTTTGTCTAAAGCAAGTCATGAGCGGGCCATGCATATATGGTTGTATACAAAGTATAGAGTGTGTAGGGTATTGTAAAGTAGTAGTATAGGGAGTATAGAGTAATACAGGGCATATAGGGATAGCATAGGGATCATATGATAGTTTAGTGTAGTGCTATATGATAGTATATTTTGCCATAGATATTATAGGGAGTATAGGGTATTATCTGATAGTACATGAATTATAGAGGGTATATGGTAAGATATAGGGAATCCAGTGCTCGTTCTTTTCTCCTCCAACACGACTTACCGCAGTACCTTGAGGTAATGGAAATGCATGAATTCCAGCTATTGCTGAAAATATCTCTATAATATTCATGCATTTCCATGGAATCAATTTTGAAATCTGTTCCTATATCCTACCTATTCGTTCATACTCATAAGTCAACTTATCATGACTTACTCCCTAAAGGTTCTGTGTGCATAAACAGTGATTTTTAATAAACTACCTGTGCACTTTCTACTTTCTACTCAGAATTCTACCAATGAAGTGTGGCGCTACTTAGAGCTTGTTAAGGTTATAAAAATAGCATTTTTTTTGCAGGGGCAACACTATGCCCCTATCACTAGCATTGTGAACCTGTTGGAAGCATCAGCTAAAAGTGCTTTTGACAACAATATCAGTTTCACACTGGATTTCTCCTTTAACACGCCATGCTATTTCATTGAATATTTATGTAGAGTTTACAAGACTTACATGTGCTGTAGGTCTCTATAATTAGTAATATAAACAGAATAGCACTGGCTATTTATCACAGTTTGTTTAAAATGACAGTAGAAGACAGAAAAGATGACAGTAACCTTGTTTGTTTTAATGTGGTTGCTATGGTATACACCAGGTGATTGCTATGACAACAGTTATCTGTGCTGCTAAGTGGGTGCTACAGTGTTGTGCTTTAGATGTTTGCTAAGTAGTTCCTTGGGGTTGCTGTACTATATCAAGATGTTCCTAAATGGTATTGCTAAATGGGATCTATGGTGTTGTTCCAAGTAGTGGCTGTGGTACAGGTGGTTGCTAAGGTGCTACAAGTAGTTGCAATAGTGTAGCTGAGGTGCTGCTGGAGTTGGAGCTTTTAAACACTTTAAAAAAAAGTGTCACTGATGGACTGGATGGAATAGTTCACCAACAGCAACAGCAGTCATGTGACCACTGTTGAAGGACGCTAACACCACATAAGCCACCACCATGGCAGTCAGTGTCACTGCAGTGCTGAGAAGAATGACCCACCACCCATATAATAATAGCTGCTCTGTGGTGGTCTCTCCTGTGGGGTCCTGAGCATTAAAGAACAGGCTGAAAGGAAAATAATACATGATATTTGAGTGTAAAAAAAATAACATCTAGAACTGTATAGCTACACTAACACATGTTTGGAAACTTCTCTTTTCAGGAGTGCAATTTGTTTCCAGAGGCTGGTGAACCTTTTCCCAGAAGCGTTTGGCTGAACTGCTGATGATCAGGTTGAGGGATGTAGGGACCACCGCTCCTCTTGCCCTCGATCCTGAGCTTTTCTCTCCGGCTTGCTCTCCATCGTGCTCTGCTCTCCTCCTCATCCTTCTTTTGGACGGATAGAGAATAGAGAAAGTTGACCCACATCTCACTCGCTGTTCATGGCTGAGGGAGCTACAGCCTGCTGAGTCTTCTTAACCTGGTCCAATTACTGTAGGTCTCGGAGGAACACACACACACACACACACAAACACACACACAGAAACATGCAGTCGAACAGCAAACTAAAGCATGACTTTCAGCTGTAGATTCTGATGCAATGTCAGAACCCGCTCTCGTTGCATTGCATCATCAAACTCCTGAGCCACCAGATTTCTATGCAGTGGCCTAACGAGGAACATGAGCACTAGATAAAGAACATCACTTTATAAAGTCGGAAAACCTCCCTGTTTATTTATATTTTAATTCCAGGTCCATAGGGTCTTTATTATTTCAGCATACTATATATACATAACACATTTGACAGTGTTAAATCAACACTATTGGTTTTAAATTGACACTGAGAATGATAATTTTTGACACTTTTTGTATCCCTGCCCCTTATTTTCTAGTTCAACCCTTTCCCTTGGAACATTTTTATGCACCTTAAATGCTGCAGTTTGCAGCATTTAATGTGGGATGGGATAGTTAGCTAGCTAATGGCATAAAAGTACATTTTTTATGCTTTTTATGAAGAAAATAGCCATAAAACGTTGAAACTACACATACTGCCATCTGGCCAAGAAGATAGAATAATACAGGATAATAGAAGACAAAATGTTCATCAGCTGAAACTTTGCAGAAGTTGGGTTATGCAACAGGACTATGACCCAAAACACTGGACCAACTCCATAACAGAATGGCTTAATAAAAACCAACTCTGCATTTCGGACACTCTGGTTGACCCCCCTGTCAGTGAAAACCTCAATCAAGCACTTCCTGTAGTTTATACCTGAACATTATTCATTGTGGCTATATACAGTATAGTGTATATATAGTGTATTTTTTACACTAGTGTATAATGCCCTCAATTCCCTTAACTTTACTGAAGATCAGATCACAGTTAAGACAAATTTATGCAGAAAACCATACAACTCCATAGGATTCACATATTTTTTCTTGCTACTGTAAACTGCAATGATTCACTCCCATAGATTGGAATGATGACATCTTAAGAACTATGAATGTTGTGAAAGCTATGAAGCATTTTAGCGTCTGAACTGAACCCTCAAATCTTTGAGTTGTCAAACGTCTCTAAGAAACACTGGCTTTATTTAAGAACATGTTATTTTTAGAAGCATAAAAGCAAACAAATAAAACACAAAACATTTGCTATATATGCCACACTTCAATCTTCAATCCGAAGTGAAATGCAGTGGCAGGTGAAAGCATCCAGATTTTTCAGACAGTTCCTAGGCTTGACATAAACTACTGAAGTGATGATGACTTTATTCTTCAGCTTTTAAACCGTGACTGAGCAGTAAAATCATCTCTTGTCCATCAATATTGCATGTGCTCTGAAATCTCTGAAGGATCAATGCATAGACAGTCAACTATTGAGATTGAGAATTTTTATTGTAAGAAAGCTTCTCAGGTCTTTCTAGTAATTAATATCTAGTAACAAAGAATGACTACATAAGCCAGAGGCAAAACTAATTGGGAAATTGAACCCTAGTCTCGCTAAATGAGATGTTTTCAGAAGTCTTGCTCAAAGACTCTTACTAGTGTAGACTCTTATTGGTCCCCAACTGGGGAATTGAACCATAGTCTCTTGTAGGGATTGCAATGATGTAACCACTAATGTTTTCATTAGTGTAAGGACTCTTATTCACATTGGATGTTGTGTATATCCTGATATGACTGAATGACTACCGGCCAGTAGCCCTCACTCCGATAGTCACAAAGTGCTTTGAAAGACCCACATCAAAGCCACCATCCACATCACTGTGGATCCACACCAGTACGCATACAGGAAGAACCGATCCACAGAGGATGCCATTTCCTCCGTGGTCCACACTGCCCTCACCCACCTGGAGCAGAAGGATTCGTACGTTCGGATGCTCTTTGTGGACTTCACATCTGCTTTCAACACTATGATTCCTCAGACACTGATAACCAAACTCTCCTCACTTGGACTGAGCTCTTCCCTGTGCAACTGGGTCCTAGACTTCCTGACCAACAGGCCGCAGTCTGTGAGGATTCACAACATCTTCTCCCCCTCCATAATCCTCAGCACTGGCTCCCCTCAGGGCTGTGTGCTGAGCCCCCTCCTGTTCACACTGCTCACATATGACTGCTCACCTCTCCATCCAGGCTGTCATATTGTGAAGTTTGCGGACGACACGGCAGTGGTTGGATGCATCACGAACAGAGATGAGTCCAGCTACAGGCAGGAGGTGGAACACCTGGAGGATTGGTGCAGAGAAAACAACCTCTGCATCAATGTAAAAAAGACAAAGGAGATGATTGTGGACTTCAGAAGGGGCAAGCATGCCCACCTCCCCCTGCACATTGGAGGATCTGCGGTGGAAGTGGTTGACAGCTACAGGTACTTGGGTGTGCACCTGACCAGCAACCTCACCTGGAGCAACAACACTTCCACTCTGGTCAGGAAGGCACATCAGCGGCTCTACTTCCTCAGGAGGCTGAGACGAGCTGGACTCGGGAGCGCAGTCCTCACCTCCTTCTACAGATGTGTGGTGGAGAGCGTCGTGTGCTCCAGCATCAATGTGTGGCATGGAAGCTGCTCTGCTGCAGACAGGAAAGCACTGCAGAGGGTGGTGAAGGCTGCACAGAGGATTGTTGGAGTTAGCTTCCCCAGCACCACAGACATTTACACCTCCAGGTGCAGGAAAAGGGCCACCTGCATCAGGAAGGATCCCACCCATCCAGCACACGCACTTTTTGTCCCACTCCCCTCAGGCCGGAGGCTGCGGAGCATTAAGTGCAAAACAACAAGACTCAGAAACAGCTTCATTCCGGAAGCTGTAAGACTCTTAAACTCCACTTAACAAACACACTGCACTGACACCAAGGACAAATTACTGTTTACTGTTTACCAACATGGTCACTTTACTTGCACTGAGACACTTTATCTCCACTGCTCTAATTCACATTATCATGCTGCTATAGCACACTTGCACTCTGGACTTCATGTTGCTGAACCTTTCTACTCTCTATTTATTTTTTTTATTCTTTGGGATATTTATCTATCTATTTTGTATATTCTATTTCTTTTATTGTGTTCTTTTTTTATCTATATATCTATTAATAACAGCTCTTTGGGTGTAAAACTGGATCGTGAGATCACAATTTCGTTCCACCTCATGTACCACATGTGATGCGAATGACAATAAAATCTCTTTGAATCCTTGATAGGGAATTGAACCCTAGCCTTCCACAAGGAAGGTAGTGGTCTAACCCAGTATACCCACTTATATTCAGAGTGAATTACTGTACAATAGAATCATGTTACAAAGGCAGCAGAATGATATATGAGTATTGCCAATTCTTGACTCTTGTTGGAGTAGTGTGGGATTCTTCTCCAGCTAGGGAATCGAACTCTTTCCTGCCTCAGCAACGGCAGGAAAAAGGTAATGTTAGAATTCTTACTAAAGCTGGGGAATCAAACCTTAGTTTGCTTTGGCAGTTGCAGAATTTTAAAGTTGAGAACATTGCCAAAGGATTCTTTATGGGGTATTGCGATGAGTTTGGCAAGTGTCTTGTTGTCACCAACCATCCTGTAACTATTTTAGGTAACACTTCACTTGGATGGTCCACTTGATG
Organism: Astyanax mexicanus; assembly: GCF_023375975.1. Lineage (NCBI taxonomy): Eukaryota > Metazoa > Chordata > Actinopteri > Characiformes > Acestrorhamphidae > Astyanax > Astyanax mexicanus. Next base: position 13,021,150 of record NC_064418.1, on the reverse strand, counting down.
ATGCTCAACTGACATTCAACTAACATTCAACTACATGTCTATTAAATGCAATTGAACTGAAAGGTGAAAGTAAATGATTCTCTATTGTAACACTAGATCCAACTCTAATCCAAACTCTAATCCTAACATTTTAGGATTGGGTTTAGAGTCAGATTTAAAGTTTAGGTTATGGTTAAGTGCAGGGTTAGATTTTAGGGTTGATTAAGGGTTAAGGTTAGGGTTAGTTGTAGGGTTCGATTTAAGCGTTGATTAAGGGTTAAGGTTAGGGTTAGGTTGAGTGTATGGTTATGTTCTATTTTGAATCATTTACATTCAACATATGGTTAAGTTGCAGTTAATAGACATTCAGTTAAATGTTAGTTCAATGTCGGTTGAGCTTCAACAAGGCCATCAAATGGACCATCCAAGTAAAGAGTTACCCAAATGGATAAACATTTTAACTGTTCGTTATAAAAAAAATATTATGAAGTCTTTTAAAAAAATTAATATATTGACGACTTACTAATTCCCCATTCTGGTGCTTGGGAAACACACAAGCACCATTATAAAGGTAACGACTGTAACTGCCTACACCCAATTTACACCAACACGACCCACGTGATATCATCCTGCAATTTTAGAACACTTTTTGCATTTCCATCATTTCAATATTCCCTCCTTCCCCAACCTGTGCTCACCCCACCTGCCCGTCCACTGATCCCTCCCACGATTCTCTCTGCTGATCTCTCACCTCACGGAAATTACACTCCCCTCTTTTCCATTTGCCGGCGCGCGTCATTAGCCCCCCCAGCCGGCGAGGGCACTGCGACATGCAGGGCTGTTCTGATTGGATCTGATTGTCTTGTGAATTGATTTGTGTGCATGCACGAGTGAGCCTGTGATATCTGCCTGCCGTCAAAAAGTTTGTCTGCTGACAATCATAAAAACAGACATTCTGAGACATAGACACACCTCTACACATACGAGAGCAGCATCAGGGTACTGTACATGGAGAGGAATATTAATGAGGTGTAAAAGTGGAGGGGTAAAATATGTATATGTATGGAGAGAAAGATAGTTGAGTTTGTGCATTATGAAGAGTGTGTGTGTGTGTGAGGACTTCAGTTTTGACAAGGTGTGAGAGTATGGCCCAATCCCATTTCTCTTTTGTACCCCTGTCCCTTGTTTTTGAGTGTAACTCTGTTGCAAGGGGAAGGGGTGAAATCCTCCCTCTAAGAATTGGGACAACCCTTCAAGATATACAGATATACAGCAGCTATAGCAGTGGAGATCCAAAGTTCAGCAACCTAACTGCTGTTAACTATCCAACTCTAGGCTATGATTATACAGTATGTCTTTAGAAAGGATGCAGGAATTAATTATTAGTGTCCATTATTTAATTCCTCTCTGACAGGGAGCAGAAATTATCTTTTATTAACCTTTATTTTAGTTTATTTTTCCATTTCGCCTTAAATCTTCCAGCCTCTGCTGTCTTTTGCACCATTTAAGTTAGAAAGGGAAAGCTAGCTAGCTAGCTAATTAGCTACTGAGACAAACTAACAAACTACTATCGATTTTCCTTTGCAATTGCCATAAAAACATTAGACTACACATTAAACTATGGTAATATAGGAGTTTTAAAAAGGAAAAAAAAACATTACATTTGTGGGTTTTTTTGATTGTTCACTTCATACTTTTTCTCTGATAAGGCAAGTCTTTCAGTAGTGGTGAGTACTTGTTGACATGGGTCCACATCAAAAAAGAAAAAACAAACAAACAAACAAACCAGTAATAGGGGCCAATGTTTGTACTACAGGGTCAAATGGTTACTAAAGTTCTGCTGCACAACCTTGTGGCAGAGTTTGTTTGGAACCAGAACAAGACCACTTCCTCTCACAAGTCTTGGTACGGTTATTTTGGTCCCCACCAAAAGGCAATTACTGTTTTAGATAATGTGAACCACAGTCTAGGTCTCAACAAAAGAGGAACTCTGAAAGTATCCTCAAGTAAAGTCACAAAGACCATTAAAAACGCTATGATGAAATTGGCTCTCATCAGGTCCCCACCAGGAAAGGAAGACCAAGAGTTTCCTCTGTTGCACAGGATAAGCTGTTCAGAGTTACCGGCCTCAAGTGGCCAATTGAACGTTATCTCTGTAAGACGTATACTGAAATATTAATTCCAGAAACAAAAAACATCTCTTACTTGCTTGAGTATTCAGGTGTGTTGTTTTCGATTTCATTTTGTTTCCTTTTTGCTTCTGAAATAATTTTTTTATGCCAAGGCCTTTACAGACACAAATAAGAAACTGATTGAAAGTCTGGAATCAACAGATTATTTTCCCTTTTTTCCCTTTTTTTCCATAAATCTACAAGTAAAAAATCAATGATAAGGATTTATATCATGCTTCTGTTATCTCCAGCACAAACTGCCACTCTATACTCCAGTAAAGGTCACCAGCCCACGTTCACACCCAACAAATCCCACCTTCCCCTCAGCCAGGGTCTTGTTATGTATCAGTTTGTTTTTATTTTTCCAGCAAATATTCCTCCCTGACAAACTGACCTTATCGGGAAGCTGCTAGGCATTTTGATAGAAGGTAAACTCATTTTGGAGTGGCGCGATCTGAAATAATGTTTAACTCTATTCTACTAAAATGTCAAAGCCAATAGCTGTCCGTTGGTGTCTCGGCCTGCATGTGCACAGTTGTCTTGACTCTCCTGATGCTCCGGATATGCAAAGAAATGCTAATGCTAAGTGTTTTTAATAAAAAAAATTGGCCAATTTGATGGTTGTAAAACGTCAATTATTTATAAGAATTGTTGCTGCTGGCATTCATTTTATAAAGTGTATCAATGTAATAGTGGCCTGCAGGTCATGTTCACTTATTTCAACACATGGAAGACAGGGTAGTTGTCATACAAAGATACAAAAAAAAAATGCAAAAAACTAACAAATATGCAAAAACAATAGAACACATCATAGAAGACCTAGGAAAACTAGATTCAAAGAACTAAGTGAACAGATGGGTATATATACTAGAGAGGACAGGTGGAGCCAATTAGTAACTCGGAGAGAGTAAATGCTGTAGCGTCACGTGATCAGTGGAGTCAGGGAAGTCCAGTGTGGGTGCATGCTGGGAAGTGGAGTCTTCAGAGAACATGTTAGAGTCCTAACTACTGACAGTATCTCAATGGTTTTCAATGGTAGTGGTATCATTAGTGCAGAACAGGAACTTGTAATCCACATACAATTCTGTACCATTTATTAATTACTGTGTAAATGTTAAAAGGGGTTGTTTTGTGATGCCATGCACTTTGAGAAAAAAGGGCTGTGTGTTTGGGTACTGAAAAAGTAATATTAGTTCTAAATGAAGATATTTAATAATAAATGGGGTAAATGAAAGGTTTAATTACCCTGATTACGTTTTTTTTTCTTTCTTTTTAAGTGCAGTTGGTCCTCATGGAGGGCCATTTCAGAGAGATTTAACACATTTGACACTTTTCCTTTGTCTCGAGACAATGTTTTAACCATTGTTGAGATTTGTTTGGCCAGGTCATTGCAGTAATTCAGTCTTTAATTGCACTTGTGTGCAGATCAAAACTGCTGACCTTTATCCGACTCAACTATCAGCTGTACTCTGCAAGTTTGAGCTAAACTTTCTCCTCTAACCAGTTTAACCTGGTAAATTGCTCAAATAATTACTACAGCTATAAAACAATCCCATCTCTGCTGTTGTTGCCATGTTAAACTGCACCAAATGATGCACTATTTAAGAACAGAGGACCTTCTTCTTGTATTTATCAACTTGAAAAACCTCCAAGTTGTTACAGTAACTCTATAAACTGACTTGGATGTGTTGTTCTCTATACCTGGCAACCCGGGGTGTGGAAATGAGACTGGGGGAATGACACTGGGCAGGTTTGGAGGCCCCATCCCACATAAATTACCATGACGTACCACACAATTCGAGTAAGAACATACTAGTTGAAGCACTGCTGTCAGGAGCTGTTGATACTTCAACTTTTTATGTTTTCTTAAAATATTTCTTAGTATATTAATACATCCTGATACATGTATGCAATATATAATACATACATAAATAAGGCCCCATCTATTTTAAACAGTGACCATTTGCAAAATGTGGCCCATCTGGCTCGAAATGAGTGCTTGGACCCCTAAGAATTGCCACTTGGGATGCAGTCCCTAGAAATCAATACGCTCTACATCACTTTCAGCCAAAAAGCATGTTTTATTTGTTGTTTTCAATACCTGAACAAATTCAATAGAACTTGCTAAGCTTTTCTTTATTCATTTCTTCACAGATCCTGAAGAAATCGACTGGGAAAAGCTCTACCTTGGGAGTAATGCAATGTCAGCACTCATCATCTCTCGAGCCTTTCAGGTGTTTAAACCACCTACAGGCTAAAGGAGATTCAAAGCTGCTCCTCTTACTGAGGAAGACACTTTGATGATCACGAAGCTGAGAGCTAAACATCCCCAAAGGAATAGTAGCTTCATTTACAAAGAAAAACTCTGGATGTTTTTAAAACATCCTTTAAAATTGCTCTATATAGCACTAATTACCTTGCATTGCAATGCATTATTAGTACAACATCCCCTGCCCAGGTAGTGATAATGGTCTATATGTCTTTTACGTGTTTCAAAACACACAAGGTGTACTTTTCCCGTGGTTATGATAGCAAAGACACACTGACATGCCCTAAATCAAGCTGCACAGTGTTGACAGCTTGCCTACAGATCAGATAAAATAGGGCTCACAAAGCTATCACAGCGGTTCCAAGTGTCAAGAACTGAATTGAGAAATAGTATCAGGAAATCTAAAGAGAGACACTCAATACACAACAAGCCTGGCAGAGGTAGGAATCTGAAGATTTCAAAGACTCTGGGGAAAAAAAAACTAGTAAGAGATGTGTCTAAAGACCCCAGAACAACTGCCAAGACACCAGTGAATGACTTGGTCAAGTCAGGAGTTGTTGTGTATAAAAGACACAAAAAACTAAAATCACTAGAGCCCTGAACAAGAATGAAGAGAAAAACTCCACTTCTGCAGAAAATTCACCTTTAAGCCAGAGTATTGGTAAGATAAAGAATGAAGAAGAAGGACAACCTGGAGAAAAAAAACTATGCATATTGAAAGCATGTTCTTTGGTCAGATGAGACAAAACTAGAGACAATGTTTATAACCCAAAGAAAAGCATCCCTACTGTGAAACATGGTGGTGGGAGTAGGATACATGTAGATTACTAAAAACCTGACACTCAGAGAAGCCTATGCCTTTCAGTGTTTTGATCAGCACACCCAAAGAAAACTATTTACAAAAATGTCAACTTTTTAGTCTAAATAAATAAAAAATGTACTGATATTATTTGGTTTGAAACATCATATAAATATGTTTGAAGCACTAAAGGTAAATAATATTGGTTGGGGAAGGAGATCTCACTTTCTTAGGTGTTTTTCTCAATGAGTTTCTTGTAGAAAAGTCACATTTTTTTTTAGAAAAAGGGTAAGTTCGTCCCTTTCTAACCATATATGGATTATGTTGATGTGTGAAGGGATTCCTGAGTAATTAAGCTGAGAACACAAGGTGCGATTTTGGATGGAAAATCCATCCGTAGGGTTCTAAGGGATACTTTTATAACCATTCGTTGTCTAAAGGGCCTCAGACCAGCTCTTGGCCCCTAGGCTATTGATTGGTTTGCTTGCCTTGTTGCTATGGGTCTGGTTGGTTCTACTGCTCAACTGTACAATAGACTATCCTCTAAAATCATTGGTCATGATAGCCATAATAACTGTCATATGTTTATATATATATATATATAAATATAAATATTTTAGGAAGGTCTCTCTACTCTTCTACTTCTCCTCTCGTTTCTACCTTTTTAGGCTGCCCAGTATCTACACTTTCCCCACTATCTGCCCAGTCTATCCCCCTCTCCCTCCTATCCCTCACTCCCTCCCTTCCCCGCTGTTATCGTTGGAGCCGGCCAGGCGTGTTTTTGTGAAGCGAGAGAATCAGGCGGAATATTTGGCGGCGTTTCACTCCAAACAGACCGGGCCTGGGCGCATGTAATTGATGCTGGGCAAACAACATGGAGAAAAGAGAGAAAAGAGCGGGAGAACGAGGGAACAGCAGAAAAGGGAGGAGAGGAGGTTAGCTCCCAGATGGTAGCATTGCCTTTCATGATTTCCCTTTCTTTTGTTTTGTGAGGCATTTTTTGTCAAGGCAGATAATGGCCAGAATGTGTGTGTGTGTGTTAGAAGTGTGTGTGTGTGTGTGTGTGTGTGTGTGTGTGTTAGAAGTGTGTTAGAAGTGTGTAGGTGAAAACTGGTCTGGCCTCCAGGCCATGGCCCGACCTCAAAGTTTGGGTTGATTCCTCCAGATGTTTGGTGTCAGAAGGGGGATACTGGGTTTGACAGGCTGCAGCCCCTGTTTGTTTTGAGGACCCTTCAAAGCGCTCTTCTTTATGGAGTGTGTGATGGACAGTGTGTGCTGTTGAGATGAGTGTGGGCTCCTGAAGAATTCCGAGCAGCTTGAAGGAGCTGATGATTAACGTAGGATCAGGTCTGAAGGAGAGACTGCATTCACTCAGGAACACTTTACATTAATCTCTGGACATCATGTGGGCACTAGAGCATCTGTCCACGAAGGCCGTAAAGTCCAGCACCAGTCAAAATTTGGATACACCTTTTCATTTAGTGTTTTTTTTTTTCTTTATTTCTTTATTTAAATTAGTTTCTCCATTGTAGATTAAAAAAGACATCAAAACAATTAAGGGACCCTGATTCTAAACCTGATCAACTGAGATGGTGATTTGAGGTGATTTGGGAAGAGCTGGAGCTTCACAGCTTGAAGGAAAAGCAGCAACTATTGTTCAGCACCTCCAGGAACTCCTTCAAGATGCTGAGAAAACTATTCCACGTGATTAAATGATATAAAGACATAAAGATTAAAATACCAAGAGTGTGCAGATCTGTCCTCAAAGCTAAATGTGCTACTTAGAATAATCTAAAGTTTTGTTCCTGTATAGCTTTAATATAGGATTCAATATTAAATCAACAATGTAAAACAAAACAAAAAAAAAAACATAGAAAACAGAAAGAAATAAAACGCATTGAATGAGAAGAAGTGTGTCCAAACTTTTGACGGTACTGTATATAGTTATCATGGTGCTGTATATAGTTATTATCAAACTATGGCCTCAATAACAGCCAATCAGAATTGACATAGTGAAAAGCAAATGCATATCGATGGAACCCAAAATCTCAGAATTGAACACATGGATGCTAATAATTTAATAAAAAATTAAATAACTAAATAGGATAAATAAATATATAACCCCCTAAACTCTTCAAATAAATACAAAAAGATGGTCAGAACCCCACAGGAGAGAAAACCACCACAGAGCAGCTACTATTAAGTGGGTGGTGGGCCATTCTACTCAGAAACTGCGGAGAACCTGATTGGCATGGTGGTGGTTCGTTAAAGTGGATAAGACACAGCAGTGCTGCTGGAGTTCTTAAACACCTCAGTGAGTCCTGTAATCAAGAGTTAATTACTTGAATTGCTTGCTCACTTAATGTGTTTGAGAGAATCAGTTGTAAAGTTGTCAAGAGGTAGAGTTACAAGTATATAGTGAATAGATCTATTTGAGTAATATTCTGATGCATGTTATGATAAGAAAAAAACTACTCAACTAAGTAAAGACAAAATACTTTAAGGTAATGAAGGTCAGTCAACCTGAAAAATTTCAAGAATTTTGACATTATCCTCATGTGCAGTCATAAATATAATCAGAAAAGTTAGGATGAAACTGGCACTAATCAGGTCTGCCTGAGGAAAGGATATCAAGACTTATCCTGTTCAACAGAGGTAAGTCTTGATTATCCTTTCCTCAGGTGGATCTGATTAGTGCCAGTTTCATCCTAATGTTCCCAGCCTTGGAAAGAAGAATCACCAGAAATAGTTTTCTCAGCATCTTGAAGTAGTTCCTGGAGGTGCTGAACAATAGTTGCTGTTTTTCACCTGGGTAGATTGTTTAATGCTTTAAAGGTACTACATGATTCCTTATGTTTTCCTTCATAGTCTGGATGACTTCAGTATTCATTTACAATATAAATATAAAATAAAAACATCGTATTAGAAGGTGTGTCCAACTTTTAACTGGTACTGTAATTACGGTTGGTCTTGGAAACAAAAACAGTTAACTACAAGATATAAGTGTTTAGCTGTGCTTTGATTAGCTTTTAAAAATTTCCCCCAATAAAACCAGAAAGCCAGATTACTGAACTTTGATTCAGACATGACTGGGCGCCTTCCTGCCTCAGACTCCTGCCTGAGTAGCCAGCATTTCTTATGGTGCAGACTCATAACATACTGTAAATCATTTCTGTGCTTGTTAGTCATTAAGGGTCAGTAATGTTAGATCTAAATAACTCCACAACAGCACTGCACTGCTTTTTCTTTTAAACGAAAACACATTACATTATTATTTTTACTTTTCAAGTATTTGTTACTGTCCAACATGGGAATAAAGAAGCCAGCTTCTGGATTAAGAAGCAGAGCACAAACATAAATTCCCTCAGCAAAATATAAAGCTCTCATCGTCCTAAAAGCACATTCTTTGAATTGAAGAAATAAGATACACGGGCAATAAAAAAACAGCATTATTCAAACTCATGTTCTCACTGAAAGCTTCGTATTTCAGTAAGGACAGATTTATGCGTCCCTCAGTTTCTGAAGTTCTGCTTTATAAGATTTCTCATAGAACAGTCCAGATCAGCCTGGGCATATTTACTGCAGAGCAAACAAGTGAAACATGAGGTTATTTCCCAAAATACTACACTTTCCATTTAAGTTATAGTCTGGCTTACTGATGCTTGGCAGGTCTCAGTGTCTTGTTCTAAACTACCACATCTCACGTCTCACAACTGCTAACTCACAAGCTCCACCCAAAGGTGTCAGAATTATTCACATTCATTACTCAGGTAGAATTGTAGATACCTCAGGTAGAACTGTAGGTACTGTAGAAACTAGGGTTCAACCTTTTACTCAAGTAAAAGACCAAGCTTGACCATGCCAGATGACCTGCATGACCAACAAGACCAAGCTAATTGACAAGCATGAGCTGCATTATCAAGCTGGATGACCAGAATTGTCTTTCCCCAGTATAACCACTTATTTTGTAAGGTAACAATTGATTGAAAACACATATCTGGTCCAGGTGGCACTATAGCTTGTCCAAGGTGGTTGACCAGAATGACCAATGGGACCAGCATTGCCAAGCTGATCAACCAACATGACTAACATGGCATCAAACAAGGCCATTTTTGTGAGAATCAAAGCATGTTCCCAAATTGCATTTTTGTATAGCCATAACTCAGTTTAGCCATAACCATTAGCCATTTGTATAGCCATAACTCAGTTTCGGGCCCAGGTGGCACAAGATAGTTAAACATCATGACCAAGCTTAACCATGTTAGATGACCTGAATGACCAAATGAGTACCAAAAATGTATTTTTGGTATTATTTTTGGTATAAATTGTTACACTGTTACACATATTTCCAAAGTGCATTTTTGTATAACCATAACCATTCATTGGAAACTCAATTTTTGGTCCAGGTGATGCAAGACAGTTAAACATCATGACCAAGCTTGACAAGGCCAGATGACCAACAAGACCAAACTGATGTACCCAAATGTATTACCCAAGTGCTACCATTTGTTTTGTAAGGTAATAATTTATTGGAAACCCAGTTCTGTTGCTAGAGGTGATTCTAGAGAGTTAACCAAGAAAGAAAACCAAGCTTGCCCATGTTGGTTGGCCAGCACAACAAATGGGACCAGCATCACCAAGCTTACCAACCAGAATCAATAGAATGACATGGCATCAAACATGGGCAAATATTTTGAGAATCAAAGCATATTTCCAAAGTGCATTTTTGTATAACCATAACCATTCATTGGAAACTCTATTCTGGCCACAAGATTAAGTTTAACATCATGACAAAGTTTGACCATGCCATGACCAAAAAGACCAAGCTCATGTACGAAATTGTATTGAGTACCAAATTGTATTTCCCAAGTGCTACCATTTCTTTGTAAGGTAATAATTTACTGGAAACCCAGTTCTGTTCAAGGTGATGCTAGAGAATGTTGGTTGGCCAGCATGACCAGTATAACCAAGCTGATCAACCAATATGACTAGCTTGGCATCAAACATGGCCGAATATTGCTATGGGAATTGTTGGGAATAAAGCATATTTCCAAAGTGCATTTTTGTAAAACCATAACCATTCATTAGAAACTCTATTTTGATCCAGGTGGCACTAGAAAGCTAACCAGAAAAACAAACAAAACGAAAAACCCCAAAAGCATTCTTTCACCAATTTCTGAGCCTCCACTATCAGCTTGCCAAATTTCTCCCAAGTCGATAGCGAATAGGTGCCCAGCAGCTATTAATTATCCCTCACTCACTTCCATTTAGCCATGCATTGTCTAAATCGTTCTGATTCCTCAACACCTTAATTAATCCAAAGACGTGAATATAGCAATTCCAACAAATTGCCATTGCCACTCTTCCAGGATGCGGCGCTTCCTGACCCGGCTGGCCCGAGTCATCGTGATTCATGTTAACCTTCATGAGAATGCAAATCTGTCATCAGCGCTAACATAATCAAATGAGAGTCTTCCTTTTATTATGATAAGTAATTGAATAATTACTTTTTTTTCCATTCTTACTTTCAGCCAATTGACCCCCATTAACACTGACTTCAGAGACAAAGAGAGTCGCCTCTATCTGCCTGACAATGGGCCGCACTAATCCCACAATTACAACAATGTTAAGCATGTGGACGCTCGTATCTACTCTCTCTCTCTCTCACACACACACACACACACACACACACACACAGTCTGCAGATGACAAAGTAGACAGCCTTTTAGTCCCTGACATTTACACAAAATCCACCAGGCAAACCTATTTTAATATTCATACGACTACGTACACGCTCACTTCCGAAACAAAAGACGCTAAAAAGGCGTGGGCGGTGTAGAACAGGCTCATTTGCATAACACTCTTTCTGTCTCATGATTTATCTCTCCCTCTCTGAAATTCACACATGAACCCACAGGCTTGTTTTCATACCTTGTCAGGATATGCAATGGAGTTTGTCCCATATGTATTCTATACAGTACCAGTCAAAAGTTTGGACCCACCCTTTCTTATTTCATGTATTTTTTATTTTTATTTGTATTATTTATTTGTATTAATGCATATTCAATTAGGAAGTAACCAAAAAAAAGTGTTAAACAAGCCAAAAAAAGTTTTGTATATATATTTTTTATGTATATTTTAGATTCTTCAAATTTACACCCTTTGCTTTGATGCCAAGTTTGACCACTCTTGGTATTATTCCTGGAATGGAAACTGAACAGCTGAACCATCTTACCTGAAAATTGTACAATAGCTCAAGCAGGAACCTATTCCTACAATTCCAAAACAAGTCTGTATCTGGGTGAAGTTTCCATGTTCTACCTACAGTATGTCTGTGTGGTTTCTACAGGTCTCTTCCACAGTCCAAAAACTCGGAGATCAGGTGAATTTGATATTCTACATTGCCCAGAAACATTGGATACCCTAAAAAAATCCCTTCTGTGTGAATGTGTGTTTGACTGTATTTGACTGCATGAGAGTATGCTGTGTGTGATTGGCTGTTGCTTTTCAGCAGTGTGTTTTGAGTGTGTGTAGATATTATATATAGATTTATTACACCCAGAGTGATCTATTCTAAGCGTTTATTTCTTTTATTTTTGATGATTTTGGCTTACAACCAATGAAAACCTAAAAAATCAGTTTCTCAGAAAATTAGAATATTATATAAGACCAATTGATATATTTGACAGTGTGGGCAGTGTGCCAAGTCCTGCTGAAAAATGAAATCTGCATCTCTGTAAAAGTTGTCAGCAGAGGGAAGCATGAAGTGCTGTAAAATCTCCTGGTAGACACTGCACTTTGGACTTTGGAGCAGATGACATGTCTCTCCAAACCATCACTGATTGGTGGAAACTTCACACTAGACCTCAAGCAGCTTGGACTGTGTGTCTCTCCACTCTTCCTCCAGACTCTGCTCCCTTGATTTCCGAATGAAAAGCTAAATTTACTGATGATCAGTGATGGTTTGGAGAGCTGGTGGATTGGTCCACTGTGTTATATATATATAAGTCAGTGCAGTGTTTTCCCAGAAAATCTTACAGCAGGACTTGGCACACTGCCCACACTGCCAAAAGTACCAATTGGTCTTATATAATATTATTATTTTCTGAGACACTGATTTTTGGGTGTTCATTGGCTGTAAGCCGTAATAATCATCAAAAATAAAATAAATAAACTCTTAAAATAGATCACTCTGTGTGTAAAACATCTATATAATATATGAGTTTCACATTTTGCACTGAATTACTGAAATACTGTAAAAAAAGTAACTTTTCAATGATATTCAAATTTTTTGTGTGTCTTATAAAAAGCTCTTATACAACGTTTGGTAACACTTTACTTGGATGGTCCATTTTATGGCCTTGATGATGCTCAACTGACAGTCGACACTTCAACACTGAATTGAATGTCCATTAAATTTAACTTAACCCTATGTTGAATGTAAATTATTCAAAATAGAACCTAACCGTACACCTAACCCTAACCTTAACCCCTAATCAACCTTAAAATCGAACCCTACACCTAACCCTTTCCCTAACCTTAACCTAAGCTTAAAATCGAACCCTAAACCCAATCCTAAAATATTAAGATAAGTGTTTGGATTAGAGTTGAATGTAGGGTTATATTCAATAGAGAATCATAGAGCTGAATGTTAGTTGAATGTCAGTTGAGCATCAAAGAGGCCGTCAAATGGACCATCCAAGTAAAGTGTTACCCAAAGTTTATTTGATACGTGTCCCATTTCGGTGACTTCACTCTAGTTCATTGGTGTTATACTGTATATTAAAATGGCATTACATTAAATGACTTGATTAGGACTTGATTAGGTTTAAGCCTAGGTTTAAGGACTTGACCTTAAGTGACTTAAGTCTCAAGACTCAGAACCCAGGGACCTGTTCTCATCTCTTTTATTTATTAGTTTAATATTTAAAATAGAGAAAAAAACAACTAAGTGTTTTTGCTCTTGCAGCTTAAAAAAAGGGAATCATTTTTTTTATACTTTTTTTAAGCTGATTTTCCAAAAAGCTAGAACCTCTCAGTCCTACAAATGTCGAAAAACAAGTTCACCGCACACACACCCGGACCTACTTTTCATTCTTAAGGGGAGCGGGTTAAGCTCCATCTCAATTAGTATTGGAGAGGCTGAGAGAATGGAGATGAGTGGAGGCAGAGCTCGTGCGAGAGATATCTTTATTCATGCATGGCTTGCTGGTGATTGGCATGGCCTCCAGACACGCTTTTCCCTCCGCTCGGGAAGTCAGCCAGATGTTATTGATATTCACAAATGTCTGAAATTTGCATTTGAACGCTTAGCCTAAGCAGGCACCCCCCGCAGAAATAACACTGAATCAACCTGTGGCGCACGGTTCACACGGGAGGCGGAGAAAGGCCGTCTGCTGCTGAATGTTAGCAGGAAGCTTGTCTTGTTTGTCTGCTAGTCTGTGCCCTTCTGTTGAGCCTGAGTTTTGATCCTTTGTTTTGGAGTGCGCTTGTAAGTGTGTGTTAGTGTGTGTGTGTGTGTGGGTTTGTGTGTCGGCGAGTGGGAGTTTTGCATTTTTGCCTGCATCTGTTTTATGCACACATATGTTTTAAGATGCTCTGGCTTCTTTTCAGTGTGCCAGAAACCTTAAATACACAGTAGCACTCAAAAGTTGTTGTTTTTTTATAAGAGAGCACTTAAAAACAATGAGTTTCTTTGATTTTACCTAATTGAAAACCTCTAAAATATAATCAAAAGGAAGATGGATGATAAAAAGCCATTAAACCAAGCTGAACTGCTTGAATTTCTCACACGAGGAGTGGCATAAGGTTATCCAAAAGCAGTGTGTAAGACTGGTGGAGGAGAACATGATGCCAAGATGCATGAAAACTGTGATTAAAAACCAGGGTTATTCCATCAATTAAAATTTTCTGAACTCTTAAAACTTTATGTATATTAATTTGTTTTCTTTGCATTATTTGAGGTCTAAAAGCTCTGAGTCTTTTTTGTTATTTCAGCCATTTCATAATTTTCTGCAAATAAATGCTCTAAATAACAAAATTTCTATTTGGAATTTGGGAGGAATGTTGTCCGCAGTTTATTGAATAAAGCATCAATGTTAATTTTATTCAAACTATACTATAAATAGTAAAATCAGAGAAACTGATTCAGAAACTGATTCAGAAACTGACGTGGTCTCTTAATTTTTTTCATAGCTATATATACATAATTTTCTTTTTTTTTTCTTTAGTGTAGAATCGTGCAGTAAACTTAACCAACATGTTAAACAAACCAAAATACAGAGGCTCTTATCTGGGCTGCTGATAAACTTGTACAACAGAGATAACTCTTGGTCTTCCTTTTCCTGGGGCAGTCCTGATGAATGTCAGTTTCATCATAATGTTTTTATTTTTCAAGGATTAAGGCAAGGATACTTTCTACTTCCTTGAGTTCTTGATTTTTTTTTTAATCGACTGATTGAGTCACTTTTTTCTTTATTTAGTTGAGTAGTTATTGACATATTATGGATTAGAACATTAATCAAATAGAGCTATTCACTGTGTACCTGTAATTCTACCTGCTCACAACTTTACAACTGATGCTCTTAAGCACAGTTCAGCACAGCTGTTAACTGAAAGCCATTCCAGGTGACTCTACCTCATGAAGTCAGGTCAGGTGTCAGCTGTCAGAGACTTCAGACTACTGATCAACAGCAACAGCAAGAGAGCAATAAGCCTCCAAAGAGTCTATTAACACCGAGCGGACTCTTCAGTATGTACTGAGAACTAGCTCGGCCAACCTGTCAAAGACTGACTGGTTGTAGACTGATTGCAAGGTTATCGCTTGAGGCAGTGTAGCAACCAGGATAATGCTATCTGTAAATGTTATGCAGCGGCAATGTTCCAGTAGCTAGTGAAGCGTAAAGCTACATCCGCTATTTAGCCAGTGACATCTCTGATTATTAATTACTAGTTTATTCCTCAAAAACATTTTCATGCTAACTGAATACCTCACAATCATCTGTGATCAGGAGCTCTTGTTTTGTAAATGTCTGGCATGTTGCTGTCTTACAACCACCCAACCATTGCATCCATCCATCCATCCATCCATCCATCCATCCCGCCTGGTCAATCTAATTGCTTCCTCTAGAAGTGCTTGATCAGTAAATAGGTTGTGAGATTTGGGATGGATGTGTAACCATGTCTATCTATCTATCTATCTATCTATCTATCTGTCTGTCTGTCTGTCTGTCTGTCTGTCTGTCTGTCTGTCTGTCTGTCTGTCTGTCTGTCTGTCTGTCTGTCTGTCTGTCTGTCTGTCTGTCTACCCACCCATCCATCCATCCATCCATCCATCCATCCATTTATCTCAATTGATCCATCTAATTGCTCCTTTTAGAAGTGCTTGATGAGTTAAATAGGTTATGTGAGATTTGGGATGGATGTGTAACCATGTCAGTCTATCTGTCTGTCTGTCTGTCCGTCCGTCTACCCTTTCCTCTGTCTGTCCGTCCATATATCCATCTCACCTGGTCCATCTAATTGCTCCCTTTAGAAGTGCTTGATGAAATGAATAAGGTGTGTGAGATTTGGGATGGATGTGTAACCATGTCTATCTATCTCTCTATCTATCTGTCTGTCTGTCTGTCTAGTTCTTGAAATCACAATGTACAAGTACATTAAGTTAATAAAAGTCACTTATAGGTTGGTATAGGACTTTGTTACAATTCAAAGATAAGAATTAAATGTGTGTGAATGTAAACTTGTCATTTACTGTAAAACAAAAAGACAAAAAAAACACAAAATGCTACAAACTGTGTTATAATATGGGTAATATTACTTTTATTTTAACTGTTTTATTGGTGTCTTTAGTGCTATACTAAGAGGCATGAGTGTAAGCACATACTTCATTGTTTTTCATTAATTTTTCATTAATCTCAAACCAATATGGCTTCCACTTTTAACATCAACTTCATAGGCCCTAAAATAAACCCCTCTGGAACTTTCCACTATATGCTAAACCAAACAGTTACCGAATAATTAACAATAGTGTCAGCCTTACGGATTAAAAACTGAATAATAAACCTGGGGTTCAGGGGATTAACATATTTTCATTGGTTATAATAATTGGTATATTAATACTTCAGAACCGATATGAATGAGGTTTCGTTGCTTTCAGGCACTGTATTAATAGAATTTCCTCTAAAAAAAAAACAAAAAAAAACATGGTTGAGTTTTGTATCCTTGAATGAAATGAATTGGACCCATGTGCGTATGTATTTTGTTGTTGTCGCTGTTGGTCGCATTGAAAATTTGTCCAAAAATAAGAGTCCCCAGGGGGAAAGGAAATGCTTTTAAAACCATTGGCCTAGTTAATGTTATTTTAATTAACACTACAGAAGTGTTTATTGAGAACAGATCCAATTTCTGGGTCTGCGCTGCTGTGGAAACCAAGGTTGTTCATATATGTTCCCTCACACACACACTCATAACTCATAACTCATTATAATGCAGGCAAGGGATCCGGACCCCCCACCCAAACCCCCCACTTGCAATAGAACACACACACACACACTTGGTTTGTGGCTTGTGGCGCAGAGCATAAATGGTGGTGAGCGGCGTTGTTAGTAATACACCATATCAGGATTCAGCTTAATGCTCGTGACAGGATATAACCCATCGAGCCTCCTAATACAGGAAGTGGGGGTAATCTGAGCCCCCCGGCCAATCAGGGGCCAATCATGTAAATTGAAGATGAGCTGATTGGAGGCAGCAGACGCGTTCCGGAGCCAAGAGCTTTCTATGAGGGTTGCAGACGTTGGCTGATCAAAGGCTTCTTGATGAAGCTACAACACTCTAAAGAGACCTGGAATAACATGATGTCCAGGTGCTTCATAAGACATAAGACTTCCCAGAGTGTGATTTTAGTCTTTAATAACTCAATACTAATGATTATCTCAGGGCTGGAACCTTTTTTGTTTTCTAAAACAATACATTTATGGATTACTCCAACAACTTAAAACTATTACCACTATTATAACTAATACCAGAGAACTAAAAAAAGAATCTAAAACAAAATTATTATTTTATTTCAGGAATCCTCAAAGAGCTACACATGCTATTAGCTGTATTTGCAGATAAAAACATTTATAGCTCTTCATGGATTTCCTGGGAGAGTCAGTTTAGAAAATGTTGACTCAAATTGCATACTTTTATTAATGAAGCTAATAGAAAGTTGTCTAGTTTCTCAGAATAAAGAAACTTAAAGAGGCTGATTATTGTAATTATATAGAAATGTCCAACAAGAACAGTAGATCAGAAACTTGTTATTTGGAAAAAAGAGATCTATAACTATAACTAAAAGTAATATGGTTTTATAAAATATGTATGTATATATATATATATATATATATATATATATATATATATATATATATATATATATATATATATGACTAAAAGCATATCTATTTTTTTATTCACACAATAAGGGTCCTATTTTAGTGATCTATAGGCGAGCCATCAACCTTGAAGAAAAAAGCACGCCTTGCACAGCTCAAAAAGCACAAAAGGTGTCCACTAATTCTCTTAATTAATCATGAGTGTGCTTTAGGTGTAACAGGAAATAAACCAATCAAACTCTGAGTTTGGTGCGTTGATATCTTAACAGTGCAGCTCTTTGCACATCTCAGCAAAGGATACTGACCTGCGCGTTCACGCTGTGAAAGTGCACTAGCAGGTAAGTTATAGTAAAAATGATGAGTTTCTTTGATTTTACTAATATAAAAAACCTCTGGAATATAATGGAAAATGGATGATCATAAGCCATCAAACCAAGCTGAACTGTTTTTTTGAAGTTATCCAAAAGCAGTGTGTAAGACTGGTGGAGGAGAACATGCTAAGATGCATGAAAACTGTGATTAAAAACCAGTGTTATTTCACCAAATATTGATTTCTGAACTCTTGTTATTCCAGTTATTTAATGCTCTAAATGACAATATTTTTATTTGGAATTTGGGAGAAATGCTGTCTGTTATTTAAATAATAAAACAACAATTTACCTAAACATATACCTATAAATAGCAAAATCAGAGAAACTGATTCAGAAACTGAAGTGGTCTCTTATTAATTTTTTTTTTCCAGAGCTGGACATTTAGATGTTACAGATTTGGAACAAAAGCTGTTCACATGTCTAGATGTTGAGATTCTAAGGACCCTGAGATTTCTACCAGAGGAATCAACTGTAATTTTGCCTGCACACTTTATCACCTGGCTGTGGATCTTAAAAGTATAAGTATATCTTATAAGTAGGTAGACTTTATGCACAAGAATTATCCAACCAACCTGAACAACGTGAAGCATATCTGCAGTAGGAATAGGCTAAAATCACTTCTAAACAGAGATCAAGGCTGAAAGACCCCAACCGACTTATAAATATATTAAATATATTACTCGCAGGTTGCCAGAGTTTATTCGTTTAAGGCCCAAATCTTGCTTTTCCATTTGAATCCAAGTAAAGGCTGTGAAGCACCGTAAACATGTTTGACTTTGTGCTGTTTTTTAATTCTGTTTTTCTCACCGAGATCTTGAGCGTGTTGCTGAATGAATCATAAGTGACCTGATTTGGGAGAGGTGAGCAGCAGAACGTCGCCCATCGGTGGAGTCTTTTGTAGAGGGAGCACCTGGTGGGTGGCCCTCAGATGCTTCTTCTTCCTTGCAACTCAGATCGGATTGTGAGGATCTGAACGGCTCAAACTGTAGATGAAAATATTTAGTGAGGGCATATCAGATAGTGTGTGTGTGTGTGTGTGTTTCCAAGGCTGTGGGCGGATGGGTGTGCTCCAGTGTGTATTATCAGATTTCAGCCTGGTTCCTGGCGCGTTGAAGATGACGGTTGATTTACCTTCATTCAGACGGCTGCTGTAGTGAAGAGTAAACAAGCTACCAAAGCCTGGAGAACCTTTCACTTGACCAGAGCTCAGGGCAGTGTGTGTGTGTGTGTGTGTGTGTGTGTGTGTGTGTAGGAGGATGTTTTTGGTCTGGCTTTTATTATTAGTATTCACAGTATACTGTACATAATAGCTGGTTTAGAGGATTGGAAAAGGTCCCACTTTATAATAAGTGTTGGTAATAACTGTGTAGTTACGCATTAATGACTATGTATTAACAGTGTAACTACTGGTGAAGTATGCATTGTTAGAGATTTATTACAGTTGTACAGGTTATGTAAATACTAATGGTGTCAATTAAAAAAACAATATATATATATATATATATATATATATATATATATATATATATATATATATATATATATATATATATATATACAGATTTTGAAGTGTTTTCTTCATTTTTCAATAGAAACTAAACATTTCAAAGTGTTTTCCTATTTTTTTCCAGAAAAAACTTATCTTTTTTTTTTCATTTTTCCAGAGAAATTGATCCTTTTTAAGTGTTCTTTTATTTTTTTTCCAGAGAAACTAATCATTAAGAAGTGTTTTCTTATTTTTCCAGATAAACTGATTATTTTTAAGTGTTGTCTTAATTTTTCTAGGGAAAATGATGATTTTTGAATGTTTTCTTCATTTTTCCAGAGAAACTGATCCTTTTTAAGTTTTCTCTTATTTTTTCAAGATAAAACTGATCATCTATAAGTGTTTTCTTAATTTTTCCAATGAAACTGATTATTTTTTCTTAATTTTCTTTCCAGAGAAACTGATCATTTTAAAGTGTTTTCTCATTTTTCCCAGATAAACTGATTATTTTAAAGTGTTGTCTTAATTTTCCAGGGAAACCGATCCTTTTTAAGTTTTCTCTTATTTTTTTCAAGATAAAACTGATCATTTATAAGTGTTTTCGTATTTCTTTCCAGAAACAAACTGATTATTTTATATTTTTCTTAATTTTTCCAGAGAAACTGATCATTTTGAAGTGTTCTCCTATTGTTTTCCTCTTAAATCCAAATTATATTATTCTTTTCTGATTTTACTTCTTATATTTATATGTTTGAGTAACGTGAACATTGTTGTTGTATTTTTTAGACTACTGACAACATTTCTCCCATATTAATGTAAAATTATAGTTATTTAAAACATTTGTTTGCTGAAAATGAGAAATGGTCTAAATAACAAAAAAAGATATTATGATTTCAAGTTTATATCCATTTAGAAACAACAAAAATACTAATGTGAGTAATACTTACATACTATAGTGTACAATATACATTATAGTAGTATATAGTATTATATATAAATATATTGCAATCACCATACTGCTGTTCGTATTTAATGGATGTAAAAAAAAAACAGCTGTGAAAGGAAGGAAGACAGCAAGTGACATCAGTTGCAGGTGTCAAGGTTCCCACACAAACATCTGGATGCAGTACAGTTTCATTTAAAAGAGAGAGAGGGATAAATCAGGCATTGCGCATCACATGAGAGAGAGGAAGCTTTGACTGACATCAGGAATGACAACATTTCTCCACAGCGAGCCTCCACGGTTATCTGATCCACTGAGAGAAAATGACTTTTATTCAAAACATGTTGTACCATCCTCTCCTGCAATTCCTGCAGGTCAGAAGATCCAGTGAAGTGATGTGTGTATTCATTTGTTTTTTTTTTTTATTTTAATGAGAAAAGTTTACTGTGTATACTGTAAATATATGCACCCATAGAATGTTGTTATGCTTTATTTTCATTTAGCTCTTTTCTGTGCGTTTTTTTTTTTACATTTGTCCTTTTATATGCTGTATTACTGCAAAGTGTTGCAAGGTGTTTTATTTGTCACCATTATGATATATTATTACACAGAAAAGTATATAGGCATCTGAAATTAACATTCAATAACAGTGTTATAGATGAAAGACCCATCACTTTTACTGTATACTCGTAAAAGTTTGGTAAGCAAAAATGATCCAAAGTCAAAATTTAAATTTTTATCCACAAAGAAAATTAGAAAAAAATATTTATTGAGTAAAAATGTTTCTTAGAACATCTTCAAAGTCTTCTTGAAAGTGTCGCAAAGCATCTTAAGAGCTTCCTCCACAGTTTCAAACGGAAGAACCCAGTAAAACTTCAAGGAACCTCAAGGAACACAAGCATCAACATTTCCAGTTAATACACTTCAAAACTTCCTCTATCAGAACATGAATGAAATCATGTGTATTTTTCCTTTATGTATCCAAACCCCTCTAAATTCACAACTTTCCACCCTGCATGGAATCATTCCCAATCGCCACCCAACCCTACCCAAATATTTACCAAGCAGCCCGCAATTAACATGGACGGAATCGAGCTTCTTGTGAAGAACTCGGCGCTTGGCAGCTCTGATGTGTGTCAAAACCTCTCCGAGACGTTTATATTTGTGGCTTTGAGCCGCAGTCATTACAGAGGGTCATGTGATCCAGCCGTGCACTGGGATTGGAGGTCAGCTACTTAGGAGCCCCGGCGTGTTTACGTTGCGGCTAACGACAGCGCGCGGCGCTAATCTTGTGCGTGTGTGCACGCCTTCGCTGCGGCCAGTGCCAACGCTAACATTTAATCCTGATTAATCCCCATTACTCGCTAAAACGTGCTCTCGCTCCTGCCTGGAGCCGCCGGTCTAGTCCTGCTTATGCACCCTTCCATCCACTCGGCTAGTCGTGAGTCGGCGGCTAATCAACTAGCATAAATAAACGTCTGTGCGGGCTTTGCCTTTGCCTTTGCTGTTTTTGAGGGAAACTGGAAGAAGAAAGGAAAGCTATGAAAGAAAAGAAAAAAAAAAGTTTGGATACTTTTTTGTCTGGGGATTGAAATATTTTTTTTTCTTCTTTTTTTATCTCTATTAGTTTGTAAGCACTAAGCACTAACAGAAATGAGCTTCCAATCCTGAGTTATTGTAGTTTTCCTTCCTTTCGCTTCTTACGAAACTGATTAAACAACGACGGCCTCTGTCGTTTTGTGGCGTCTTCGTCTCTGGGCGAACCCAATGCGGTTTTGTATTGGGTAAACAGTTTATAATGAAAGCGGATTGACGGCGGCGGCGGGGGGGGTTGTGTGGAGGTTTTCCAACTGTGGACTTGCTGGAATTCACCTTGTTGAAGCTGTGGAAAGCCCACCCGCCCGCCTGCCTGCCTGCCCACCTTCCCCAGACTCCCTTTCCCTCACTTGCCTTGCTCTTATTTTCTCGGTTCTGCTTGACTTCCATTAATATAGAGCCCATCTGGCTTTCCAGGGGATACTCAAACAGAAACCCCATCAAGTCCCAGTCAAAACCATATGCTGCTGCTTCTACTGTAGACCGGGGAAGACGAAAAGCATTTAATCAGCAATGAATGAGAGGCTAAAGACGGTCTGCATGTGGGGCGCACGACCCAAGCCGTTTTATATTGATGATCAAACTGATTGGGGGGCGTCTGAAAGAGCCAGGAAAGATCTGGAAGCTGCTCGAATATTCAGTAGGCCTCTCAAGATAAACTGTCCAAGAAATGATTGCGATAAACAGTGGAATTGTAATTTAAATATACACTACTGGTCAAAAGTTCTGTCCATATTTTTAGATGTCCAGAAGCTGTGCTGTATTGCCCAGTGAGCTGTTTTTTATGTTTATTTTTCTCATCTTAGCAATGACTTTATTACTGCACGTCACCTGTCAGACCTCTAATTCTTTTCTTCACTGCTAAAACTAACACTTAGTCCAGTGTTAAGCTGATAAAGACTAAAACTGTTGCCATGTGGATCAGCCAGACCTGACTCTTCCTCCTGTAGCAGTTTTCTCTAGTTTCTAAGAGTCTTTTGAAGGTGTAGGAAAGAGTACTTACCACTATCTGGCTTCTGTAGTCTGTCATTTCTCTAATAAAACTACTTTTAATAGTTACAGAGTTTTTTTAACTTTCTAAACTTTTGACATTTTTAAAAACCCATTTTAGTTTCAGCTTTCAGTTCATTTGTTCCCCTAAAGGCCCTGACAGTATTTGCCATCAGCAGCTAGCGCAATTGTCCATGTTTTTCTCTCTGGGTGGGTAAAATTCTCTCTCTCAACACTTTACTCTTAATACGATTAGCTTTACTAAAGACAAAAGCTTTGTTAATGGACAGTTTTAAAATCCATTTCAGATTCAGTTTTCTGTCCATTTGTTTCCCTTAAAGGCCCTGGCAGCTTTTGCAATCAGCAACCAGTGTCTAAGAGAGCGCAACTGTCCATGTTGTTCTCTCTGGATGGGTAAAATTCTCTCTCAACACTTCACTCTTAATATGATTAGCTTTACTACAGACCAAACTTTGTAAATGGACATTTTTTAAAAATCCATTTCAGTTTCAGTTTTAGTTAATTTATTCTCTTTAAAGGCCCTGCCAGCATTTGCCATCAGCAGCCAGAGTCCGAGAGAACGCAATTGTCTATGTTGTTCTCTCTGGGTGGGTAGATGACTCTTAGAGTGATGTTGGCCGACACAGGCATCTGTTGGCTGATGAATTGGAACGGTTGATGCAGTGCTTTACTTTGAGTTTTGGTTGCCTAGTGCATCAGCTTTAGTTGGAAAAGTGGTGAAAATATGGTGACTTGCCTGACATGTATCAGAGGAGGCATGTGCTAGTCTTTACCCTCATAATGTTGGGGCATTACTAGTGAGAGGGAGTCCTAGTGAGTGGCTGGGTTAACTGGTCAAGTGGTACCATTATTGATATATTGATCATTGGACTCAACCTTAAACAGAGAGCAGAGAGCAGATGAGGGAAGAGGAAATCTTGACTCTTGAAAATAAACATCTCACCAATACAATGGGTGATATGGAAGTCTGCAAAAATTATAATGTTCATTTATTGTACTTTTAGACCACATTTATTTCTGACCCTGCAATGTAATTAGCTGAGAGGAGTTTTATGAGTGACATTATCAGCCGGTAATGCACTGTAACTGAAGCTCTCCATGTATTACTCCGCCACATACTGGTAACCTAGCAATGGTTTAGCCCTTGTAGAGCAGCGACAAACAGAGCAGCAATGGAACTATTTTAACTTGTGGAGTTTTTATAACCAAACAGATCCTATTTTCTCACTCTCTTTAACTCAAAATCTTTCAGTGAACACAATTAATTTAACTGTGTTAGAATCTCAATAATACCTCATGCCTACAAACACAGCACAGCAGTGCTAATATTACATTTTATAGCACGAACCTCAATTTATTAATTATATTATTAATGTGTATTATCAATGTATTATCAGTGTATTATCAATGACATCATTATCCCAAAAGAACCCATGGTGGCATTTGTGTCACAGACCCTTTAAAGATCGTGGAAAGTTGCTTACAGCACTTTGTCCATCATTTTAACTCACAAGTTCCTCTTTTACAGAATGCAGTTGTGCTGGCTTGAGTGCTTGAGATAAACTAGCTCCTTTTAAAAGTGTGTTTTTTGCTTCTACAGATCTTTTTTTCAGTCAGCTTAACCATTAAAATGCTTTATTGAAATGAAAAAAGTGCTCAGGTGTCTCTGTATAGCTCTTTTTTAATGGACTGTTTTAGGGGTGTGTCCAAAATGACCGGATTCCAGGTTTGCTCATGAATATTCATACATGCAAACAGCATGCAAATATCTCTCCTCTGATTGGCTAGGAGCACTGCGACGCCCCTCCACCGCTCTGCCGCTCACTGCCTCCCACCTCCTAACTGATGAGCGGTGATGTTGCGTCGCTTCAGCTCCGCCACTGGGAGTTTCTCGAGCCAAGGTGGGCTGGTCTGTGAGTTTCTGCCTACGTAGGCAGAAAGATAATTCAAAATTCACCCGTTTTTCGGAGGGGGGGAGGGGGGATTTCTTTGCTTAGCTCCTGCAGACAATGGGGGCTGCAAAACAGTTTAATGTGCAGGTGTACACATTCAACTCGGAGAGACCTACTGTATTCCACAAAAAACAAGAAAAATCGGATTTTCGCGGAAGGTGACCTTTAAAAAAAGAAATCACTGGTAATATGGTGTAATATTTGAGTAGCTGTTTTTAGGCATCTCCTGCTACTGATGCATTTTGTCTGTGTGTCACAATATTGTGCATTGTGAAAATATGAAATATGTAAAAATACAGTACAGGCCAAAAGTTTGGACACACCTTCTCTTTTTCAATGTGTTTTCTTTATTTTCATGACTATTAACATTGTAGATTCTCAATGAAGGCATCAAAACTATGAATGAATACATGTGATGTTATGTAAATAATAAAAAAGGTGAAATAACTAAAAACATGTTTTATATTCTAGTTTCTTCTAAATAGCCGCCCTTCGCTCTGATTACTGTTTTGCACACTCTTGGCATCATTCTCTCAATGAGCTTCAAGAGGTGGTCACCTGAAATGGTTTTCCAACAGTCTTGAAGGAAGGAGTTCCCAGAGGTGTTTATTAGCACTTGTTGGCCCCTTTGCCTTCACTCTGTGGTCCAGCTCACCCCAAACCATCTTCATTTTGTTAAGTACAAAACTCCACGTGTTCATTCATAGTTCTGATGCCTTCAGTGAGAATCTACAATGTAAATAGTCATGAAAATAAAGAAAACGCATTGAATGAGAAGGTGTGTCCAAACTTTTGGGCTGTACTGTATGTAAATGTCATAGAAAAATATATATTTTTTTATCATATAATCCTTGCCTACGTCCTAAACTCAAGGTTGTAAAGTCGAGAGTTACAACCATTCATGAATCGCAATAGCGAGGTCCATGAATCCGTACCTTCTGGCTCGGCTGCCTGCGGTCTGCTGGCTTTGCCTGACTGAGCAGAAGAAGTTCAGAAGTGTTATGGAGCAAAGATTTCGCTTACGGAGTTAAACCGGCCTCTGCACTTTGCCAAAGGCACTACCTTGTCACCGGTAGATTAATGGGGTTTATTGTACCCCATGCAGGGTAGAAGGTCCGGTGGGGGACCCTGAGGTTGACATGTCTTCTGCAAGTGACCTCATTCGCTGAGCAAACAGAACAGCCCGTTCACAGATTTCCATCCTTTCCATCCAGACTCAGAAACATAGTCAAGTCAGGGGGGACTAGCGTTCAATAAGTATGTAGTCAGGGCTGATTGTGGGCTGATACAGCAGAACGGATACTAGTCCGGGGTGCTAGGACATCGGGAGACTACTTTTGGACTGTGCTGACCATTGTATCGTACACTGAAAAAAATGATAAAT
The DNA here is from genome assembly GCF_023375975.1 of Astyanax mexicanus. Taxonomy (NCBI): domain Eukaryota; kingdom Metazoa; phylum Chordata; class Actinopteri; order Characiformes; family Acestrorhamphidae; genus Astyanax; species Astyanax mexicanus. The sequence continues at coordinate 12,994,809 of NC_064418.1, read as the reverse complement.
TAAAAAAGTAAAATTTACTTAAAAAAAAGTTTCGCAGCTCTCTGCATTTGCTTTTTTAAAGTAAATTGAATTACTTAAATAGTATACTAAAAAGAATGTATTACATGCCATCCATGTGTTGAGACAGTGTAATATGTGTGTTTTAACTAAAAATATTTACATTTCAGGACTTATAATATATTATATATCATAAATTATTTGAGTAATATTGTATAAATTAAGTAACTGTAATAAGGTAATATTGTTTGCAGAAAGAAAGGATTGACTGAAGTTCAGTTCACTTATTTACTCTATGTAACATTTAAGCCTTGAATCCGAGTTGAAGTTACTTAAATTTATTTAAAATTAATTTACTTAAAAAAAAGCAAATGCAGAAAGTTGCCAAACTTTTTTAAAGTAAATTTTACTCATCATTTTTTTCAGTGTAGATCATAAAGGATACAGCTTGTGACATCATTAATAAGTTGGTGCTTATGGGTGTAAATCGATACTCTGTGTTTTTTAAAACAAAGCAGTTTCATAATAACACGATCAGAAACCACCTATTTACTCATTTACAGTAATAGCTCAGACATGGAAACAGGGTCAAAAAGGGTCAATAAGATCAAAAAGGCAAAAACTGAGAGAATAGTTTAGATAAAATGGGTTAAAAATCAGAAATAGATCAGTGCATAGAAAATAATGCAACTAACAAGGTTGGCAATCCTTTGCAAATTCACAGATGAAACTTGTTAAACCTCTATAAACGTGTTAAGTTTGTCATGGTATGGGGCATTCTGGGAAAAGTAGTAAATTGGCCTCAACAAAGATGAAGGGATAACTTGGGTTGGTGGCACTATCCTTTCTAAGATTTATTTAACAATTTCCTTCATAAAAAGGAAACATGACACCCTGTCCAGAGGTTTTTCCTGCCTTAATAACTCAACACCACAACTCACCCTCTGACAGGGAAAAAATATATAGGAAAATAATTAAATTAAGAATTGGCAGTTCTGAATTAAGCTCCCTATCACCTTGTATCACCTTGGGATAAACGCCCCTTTAAGAAAGAAAACTTCTATCAACTTCCGTCAGTGACATCACAAACTCAAACTTAATACTGTTTTATTTTCAACAGACTAAAGACTCTAAAGACTCTGTTTAGCCAATAACAATATCAATTCTATTTTTTTTTTTATGTTTTGATGGACAACATGCACAGTATATAGGTAATGACCCAAAATCTTCCCAAGCCTGTATTTTATACTATTATTATTCTAGAAGCCCTACATACAGTAAATGTAATTGTAGCTGAATTAAACAGTTTTGTTTTAACCAGTTTAGGTACATTATGTTGGGTTTGGAACAGAAGAATGGAAACATTAAAATATTGGTTCTGCTTTGAGAGAATCTCTAGGCCCATGGTTGAGGAGGCTGCCAAACCCACGACTGAAAAAAAAAAAACACTTTTCCTGTGTTTGGGAAATTGCTGAGGGGTGGAATGTATAGTTCTGTCAAGGGAACCTCATTTGCATATGTCTGTACTGCAAGGGTGGGGACTCTTGGAAGCCTACGTCCTTAATTGATGAGTTGACGGTTTTATGTCTCGGGGTCTTGGCGATAGATTAATGTGGTGTCAGGGGTAAATGAACATGGTGTTTATTGCTCCATGTAGAGTAGAAGCTTGGGGGACCTTAAGGTCAAGTGACCTCACCCGGAAAACTCAGCAGTCCCTGAGAAAACAGTACCGATCCACAGGTCTCCACACTCCAGACAGACTTGAAAGAAAATGTAATTGGGTCAAAAAGGACAGTCTATGATTCTAGAATGTGCATAGCAGATTTCGGGAGATGGATAATCTGGAGTTAGAGAAAAATGTGATAAGTTTTTGAGTTACCGTATTTTCCGCACTAAAAGGCACACTTAAAATCCTTTAATTTTACCAAAAATCATCAGTGTACCTTATAATCCAGTGCGCATAAGTAGTAGAAAAGCCACTCTGCTGAAGTGCAGCGTTATAAAGGAGTTTCAGTGAGGTTTCTCCAGTCCAGAGACTGGAGCAATATTAGCATTAGCAGCTAACCGTGCTAAGCTCTTGCACTTTTGCCATTTAGAGACAAGTACTGTAGCCTGTGAGTTTGCCATGTTAAAACAAGCTACGTGGGACAAACTGCTAGCTAATATCGCCCTGACTTTCCAGAACACTCACGGTTCCTCAGTGTAACACTGTCAGTTGATATAAGCCGCTAACCCCTAGCACTAGCGCTTAGGTGCTTATGCCAATGCTGCAGCCTTAGTGCTGGAGAAATTTGGGAATCTAAGCTAACTGTAAATAAACAAAAGTTCTTTACTTTTAGAATGTGTTTGCCATATAGAGCCCTACACAGCTCTAGAAAAAAGCTCTAGAGACCACCTGAGTTTCTGAATCAGTTTCTCTGATTTTGCTATTTATAGGTATACGTTTGAGTAAAATAAACATTCTTGTTTTATTCTATAAACTACAGACAACATCTCTCCCAAATTCTAAATAGAAAAATTGTAATTTAGAGCATTTATTTGCAGAAAATGAGAAATGGCTGAAATAGCAAAAAAGATGCAGAGCTTTCAGACCTCAAATAATGTAAGGAATACAAGTTCAGAAATCAGTTTTTGGTGGAATAACCCTGGTTTTAAAAACAGATTTCATGCATTTTGGCATGTTCTCCTCCACCAGTCTTACACACTGCTTTTGAATAACTTTATTCCACTCCTGGTGCAAAAATTTAAGCAGTTCAGCTTGGTTTAATGGCTTGTGATCATCTATCTTCCTCTTGATTATATTCTAGAGGTTTTCAATTTGGTAAAATCAAAGAAACTCTTCATTTTTAAGTGGCCTCTTATTTATTTTTTCCAGAGCTCTATAAAGGTTGTCTGTCTGGCTACAGTGTTGTAGGCTATAAGAGCAAGTTGCAGTTGTTTTTCCCTACTGCAAAGTGTGTCCTCATGCTGGCTGAGAACTGTGGTTAAAGAGTTAAGTTCTAACTCCTGAAAAGAGGCAGACTTTGCTGTATGTAGCACATGGTCCAGGACACATGAAAGGCTGTGTCCTCAGTCAATAGGCTCCTCAGCCTCCTGCCAACCCATCCCAGGGTTCACTCTTGTGGGGAAGTGACAGTTCCGTGTCTGGGAGCCTTGTCAGACACGGCTGGGGCTCTAGGAGTCAGGCAACATGGCTTCAGAGATAAGCCCACCTCTGTCTGCTTCAGTGCCGGGCAAGACCAGCCAGGCCTAAACCTCCGAGAACTTCAGACCCGCAAAGCATCAATGGCACGCTAAGCCTGGCGCACTCCTCCTCGGCATTCTCTCCGAGTCCATCCCTCTTCCTCCTCCTGTTTACTGAGGAGATAGCAGCTGTTCTGATTGGTGCATGATGGAATAGTTGCTAGGTTACACTCTCTGTGTGCAAAAAAGATAACCGTTGACCCTCTGCCAAGACGAGCTCAGTGGATTTTTCCTGTACTCACTTGCTACTCCGGCATGCTGGGATGGCTCGACCGGCATTTTCATAGAAACCATATGCTTTACCTTTTCAGAGTTATTATTATTATCATAGTCTTGCGTAAACTATTTTGAGGCTTCATAACTAAGATAAAGAGACAGCTGTGGTAATAAAGCATTTATTACACTGGTATTCAGAGACTTGCTATGATGCAAGGTCTCTAATATTCTTCTGTGTGTCTTATTGTTTAATTAGACTCAATCGTTAATTAGCAAATTTAATGGGTATGTTTATGTAGTGGATTCAAGACACTGTGCTAAACACTGGCCCACTAGGCCAAGAGTTGAAAAACCTTTCCATACACTTTTTACAGTTTCTGTTTTAAAGTGTTTGAAGGGATATATTTTGTTGAAGAACCACCACAAATATATTAAGTGTTCAACAAATATGGTAGTTTAGTATAAGAACAACACATTCACAATTTTTTTTGTAACATATCGTTTCTTCTTTAGTTTTAAGCTAGGTAACTGTCATATCAATGCATGTCATGATTGCTAAGGATAAGCCCTGACTCTTTGGTGCTTAAAGACATAAAAAAGATCATACTGACCAGAGAAGGGCCTACAAAATAATGATAGCCACTAGGGCTTCAATCAATAGTTAATATAATCAACATTGTTGACTATTAAAAAAAAAAAGGAAATTCGCCATTAGTTGCCGGAGCCATGAGAAAGCACAATTGGCACATCTTGCTCTTTCTGGGTGGGTAGATGGCACTCTTTCCCCTCATCACTTCTAGGGTGATGCTACTCGGAAATGCTGCATCAGCAGCAGTTTGAAAAGAGGAGGTGGCTGACTTCACATGTATCAGAGGAGGTGTGGGCTAGTCTTCACCCTCCTTTTGTTGTGACATCACTAGTGATGTGGGATATACAGCTGAGTAGCAGCTGTATGGGTGAAACAATTGGCCTAGCTAAATTTGGAGAAAAATTGGCAATGCTTACACTTTTATCCATATTATTTAAATCATACAACATTTTCCAGCAGAGGACACTGATATGCAAGTTCACACTTTTGCATTTTGGTGTGTGTGTATGTGTAACAAGCGGAGGTGTATGCACGTTGAGAGCATGCCTGCATTGCCAAGATAGCAATGAACGTCTGGTGGTTGACTGTAGTCTAGGTTAATTTCAGTCAGTGGCGCATCTATGGTTTCTTTTGCCAAGATAGCAATACGCAAGAAATTTACCAAAACACATCCCTTTCAGACCACTACGCTCATCAACCTAGAAAAAAACTTCAATTGGTATTGAAATGGTGTAGGTGTAAGGCATGAAAATACCAAACTAAACATATTGATCACCTACTTTAGAGAGGTAAGAGGGGTCAATGGTTGTTTGTCAGACTATTCCTATTCCTTTAAGTTTGTGCCAGTTTCTTATGTTCTACTTCTACCCCTCCTCTGTTTTTGCTTCAGTCTGGTAACCAAGCCTCATCGTCGTCTTCACTCTCTCTCACTTCATAAATAAACCCCGTCTGCCAGTGTCTGTTCATCTGTCACTCCGCTGCTCTCCACGCCTCCATCTCCAGAAGCGGCCACGCTCAATTTCCCCCCCTCAGCTGACCCCGTCTGCGGCCAAGAAACTCCGGCCCGGTGTCTCTCCTTTGCTCCACCTTTCCGTCCTTCCCTCCATCCGTCTTCATAAAGCCTCTGCTGTGGCGTTCCTCAGCCTCCGTTTATTTGTCTCCCTGGCTTGCAGATTTGCTTTCTTGGAGACAGATGGCAAAGGCTGAGGTTCGCTAGCTGGTTCTGCCCAAACAAATAAATGACCGAAAACAAATATAACAAATACGTTTGGGATTCCGATCTAAGGAAAAATGGTGCTGGGAGGGAAAATCCCGACAGCCATATGTTTGCGCAGTTTCTTTTCCCCCCCGTTTTTCCTACAGGGGCTCTAGAACCAGCTGTCAGAATGCAACTGATACTCACACACATGCACGTCAAAAATGATTAGGCCCGATGCGCTGCAATCACCATGGCCCATCTTCTCGGAATGGCTACCCATTTGGAAATTCTCATATATAATGTGTCGGCCACCGTCATCGGCTGGTTCCGCCTATTGTGCAGTTTCTTTTCTCTCTTCACCAATCACGCAAAAAAAAAAAATAAATAAATCACATCATAGAACATTATTTTAGCATCGCTAAAAACTATGTTGTAAATGCATTTCCGAAAAATGCATCTATCTATCTATCTATCTATCTATCTATCTATCTATCTATCTATCTATCTATCTATCTATCTATCTATCTATCTATCTATCTATCTATCTATCCTACACAAATATGAGCTTCTGGATGCCATAGGCATAGTTTAGAAATGCCTTGTCTTCTATAGCCAGTGAAATTAAAGATGTGGTCCCTCAAATCAGCCAAGTAATTCAAAAATATGCATTATCATATAGACACATTATCAGACACCAGTATTATTGTTATTATTAAAATAAAAGGTTTAGTACATATATTGGAACGGTTAATGTAATGTAAAAAGTAAGGTGGCTAATAATCGGGGACCCTTCTACTTCAGCAGGTCTTGTAGAGGTGTGGGGTGCTTAAGTAACTAAGTCTTTTCATTCTTAAAAAGTCTTAAAGTTGTAGAGGTTCCTAATGGGGTCTTGCGATAATCCATCCCATGGAGCTTGCATATTCATGTAGTACCTGTGCCCAATAGCACCTCACATATTTTCAATCAGGGAAAGGTTGGGCAAACCTTTTGAGATGGTAGCAGTCTGTGGATGAGCACTGATCTGTTGGAATAATGCACCAGAGTGTGCAGTCAGAAAAGGTAATTCCATTGGTCGCAGGATCTTGAAAGTAGAGATGTTTACTTTAAAAGTGGAATTTAATACTTTTACTATGATACATTTTTGTATTCCTTCAGTAGCTTGAAACTTGAGTAGTAGCTTGAAAATGCCTCTAATATATATTTTTACGCAAAAATAATAAAAAAATGATGAGTTTCTTTAATTTAACCAAATTGAAAACCTCTGAATTATATTAATAAAGAGGAAGGTGGATGATCACATGCCATCTATCCAAGTTGAACTGCTTGAAATGTTGCACCAGGAGTGGCATAAAGCAGTGTTATCCAAAAGCAGTGTGTAAGACTGGTGGAGGAGAACATGCCAAAATGCATGAAAACTGTGATTAAAAACCAGGATTATTCCACCAAATATTGATTTTTTAACTCTTAAAACTTTATGAATATGAACTTGTTTTCTTTGCATTATTTGAGGTCTGAAAGCTCTGCATCTTTTTTTGTTATTACAGCTATTTCTCATTTCCTGCAAATAAATGCTCTAAATGACAATATTTTTATTCTGAATTTGGGAGAAATGTTGACCGTAGTTTATAGAATAAATAAAAAAAAAATATTTTATTCACGCATATACCTATAAGCAGCAAAATCAGAAAAACTGATTTAGAGTCTAAAGTGGTCTCTTCATTTTCTTAATTTTCCAGAGCTGTATATATGTACACACTGCTGACACAGATGTGCAAATATGCATACATACTATAGCTTATCTAGTGCCTGAAGAGAAGAAGTATTGCCAGCAGAATAGGACTGTGGTCAGGTAAACATGAACCTGTTGGCACCATATGTAATGCCAGGCATGCATTTGAGGAATTTAAATCCTCTCAGAATTCTCTGGAATGTACAGTCACTGAATGTATTAAAATTCTCAGATTAATACCTTAAATTCTTTATCAAAAGCAGGATAAGCTCTTTTTAATATCCTTGATTTTAGATTAAACAATGCATTTATAAGCAGGTGGCTCAATACTTTTGTCCATATAGTATTTATCTGTGAATAATAACTACAGGATAGTGGATCATGTCTATAATGAAGTCCATAAGGGCAGATGGCTGGATGGCCTCAGCATCCCCCCGTGCCCATGTGTGGGCATTCCATCCGTGCCCATTCTGGGCAGCTTGGTGAGAGCAAGTGTGTGCCTGGCATCCCACAGTCCCCTAAATGGACACGGTCCATTTAGAGCTAACTGGCCTTTTTCACCCTTTTAGAGAACAGAGTTTGGTCCAAAAGTGCTAAAAAACAGTGAGGAAAATGGAAAACCAGAAACATGAATGAAATTAGTGGTAGTTTTTTTTTTTTCAGTGCATGTGGCAGCCTTTAATGACGTGGAATTGCTGTGTATGGAACAAGTTATGAATGCCCCGGATGATTCATAGAATGCATTGCTGTTATTTCCATTCAACTATAATCCCGCTATTAAATGTAGCGGCGAGTTTTGAAACCTGATGGAAGTGATCAAAAGGTTTGTTGGTATTGTCCAGCCATTTGAAGGCTCAGTGCAACAAATGTGGGAAATATTGTATGTGCTTTTGTTTTCCCCCACTAGTGAAAATAACATTAAATCTTAGAATCTTAGAAATAGAAATTTTAAAGGTCCACACAGTTTTGTGAATAGCCTCAGGATAAATCGTTTCTCTTACAGATGTGGTTCACACTGTAACAACCTGGTCTAGAGTCAAGTTGTAACATAAAATAAGAATCGGTTCTCTCCACAGACCTTCTACCACACCGAACACTGGGTGTAAACAACAGAGGAGTTACAGAAACTAAAAGTGGAAAACAGAGAAGTTAAACGACACAGTTCTCTCATTGTTCTGTTCTTTTAAAAATGTAATCCTCTAGATCTAGGCATAACAGAATTGGGGGCTCGTCTAGAGTTTGTGCAAACCTTAACAAAAGATGTTTTGTTGATTCACATAATGTGAATTTTCACATATTTTCTGTTTATTCAATACATTGATCAGATTAGAAAAAAAAACATAACCTTTATACAACCTTTGTTAGATTTTTGGGTATCACTTTATTTTAATGGTTTATTTTAGATGCCTTATAGATGCTCTATTAACGTTCAACATCATGTATGTTGAATGCAACTGAACTCTTAGGTGAAAGTAAAGGATTCTATGTTGAATGTAACCCAACACCCAATTCAAACCTAAACTTTAATCTTAACATTTTAAGGCTAGTTTTATGGTTAGATTTAAGGTTTAGGTTAAGGTTTAGGGTTAGATGTAAGATTTAGGTTAGGCTAAGGTTTAGGGTTAGATTTAAGATTTTGGGATAGGTTTAAGGTTTAATGTTTAGTTAAAGGTTTAAGTTAAAGTTGGGTTTAAGTTTCGATTTGAGGTTTTGGTTAAGTTTAGAGTTAGAGTTCACGTTTAGGTTAGAGTTAGGCTCAGGTTTGGAGTTAGATTCAAGGTTTATTTTTAGGTTTAGGTTAAGGTTGGGTTTAGGTTTAGTGTTAGATTTAAGGTTTAGGTTAAGGTTATGTTTTCAGTTAGATTTAAGGTTTTGGATAGTTTAAGTGTTAGATTTAAGGTTTAGGTTAAGGTTAGGTTCAGGGTTAGATTTAAGGTTTTGGTTAGGCTTAGGGTTAGATTTAATGCTTATGTTAGGGTTAAGGTTAGATTTAGTGTAAGATTTAAGGTTTTGGTTAAGTTTAGAGTTAGAGTTCAGGTTTAGGTTAGAGTTAGGGTTAGGTTTAGAGTTAGAGTTCAGGTTTAGGTTAGAGTTAGGGTTAGGTTTAGAGTTAGAGTTCAGGTTTAGGTTAGAGATAGGGTTAGGTTTGGGGTTAAATTTAAGGTTTATTTTTAGGTTTAGGTAAAGTTTGAGTTTAGGGTTAGATTTAAGGTTTTAGTTAAGAATTTGTTTAGGTTTGGGGTTAGATTTAAGGTTTTGGTTAAGGTTAAGATTAGGTTTTAGGCTTGATTCATGGTTGAGGTTAGGCTTAGGGTTAGGTATATGTTTAGGTTTTATACAGATTTAGAATTACGTTGCATTTAATAGACCTTCAATTGAAAGTTTGACTTGTTGACTTGTAATTTGTTACAATAATAACATGACACTTTTATTACTTGACATACAGCAATCTGTCAACACTGCATAGATCATATACCTTATGTGTCATAACATGTTTATAGCATGATTATATAGCGTGTCACTGCTTTGTAGGATGGTTCACATTAAGCTGACAGTCTGTGAATGTGTAATTGCACTGAGCATGATAAACAGTACTATTAACAGGAACATTGTGATGCAGTCTCTTATCGGAGCGAATCAATCTGTTGATTTTATTGACTGCTCTATTTCAGTTCTAATTCTGCATTTCTTTGGTTTAATGATGTGTAAATGAGCAGATGTTGATGGAGTTTGCAGTTGGGGTATCTCTGTGTTTGCATTAGCTCTCGTAGAAGCACCAGGTAACTGTGGTAACCAGAAAAAAGCTGCTGTTACCAGAAAAAAAGTCTTGGAACCGACCAGACTACTTATTCTAAAATCTTTCTGTTGTAAGAATGAATATATCTGGCTTTGCAGGAATGGTAGCAGAAGCACACTGATGGCATTTGTTAGAATATTTTCTCTTCTTCTCACTCAGGAACTCTACTACTTTCAATTTAATTTAAAATATCTTGAGGACTGCTGCTTTAAACATTACTCATTTTTCTATGCTATAACTTTAATGAATAAAAACAAATCTAAATTCCAGCAAAATTAGCTTTGGGTGCTAAAAGTTAAATGAAGCATTAAGTGTGGGAAAGTGAAGGAAGCAATTTTAGGTCTTCTGAGGTAAAGTCGGGTTAAAGAAACAAGGGAAGAAAAAGAGAAAGAGAGAGAGAAAAAGAGAGAGAGAGAGAAAGTGAAGAAACAGAGACCGGATTAGTGGCAGTGATTGAGTGCTTCTGAAATAGACTCGCATTTTTCCTCTCAGAACAGAGGACAACCGTCAACCACAGGGCGGGGCAGTGTCACCGGCCGAGTGTGTGTGTGTGTGTTGCGTACACAACATTGATCATGTCGTATGTCTGGGTTCGCTGGGCAGAGACAGAAAAAATAAAGGATGGTTTGGCAGATGAATCTGAAAGTGCGGCTTCGGTTTGGAACAATATGACTTTACCACAATTCCATATGTCCACATAATCGCCTCTTTTTTCCCTGCTTCTTCCCTCGTTCCTCGTTCTCTTTCTTTTCTTTCTCTTTTTTTCTCTCTCCTAATTCCTCATTCTCTCCTTGATTTATACCTCTGCCCGCGATGGGCGATGGGGATATTTAAGTCACGTTCACTCGCGGCTTAGAGCAACTGAATATCGGTGGTAAGCGTCTTGTCACCCGACCCACGGCGCTGTCGTGTGATTTTCTTTGTCCGGGACTTCTTCTAAAGCCCAGATCGAAATCTCCAGTCTTCTGTGGACCTGCAGACAGGGAGAATTAAGTGGGCATTACTGAGAACATCCACAGGGTTGTAGGTCTCTCTAATTCTGCCATCCGTTTAGGCCAGAAGTCATCAATTCCACTCCTGGAGGGCCAGAGTCCAGAACTGTTGGAGACCAACCAAGCCCGGTAATTAACTGATGAGTGGGACCAGGGCTGTTTGGGAAGAGAGCTCATGAAACAGTGCTGGATTCTGGCCTTTTGGGATCCGCCCTTTGAAAAAGGGGTAATGTAGACACTTCCAGAGTCATGCAGGAATATCATCCAATACCTGTGTAACAGACAATGCCCATTGAGACCCTCATGCAGGAACATTACATTTCTGATTTTCTGCACTTCTCTGATACTTTATTCTTTTTAAAGTTCACCCTTTGGCCTAATATATAGACACTGCCCATACCATCTAGTGGTCACAGGAAAGCAGTACAATCAATTTGACTAAAATGAGATGATGACAATCCGAGTCAATAGTTTCTACAGCCAGTACAGACAGAAACATGGGTTTAAATATCATATATTTTATGTTGTAAACTAGCTTATATATATCATCGCTGTCCTATGAACATACATAATTTGAACAGAAAAACTTTCTCTTACACGGTGACAAAATTTCTTGCTGAACGGATCAATAGAAACTCTTTCAAATTACCTGAAATAAACTTTTTACATTGACTTCCATTGAAAGTTTACAAGGTTTTTTCTCTCTCCTGTAAAGTTGCTGTTTTGGAGATAAGTGTTTTTCATTGGACAGCGACGATATGTACAATAACAACTATAGCTTCATAGGGCTTGCCTTTCGCTACATTTTAGCAATAATAAGAAGCTACAATATAAAAACAAATAAAATAATTACTTTCTCCATATGATGACATTTTTGTGCAAAAATTATTTTTAAAGTTTATTTTTTATACTTAGTTCCAAAGAACTAGGAGAAATTAAAAATAAATGTAAAATGTTTGGCTATTTATATATATGTAATACGTTTCAGAATTATACACTGCCTGGCCAACTCTGCTGTGCATGGTATAGCTGCGCACTCCCACTCTTTTGAACTGGAGATTCATCTTTTTCTTGAACCAATATGTTACTTTTGTATTGCTTATATCTATTAATTTATTTTACATTCTATTACTATTACTATTATTATGATGATTTTTCATGAGCCAGATTTCCTCATCATTGAGCATAAGTCAGGAAAACCCCTCGACAGAATGCCAGACAATCGCAGGGTACCACACACACACCAATTGCCTCACACCCTGGCACCAATTTGGGTGCAATTTACTGTACGCAATTCACCTACCATGTGTTTTTAGCAAGCGGGAGGAACCATGAGGAAACTCACACAGACTGGGTCAAGATGTTCCTTTTCATCCTATTAATATATAAAAGTACATTCTAACAAAAATAGCATTTCTTCACAGCTTTGCTACAACAGACAACACAGAGCCTCTGATTACTGGACTGGGAGTGGCCGAGAAGAGCGTAATTGGATAAGACAGTGCAGCTCAGCACACTAAATTACAAAACTATAAATTCCCATACTGCTGCAACTGGAGCCCAACTATAAATACAGTCTCATAAATACGCAGGACAGCACATTATGCAGTATAACACGGGCCGTAAACACATCTGAGCGGTGCAAAGGTACCACGTAGGTGTGCAGGCCTGAACAGATTAACGATCCAAATTACATACGCGTAGTAACCCGCAACAATGGCATAATGCGTGTGACAGGCAGACCATTACACACCGCAGCGTGGTAATAGGACCCTTCTAGCAACGTAATGAACAGAGCCTGAGTGATGAATGTTGAGAGATGAGGTTGTCAAGTCCTAAAGTGGCTAAAATTACAGATAAAGTGAAAGGTTTGAGGATTATTGAGTGTTTATTATTGACTCTTAAAAGGGGGACTCCACCAAAAATTGGTCTGACAATTAATTAAAAATCAAATGGTAAAATTGTACAGCAAGCAAACTCTACGCTGTAAACAGATACGTTGTTTAAACTCAAATTATTTAAGTAAGTTTTACATGAAATTGGATTTTTCTAAACAACACTCAACTATTTTGAGGCACAAACACATTCAAACTGAGATCTTTGAGTTGAACCAACTTATAATAACTGAGTTTAGTCTGTTGCCATTAACAGCTACTTTTCCATTGGCTTCTGTCACAGTCAATTTGCATACTGGGTGTGTCCAACAGTTTCTGACTAATACTCACCATCAGTGTGTAGGGATTCCCCCTGGGCTACCTTAGAAATAAATCAACTTCCCCTTTAGTTGTAAAAACTTGATGTTTTAATTTATGCTAACTCAAGTTTTTATTCCACATTACTTAAAAAATTAAACAAACTGGCTGCCTTACAAAAGTTAAGTAAACTCAACTTATCCAGTCTTACAGTATAACAAAAATAAAAAAGTTAAATCAATTTTACAAAATTTTCCTCTAATTTTGTCTTCAGATGTTGGGTACCAAAACGGGCACGTGTGTTTTGTTGTTGTTGTTCTTTTCTTTTCTTTTCTTTCTTTTCTTTTCTTTCTATTTTGTTTTCTTCTTACTACTCTACCACTTTCCTGCTCTACAAAAGTCCTGCCGGCCAATGGGAGAGTTGTGGAAGACCACAACTCTTTTCATCTTTCAACACCAATTTAAAAAAGAGTGGCTCATCAGGAATTGGCAGTGCTTCCTGTTTAAATACCTTCACCTTTTTAAATGTGTTATGTGATTTTACGAGAAAAAAAATGCATAAATTATTATTATTATTATTTTTAATTTGTTGCCAATATTAAGAGTGTTTCTGTACCAGTATGCAAAATCTGACATTTTTAATGCATTATAAATGACATTCATGCTGGACAACATTGACAGTTGTACACATGCATTTCTAGACAAGCTGGGAGATACAGAATCGGCTCCTTGAGGGCTAAGGCATTAGAAACAGTTTACTGTACAGGATTTTCCAAAAATATAACTCACAAAGTTTTGGAGAGAGGCCTTGTGCAGCTCCAACAAAGTAACAAAGTGCAGTAGCAGCTTCCCAGTCTGGAGTGGGAATTACAGCAACCCAATTCACCTTATTACAGTCAATGTTGCATCAATACAATCCTAAAGCTGATATTGTAAGGAACAGCAGATACATAATGCTACTTTAATAATGATAATGAATTGCTAATGGATTTATTAAAATCCAAAAGCACTTTGCAGGGCTGTTTTCATCTCAACCACTGAATTACAGTGGTGTAAAAAAGTATGTTCTTTTGTTTTTGCTTTTTATTTATATTTATTTTCACATTTTAATACCAGGCAGAGTAAACAAAAATATATTACATTTATAATACATTTATTAAGGGGAAAATCTATTCAAACCAACCTGCCCTAAACCTAATAGTTTGTTAGGGCCTTTCACATCTCTGTGGAGGAATTTTGGTCCACTCTTCTTTGCAGAATTGTTTTCGAGAATGATGAACAGCTTTTTAAGATCATGGGACATTGTTTTTGGGACATGGGACATTGTTTTTTTGCCATTCTAAGGTGGACTTACTGGTGTGCTTGGGGTCATTGTCCTACTGTAGAACCCAAGTACACCTGAGCTTAAGGTCATGAACTGATGGCTGGAGAGACTCCTTATAGATTTTCTGATATAGAGAGCAGAATTCATGGTTCCATTTCATGGTTTAATTTCTTCAGATTGGGGCATAATGTGTTGCTTTTTGAGATCTTTTATCCTGCTTCATGTTCATGTTGTCAGACAGGTTCTATTATTAAGTGTTTTCTTGATTCTACAGGTCTGGCAGTAATCATGGCTGGCTGTGGCTTGTTAAATTAAACTTGGTTTTATATGATTAAATGTAGTTAGTCACAGTAGATTCATTAATTCACTTTTTTACAACACTGTATATGGAATTATTCAGAAAACTGGAAGAAATCAATAGAATTCACTTGTTAATATTGACTTGTTATGCTGTTCGTTCTTGTTTTGTTTGCTATTTGGAACATTAAACCAGACATACCAGCATCTTTTCTGTTCTCTCACGTCTTTATTCACATATACTTATCTTTTCTTTTCTTTTCTTTTCTTTTTTTTTTGTCAGAGAATGCAGAGAATTCAGAGAACAACAGGCGGACACAACAGAAAGGTGGCTGGTGAGCGGGGATTGATTGAAGTGGCTAGAAAAAGAACTTCATTTATTTTCCTGGATTGTCTCGGCGACGTCTGTGCAACAATACAGGATGTCATTCTATGGTCAATAAAATTATAGCTACTGGTTCTACAGAAAGGTGTGTGTGTGTAGAGGTGTGTGTGTGTGTGTAGAGTTAATGACAAAGGTTCATTGCCTTGTACTTCCTGTCGCTGCTTCTTTTCCATGAAATAGGCCACCCCGGAGGCTAGTAATAGGAAAAGTGTGTAAGTGTGCGGCGGCACACATGCTCCAGAATGATAAAGGCACAAAGTGAGGGGGCTGCGGATCACAGAAAATAGAGCTGCTATTATGCTAATTTTCCAGATAGATAGTGTGTGTGTGTGTGTGTGTGTGTGTGTGTGTGTATGTGTGTGTGTGTGTGTGTGTTGTGTGTGTTTTTTTTTTTTTTTTGTGGCTACAGTTAGATGACATGATTACAGCCCACAAATGCAGTGAGCTTCGCTGGAGAACCAGATCCCCATCAGATCAGCATCATATCAGCTGGCTGTTGCAGCTCACCTGATTATTTAGTTTAAGACTGAAGACTGAGACTCAGTTGAGAGTCAGTTGGCATGTGCCTACAAAGCATCCATGCTATCAGTAGGCTAACATATAGACCACACACACTCACACACACACACCCCTTGTAGCTTCTTTGTCCATTGAAGTGATACAACATGGAAACAGATGAGTATTAGCTTAGCTAGACATGGCTTTGCATGAAAGCGTAAGATGTAACACATATTCACTTCACTGCAGTAAATGAAAATCATGCTTTTGACTGCCACCTCATGAACAGCTAGCTGTACACATGCATTTGTTGACAAGCTGAGAGATGCAATATTATATCGTATACAATATATCGTAACACAGAAATATCGTGATATTAAAAAATCCGTATCGTGATAATAGAGAAGTTCTGTCTTATCCCTTGTGTGGTGTTCATATTTTTGTTACTCGTTTACTTTGTTACTTGTATTAAATTCAGCAAAATTAAGCAATTTTACATTAAAATGCTTTACACATGCTTGCTTCACCTAAATTGCAAACAATATAAACAGCTTACATGGTTAATATTTGCCCTTTACCTTTCTTATGTTACATTTCTTTCAAAAAGTGCTATTCTTTTTTTTATTAGTTTTTTTATAAAATGTAAAAGAAAATGAATTTAACTCAAGATATGAGTAGAAAATTTGTTTAGTTTCAAATTTAGAAATGAAGCAATGTTTATTAGCCCCTGGCCAAACATACTGTATGTAATATAAATGTGTAGGGGGGTGGGGGGTGGGGGGGTGTACATCGAGGGGGGTGTTTATCGAAAATGTGTTTTGATATATGTTTTTCACAAAAAATGAGCCAATGCCAATGAGTTTGAGTTAGAAAAAATATTTTTTTAGTATCATTTGATGAAAAATGAAAACAGGTCCCACAGACCTGAACACCACACAAGGGTTAAAAGTAGTCTGTTATTTACTGTGTAATTGTTTTAGTTTGCAGTTTATATGCATGCACTAAATATTCTGCAATATTATTTGCTGCATTATATTATTTTATGCTATATTATTTATTTTGCCACATTATGATTATGCTGTTAATATACTCTTATACTATATTCCTGAAATGAATGAATTATTTTTCTGTTTTCCTATATCGCCAAGTATATCGTTATCGCAAAAATACCTTGAAATATTGTGATATTATTTTAGAGCCATATCGCCCACCCCTAATGCAGATGCATCGTCATGATTTTATACAAATATGACTTGGGTTATGAAGAGCAGTCTCGTGCCGCTCTACCAAAGTTACACAGTGCAGTAGCAGTATGCACACCTGGAGTGAAAATGGTGAAGATGTTAGATGACATGATAGATGCAGCTGCTTGCAATAGGTGTGGCTGAAGTAGCTAATTTGAGTGTTTATGGAGCACTGCACAATTGCTTATCCAGGGTTCATACATGTTTTAACCAATAATTTTCCATGAATTTTTTCATGGCTTTTCCATGCATTCATCAGTGCACAACAATATAAAAAAAAAAAAAATATGTGTTAGCTCAAAATAGATTTTTTTTCATGACTTTTCCAAAACTTTGTGGGTATTTTTATTTTTCCCAAAACGTATCCAGGCCTTGAAATTGCTATTTTCAAATTAATTCCATGATTTTTCCAGGTTTTTCATGACTGTACAAACCGTGTTGTCGTACAGTTTGATTTAGGGCATGTCAGTGTCTCTTTGGTACCATGACGACACAAAAATAGGCTTTGTGCGACTCGAAAAGCATAAAAAAGGCATGTGCTGATTATTTAATTGATTTAATCAATGGTGTGTTTTGGGTGTTCAGTCAAAAAACACAGTCAAAAATGTTGGTGTGGTACCGCTATCAGAGGGACACTACTGCTGAAGTAGCTCAGCCCCTAAACCCATACATCACCCATGGTCCCTCCTACTACTCCTCCTGTTTTGAGCTGAAAGTGAAATCAGCTAAAATCAGAGAGTAAAGTTGCCCTTAAAGGTTTTTTTTCCTTCTCTTTTAAGGCTAGTTTAGAGATTCAAGGTTTCTGCACAATTGTGTACATTTACTAAAGCATACTAAAGTCTATAAGAGATCAATAAGGTGTGTTAAGTTTCTATAAGCATTTCTATAAGTCCATTCATCCAGAAGTATTCAAACAGTTATTCAAGAACAGCTACATCGTTTAAATCATGGTGAAAACTCAAAATGGAGATACTTTTTATTCATATCGCGAGTAATATCATAAGCTGTTCATAGATATTAAAATAATGCTATATATGTCCATTATTCAATGCTTATGAATGTCTTATGGCAGCCCTATATAAGGCACATAATAAAGTGTTACTGACACATATTTATTGACATACAGCTCTAGAAAAAAATAAGAGGCCACTTAATAATGATGAGTTTCTTTGATTTTACCAAATCGAAAAGTTTTGAAATATAATCAAGAGGAAGATGGATGATCACAAGCCATCAAACCAAGCTGAACTGTTTGACTTTTTGCACCAGGAGTAAAGGCATAACGTTATCCAAAAGCAGTGTGTAAGACTGGTGGAGGAGAACATGCCAAGATGCATGAAAACTGTGATTGAGAAAACAGGGTTATTTCACCAAATATTGATTTCTGAACTCTTAAAACTTTATGAATATGAACTTGTTTTCTTTGCATTCTTTCTTTCTTTCTTTCTTTCTGCATAATTCTGTACATATATAATGTAATAAGGTGTGTTAAGTATCAGAATACGAATAGAATGGTGGTGAAATGAGACAGAGAAAAGCATCAAGTCTCAGTTCAGTTCTGCCGTTCACTCTCTCTCTCTCTAGCCTCCTGCCACTCAGAGCTGGCCTCATTGTGAGCTTCAATATAAGTGACTGCTGGAGGTTCTGTCGCTCATTAAGGAGAAGGAGAGGAGCGAGGGAGCGGGGCAGCCTCCCAACCTCTCATCTTCAAACATTTCTGCAGGAATTAGGGGAGATCACAGGGACTGAACTGCCTTGCATCAGTTGCCCCTGAGTGGACAGCACTGCAGATAGTGAACCTGAGAGTGAGGATACAGCTATATCTGCTTAAAACACAAAATTAAACTGCCCTTTTTACTGAGGACCACTGGCACATGTCCCTATCATTAATGGAGACATACTGTATTATGCAAATCTTGGAACTCAACTGCCCCTACGAGCACTTTAAGCGTAAAAAAAAAAATCCATCCATCCGTTTTCTGTGAATCATTTGAAAGAGTTTGGCTTCTATGAACCGTTGAACCGATGGCTCCCTTATTGCGGTGCCACAATAAAGAATCCTGTATAGAATGCCCCTGGCAGCACCACACACCTGTCAATCTTTACCAGCGTTCCACCCACTAGATCATGTAAAAAAAATTGGTTGAGAACCTCAGACAGTACACAGCAAAATTAGCCAGCAGACTTCACCTGACTGAGGGATCTGTACCTACTCTCTCTTGCAAGTCAGCAGATGAGGGAGATAGATGTGCTTGCAAAAAATAAGTTTCCAAAAGGTTTAGGTTTATAACCAGCTCAATGGCACTGTCCAATGGAAATTGGTGACATAAAGACAAATTAATTTTACGGCATTTCTATAAGTCCATTCATCCAGAAGTATTTAAACAGTTATACAAGAACAACTACATCATTTAAATGATGGTGAAAACTAAAAATGTAGATTCCATTAAAAATGGAATTTCCTATTGTGAGTAATATGATAAGCTGTTCATAAATATTAAAATAATGCTATATATGTACATTATTCAATGCTTATGAATTAGACCACTTAAAAATGATGAGTTTCTTTGATTTTACCAAATTGAAAACCTCTGAAAACCTAGCAGAACTGCTTGATTGTTTCTAACGGGAGTGGCATAAAGTTATCCAAAAGCAGTGTGTAAGACGGGTGGAGGAGAACATGCCAAGATGCATGAAAACTGTAATTAAAAAACAGGGTTATTCCACCAAATATTGATTTCTGAACTTATAAAACTCTTTATGAATATGAACTTGTTTTCTTTGCATTATTTGAGGTCTGAAAGCTCTGCATCTTTTTTTGTTATTTCAGCCATTTCTCATTTTCTGCAAACAAATGCTGTAAATGACACTATTTTTATTTGGAATTTGGAAGAAATGTTATCATTAGTTTATAGAATAAAACAACAAAGTTCATTTTACTCAAACATAAACCTATAAATAGCAAAATCTCTCTCTCTCTCTCTTTCTCTCTCTCACTTTCTCTCTCTCTTTGCAATTAAAGGCTCTTTCAAGACAGAGAGTGATGATGTTGTACTTCGTTACTCCAGCACCACTATTAGCCCTGTGCTCACATACACTAAATCAGTGTGCTTTTAGCAGTATGTTAGCTAGCGTTCACCAATTTACAAACACCAGGTCAGGCCATGTAAGACACGAGAAAATAAATGATTGCTCACATATACAGAACCCCACAATCCTCCTACCTCCTCAACAGCAACAGGGTCTTGGGTTCAAATCTCTGTCTGGGTGTTATTTCCAATTTTTTCCCATTTTCTTAAAATTTTGGCTATCCAACTGTAGCAGCCATTTGTGTGTCCCCATCAGCAGTGACGCCCGCAAACCTAGGAGGGTGGTGGACGAGCACATGCCTCCTCTGACACGTGTGAAGTCAGTCACCCCTTTTTTCAAGCTGCTGCCGATGCATCATTGCCTGAGCAGCTAGTGCACTCAGAGGAAAGCACAGCAGCTAGGTTCTGATACATCCGCTCACAGATGCCTCGTGCCACCCGGTGCAGCCCTGTGCCACCTTTGAGCGTGATGGGGAGAGAGTGCCATCTACCCACCCAGAGGGAACGAGGCCAATTTTGCTCCCTCTGGGTGCCGGCAGCTGATGGCAGAGCTACATGAACGGGATTCGAACCTGCGACCTCCTGCACATAGTGGCAGCGCATTAAACGAGCACTGAATGTTAATCTACACTGAAAACCATTTATTTGGGTAAAATGCTTCTGTTTATGTACAGTAAGTTTAGAATTCCAGTATTTTGTCCAAGGGTAAGGGGCTAGCCATGGTTAGCAAGCGCTTAGCCAGCTGTGGATATCAGTGCTAGCCAGTCCCAGTTAGCAGGGCTAGCCAGCTGCGGAAAACAGTGCCAGACAGCTCTTTTAAAATGGTAAATGTGCAGACTACAGTCCAATATTCTCGCCTCTGAATGGCAAAGGAGCTAGCACTGCTGTTAGCGGCTAATGCTAATGGTGTTGCACTCAGCCTTACTATGCTGTATTTTAGTGAAGTGGCTTTACTGCTCCTTACAACCTGACAGCTACAATTTCAAATTACATAAGGCACACTGGATTATAAAACACACTGTTGGTTAATTTTTGGTAAAATTAAAGGGTTTTATGTGCACCATATAGTCCAAAAAATAGGATATTCTAAATTGCCCTGGCATATGAGTGGGTGTGTGTATGCTGGGGGCTCCATTTTCATCTATCAGATTTTTGGTGTTGGCCATGATGGCTCAAAATCAAAAGTGTGCTTTTAGCCCTGAGTGTGTTAGCTATAGCCAGCCTCGCTAGTTGATGAACGAGGCAAAAGAAAAGGACCATCACCAGGTCAGGCCATGTAGGACACCAGAGTGGTGTCTGAAACATCTGAAATGAATGATTGCTCACACACACACTCAGAACCCCACAATCCTCTTATCTCCCAACATCTAATTCAAAATGACTCGAAGTGACACTTTGAATGGGAGCGATGCGCTCGCTCGTAGCCCCCGCAGGCGCCTCCCAGGATTATAAGGCCTGCTCGCCGAGCCTCTTTGAAAACAGCGCAGGATCAATATCATATCAGCGCTCAATGGAACACCTGACAGTTCAATTTCACAGCCGCTCCTGCGAATCGATGGTGCGGGAATAGTTTTGGACCCTTGATAGGCCGGCCACCGCAGTTAATCCATCGCACCATTAGCGCCGGTCACCACTGTATGCGTACAGCCATTACAGCATGTAACACTAAAGCACCAGATGTACTGTACCTAAGTGAGGGGGTACAGAACGTGAAAAATGCCATGATGTATGCCCTCATAGCACGCTTCGTTTATTAAAGCTGTAGCTAATACCACAAGCTGTGCATCAGTTGTTTACAAGAGGCTTTAGGCATCAAGCTCAAGATCAGCTTAGATCAGCTTCTGCTGGTAGCCTTTGCTGTCCTCCACCTTCTGCTTGAGGATGCCCCACAGGTGCTCAATTGGGTTTAGAGGTGTAGAGACGTGATTGGCCAGTCCATCTGCTTCATCTTTAACTTCCTCAGCAAAGCAGTTGTCGTCTTGGAAGGGTGTTGGAAGTGTGAGTCTGAATTCTGATGTCCAGCTCAAGATCAGCTAAGATCAGCTTCAGCTGGTAACATTTTTTTAGATGCTCTAAGCTGGTATTTGATAATTAAGGTGGTTAAAAAACATATAAAATGTCTTTGCATTTTCTCAGTCAGCTTTATGAGGTAGAGTCCCTTTGAATGGCTTTCAGTTAACAGCTGTGCTGAACTCGTCAAGAGTTAATTACTTGAATTTCTTGTCTCTTAATAAAGTGTTTGAGAGCATCAGTTGTAAAGTTGTGAAGATATTAGGAAGGATAGGAAGGATAGATATTAGGATATTAGAAGTTACAGGTATACAGTGAAGAGCTCTATTGTGAGTAATGTTCTAATCCAGGTTATGAGAAGCAAGAACTACTCAACTAAGTAACGAAAACAAATACTTTAAGAAATAAAGCCCAGTCATTACGAGAAATGTCAAGAATTTTAAAAGCATCCTCAAGTGCAGTCACAAAGACCATCAAAAATGTTATGATGAAACTGGCTCTCATCAGGACCACCCCAGGAAAGAAAAGAGCAAAAGTTGAAAAATCTGTTGCACTGGATACGTTCATATATTTTAAAACTACATTTTAGGGCTCTGAGTGACCCATCCAACTAAGACACTGTCACTATGGTCAAATATGTGGTAAAATTTGAAAATAAAAAAAAGAATGAAACATACTCAGGAATATTAGCATAATAGCTAATCCAGCAGAAATTTTATTAGCGTTAAATTAATGTAATATTTTTTTTTCTGCAATACCTTCCCATAGTCTCAAAGTGCTAGATCATTTTTGTGGCCTGATAATTTTGGTAAAAACGTAATTTCCACTTTTTTCCCATTACGAATGTATAGGGGGGCATTCATTTTCGCACATTCCAGTCTTCCTTTTTCCCAACAGCCACCAAACTGCATTCCTTCATTCAGGGCAGGTCCTAAAGCTATGATCCAAAACCATACTTCCCTGCACTTATCTATTTGTCATTTTTTTCATCCCTTGTTCCTCCCATTCAGTCCCATATATACAGTTCACATAGGCTCAAGTCAGAGAGTTTATGTGTCCCAACAGCCATAAAAAAGGTAGGTACTCCATTGGGGCCACCTAACAACCATCGATACCATAGCAATACCTTAGCAACCATCTTGCAACACTTTATCAACCACCATTGCAACACCTTAGCAACTGCATACTGTAGGATAAAATAACAACCCTTAAGCAACATCTTAACAAACACATTGCGACCACTTACCAACACCATAGCAACCCCTAAGCATCATCATACCATGACCTGAGATACCTTAGCTGGATCAGTTTGAGCCATTCTAGCTGTACAACCATGCTTTGTTTTATTTGCTTTTATTTGCTGGCTGTTCCATTTTTCACACTGTACAGCGTGAAATGAGAGACATTTGTCTTATTTACATGCTTTAAGTGATTCATGGTCTGAGTCATCTCAGCTACTTTAGCTTCATTTACATGTGTAATTTCTGCTAATTAGTTCAAGAGGCACAAATGAATTAAGTTGGAGCAATAAACGGAGCCAAGCCACTCCGGTTCCCCTAAAACATTAAGTAAACTCAACTCATCATGCTTTACAGTGTAATAGAAGGTACGCCTACTCATTAGAGCACAGCAGGAAATGAGCGAACGGCACCAACAAGCAGAAGGTGCTGGCTAAGTGCGAGAGAGAGAGGGAGGGGTTTCACAACTGAACGTGGAAGCTTTCTTCATCTCAACTCAAGTGTAAAGAACATTCAAGGACTTTAATCAACTGTCTGAGCTGAAGGCAAAATGGGCTAAGATGTAACAGAGAGAACTAAAGAGGGATCAAAAAAAGGAGAGGAAAATAGTTGAAAGACGACAAGTAAGGCCTTCCCACTTCTCCTCACCGAAGCCCAGTTGGACCCGGCTAGCGAAAATAAACTCGGAGCAGTCAGTGGGGAAAAATGACACAAGCTTTGCTTTGGGCTTCAGAGGGATTGTGGAATTGGCGGGTGCCAACTCTATATGGGCATCGTTCCTTCCTGAGCATGAGTCAGAGGACGAGTGCCAAACGGGAAATTACCTAAAAGCCTCCAACCGCTAAGTCTTATGGGTAGCAAAAAAGAAAAAGAAAAAATAAATCAAAAGTCTTGTTCAAAAGTCTGAAACCAACCTTTCATTCATTCATTTAATTTACAGTGAAATTAATTCACAATCAAAATATCCATTAAACAGAAGTCTGGCAAGATCATAGACACACTCAGAATCAGAATTTTACAGTACCTTGAAAACATATTCATACCCCTTTTTTCCAGTTTTCCAGTTTTCCATGTTTGGTCATGTGCTCATGTGGCACTCAACACCCAACCAGCAGATGACATGTCTCTTTAAACCATCGCTGATTGTGGAAACCTCACACCTAGACCTCAAGCAGTCTGGACTGTTTGTCTCACCACTCTTCCTCCAGACTTCTCCATTACCTTGATTTCAAAATTAAATTAATAATTTACTAATTATCAGTGATGGTTTGGAGAGCCATGTCATCTACTGGTGTTGGTCCACTGTGTTATATCAAGTCTCTGCTAGTCAGTGCAATGTTTTTATGGAAAATCTTACAGCACTCCATGCTTCCCTCTGCTGAGACAACTTTTATAGAGTACGGATTTCATTTTGCAGCAGGACTTGGCACACTGCCCACACTGCCAAAAGTATCAATTGGTCCTATATAATTGGTTTGAGACACGGATTTTTGGGTTTTCATTGGCTGTAAGCCATAATCATCAATGATAAAAGAAATAAACGCTTAAAATAGTTTACTCTGTGTGTAAAACATCTATATATATTTTTTTTTTCAATTGAATTATTGAAATAACAGTAACTTTTCAACGATATTCTAGTTTGTGGTTGTGGAGTGACAAAATGTGAAAAATAAGCAGTATAAATATTTTTGCAAGCCACTGTATATTCAGTTTAGCATGATATTCTGACTTGGCTGTATAACATCCCACTTGCAAAATGTAAGACTGAGTTAAAGGATAATTGAAGTGGAAAAAAAGGAAATTCCAAAACTGGAGTCCAAAAACTTTTTTTAAGGATAAAAAAGAAAGTGCACAGAAACTGAAATGCCCCCATCTGATAAACAGCACTTAAAGCTTTCATCTTAGAGAATAAGGAGAACATCAAGCTCCACTCTCGCTTCAGATGTGATGTCCATCCATCCACTGTGAGAAGAAGACTCGGCGCTGTGGGTGAGATTGGACGGGGCGATGATCAAGAAGCTCCTACTGAGAAAAGAAAGCCAAAAAAAAAAGTTAATGGGCTCTCAGAACAAAGAGCTCACCATCCCAGTCCCAGGCCTCAACACCAGGGCCTGGATCAGCAGTAGGCGGAATATGCTATTATCTAGAGCCTTTACACTGCCGGAATCTTCAAACTACTGCCCCACTTCAATGAACACAGTGCATTATTATTAAATGTCTTGTAGGATACATTGGTTGGATGTTATAAACCAGTGGATGCCACTGATTTAAGGTGGACAAACAGGGGTTGGACAATGAAACTGAAACACCTGTCATTTTAGTGTGGGAGATTTCATGGCTAAATTGGAGCATCCTGGTGGCCAGTCTTCATTAATTGCACATTGCACCAGTAAGAGCAGAGTGTGAAGGTTCAATAAGCAGGGTAAGAGCACAGTTTTGCTCAAAATATTGCAATGCACACAACATTATGGGTGACATACCAGAGTTCAAAAGGGGACAAATTGTTGGTGCACGTCTTGCTGGCGCATCTGTGACCAAGACAGCAAGTCTGGGTCTTGTGATGTATCAAGAGCCATGGTATCCAGGGTAATGTCAGCATACCACCAAGAAGGACCAACCACATCCAACAGGATTAACTGTGCAAGAGGACGCTGCAAGAGGAAGCTGTCTGAAAGAGATGTTTGGGTGCTAACCCGGATTGTATCCAAAAAACAGAAAACCACGGCTGATCAAATCACGGCAGAATTCAATGTGCACCTCAACTCTCCTGTTTCCACCAGAACTGTCTGGCAGGACAATAAATGATTGTGGTCTAAAACCAGGTCTTTCAGTTTCATTGTGCAACCCCTGTATATTTACTTAGGATACATTTATGCATGTATGATAAAAGGACCAAGAGAAATGAACTGGAATACAATCTCTCGGTATTTACTTCAATAAAAGTGAAGAACCTTTATAGGCTCCCCTATAAAATGTTAACATCAGTAAGGATACATTAATAGACCATTATATTTTCTCCCAGCACAGTTCAGACATTGGTTTGTAGCAATGCTAATGTAGTTTGCAGCAAACGAGGACATCTGACAAGGACCACGACAGCGTGCTATACATGACGCATATACACACTTACATGAGGCACACTTACATTAAGTAACAAATAAATGAAGGTGAGCAGGGAGGTTACAGTCACTGCCTGTACTGGAGGCTCATTAAGCAGATTCCCTCTTTCCTCTCTTCTCCTGTGTGGTTGTTATTTACAGGAGCTGGAGCTGCAGTATTCAGGCCACACTCCAAGGCCTGAGAACTGTAGGCTTCTAACTGACATTTTAAAATGAACTTACTTATAATAGCAGGGTGCAAGGACTGTCTTTTGCTTCTTTTTTCACAGTAGACAGTCAGTTTTAATGATTTAGAGGTCTGCCAATGAAAATAGCTGAGTATGAGACCTAATATATGAACATTTTAATATTATGATATGTTTAGAGACGATTTTAAAACACATTCTATGATTATCTTACAATTACAATATATCAATACAATTAAAGCTGCAAGTCTTTTGGGGTATGTGTCTACCAGCTTTGAGCATCTAGAGACTGAGATTTTTGCCCATTCTTCTTTGCAAAATAGCTCAAGCTCAGCCAGGTTGTCACTGTAGCTCTGGCTGTACTGTATGTTTAGGGTCATTGTCTTGCTGGAAGGTGAATCTCCTGCCCAGTCTCAAGTCTTTTTTTTTTTTTAGCCTCCAACAGGTTTTTTTTAAGGATTGCCCTGTATCTTTATTTAGCTCTATCCATCTTCCCAACAACTCTGACCAAATTCCCTGTTCCTCCTGAATAAAAGCATTCCCACAGCATGATGCTGCCACCACCATGTTTCACAGTGAGGATGGTGTGTTCAAGGTGATGAGCAGTGTTACTTTTCCGCCATATATAGCACTTCGCATTAAACGCAGCACCATCTTCCTCATGTTTGCTGAGTCCCCTCTTGACTTGTGACAAACTGTATCCAAAAGTATACCAAAAATGAATTAGTAGTTTCAATATTTGTTTTTGACCATGAACAATTTAAAATGTCTGTAACTCTAAATCAAAAACGCTAATGTTTGCTAAAATTAAAGCTGCTGCAGCTTTTCATCAAATGCCAGTGTTTCCTCAATTTTAACCCTTTTAGACCTGAATTTTGTTTAAGTAAAATAATATAAGAATGCTGTTTTTTTTATCTGCAGTGCACACAAAAAAAGACTTTAATAGTCTGAAGACAAATCTATAAAAATCTGAAAATATTTAACTGCTTTTTAATGTCCATTGCAATGAATGCTGATGTTTAACATTTTTATTTTAGCTCTGATATTGACCTTTTTACTTAATTTACTTTTTTTATTCATAAACAGTAACATTAACATGATAAAAGTGTTCAAAATCACATTAAATTAGTAACAATTAGCTCTTACTTATTAGCTTATGCCTTGTTGGCTCTGTCTGAATTGCTGTTTTTTTCTGATGAAGTGGGCGGGGCTAAGCTACTGTAAATTTTCCAATGGCTGGTTAATGTTATATTATGATGGATAATAGGCTTTAAGTAGTGTTATGTGCGACTAAACATAAAAAAGAAAACACACGTTGTCCACTGTAATAGATGCAGAGTCTGAAAGGGTTAAGCTGCAGCAGTTTTCTATTAAATGTCAATGTTTATAAAATTGTCCATCTTATTGTGCAGCTTTCCATGCATGACAGGTTAGCTGTATGACAAGAAAATTAAAGTGCTAAAACTTGGAAAATATCGCTTGGAAGATATCACACAGTCAAAATAATTAAAAATCTTTATTTAGTTATTCATATTTTGAAAAAAAAATTGGCACAGTATTTTGATTATGATCTCTCTGTGTGATAGTGAGAGTTGTTGGGTTCTTTGTGTTCTAGAGTTCTGTACTTTTTTCCACCATGTTGATGCTGAGAATTTTTTTTCAACCTTTTTTTTTTTCAAAAAAAGCTAAATTAACAGAAAAGCTCCTTTCTTCCTCTCTATCTATTTTTCTTTCTTTTTTCAGAGTGGAACTCTCTCCTCATTTCCCTCTCCTGCATTTCGCCACTCGCTCTGCCCTACTCTGCTCGGCTCGGCTGAACGTGGCTCAGCTCCAGCTCTATCAGGCTCCACACGCTGGGTGTGAAGTGAACTCTGTGGCTTCCCGTCCTCGTGCAGAGGGGATGGTGAAATAGCGGGACGGCTCGTTACGTACGGAGAAACGAGGCAGCAGCTTCTTATAAAAGACATAAAAAACACTGTAAGTCCTGCTGTCTAAGAAGCTTCAGCCAGGACTTTCGTAAGTAATTCTGCAGTGGCGGTCAGCAAAACTTATCTGGCAATGCAGAAGAGAAAACAATGGCTGAGAAAAGCTGGAAAATTCACACTGTAGAGGATTTCAACATTTTAGAAACAAGAGCACGGTGCTTCAGGGAACAGAGAGAAATGTTTCATTAAAGAGGATTAGAAAGGGCTTTAGGGAGAGGGTGGGCAAGAACATTCAAATTGTCATTTCTCATATTAATATTTGATTTATTCAGTAATAAAAATAAGTAATAATGTTGTCATGGTGGGTTAGACAATACATACAAGGTCAGCCTGGTCTCAAAAGGAATACAAGGTGTACATATGCAAAAAAAAAAATAATAATAATAATAAAAAAATGATTTTCATTTTAGTATTCATGCAGTTAAAAAAAAAAAAAAACATGATAAAAACCAATCACACCAATCTTCATTTGAAGGAATGAGTGGTCCATCAGGTCGTTAAACTCTCTATAAAAGAATCAATCAGAATCATTATTTAAGAAAGGGCAGTGGTACTCCTAGATGAATGAATATCCGAGGCAGAACCAATCAGAGGTTCCTATTTTAGCACACTGGCCAATTGTGGATTGTGCAGCTGGATTTAGGGCTTGCTTAAAACAAGCAAAAGACATGTACCAATTATTTTAATTAATTACTTGTGCTTTTTTTGGGCTGTAAGTGAAATAAACCAATTGTAGTGCAGTGTGCAGATGTGTCCATATCTTAACAGTACAGTGTTTTTGTGCGTATCAACTCAAGCTTTCTACACTCAAGTAAAAGTATAAAAGTACTGGTTTGTAAAATTACTTAAAGTATCAAAGTATAAGTAATGTAAGAGGAAAAAAACAGCCATTAAGAACAAAAACCTAGGCCATGCCACAAGGTCCTATACAGGTCACATGTCTGTCCCTGTGTTTTTTTACCTATTGCACATGCCCTGTGTTTATCCCGTGTCTCCTCCCCTGTGTTTGTAGCTACGCCCCCTTGTTTCCTGTCCTTGTCCGTGTGTATAAATAGCCCCCTTGTACCTGGTTTCCCCTGTCTGCGGTTGTACATGTTTGCGTCGGTCAGGTTATGTGTTCCTTTGGTTTGTTCTTTCTCCATCTACTCTGTTTCTCAGCTTTTGTTTATTTTTGTTGTTTATTAAATCACTCGCAAGTGCATCCGATCTCCTTCCTGCTCCCAACCTGACAAGAAATCACAGATAATTGGGTGAAAATTTAAAGAGTAGAAGTAAAAAGTCATCTGAAAAATAATTACTCCAGTAAAGTATAAATAACCAACATTTTTCTACTTGTACTTCTACTTTGACACCTCTGTAGAACACCATACATTATATTGAAAACAAAAACCTTGAAAATCAGTGTAATACCTTTTAAATCAAATAATTTTCTTCTTACTTTTTGAATGTTATTCAGTGCCTTCAAATGTGTAAAAAAAGAAGTCCAAATGAAGATTGCCTTCAACTCAAAATGTCTCCAAATAATTTAGTGTGATTTAAAACAGTAATTCCAAGCCTTTAAAAAGCAGTGCACGTCTTCAGGCTTGAGCAAATAAGCACACACAGGCGTTGCGACCGCATTTCAGGCCACACACACACTTGAATGCGGCAAACAGTGTCGCTGTACACAGCCCTTTTCACTTAATGACACTGCCTTACCAACCACACTGTGACACACTCACCACAGGCTGTGGGAGGGGAGCGTTAACTGTGGCATCACTGCGGGATCCGGAGCAACAGGAGAGGACGATTCCCCTATAAATGCCGCCCAGCTGAAAGCAGTAAAAGACAGTGAGAATGCTCCGGCAGCATTGCGGGAAAAGCTTCACAGGCTGAAGGTCCTTTACAAGAGGAAAGAGGCGGAAAGCGAAGGCCCACTGAGGGTCCGACGAGGGCTGGGTGTGGGCTGCTCATAGTCTCTGCTGTGGATCCTCCGGCCGACCCGTCCAGAATTCCGTTCAACCAGAATTCCGATCCCTCTCCGAGCGGGGGCTTATCCGGGAAAGCGCTGTCCACAGGGCCCAGTAACAGATACTGGTGATGGTTGTGAAACCCAATCAGGCGAGACTTAGCAGGAGAGTGATGGGTTGAAGTTGATAGGGTCGCATGTCCATCGGAAACACAAAGACTCATAGACGCACATCTGCCGGTGAATCCGGGCCTCTGGAATAGATATAATAGATAGATATTTCCATTAGCGTCCACTCGCCTCACGCAAAAAAGCCTCCGACTCAAATATGGAGGATGTAGCTTTTTCAAGTATTTGTTTTCATATAATAGTCTTAAAAATAGCAAAAGGACCCAATCTAGCTTATGTATTTACAAAGTAAAGCCATTGGCATCAGATTTTACCACAGAAATTATATCATTTCTCCAGCATTCCGAAATACAGCACTTTTAGCAGATGCATCCAACAGGCTAACAATGCTAGCAATGCTAGGGACATACCATGCAAATAAATTATTGCTATTTTTACAAAAAGTACAAGCTCAAAGTAGCTCCACACTTCATTGGTAGATGAAATTAAAGCCATTGGGAATCAGATGTTACCACACAAATGACATCAGGTGAATTTTAGCGTTTATTCAAGCCTTCACCTCTGTTTAAAGAAAAAAAAAAAAACTACGCAACAAAATCACACTATGGGCCTTATATAATACCCTGCGCAAGCTGAATCTCATTGTTAATTGCTATTTTACACCCCATCAATGGTCACAATATTTCACACTTTGTGCCTGGTTTGTTTAAATAGCAAAGACACCTGTAAATATATCTACGTCAATGTGCGTGGTGGTCTATGTAATCAAGAAGAAATGGGATGATCACAAGCCATCAAACCAAAAGCAGTGTGTAAGACTGGTGGAGGAGATGCCAAGATGCATGAAAACTGTAATTAAGGTTATTCCACTCAATATTGATTTGTGAAATCTTAAAACTTTATGAATATGAACTTAAAACAACAGTATTCAATTTACTCAAACCTAAAACTATAAATGCAGTATCTGAGAAACTGAGCTGTATTTAATTAAAGGTTCTGTCATGGGGGGGGGGGGGGGGGGGGTTAAAGGTATTTTTCCTTGTTGGGAGCTGTTGTGCTATTGTAGTGGGCAGGTCTAGAAAAAGGTCCATGGCTGAATTTAGTTCCCAGTCCAGCTCTGTCCTTGACCCAATAACGCACTGAAGTGGTCCGGGGGTATACTGTATACTACACATCCTACACATCCTACAACACTGTAAGATTTAAGAACGTATTTCTTAATAAAAGAACATTTACAGTACATCAGGAGACTCTCATAAACAGCCTCTCCTAAAATAATGACACATATCCTCCCACTTGTGGTCTTATCAAGCACTTACACACTTTTAGTACATTTGGAAATGCGTCACAAGTGTACGTCTAAGCAAAATAGCAAACCGCAAGTGTGGACTTTGGGACCGGCTCAGAATTTAGCCCTACCGTCCCAGATTTGTAAGGAAATGAATGTGCAGAATAGAATATGCTGAGTAATGGAATATAAAGTGTATTTTTCCATAAATTATTATTATTATTATTTAATTATATAACAGCACTTTATATAGTTTATTTAAATTATCAGTGATGATTGAAGCCATCATGTATTTGGTGCCATAGAAAATCAGATTGTATCAGCTTTTTATTGTCGGAAACTTTTACACAGTGGTTCAGTTCAGCTCTGTTTCAGGCATCAGTTTGGTTCAGGTTGGACTTACCGTAAGGATAGAAAATCAAGGCCAATGGATTTGCAAGGAGAATGGTTGAGAAGTACCTTCAAATGCCCATGAAGGTAAACTGCCCATTTTAGTTCCTGTAAATTTACCAACCTGGAGACTTGAAGGAGGAAGATGTTTAGAGCTCTACTGTCCAAATTGGGTCCTTAAGATACAGTTGCAAGAAAAAAGCAGCCCCAAACCATGAAGCCCCCTCTACCACATTTCACAGTTGGGATCAAGTATTAATGGTGTGCTATGCCTTTTTTCTCCACACATATTGTTGTGTGTTCCTTCTTAACAACTCAATTTTGGTGGAACATCCAGGTGCTCTTTTGCAAAATTCAAACGAGCAGCAATGATGTTTTGTTTTGTTCCACTCCTCTGAAAAGCTCAGAGTGGGTAATCTTCTATTGGCAGTGGTCAATTCTTGAGCTTAAAACAATCTTTTAATCTGGACAGTTCAGGGTGGTAGATCTCCAGGTTGATGGTTCTCAATTCAGGTCATAAAGATGTACTGAACCACTCAGGAATGTTTAAGGTATGAAGTCTTTAGAGTGGCAATGTACAATTCTGGTCCTAGAAATCTTACTTTCTAGAGAATACTGAGAGAAGTTCCTTAAGGAAAAGTGTCTTGGTGCTGGAGCTCTCATACAACTGAATGTTCAAAAAGGGAGGTTCACCAACCTCCCTTTCATGGTTGTAGACTTTTTTTTTAGGATTGTAGAGCCCAATTCTGGTCCTGGAAATCGATAAACTCTGAGACTCCAGGGTGGTAGATCTTAACAGGGATAGTGTCCAATTTTTAGTTTTGTAGATCTACTACCCTGAAAAGATCAGAGTGGTAATCTCCTGGTGGCAATGCCACATTCTGGACCTTAAAACAATCTTTCATCCCGGACAGTTCAGGGTGGTAAATCTCCAGGTTGATGGTTCTCAATTCAGGTCAAGAAGATGTACTGAACCACTCTGGGATTTTCAGATTGGCAATGTCCAATTCTGATCCTAGACATCTGTCTTTCTAGAGAATACTGATTATGGTAGAGAAGTTCCTTAATGAAACTTGGACAATTTATGGTCATAGAATTTTTTAGGATTATAGAGCCCAATTCTGGTCCTGGAAATCGATAAATCCAGAGACTTCAGGGTGGTAGATCCTAAAGGTGGACAGTGCTCATTTTGTGTTTTGGAGATCTACTGCCCTGAAAAGATCAGAGTGGGTAATCTCCTGGTGGAAATGCCCAATTCTGGACCTGAATATATCTTTAAATCTGGGGAGTTTAGGATGGTAGATTTCCAGGGTTAAAGGATGGTAGATTACCAGCAATACCAGCAATAGAGCCCAGCTCTTGTTTTAGAGAGATGGTGGTTTATGGTGAGTGATTTTTACAATGGTAGTGCCCAATTCTGGTCATGGAGATCTTTGTGGAATATTTCCAGGAACTGATCTAAGACTGATCCTCTCAGCATTAAATACTCAGGAGACTGGGAAATTTGACTCAGGTTGTGCATTGTACAACTGATTTCAGACCTGGTTGAAGCTTTACTTTGGAAAGAAGAGAAGCTCCTTTAGGTCAATTGAGTTTTCACCTTCAGATCTACTAAAACAAAGATATGGTTAGCATTTCTTGTTAGTAGGTCCCATGAGTAATCATGAGGAAGTCCCCCACCAGTTAAGTGGTGTCGTTGATGGCATCTGTGTGCAACCTGTGTTTTTTTTTTGTTGGCTGGCTGTTGAATAACAGCTGCTGTTTGGTACCCAGTTAACACATCTGGGTTTTATAACACTCTGAGCCAAAAGGCCACTGAGAGAAATAATAGTCTACTTTTTGAGATCCTGTAGACTCCATGCTAGTTTTAATCAAGCATCCGGGTGGGTGGGCAGGTGTGGGTTAGCATGAATGTGTTTCTGCTGTTCTTTGTGATGTGATGAGCTTTGAGATATGCTGAGGTTCAGACGTGAACGTGCTTTGTGCATGTGTACATGTTTCCTTTGGGGCTCTTTATGATTCTAAAAAGGGTAACGAGGGCTGCAAAAGAGCTATAGCAGCAAGAATCCCACGCCATATTCACTGTTCCTCAGATAATTAGCCTCCCATGCACTTTCTTGGCATGCTAGCTAATGTTAGCCTGTCCTGGAATGTTCATTACAACGTAAAGTATTAATGCCTTCAGCCTAATGTTAGCTGAATGATGTCAACGCGATGAATTTACATAGCATTACACATTCCCGAACATCGCTTTAGTAGAGTAGAGTAATCTGGCCTATTTGTGACGCAGGCCTCTCTGAGCTAAACAGGCTCTGCTGTATAATTGGGTTTTGTTTGCTAGAGCTCATCCCATCTCCGTTAGATTGTATTACACACTGCTTTTGGATAACTTTATGGCTTTGGGACTCCAGCGAGCCACTATGAGAGCTATTATTATTTACAAATGGACCTAAAATGGAGCACTGCTGAATCTTCCCAGGAGTGACCCACCACCCTACTGAAATTACTCCAAAAGGGCATGGACAACTCATCCAGGAGGTCACAAAAACAACATTTATAGAACTAAAGAACTGCAGGTCAGAGTTAATGATTCAGTAATAAAAAAGAGACTTAATTTCTTTAGAATTTGACATTGATGCCTACTTAATGTCGGTGAGGTTTCTAAGAATTCTGGGGTTGGAAATATAACAGTGCTGTCAAGACTGTGATGTAACAGTTTGGGGATTTCGGAATTGGCCTGTTTTTCAGCTTAGTTTTGGTTCTTCTGGAAAACAGTGTTCTCTCATTAGTCAACTCTACCAAGATGTTTCTTAGGTAATATTGATATATATTGCTGTGCAGCAGCTTGGATTGTTAATTGTTTATAAGTAAACATAAATGTTACTTTGTCTCTCTCACTTTCTATCTCTCTCTTTTTCTCTCTCTTTCTCATACACTCTCTCCACCATGTCTATAATGGTGGATCTAAAAACAAAAAAGCATCCGATTCCGGAGCCCAGTGGAAGGTGTTGGGGCACAGTGAGCCGGAGAGATGGAGAAGGTGATTGGATTGTGCCGTGGCACAGCATGTACCAATTTCCCTGACTTAATGGGATATTTCTACCCCCCCTTCATTCCCCCAACGCCTCTCTTCTGTATTTTCCCCTCCCTCGCCTTCTCCTCACCCGTAGACAAATTTAGCTGCTCCACCTAAGAAAGATGGACAGTTGGCTGAAGCAGAGGGAGGGAAGGAGGGAGGGAAGGAGGGAGGGAGGGGTGGGCGATCTATGTCACACTTTTTTGTGTAAACACTACTTTGTTGGTTCCGAGGCAGAGGCATAAATTGCTACAGAAGGGGAGGGCCAGTCTAGGTTAGGTTTTTGGGGGATTGAAAAGGGAATTGGGTGCCCACTTGTATCTGCAAGTAGACAAACACAAACACGCACAAACGCACAAAGCCATTGGCTGGTATTGGTATCTGCTGTTTGTTGGTACCGATGCTTGTTGGAATTGAGACATAATCACGCATTTGTTTTTCCTGAAACAGGGGAAGAAACAGCATGTGTGGTGGAGTCGGCCAACCCTTTAAAACATCTTTGGTCGGACCACAGTATCTACCAGGTGGTGGCCCTAGGAATGGGCCTGATGAAACACCTATACTAATGAGTCCCCTACTCATTTTTTGTTCACTGGTCTACCTACATTCACTGCAGAAGTTCACTTTTTAAATATTAAAATCTATGGAATTTATTTAATTTCAAAATGGTTTGAATGTAATGACCCAATAGTGAGCGTAATCTAGTGGTGTACACAATACTGAGAATACTAGGGTGCATTTCCCAAAATATTTTTAATGCCGAGAAGTTTGTAAAATCGAACTTGAGCATTCTGAAAATTACAAGTATTTTAACCTTCTTAAGTTTGATTTGTTTGAATGTCTTTTTTTTCAACATTTCAGCACCTCAACAATGGTGTACTGTTCACTTCAAAAAAGCTAAAAACTTCATGTTTATAATTGATTTATTTGCTACAGGGTTTGGACAATGAAACTGAAACACCTGGTTTTAGACCACAATAACGGACAGTTCTGGTGGAAACAGGAGAGTTGAGGTGCACATTGAATTCTTCTGTGATTTGAGCAGCCGTGGTTTTATGTTTTTTGGATACAATCCGGGTTAGCTCCCGAACATCCCTTTCAGACAGCTTCCTCTTGCTCCAGAGTTAATGCTGTTGGATGTGGTTTGTCCTTATTGGTGGTATGCTGACATTACCCTGGATATCGTGGCTCTTAATACATCACAAAGACTTGCTGTCTTGGTCACAGATGAGCCAACAAGACGTGCACCAACAATTTGTCCTCTTTTGAACTCTGGTATGTCACCCATAATGTTGTGTGCATTGCAATATTTTGAGTAAAACTGTGCTCTTACCCTGCTAATTGAACCCTCACACTCTGCTCTTACTGGTGCAATAATGTGCAATTAATGAAGATTGGCCACCAGGCTGCTCCAATTTAGCCATGAAACCTCCCACACTTAAATGACAGGTGTTTCAGTTTCATTGTCCAACCCCTGTAAGTATAGAGAGACTCCATCCACATACTGTAGCTGATGATGACAGGATGTAGCAAAGTTCTTTACTCTGCTCACTAAACTGCAGTGTTAAACCAAAATTAACCGGACCATATACTGTATATACAATGAAACCTGGTGCACAAGCTGGTCTGAACTTTCAAGTGTTAAAATATTCTTAGACAGTTTCTCCACTCATATGTTTTTTTGTTGTTATTCATTGAAAAACATGTATTTCCAAAACATCATCTTCACAACAGAGACACACAACCTACTTAACTCTTTGAACCCAGCCTATTTTGGTGTGTTTTTTTTTTCTCCATTTTTATCAGTTCCCCTTTTTAACTTGTTATCACACAGTTATGTTAGGAGACAGCCATGTGCTATTATTTTTCTTCATACTAGAAGACATTGAGCTGCTCAAAAATGTCATAATTTGAGATGTAGATGCTTAAAATGCTTCCAGAATTTGTAAATCTTCATGGAATTTATCATGTTTTGATCCAAATTTTCCCAGTGCCTGTTTTTTTTTGTTTGTTTTTCTTTTTTTTTTTTTTTTTTTTTTTTTGGCCCAACCACCACCCCCCCTCTTCGGAGGACAATTAATACTTTATTTTTATTTATTTATTTACTCCTTTATATATTTTATTATTATTATTATTATTATTATTATTATTATTTATATATATATATATATATATATATATATATATATATATATATATATATATATATATATATATATTTTGTGTGGATATAGTTGTGGGAGTTCAGGGTTGGAGGGATCGGAGTGTGAGGTACAGGAGGGGGGTACAAGAAGAAGAAAAAAAAATGTACAGACTTTTTTTCCAGTAATAGTTAGATTAGAGTGTACAGTATATTAGTTGAAAGTATAATGATTTTCTTGATATTCCCACCTCATGATTCCTAAAAACACTATTTTTTAGAAACAATAGGGTTTCCTGTTTGTTACAATGTATTAATCATATTGGTGCATTAAAGCATTCCTAAGTGATTAAGCTGTATAAACAATGTGTGATTTTTGACGCAATTTTTTTTTTTAGTGGGGTTCAATTTCTATTGGTCCGTTCATCCAGAAAGTTTGACACAGTGTAAGGGACCGTTTTATGTGTTGCAATTATGTAGTAAAAAAACTAAACGTCTTTAAAAATGGATTAGATGTAGATTTTGTTTTTCAGTAAACAGCAACACTATGCTCTAATATAAATGGGGGCCTAAATCAGAGAGCTTTTTTTTTTTGGGAGAATTTGTAACAGTGCTGGACTCCATAAAGCAGCGTGCTCATAAATGTGACGAGCACACTCAATTTATCAGCCGTGGCATTGCTAGTGGTCAAGAACAAAACAGTCTGAATTATGACACAGATTCATGAACATTTATCAGAACTTTTAGACAGCCACTCTACACACAGCATTTCCACAACTTTCAGCAAGTTTCTCTGACTCAGAATAAAAAATAAGAAAAATAAGATTAATCTCTGACATTATTCCTCTCCTATTCATCAATTCAAGTTCTGTAGAACAACACATTTCAGATCAAACCCTTTAGAATGTCTTTGTTTACATTGTTAAAGTTGGACTGTGTGATTTCTTTTGGAAAATCAGTAACGTTTCTCCTTAACAAAGAAATTCAGACACAGTTTGCACTGGATCTGTTCGATGTGTAAAAGAGCAATATTAGTTAGCGGTTCGTCCTTGCAAAAGTATTCATATCCCTTTCCAACTTTTCCACACTTTGTCACCTTACAACTACAAACTTAAATGTATTTTATTGAGATTTTTAATGAAAGATAAACATATTGTTGCATAAGTATTGCATAAGAGTGAAGTGGAACGAACATGAAACATTGTTTTTAGAATTTTTATTGAATAAAAATCTGAAAAGTGTGACACGAAAAGTAGTCATCCCCCCTATATCAATACTTAGTAGAACCACCATTCACTGCAATTACAACTGTACGTGCTTTTGGGTTTGCCCCTACCAGCTTTGTGCATTTAGAGATTGAGTGTGAGATTTTTGCCCATTCTTCTTTATAAAACAGCTCAAAAAGTTCAACTTTGTCTTCATCTGACCACAGCACCTTCTTCCATGTCTTTGTATCAACAGTGGCTTTCTTCTTGCCACTCTTCCATAAAGGTCAGATTTGTGGAGTGCGCGACTTATGATAGTTGTCCTGTCGACAGACTCTTCCACCCGAGCTGTGGATTTT
The DNA here is from genome assembly GCF_023375975.1 of Astyanax mexicanus. Lineage (NCBI taxonomy): Eukaryota > Metazoa > Chordata > Actinopteri > Characiformes > Acestrorhamphidae > Astyanax > Astyanax mexicanus. Next base: position 12,955,947 of record NC_064418.1, on the reverse strand, counting down.
TGCAGCTCCTCCAGAGTGACCATGGGCCTCTTGGCTGCTTCTCTGACCAGGGCTCTCCTTACTCAATCTGTCAGTTTGGGTGGACCATGTCTATGTCTTGGTAGGTTTCCAGTTGTAGAATTAATTTCCCATTTTTGGATGATGGATTGTACAGTGCTCTTTGGGATGCTTAAAGCTTGGGATATGTTTTTTATAACCTAATCCTGCTTTAAACTTCTTCTCCACAACTTTATCTCTGGCCTGTCTGGTGAGTTTCTTTTTCTCTCTTCATGATGCTGTTTGTTGTTCACTGGTGTTCTCTAACAAACTCCTGAGGTACATATAGAGCAGGTGTTTATATTTATACTAAGACTTTGAGAGAGAAATTACACACAGCTGGACTCTATTAACTTACTCAGTGACTTTTGATGGCAGTTGACTGCGCTGGATTTTATTTAGAGGATTCAGCGTAATACCTTTTCTTAATACTTTTGCACCTCACACTTTTCAGATTTTATTTCATTTTTATTTCAATGTTATATATATATATATATTGGTACCACTTTAAAATAAGACTACCTCTATAAAGAGTTTATAAATGGTTTACGATTAGTTTATTAATGGTTACTAAATAGGTTGTAAATGCCTTAAAAATCATTAATAATCAGTTATAACACATACATAGGAAGGGCAACAGTGACCTGTTGTTTGCCAAATAGTGAACCAACAGCCATCTATATTGTTGCTCTTTCTACGTATGTGTTATAACTGATTATTAATGATTTTTAAGGCATTTACAACCTAATTAGTAACCATTAAAAACAAATTGTAAATCATTTATGAACCCTTTATAAAGGTAGTCTTATTTTAAAGTGGTACATATATATATATATATATATATATATATATATATATATATATATATATATATATATATATATATATATATATATATGTATTTTTCACTTTACAGTTATGTGCTACTTTGTGTTGGTTTATCGCTAAAAATCTCTATAAAATACTTTTAAATTTATGTTTGTAAGGTGGCAACATGTAGGAATACTTTTGTGAGCCACTGTAGTTGGCAAAGGCTATGAAAACATGCCATACTTTATGTTTTTTTTTTTCAGCAGTTCCACTGAAGGACTTTGAAATGACCATGATTATGAAAGGCAATTCAATCTTGCTCCTATACTTTCCTTCTCCCTGCTGGGCAAGTAACCATGTTTCTTTGTGACTGATTGCTCTAAATTTGATTGATACCTTCTTATCAATGGCCCCGGTGAGCTATGACAGTATGTTAATCACTTTTTCTGCAATTCCAACTCAATTTGCAGGAATAATTGCACCTGCCAAGGTTGCGCTTTGAATCAACAAGTGCCGCATCTAAGCAATCTCAGCCTGGATGGAAGATTCTTCTATTCTTCAATTGAAACGTTTAAATGCTTATTGTTTAGTCTAGACTGTTGAGATGATGAAGACGAAGCAGGTTGGGTCTACATTTCATATGCAAACGCACTGGATACCATGTTCCCCAGTAATCAATTTGAATGAATTGAATCAGTCCATCATTGCACAGTTCTTGAACAAAGCAGACTTTCTTTGTTAAAAAAAAAAACAATACAAAAGATGATTATGACCCACCAGAGTCCAAGAAAAATATCCAGCCCAAATTCAGTCCAAATCCCACCCCTCAGAAGCTTAAACTAGCCCAAGTGCAAATGGCAAAACAACTATGAGTATACGACTTAGTATTTTTTTTCTAAGGGATTGCTATTTACCTTAAAGTCATTAATACTTGTAACATTAGTGTTTTATTAGTTCGGTAACACCTTATTTTAAGGAACATAAATTGAGCGCTTATTCATGTCTTCTTTGGTCTTCATTACAGACACTTTGACAGCCCAACATTATGATAATATGGTTTCTACCTTTTTTGAACTGATGCTCTATTCCAACAGTACAATGCTCATCCACATGCTGCTATCATCTCAAGACCTTGCCTTGAAGACCCACACTACCTGTCACTATGGTGGCACTCTCTAGAGTATGAATTACCACATTTTAGTTTAGGGACAAACATGACCTGGAAAAAAAAGGTCACCAACTGTTTAGTCTGGACTGTGGAGATGATGAAGCAAATTAGGTCTACATTATATGTAAAAAAACATACTGGATATCAGGTTTTCCAGTTATCAGATGAAATAAATTGAATCAGTCCCTCATTGAACAGCGTCTTGAACAAAGCAGACTTTCTATATTAGTCTTCTACGCTCTCAAAAAAACATTATGTAGAAAAGATGACCCACTTCCATTTGCTTTTGTCTTTTTGGAGACCAAAATTAATTAAACCAATTAATTAAACCAATTAATCTGAAAGATTTCAAAAACTCTGAAAGAATTCTTAAGTGCAAAGAAGAGCCCATCTACATTCTTCACAGAGTATTCTGGTTTCTTCAACACTTTTATTACTAAAGTTTGCTACATGATTCATCATGTGTTCCTGGTACTGTATATCATCGCTGTCCAATGAAAAATATTTATCTCCAAAACAGCAACTTTTCAGGAGAGAGAAAAAACCTTGTAAACTTTCAATGGAAGTCAATGTAAAAAGAGTTTATTTCAGGTCATTTTGAAGAGTTTCTATTGGTCTGTTCATCAAAAAAATTGTCACAGTGTAGGAGACAGTTTGTCGGTTCAAATTATGTAGTAAACTAAAAATCGACAAAAATGGAGATAAGTGTTTTTCACAGGACAGCGATGATATGATATAATAGTTAATTAATAAGCTTACAAAGTAGAAAATAGTGTACTAGAGCAAAAAAAAAAAACACAAAAAAATGAGCAGGGCGATGTGTTCTCCATGACTGCCAAGTTCTCCAAGTCATCAAGTCATGAACTGCTGTTCTACATGAATCCTGGCAATAACTCATCCTCTTCCCCCTTTTTTTTTATTCTTTTCATCTGATCGCTCCTCCCTGCAATCGGCATCTGTCTCCTCTCTCCAGCCTCTCATCCCCGGTGTCCTTCCTGTCCAATATGTTCTCATTCCGAACACAAAAAAGCACTAGCCTGAGTCTGATGCACTTGACTGCCTTCGCTCTCCCAGAGAGCATCCCCGGCACAATAACGATGCTTCAGCAGTACAGCGCCGGCCCCTCCGAGTCGGCAAGACTTCTCGTCTGTTTTGACAAAGACTTCAATACCTTCTCGCATTTCAGGACTCCGCTACCTTCTCACCTTTCTGGACTGAGCGTGGGTTGATCAGAGGGACCCGGGTCATGAGCGGTAAAGTCAAGGAGCGCGGCTGCACGAGGGCGAGCGAACGCCGCCCAGAGGAAATGGATCGGCAAGGTCGCGAAAGTCGGCGTAGGCTTTTGCCGCTCTAATGAGCGTCTTAAGCGGAGGCCTGTGAAACTTCTGAAGGTATTTTTAACTTTTGCTGTGTTTGTAAGCTCGGAAATGTCACAGTACACTGAATGTCAGCTAGCCTGCGAACGCCCGGTCCACTTGGGGCCATAGGTGCACTCCGGTCCTGACATTTACTGACATGCAGCGCGAATATACGGACGGCCGAGCCCCTGCGGCAACAACACGATTGCTTGACCCTTTTGCCCTGCCACTCTGATGTTCTTCCAGCAGCAAGGAGAGGCAAGCGATAGGTCTGAAACAAAGTCTTGCTTGAAAGACTTCAGCCTTGTGCAGTTTAGTTATAATTCACTTTAAATAGGTCTAATTTAAACTGATAAAGTAACTGATTGCATAACATTTTTTAAATTTACCCAAAATTAGTTTAGTCAAAGGTTCTGCTTAGTTCTATATCTCAGAATGTTCAGCTGTACACCATATTTGATGCTGTAACAGTGTAGTTACACATTAACAACCATGTAATAACAGTGTAACTACTGTTTAAGTGACCCTTCTGCCCTGCCACTCTGATGTTCTTCCAGCAGTGAGGAGAGACAGGCAAAGTCTGAAACAAAGTCCTGCTTTATATATTTTTATCTAGTTTACTTAATTTATAGTTCACTTCAAAAAAGTTAAATAAGATAAACCGATAAAGTAACTGGTGTCAAATTTTTTTAAGTTAACCCAAAATTAATTTAATCAAAGATTTTGCTTAGTTCTGCATCTCAGAATATTCAAATGCATCTCTATACTTGATGCTGTGGTCCCACCTTAAAATAAGTGTCCATAATAACTGTGTAGTTACACATTAAGCACCATGTAATAACAATATAACTACTGTTTAATTGACCCTTTTGCACTGCCACTCTGCTTTTCTTCCAGCAGCGAGAATAAGCAAGCGAGAGGTCTGAAACAAAGATCTGGTTGTAAGACTTTAGTCCAGTGCATTTAATGTATAGTGTTTTAGATTAAAATGACGCGCAGAAGTAAAGAAAATCATAATTGTGAGATTTGAGTGCTTATAATTAAACTAAGTAGAGTAAACTAGACTCAAATACTCTAGAATCAACTACTGCATCAGTATAAGTCCAAAACGTCTACTTTTGACCTCAATTTTTGCCTTTAGAGACTGTGCAGTTGGACAGTGTCCTGCCGAGGGCCTCTGAAGTTAATCATTGCCCTGCTTACATGTTAGCGCTACTAACTCGCACCCAATTACTTCTGACATTTTTAATGTCACCTTGCCTTGCCTGGAAATTGTCCCATTTATTCCTCACTCCCTTATAAAACCTTGAATTATTTCCTCCCGCTGCAATTTTGCATTCATTTCCGCTGCGCTCTCTGGTTACGCGCTTCATAAGGCTGGCTTTAAGTGTCTATCTTTCTTCCACTCACTCTCTCTCTCTCTCTCTTTCTCTCTCTCTTTCTCTCTCCCCTGCAATTTTAATCTAACCCCGCTCTCCCAACCCTAATTGGGCTAGGCGAATTTAAATCACTGAGGTTTTGGCACTTCTTAATCAAACCCCAAATTCTTTCTTTCCTCTCTCTCTCCCTCTTTCCCATTTCTCTCTCTCTCTCTTTCTTTCTCGCTCTCCTTTTTTCCTGCTCCGGCCTCCGCAGCCAAAAGTCCGGGCTGTAAATTGGCGTCCGTCTGCAGGCGCGGAAAAAGTCATCATCTGAAGTATCAAACTCATTTGAGTAGAGCGCTCGTGCCCAAAGTGCTCTCGAAGTGCCGTTTCGAAAGGGAAGAAGGAGAGGAGGAGGCTGGGATCATCAGTGAAGTGTGGTTGGGAGCAATTGCTAGGGGGTCTGCTTCACATTTTACTGCCGCAAACGCGGCTTTCATCCCTCAAGTCCGAGGGGAAATTAAAAGCGATTGCGTGGGAGCTGTAGGTGTGTGAGAATTTGACAAATTAATAACACAAAGGAAAAAGTCTTTAATTCCTACTTTATTGCCAACTTTGGAAAAGCTGAACTACAGTGGAGTCAGTGCTCTACACAAGGGATGCAATAATTAAAACGTACACAACCTGTAAAACTTTTTATGAAGCGTACCTTCATTGGCTTGCAAAAGTATTCATACTCCTTGAACTTTTTTTTTTTTTACATTTTGTCACATTTCAACCACAAACAAACTTGTATTTTATTGATACTTTAAGTGATAGACCAGCACAGAGTAGCACAAAATTACGTACAAAGTGGAATGAAAATGATACATGGTTTTCAAAAAATTTAAAAAATTAAAAAATCTAAAAAGTGTGATGTGCAAAAGTATTCAGTCCCTATTTACTTTTTTGTAGTAGAGACCACTTTTTACTGCAATTAAAGCTGCAAGTCTTTTGGGGTATGTTTTTGCAGAATAGCTCAAACAAAAACAGCCAGATTGGGGTCAATGGGATTTGGGTCAGAACTTTGACTGGATCATACTAACACATTAATTTTCTTTGATCTAAACCATTCCACTGTATGTTTTGGGTCATCGTCAAGTCTTTCGCAGTCTTAGACAGGTTTTCTTGTGGCAAATGGTTTAGATCAAACATACACCCAACATATTTTTATGAGATTGAAATATATCATCACTGAGTAACTTTTTAGATATCCTATGCTTATATTGTGTGCAGCCGTTTATTGCTCTCAAAACAGCCTCAATTCTTCATGGCATGGACTCCTCAATATGTAGGAAACATATGCATTAGAGATTCTGGTCCATGTCGACATGATTGCATCACACAATCCCTGCTGATGTTTTTGAAGCTCTTTTATGATGTGAATTTCCCATTCTCCCACATCCCAAATGTATTCTGTTCTACTGCTATTCAAATCCAGTTACTAGGAAGAATTCCCACCGAAGAACACTTTATTTATAATTTGCAAAAAACTGTTTGAATTTCAAGAGATGATAAATTGGTATTAATGGCTGGTACATTTTAACACCTCAACCAGCCTGGACTATTGACATGAGGCAGGTCAGGTCTACGTATTAATAGTGTAGATGTCAAATACTGATCCAACCAACTGTCTGATGATCAGCAGAAATCCATATCTATGAGATCAGCCTATGTTTTCCTAGTCCTCAACTGTCCAGTGTTGGCCAGCCTGTGCCCATTGCAGCCTCAGTTTTATGTTCTTGGTTAACAGATGTGGAACCAGAGGTGGTTCTTCTGCTTTTGTAGTTCATCCTCCTCAAGATTTGAAGGTGTTTTTCATTCTAAAAAGCTTTTCTGCTCTCCACTTTTACAGTATCTGAGCTACTGTAGCCTTTCTATCAGCTCCAACTAGCCTGGCCACTCTACATCTCTGCAAAAAAATAAGAGACCACTTCAGTTTCTGAATCAGTTATTCTGATTTTGGAATAACCCTGGTGTTTAATCCCAGTTTTTGTGCATCTTGTCATGTTATCCTCCACCAGTCTTCCACACTGCTTTTGGATAATTGTATGCCCCTCCTGGTGCAAAGAAAATTGAGCAGTTCAGCTTTGTTTATTGGCTGTGAGCATCAAGCTTTCTCTTGATTATATTCCAGAGGTTTTCAATTTGGTAAAACAACAGTTCTAAAAACACTCAATTCCCACCTGCCCCTTCTGACACCAACAATCATGCCGAACTGAAAGAGAATTACAGAGAACTTAATTCACCACTACTCTGATAACTATAATGTGAACATCATCTAAAGTTGCAGTCCTGTCTCGGCAGGATTTTACGGATTTCATTATGAGTATTGTCTTGTCCATTAGATTTGCTGTTAAGTTATTTTTGTTATTTAATTGGTTATTCACAGTGGCCGTACTGCACACACTGAATCTGCATTGAAACTGTGCTAATGAAGTGTCATAACTAGTCCCCGCTCATGAATACAAAATTAAAGTGCTTTGATTAATTACCTCTGCATATTTCTATTGATCTGCAGAGTGTATTCTCAGAGTCCTAATTAGCCCCTGTCTGTTCCTACAGAGACTCATTATTATATCTATTGAATATTAGTGTATTTCTGGACTACTGTATCACTCACTACTGTATATTCATCACTACAGCACATTCGTATATTCGTAATGTTGCGCGGGAGACGGAAGGAGGAGGAGGACGTAAGTGCAAAGATAATTATTTATTAAATAAACAAAACAAACACAGAAACGAAAACGGAATACATAAACTAAGGCTAAGACTAAGGTAAAGACTGGGATACAAACACTAAGATACAAGGCTGGGATACTGAGGCTAAACACTATAAACAGGAAACACGGTTAGATTTACAGACTAGAAAACACAAAAGACTCGACACAGCACGTACAAACAGAGGGGCTTAAATACAGGAGGAACACCTGGGCAGGGCTGATGAGGGGGCAGGGCTACAGATAAGACACAGGTGAGAACACTGATGGTTAGGGCAGGGCTAAGACGTGACAGATACACAACAGAAACACGTGGCTGTGAACACATGACAGGAAAACAGAGGGGACGAGCACTAGGGAACAAATGAGGGAGAAACATAACACAGACATGGGCTAAGGTGTAACATAACCCCCCCTCAACGGCGCCACTTCCAGAGGCGCCGAGAGAGAGGGAACAGGGACTGGACAGGGGACACGAACGGAGACTGGACAGAGGACTGGACAGGGAATGGAAACTGGACAGGAGACGTAGACCGGGCAGGGAACTTGACATGGGACGGAGACTGGAATGTAGACTGGGACGGGGACAGGACACATGGCTGAACAGGGGACTGGACAGGAGACAGAGACTGGACAGGGGGCTGGACACTAGACAGGGACGGAGACTGGGACTGGACAGGGGGCTCTGACTGGACAGAGGGTTGGACACTAGACAGGAATGGAGACTGGACAGGGGGTTGAAACACAGACTGGACAGTGGCCGGGAACTGGGACTGGACAAGACTGGGCAGGGGAATTGGGACAAATACATGGACAGGGACGGACACAAACACAGTGACAGGGACGGGAACAGGAAAACCACCGGGGACAGGAACAGGAACAAACACAGACACTGGGACCAGGACAGGGAGAGACATGGGTACAAACACCGGAGCACTGGGGGCAAAGTCAGGAGGCCTCGGGGCAGGCCTGGAATCACGGGGCTTGGGACCAAATATTGATCTGGGAGTAGGCTTGGGGGTGTACAAAGTTCTGGGAGCGGGTACCGGGTCAGGAGCAGTGGGTACCACATGGGTGGCAGGCACTGCTGGTGCTGGAGCTGAGGCTGTAGCAGCGGGAGCTGCTGGTGCTGGAGCTGAGGCTGTAGCAGCGGGAGCTGCTGGTGCTGGAGCTGAGGCTGTAGCAGCGGGAGCTGCTGGTGCTGGAGCTGAGGCAGCGGGTGCTGCTGGTGCTTGAGCTGAGGCTGTAGCAGCGGGTGCTGGTGGTGCTTGAGCTGAGGCAGCGGGTGCTGCTGGTGCTTGAGCTGAGGCTGTAGCAGCGGGTGCTGGTTGTGCTTGAGCTGAGGCAGCGGGTGCTGCTGGTGCTTGAGCTGAGGCTGCGGGTGCTGCTGGTGCTTGAGCTGAGGCTGCGGGTGCTGCTGGTGCTTGAGCTGAGGCTGCGGGTGCTGCTGGTGCTTGAGCTGAGGCTGCGGGTGCAGCTTGAGCAGGCGCGGCGGGTGCAGCTTGAGCAGGCGTGGCGGGTGCAGCTTGAGCAGGCGCGGCGGGTGCAGCTTGAGCAGGCGCGGCGGGTGCAGCTTGAGCAGGCGCGGCGGGTCTAGGAGCTCGTGACCTAGGAGTAGGCACAGGAGCAGAGGCGGGTGGCCCAGGCACATGAACTGGGGTGGCAGCGGGCACAGAGTCAGAGGCGGCCGGAGCCGCGGGCACAGAGTCAGAGGCGGCCGGAGCCGCGGGCACAGAGTCAGAGGCGGCCGGAGCCGCGGGCACAGAGTCAGAGGCGGCCGGAGCCGCGGGCACAGAGTCAGAGGCGGCCGGAGCCGTGGGCACAGAGTCAGAGGCGGCCGGAGCCGCGGGCACAGAGTCAGAGGCGGCCGGAGCCGCGGGCACAGAGTCAGAGGCGGCCGGAGCCGCGGGCAGCGCTGATCCAGAGGCGGCCGGAGCCGCGGGCAGCGCTGAAACAGAGACGGCCGGAGCCGCGGGCAGCGCTGAAACAGAGACGGCCGGAGCCGCGGGCAGCGCTGAAACAGAGGCGGTGGGTCCTGCTGGCGTGAGCGCGGCAGGCACCGCTGACGTGGAGGCGGCTGCCACCGCGGGCTTGGAAGCGGCAGGCACAGCTGGCGAAGAAGCCGCTTCAGCAGTAGCTGAGAGTGCGGCTGCCGCCAAGATCCGGACTGGAACCGCAGATTCAGCAGTGGGCGAGGCTGTGGAAATCGGACCGGAGCTTGCTTCTGGAGCAGGAGTCGGAAACCTGGAATCCGGCCGGGCTGTAGAGCTGGGAGCCGGCCGGGCTTGAGAGCTGGGAGCTGGTCGGACTGTAGAGCAGGAAACCTTCCGAGCTTGAGAGCTGGAAGCCGGCCGGGCTGGAGAGCTGGAAGCCGGCCGGGCTGGAGAGCTGGAAGCCGGCCGGGCTGGAGAGCTGGAAGCCGGCCGCGCTGGAGAGCTGGAAGCCGGCCGGGCTGGAGAGCGTGGTGGAGCTAGCAGGCTAGCTAGCTTAGCTGGAGCTGGGCTGAAGAGCTCCAAGCCAAGGAGAGGCGCCGGGAGCGGTTCATCTCCCCGAATTTGCTCGGCGAGGAACCGGAGATATTCGAGGTCCGCCCTCCTCGTAGCCTGCCACCTTGCTACGTCCATTTTAGGTCGAGTCTTATGTTGCGCGGGAGACGGAAGGAGGAGGAGGACGTAAGTGCAAAGATAATTATTTATTAAATAAACAAAACAAACACAGAAACGAAAACGGAATACATAAACTAAGGCTAAGACTAAGGTAAAGACTGGGATACAAACACTAAGATACAAGGCTGGGATACTGAGGCTAAACACTATAAACAGGAAACACGGTTAGATTTACAGACTAGAAAACACAAAAGACTCGACACAGCACGTACAAACAGAGGGGCTTAAATACAGGAGGAACACCTGGGCAGGGCTGATGAGGGGGCAGGGCTACAGATAAGACACAGGTGAGAACACTGATGGTTAGGGCAGGGCTAAGACGTGACAGATACACAACAGAAACACGTGGCTGTGAACACATGACAGGAAAACAGAGGGGAGGATTACTAGGGAACAAATGAGGGAGAAACATAACACAGACATGGGCTAAGGTGTAACAGTAATCAGTGCATCCATTTAATGTCTCAGTAAAATCCTGTGGAGAATCAATCTTCCCCTATGGAGTTGTGTTGAATTCCTATTTTTCATATTTAACCTCTGTTTGTTTCTTTGAAACCTCAGCCCAGATATCATTCTAATGTGAGACCTTCTAATGTGTTAGTAGTCCAATTGGGAACTAAAAAAGTTTTTTCCATGGTTTCCATGTTAATCCCATACACTGTAAATCCAGACATTGTTTGAACTCAAATGATTTAAGTCTGTTTTACATAAAATTGGATATTTCTAAACAATACTCTATTGTTTAAACTATTTTGAATTAGTTGAACATTTGTGGGCACATATACATTCAAACAGAGATCTTTGAGTTGAACCAACTTATAATAACTGAGTTTAGTCTGTTGCCATTAGCAGCTCCTTTTTTATTGGCTTCTGTCACAATCTATTTGCATACTGGGTGTTTCCAACAGTTTCTGACTAACACTCACCATCAGTGTGTAGTGATTCCCCCTGGGCTACCTTAGAAATAAATCAACTTCCCCTTTAGTTGTAATAATTTGATGTTCTAATTTATGCTAACTTAAGTTTTCACTACCCATTACTTAACGTTTTTAAGGCAACTGGTTTACTCAATTTTTTAAAGTAAATTAAACTTATCCGGGGTAACAGTGTGGGACATACAGCATGGATGTCCAATTTCTGATGGGGACAATGTACATTGCCCACTGAAATGTCCTGTTGTACCTTTAACCAAGATTAACATTAGCAACAGAACAACTAAGTCCTGTAATTTAGAGCACCTTTGGTAGATACTGACCAGGAACACCCCAATAAGAAATGCCAGATGTTTTGGAGATGTTCTAAACTAAGTGTCTACCTTTATCAATTTGACAGTTGCCACTGGAACCAGATTATTAATGTTATTCTCCTCTGCTGTCAGTGGTTTTATTGTTTTGGCATATGCATTGGTGTATATGTCTATGGAGTCTTCATATAGTCTTGAAGCCTGGGCCTCATCATGATTGTACACTGTACATGGGACCTAGATTGGGACCATGTGAGATTCAGGTGGGCTATAATGATGAGGTCATTTGTCAAGCCCCTTTAAGTCGCAGTAACAACACATGTTCTGTACAAACCTACTTAAGCCTAGCCCACATTCTGCCTTTTTAACCCCCTGTGAGCATGTTTTCTGGGGTGTCTATTACCATAGCCATAGCCTCATAGTATTCTTACAGAACGGTACATTATCCTAAGATTATATACTCAGTATATTTTTATGGAACCTCATTCTAATATTATTATTCAGAATTAGTATATTCATATAGAGCCCCAATCTATTTCCTATAGGAATGTATTATTATCTAGAATTAAAAGGGACATATTATGCAAAACGTGCTTTTGCATTTCTACTTGGGTCTCGATTGCCCCTATAAACACTCCATTCATTTGTTTGTTTTCGGTCAGCCTGTCACCACCCCGCACCAGAGCCCCACACACTAGATCAGTGAAAGATCTGTAATTTCAGTCATTTTGGTTGAGAACCTTAGACAGTACACAGCAGGATTAGCCAGCAGACTTCATCTGACTGAGGGATCTATACCTACACTCCATGGCAAATCAGCAGATAAGGGGGAGAATCACGTAAGTACGTTTAAATAATGACTTTTGTGCTTCTATTGCAGGTAAGCGTGAACTAGCTTGTTCGTATTTTGCCATATGAACCATAAAGGGGCCATATTATGGGACACTTGTCTTGGCTCTTGGGTCTTGGCTGCCCCTATAAACACACCATCCATTCCATGGTGTCAGGAATTATATGCTTTTTTGAGTCGTTTAGATTGCTTCCTTATTGTGATGTCACTCTGGCACCACCCCATCACCTGTTAACCCCCACCAGAGCCCCACCCACTAGATCAGTTGAAGATCTGCCATTCTATTTGGTTGAGAACCTCAGACAGTACACTGCAAAATTAGCCAGCAGACTTCGTCTGACTGAGAGATCTGTACCTACTGGCTGTGGCAAGTCAGCAGATGTGTAAGATGTAAACACTTTCAACTAATGACTTATGTTCTTCTTTTGCAGTTAAGCATGAATTAGCTTGTTCGTGTTTTGCCATTTAACAAAAGCTAACACTAATGTGTGGCCAACATCTTATTTGCATCAAAGTGGCAGAGCCTTTAAATGGCTCTTTCTGAAAGGGACTGGAACTGACAAGAATAGAGCAGCTGAGATCACATCAGATGTTTTGTATAGCTCATAGATATATTCTAACTTGTGTAAAAGAGGTAAAATAATAAAAAGAATATAGGTATAATAATAAAATGTATAATCCCAGCTTGGTTCGTCTCAATGTGACTCAATGTGATTTCCTAAGCTTGCTCATTTTATCTTTTTCAGCACAGCAACTTCAAGAAGGGATTGTTCACCAGTTATAGTCACGGACCAGATCATCATTATTTTTCTCCTCCGCTGACAGGGGTTTTAATGTTTTTGCTTATATATATTGGTGCATATTTCTGTGGAGTCATAATATATAATATTGAAGCCTCCAGTGAGATCTTGGACACCTACCAACAAAGTGTACTAAACCATGGATGCTTCCATTCACGGCCCCCGGTCGCATCCGCCGTGTCCATCAGACTGTAGAAATACCTGCTGTCCTCTCCAGTGCCTGTCCAGAAAAACCAGCTGTCTCCCAAACTGCCTGACTGAAAATAGACGGTCTCTGCTGTGACATCTTTCACAACTTGCTGACCAAAGCATTCACTGTTGTAACTCCACCTGTCTCTCTTTAGAGAGCGAGCTGCAAGGAAGTCCTCAGACTCTCAAGAAGTGCCACTTAAGCCCAATCAATTCCAACTTTCTAATTAGCCTCGGTGTTACAGTCACACATAGTATCAGCACATTATGAAAGGCATTTTTTAATTCTCTTGATTAGTCATGGGTATGTTTTGGACGTAACATGCAATAAATCAATCAGCAGGTCAATTGGCATTCCCTTTAAGAACCAGGTGTGCTCTGACTTTGGCGGATTGCTATTCCAGGGGTGTAGCTACCTGGACGTGTCCAACACTTCTCAGTTGATGAAACTAACCTGCTTGTTCACGCTCATTTAATCTGTTTATTGCTGATGTAAAGTTTAAATAGCTGCCAACAGACACATGGCATTGGTTAGTGCACGGCCACCTGTGTTGACAATTCACTGGAAAGATAGCAATGAACGCCTGACTGTTGACTTCTGTCTAAGTTGAAAATTTATTCAGTGGCACACCTGTGTTTTCTGTTACCAAGATAGAAATATGTCAGAAATGTACTTGCAACCCATTCAGAAGAGTGGTGGCTCAGCAGTTAGAGCACCAGGCCACTGATGGCAAGGTTGTGGGTTCAATACCTACACAATACCTAAAGCCACAATCCTAGCTCAAGGACTCTTGACTTGCTGACACATATGTGCAAATGCACACACAAAAAAATCTGTCTGGGAAAATATACTTGCCTAACTACTGTTATATTCTGATGATTATTAACAAATCGTCTACGTCACATGTGTCAAACACAAGGCCCGCGGGCCAAATGTGGCCCGCCACGTCTTTTTATGTGGCCCGCGAGAGCTTGTAAGATCTTAGTGTCTATAATAAATAAGTCAGAAGCGTTCTTTGACCAAAAAATACATTTCCCACAATGCTTGTCGATTGTATTACCCGCAAAGTTACGGCTTACTGCCACTACACGGCAGTGTAGTCATTGATGTGGAAACCCTGCCGGAGGGAAGGTGTAACTTCGCGGGTGGAATTGAGACATATAAATGTTTATCCCATAATGTCCAGAAAAAGAGAAGTTGATGCAGACGGACGGCTGTGCTTCAAGGCGAAAGACCGGTATGCCTTTTGTGTTACGAAGAGTGTTACTGACCAAAATAAACGCTTTTTAGGAGAGATATAAGTTCTGTGTAAACATTTATAAGACAAGAGCTGACAAAATCTGTTTTAATGACGTTAATAAACATCACTGTGACAGCGCTAGTCGCAGTTTCACCGCAGCAAAGTACGAGGACGTGAATCACTTATCTAACCAGCCTTTACTGATTTCTGCCCTCAATAACCCTTTCAATAACCTCCAATAGCCTTTAATAGTCTTCAGTATCCTTCAACAGTCTAACCTTGCAGCCGTGGTGTGTCCACTAAACTCCTGAGGTTAGCAGCGCGATAACTGACCTGTTTATAATGTAATCCCAGCAGTGACTCATGCTCTAAACGGCTGCTGTTAGCTGATTGGGCTGAAAGATGAACTGTAGAGAGCTGTATTATTCGGTTACAAAAATCTTTATTTCATACACAGAAGAACTTAAAAATTTTAAAAACGCTCCAGACTGGCTGAGCTGAGCCCTGTAGCCCGTGGCTGGGCTGTAGCTCTGACTCAGTAAAGACTGCGGACTTGTGGTGCTGCTGCTGCAGCTCCCACTAGTGGTTGGATGAGGAACTGCTAAATCTGAGGAAATGCTATGTTCTTAACAGCTCACAATTTTTGATTTTATATTTATTAAGCCTTATTTCAGTTAATAATTTCAAAGTTAATATAACTTGATGTCATTTCTATTCACTTGAATAGTTTGGTTCTTGATTGATGGAGTTTTTGGATTTCATAACATGACAAATTAAAAGGATTTATGTTAATAGAGCAACAAGCAAACATTTTTTCCATGCAACTGTAATATTTGATTGAATAAATAATATATTGAGAGTTATTTAACATTAAGGAGTAATTACATTCATTTACATATATTACATTTGGTTACATTTTATTACATTTATAAGTTACATCTGGCCCTCGGAGGACAGCCAATATGCCAATGTGGCCCTCGGCCAAAATGAGTTTGACACCCCTGGTCTACGTATAAAGTCTACAATGGTTCTACAATCAAGGCCTGCTTGAAGTCCCTTGGTCACAACGTCCTTACCACAATGGAGACTTGTGTTTCCCCATTGACCTCTTTTCTGAAAACCAAAATAACTTCACATACCGTAGATGTACCATCAACCATTTAAGCTGTGCAGTTGCCAATAACCAGTAGTTTAGCTTTAAAATTACCCTGCTAAATTAAAGCTACTGTCATGGTCCTCACCTTTCAGATTTGATCAAGCGGCGAGAGCGTGAGGGTGGCCTCGAATCTCGTCCACCGCCCTGTCTTCTGCTGTCGCTTGACTGACTGTCATCTAACAAAATGATTGGATATGCAAACCACAATTCAGCCGAGACAGGCCGCAGAGTGGGCACTGTACCTTTAATCACCCTTCAGACGGGGAAGCAGAATTGATGCTGACAACTGCACCTACCCCATCATCTCACAATCCACTTAACCTGCCCAGGCATTGATAAAACACGGGAATGACAAGGTTTAATCAGAGGGGGTGTGTGTACGGGGCTGTGAAACACTCTGTATAGAGATGTAGTCATCGGCGGACGCTGTTATCTCTCGCTTCATGTATCATACTCAGCAATTTGACCTTCTGCACCTCTGAAGGCTTCCCAATGTGATTCACAGAGCATGCAGCTGATCAATGAGATCAATGTAATAAGCTCTGTAACATCTCAGCGCAGTGGAACAGACAGTATTGAAGCAGGAGTCAGAGCAAAAGGAACAGTTCTGTGTTGGGTAAGTTTTACCTGTGGAGGCGGGGTAAAGTAACCATTAATCTTTAGTGATTTTAGTCCAACATATTTCAGTCTGTAATCTTTTTGGAAACATGTAGGCACTCAAGGAGTATCTTAGATCATTCAAGTATATGGTAAATATATCAACCATAACTATCAAGTCCAGACATATTTTAAGAAATGAAGGTTAGGTTAGGATTAGGGTTAGATTTAAAGTTTAGGTCAAGGTTAGGGTTACAGTTAGCTTTAGGGTTAGGTTAAAATTTTGGTCAGGGTTATGTTTTAGGGTTAATGCATGGTTGAGGTTAGGCTTAGGGTTAGGTGTAGAGTTAAATTTAAGGTTTAGGTTAGGGTTAAATTTAAGATTAGAATTAAGGTTTAGGTTAAGGTTAAGGTTAAAATTACGTTTAGGGTTAGATGTCAGGTTTAGGTTTACATTTAAGATTTAGGTAAGGGTTACGTTTAGGATTAGATTTAAGGTTTAGATTAAAGTTAGGATAAGATATATGTTTAGGGTTAGATTTAAGGTTTAGGTCAAGGTTAGGGTTACAGTTAGCTTTAGAGTTAGATTTAAGGTTTAGGTTAAAATATTGGCCAGGGTTATGTTTTAAGGTTAATACAAGGTTGAGGTTAGGCTTAGGGTTAGGTGTAGAGTTCAATTTAAGGTTTTGGTTAATGGTAGGTTTAGGGTTAGATTTAAGGTTTAGGTTAAGGTTAGAGTTAGGTTTAGGGTTAGATTTAAAGTGTAGGTTAATATTTTGGTCAGCGTTATATTTTAGGGTTAATGCATGGTTGAGGTTAGTTTTAGGGTAAGGTGTAGAGTATGATTTAAGGGTTAGGTTAGGGTTAGGTTTAGGATTAGGGTTAGATTTAAGGTTGAGGTTTGAAATTTTGGTCAGGGTTATGTTTTAGGGTTGATACATGGTTGAGGTTAGGGTTTTGTGTAGAGTTAAATTTAAGGGTTAGGTTAAGGTTAAAATTAAGATTAGAATTAAGGTTTAGGTTAAGGTTGGGGTTGGATTTAAGGATTAGGTTAAGGTTTAGGTTAAAATTATGTTTAGGGTTAGATTTAAGGTTTAGGTTAAGATAAGGGATAGATTTAGATTTTGGGTTAGATTTAAGGTTTAGGTTTACATTTAAGATTTAGGTAAGGGTTAGGTTTAGGATTAGATTTAAGGTTTAGATTAAGGTTTAGGTTAAGGATTAGAGATATGTTTAGGGTTAGATTCAAGATTTAGGTTAAGGTTTGGGTTAAAATTAGGATTAGGGTTATATTTAAGGTTCATTTACATTGAATTTAGGGTTAAATTGCATTCATCGTCTATGAGACATCTAAAATGGACCATCTTTAAGCATCTTTATCTTTCTGTCTGACCTCACTGTTGTCTAAGAGAAAGTATAGAGATATTAAGGGGATCTCCTTTGTTAATGTTTTTTTTTTTTTTCCTGTGGGGGTCTCCAAAATTTGCACCCATTCATTCATAAAATCTGTCTGTCAAAATCTCCATTGGTGGGACAGATCAGATGAGCCTGCAGGTATTTTCTTTTGCATTGTAGGTCAGGATTCTTTCTCTCTTTCTCAGCCTCTTTCACCCACACACACACACACTCTCTCTCTCTCACACCCTACATACACTCTCTCACTCCACACACACACACACACACCTGCAGTAAGTGTAAGACTATACGTAAGATTCCGCTCGTATCCCGCAGCTATTGCGGCTGCCTTTGACACTCCTCTCTGACAACCAATTCGGACCTGTCACTCGCACAAAAGGCTCGGAGAGGGCCGGGGAAAAAACGAGCGGAAAATGAACAGAGCCCAGAAACCTGCTGGAGGAGTGGGAGAACGAGCGGATCAGTGACAGCGGCTGACAGCGGCCTCGGCGTGCGGGTTTCGGGATCTAATCCGCGGAAGAGCTCGGCGAAATACTGCATTTGACAATATAGTAACGACACCCATCACAAAGTGCCACTTTCTCCACCTCTCCAGTGACAGTTTTTTTTCCTCCTCTTTCTCCTGTGTGACTGTATGAAATAACTACCTCACGGCTGCTGGTATCGTAACGCAGTTCCTGCTTCCAGATGTCTTCTGACGTCCATTCTTACCTCGGCTAATCTCCGACAGCCAGATTTCCTGAAAATGCCACTGAAATTGAAGTGGTGTTGGTTTACTGGAAGCAGACGAGCCGTGCGGTGCAGTGAATGCTCTGATTTAACACATCTCTGATTTACCTTTATAGACAATCAACAACCCCTCATCCCTTTCTGTTGTCCAGTCGTCATCAAAATCATAGATGAAACCAGAAGGAAGTGTTGGATTGCGATGCTATTTGAAAGGAAGATAAAGGTTACCTGCAACAATACTTCATTACACATTTAGAGTGATATGTGCAAGGGGGTTGTAGAGGTTCCTAATGATAATGATGGAGTCCTGTGATAATCTGTGATAATTCATGAAGTTCATGCAGATTTAGGTCTCTGTATAACCTTTAATAAACCAGGTGTTGGGCAAAGCTAAAAGTTGGTAATGGGAAAGGTTAATCCTTATGTTCTTTTGCAAACTTTAGCCTTGTTCTTTTTTGCTTCTCATTAATGAAGAGCTTTTTCTACATGACTTGAACCCTGCCTCTAGGAGCCTGTTTACAGCTGTGCTTTCTGTGCAATTCATTTCAGCTACCATTTGTCATTCTTTTTGTAGGTCACTTGATGTCCTCCTGTGGCTGCTGAATGACATTTTTGTACAAACTGTAATTAAAGTACATTTCAATGTACTTCCCTAATTCTTTAATTAGTCTGTTCCTAATTACTGAATTATCACTTATTTTATAATTATTGGGTTATGAAGTTATCCAAAACATACAATTACATAAATTACACATTGTCACACCGCCGTGCTCTCCTTCCACACTAACAGACTCCATTTCCCAAGAACCAATGAACAATGACGTCAATATCACCCGTTCACCTTCATCCAATTACGTTACGCTCCGACACTCAGACTGACCTGTGTTCTGAGGAAGTTCCGGTTCACGCGGATCTAGCTTCCTGTATTTATGCATGCAGTTTGTAAACAAACACCGTGAGGTATTGTCGACTTTACGTTGCGTACTAAGCATTATTCTCCTGTGTTTTCCTATTGCCCTCTCGTTACGACCTTGTTTTTCGGTATATCGGTTTATATCTCTTTTTTTGCCCCTTTTGGATTTGATGCTTGGTTGGACTGTCTATTAGATGGATGGATGGATGGATGGATGGATGGATAGATAGATAGATCTCTGTCTGGAGTTACACACATTGAATTATTAAGCAGTTACAATTGGTTTACAGTACATGTTGTAATGATAAAAACATAATTACATAATACACAATTACTAACTGTAAAATGGCAGTCATGTAGAGACACTAAATCAGGTTTAGTAGACCAGCAAGACCTAACTTTCCTGTTACATTCATTTGTCCGGAACAGTAATGGTGTTCCTGGGTCAGTTTGACCCGCTGCATGTTTAATTATCTAAAAGATGTCTGAAACCCAAAAAAAATCCTAACAAGCAGTGTGAATATTTTATTACTAACTCCACTACTAATTATTCTATCAATATTTAGTCCAATGGTGTTCCATACCTTTAACAGGTAAGGGTTCAATTAGGATAATTCACTTGGTTTTCAAAAATATATACATGTTCAAACTTTTTTGTAATGTTTCACTACTTTATCACTTTTAAAAGAGCAACATATAAAACACAATACATACCAGTGCATAAACATAGCATCGCAATTCTGTTATAGATTTAGCTTTTAGCTTTAGCCTACATAAACCTGTTAAATCTCTGCTGTTTTTTTTTTTCTTACAAAGCATGAAGAAATGTAAAGTAATTCAGGTTTGTCTGATCTGTTTCTCCCTGTCAGCATGTATGTTTATCTGTGGACACTTCTTCTTAGCATGCCAACAAGCCATGCATCCTCTCAGCCAATCTCAGCGGCTCTGAGTGATCGGCGAGCGAGCGGGAAGGCCCGTCTAATGTGGAGCCACAAGCTAAATTCTCCAGTCGGCTCTGTGATGACCTACAGTGGTAGTAAATGTCTGCTGTGCTCACATCGTATTGTTCAAATGCAGGAAAATACTGAGCTTATTTCCCCCTCTCGCTCTCACTCTCGCTCTCCCGCCAAGTCAAGAGCGCTTATCAGGCACAAGGAAGGAAGATAAGACAGAGCGGGAGAGAGAGAGAGAGAGAGAGAGAGAGAGAGGGAGGATTGACTTCTTCCAAGGTCAGTGAAAGTATTGGGCTCTGCTTAAACAAATTAATCTTTGCAGAGGCGTAATATGATAAAATACACAGAGACCAGAGAAAGAGAGGGAGAGACAAAGAGAGCGAGAGGTTCCCTTATCTGGGCTAATGTGGATTCATATCCTGACCTGACAAACACTGGAGCATTACACCTACACACAGAGCTGTGTGCACTTTCTTAATATTGTCAAAACGTCCTGCCCCTAAAAAACAACCATGAACAACTTAAATTGTATCATGTTTATCATGCATATGCCTAGCTTTCCTAGTTACCTACCTCTCTATAAACTGTCTGTTTATTCAATTCAATTGAAAGGCACAAGCTATACAGGGCTAGTATAGTAATGTTAGCTGAGGTAGCTTAGCCTTAGCATGTGTTGGCAGACTCAGCATGATTAAAGCAGCACTAGGTAGGATTTCCTTGATTGAAGAAGTAAAATTACAGCTTGAAACTCACTGCAGCGCTCCATTGAGGTGTAATAGGAGGAATAGCGGTGCTCTCGTGTCTGTGCCGGAGCTCCTCTGAGCTCAAACCAGAATCTGTAAGTTTTCCGAGGCGGCCGCGACCAACGCTCGCGAGAACTGCGACCTGCTTTCCGACCTTTAGTTCTAACAGTTCTACAAAAACTACTGGATCATTCTTTTTCAACTAACATACAGACACTCTGGCAGAAGCTGGAAAGAGACCCAATATGTCTGTGAAAGCCAGAAAACGAGAAAGAGAACACTCTGCAACTGTAGGGGGAGCCCACGAGCACAAAATCTCAATCCTACCTAGTGGAGCTTTAAAGGACAGGGCCAAAATAAATAAATAAATAAATAAATAAGTACGTAAGTAAGTAAGTAATTAAGTAAGTAAGGGAATAAATAAATGAATACATAAAAATGGCACCTGCCCAGAATACATTGTACATGCCCAGTTATTTCATGCAGTGTGGTAGTTCCACTGCTACAGATCATACTGCCGTCACAACCACCTACACACAGTACCAATCAATTGAATGATAAAGTGGACACACTTTATCATTCAATTATTTATTATTTTATTCCCTGCATTAAAGAAAACAAATAAATAAGTCATCCAGACTATGAAGAAACACATAAGGAATCATATATAGGTTCATGGATGGGTTCCTCTGACTGAGTTTTGGTTTCTCTTAAGGTTTCTTCCTCTTAATGTAAGGGAGTTTTTCCTTGCCACTGTTGTCTCCACAATTAACGGCATCTCTGTGGTGCTGCTCATAAGAGGCGTGGACCTGTTTTTTTTTTCTCTGTGAAGCTGCTTTGTGACAACCTCTGTTGTAAAAGTGAAATTGAAATAAATTTAATGTAGTAATTTATTGTAAAATGTTAAACAAACCTAAATACTGGCAAAATAATGGCTCCTAAATGGGGTGCTCTAATTTTATTTTTACGTTTTTGAAATTGATTTGAGTAGTTCTTGACATAATATGGTACCACTTTAAAATAAGACTACCTTTATAAAGGGTTTATAAATTGTTTACAATTAGTTTATTAATGGTTACTAATTAGGTTGTAAATGCCCTAAAATCATTAGTAATCAGTTATAAAACATACGTTGAAAGGGCAACAATGACCTGTTGTTTGCCAAATAGTGAACCCACAGCCATCTATATTGTTGTCCTTTCTACGTATGTGTTATTACTGATTATTAATGATTATTAAGACATTTACAACCTAATTAGTATAGTAATATAGTAATAAACTAATTGTAAACCATTTATAAACCCTTTATAAAGGTAGTCTTATTTTAAAGTGGTACCCACAATATGGATTAGAACATTACTCAAATAGAGCTATTCACTGTATACCTTTAACTCTACCTCTTCACAGCTTTACAACTGATGCTCTCAAACACATTAAGAGGCAAGAAATTCAAGTAGTTAGATCTTAAGAAGATCAGCACAGCTGTTAACTTAAAGCCATTCCAGGTGACTCTACCTCATAAAGCTCAAAATGCAGCCAAGATGTTCAAAGCTGACGTCTAAGCAAGAGGTGCTATGTTTTTTTTGTTTTTTTAAATATATAAAATTGTTTTTTTCATAGTTAGAATTAATTTACATGAAGGACATTTTAGAATAAAAAAAAAAAGAGTTTTGCATCTTTCTTTTTAACTTCTAGCATTACCGGTTTGCCAATAGTTTTTGAGAAAAAAAAAATAGACAGACAGAGAGACAAAGAAAAAGTGTGAGTGAAAGAGAGAGACAGGGAGAGAAACTGTGAAAGGAACAGCCTTATCATTCCTCATCCTTCCACTGCTGGTCTGTGCTGAAAATGAGTGAAAATGAGCTACAACCAGCTATATCCACCAAGCTCAGACCTATGCATCTTATTCATTGACTTCTAGCATTACCTTTTTACATATTGTTTCCTAGTTCTACTGGTCCTCCTCTACACGTACACTTACTCTGTGCAGTAGGGATTTTTTCTCAGCCATATATATCCTTTTCCTCTGCTATATCAATCCATTTTTTATACAGGCTCTGCAAAACAAAGCTCGAGCTGCTTTATTGAAAACACCATGCAGCTGAGAATCATAGCAGGAGTTGTAGATCTGGATCAGTGGAAAAGATTGCGCTGCTTCAGTGCTGTTGATGGGCAGTGACATTTAAGTGTGCATACTCTCATATTTCTCAGGTTAGGATTTGACGTGTGTGTGTGTGTGTGTGTGTGTGTGTGAGAGAGAGAGAGAGAGAGAGAGAGAGAGAGAGAGAGAGAGAGAGAGAGAGAAATAAAGAAAGAGAGAAGTGAATTGGAATAAGGCAGGAGTGACTGGGCGAGTCTCTGTAGGCAGATGAGCTGTTCTGCACAGTGGGACAGAATGGCATTTCTGCTAAAGGCTAAAAAAACACTATCTGCACTGATTGCCATACAGACTCTTTCTTTCTTTCTTTCTTTCTCTCTCTTTCTATCTAACTCTATCTACAGTGGCTTTCACAAGGATCCTTGAACATTTTGTTACCTTAAAACCACAAACTTGTATATGTATTTTATTGAGAAAATGAAACCTGGTTTTCAAAACTATTATCAAAAAAAAAAAAAAAGCGTGACATGCAAAAGTAATCAGCCCGCCTATATAAATGCTTAGAGCCACCATTCACTGCAAATACTGCTGCAAGTGTTTTGCATTTTGTCTCTACCAGCTTTGCGCATCTAGAGACTGATATTTTTGCCCATTCTTCTTTATGACACAGGTCAAGCTCAGCCTAGTCCAGAGGTGTCCAAACTACGGCCAGCGGGTCATTTGCGGCCCATTTCCTTTTTAGGATGCTGCTCGAGAGGTATTTTAGAAATAGAATGAAAGTTGGCCCACTGTTAAGCAGGTTTTTATAATTTGAGATTCAAAGTTTGAACGCTAGGTGTCAGAAACGGGCCAAAGAGTCTAAAAGCGGAGAGGGTGCGCATTTCTAGCGTAGAAAAATGGGGCAAAGAGTCTAAAAGCGAAGTGGGTGCACATTTCTAGCGCAGAAAAACAGGGCAAAAGAGTAAAAAAGCAGAGAGGTTGCGCATTTTTAGCGCAAAAAATCAGGCCAAAGAGTCTAAAAGCGAAGAGAGTGCGCATTTTTAGCGCAAAAAAACGGGCCAAAGAGTCTAAAAGTGGAGAGGGTGCGCATTTCTAGCGCAGAAAAACAGGCCAAAGAGTCTAAAAGCGGAGAGGGTGCCCATTTCTAGCGCAAAAAAACGGGGCAAAAGAGTCTAAAAGCAGAGAGGGTGCACATTTCTAGAGCAGAAAAACGGGGCAAAAGAGTCTAAAAGCGGAGAGAGTGCGCATTTCTAGCGCAGAAAAAGCGGGGCAAAGAGTCTAAAAGTTGCCGTAATTAAGGAGTTTAATATTAAGAGACATCATGAAATTAAACATCAATTTAAAAAATCTTAGTTTAGACAACACTGTCAAAGATAAAGAGAGTAAGTCAAGTAAAATGGTGTGTAAATGAAATAATCAGGAAAAATGTATTATTTACAGTGGTTTATTTCATTATTTGTTTTATTACAGAGTGTGGCCCGTGATATATTTCTCCTTCTGGCCCCCAACAAAAAAAGTTTGGACACCCCTGGCCTAGTTGGATGGAGAGTGTCTGAGAATAGGAATTTTCATGTTTTGTCCCAGATGCTCGGTGGGAATTAGATCAGGACTTTGACTGAGCCATTCTAAAGCACGGATATTCTTTGATCTTTTTAAAAAAAGAACAGGTCCACGACTCTTATGAGCAGCACCACAGAAATGCCAATTATTGCGGGACACAGTGGGAAGAAACCAAGACTCAGTCAAAGGAACCCATCCTACTGGGGTTGACCCACTCAGTACAAACAAATAAACAAATAACAGAACAAAACAACAGTACAGAGAGAGAATGTGGAGCTCTAGCTAATGTAACAGGTACTAATTCATGACACAGTGAGCAGTGGAGAGCCAGGCTGGGCAACATCAGGACAAGGGCATCTTGATACATGCAAAAGAGATAAGAAGGTAACATAGACATGGAGCTAGACAAGTAACAAGTAACAAGTAACAAGTAACAAAGTTTTTAGTCTAGACTTAGAGATTGAGACTGCTGTATCTGAGTCCCTGACTTATTCGGAAAGATTATTCCAGAGTTTTATAGGGGAGCTTTATAAGAGAAAGCTCTTCCTCCTGCAGAGCTCCTCTTAATTTTAGAAACAACTAAAAAACCAGCACCCTGAGATCTAAGTAATTGTGGTGGTTCATAATAGGAGATGATGAACCACCAAATACTCAGGAGCGAGAGCTTTATACGTTAACAGGAGAATGTTATAGTCTATGTCTATAGTCTATAGTCTATTTCTATTTTTTTTTCTGTAGTATAGAGGTGTTGCATGTTGTGGGAGTGGGGTGGCGGTGATATGTGGTATTTTCTTGACTGTTGTCAGGGTTTTAATCAGTCAGTGGAGCTCCTGTGTTTCCCACCTCCAAGATATTTACCTGAACACACCTCACTTTCAGACCACCATGCCGACCAGTGTATATATTCCTAAATTCTAAAGCTATTTTAACGACGTGTGCGCAAGACTGTTGACAGGATGTAAGACAGCAATGAGCATCACAACGCGACTTGCCCAGGGTGTACAATACGGCCCTTTGAATTCTTGAAAAAAATAATACCAAAAAAAGCAACACGCCGAGATATTTTTCTTTTCTTGCATTTCTCCATGCTTGGCCTACCTGGGGTTGAAAGTATCGATACATGGACGGCGTTTTGGCGGGTATACCGGCTTTCCCAAGTGTGACACTTATTTTGAGTGATGAAATATAATAAAATATAATTTTGTTTTAATATTATATAATTACAATAATCTTCCAATTTAGAACTATTAAAAAAAGCAACTAACACAAAATAAAATACACTTTAATTAAACGCTTATAATTTATTTTTCCAAGCCATGCGGAGCCGCAGTATTAGGATGAAAGAGCCGGATGTGGCTCCGGAGCCGCGGGTTGCTGACCCCTGGCCTATGCGTATTTTAACTGGCTGTTCCTTCTACTCCTTTCTTCCTGTCCCTCTTTCTTTATTTCTATCGCTCTTGTTTCACTCTCTTGTTTCACACACACGTGTAATCTTCATTCTCCTTTTTTCCTTACCCTTTTCTTTCTCTTAGCACATCATTCTGGCCCAGAATGCTTTGCACCGGTGCACAAAAAGAAGCATTTCTCTTCTGCGAGTGACTCTTCTTCGTGGCCACGTCTCCGGAACCGGAGCAGAAAGAAAATATCAGTGCTTTTCCTAAAGAAAGAGCAAAAAGAGAAAGAGGCGAGAGGGGAAGAGAGAGAGAGAGCTGTAAAAGGAACAGCCTCATCCCTCGTCCTTCCACAGCTGTTCTGTGCTGAAAAAATCAAAGGCATAGTAACAAGAGAACACACTGATTACAAATAATCCTGTCTGTCATCACCCAGCACTCCATACATCCACTTCATCTGTTCCTCCTGCCAGAGAAAGAATGAATTAGTCGTTTAGGAGAAGAGAGAGAGAGATACGTCTAGTGATTCAGCGATCCGATACACTGAATTAACGTTAATGTGTTTTAGTCACGGTCATTATGAGTCATGGTGAGTTCGGATATCGGGATCTGTATCAGGATCCTCGGCTTGGTCTGATCTTTATTCTTGAGGAAACTCCAGAGCGATGCTCAGATAACTAAAACGATTGAAGCATCAATTCCTAGTAAGTGATGGGAATTTATCCATAAAGAGAGTCATCCATAAAGAATAATGCTAGAAAAAGCACTCTTATGGTCTTTTCATTCCAGAAAGTTCAAGATTTTGTCTCAAGGTTCAAGATTTTGTACGTTGTTTGCATTTGAATTGGTTAGTTTTTTTAGGCACACTGCAGTTTATTAAGCAGCTCCTGCTTTATGTGGGCTGCATCTCCTTATACTTGACATTGATTGATTTGTAAAATGCTGTCAGCTTAGCGAGTCGCTGTTCTAGGTTTTGTGCCAAATTGTGTTCCCCTGCCAGAATCCACCCCCTTCAAGTTCATGCACATCACATACAGCAGAATGAGTGGAAAGAACAGATTCCCCAGGCACTTTCTTTTCATTCTGTTTATAAATAATAGTTAATCTACAGTCACAGTAGATACAGCAGTCACCAATGGAATCTGTTGCCCCCCATTTTTAAGGGATGTGTATGAATAGTTTGGTGAATTGGATTTCAGTTGGGTTTCAGAAGTTTTCATTATTTTTGGTAGTTTGTCTTTGAATCCTGAAGTTGGTCTCCATCCAGTGCTGACCATCCAGAAAAGTGCCTTTACACTGCAAACAAACCAAACCATGGTTCATGGTTCAGAATGATCCCATGTTTTTTTATGATGGTCTAGACCATGGTTCAAGGCACCTTCCACACCTGTCATTTTGGTCTGGACTGAGATAAAACCCCCAGAAGTCCAGGCCAAATGGTGTAGGTAGGTGGCAAAGCTCAATTGGACCATACTGGAATAATTTATGCTATTAAAAAAATATATATGAAGAAGGAAAGAAGGAAACAGTGTTTTTTAGGATTAAAAGCCAAAGAACCACTGAAATGCTCAACTGGTTCTTTGTGATGGTCCAGTTTTCACAAGAAACACTTGAAAAACCAAACCTTCTTTAAGAGTGTTTAAACACTCCAGCACTGCTCTGTAGAGCAGTGGAACTGCAATATATGTACACACTAAGAAAAGTAAGTACAGATTTGTACTTAAAAGAGTGCAAAGCTTGTCGCTGGGGCTGTGCCAGTAAAGATTATAAAGATTATAAACATTATCATCAACTAAATATGGCTCAAAAACTTGATGATCCAAAATTGTCTGGCTTTCAAATAAAAAATGTGCAATTAAAATATATATATTGTTTATTAGTACAGTGATACAGAATACTGAATGTACCCTTTGGCTGATTAAATGGTACAAATTTGTACTTGTTGCTGTTAGAAATGACTTTGTACTTCAAAGGAAACAAATCTGACCCTGTAAAGACCAATATTGTACCTTTGAGGGTACAATTATGAAGAGTGTACCTCTCAGTACAAAAAAGTAGTCATATCGTACCTCTGTTTTTTAGAGTGTAGTAATAACAAAGTGATTCAGTATTTTTCCAGACAATTCCTATTGTGTAACTGATTGAGCGCAAGTAAATGCATTGGTTAGATTTCTCTAAAATAAAAAGACCAAAAAGTTCATTATTAAGCTTTCCCAAGTCTAAATGCAAGCAAATTTCTCACTGCCGTCTTCCAAGAGCTAGTGTAAAACTTTCTCAGTAGTGGTGGAGCAAAAACATATTTAATTTTCAAAAACACATTGGAGGAACAAATGTCTACAAACTGTAAAATCCACCTCTTATGTTCACAATGAATACAACCAGTCCCAGTTAAACAACACTGTATACAGCACTGTATGAGCTTCTTGCACTAATGGTATTTTTGGGTATCTGATGAATCCCTAAAAACAACACATGTCACATGGCTTAGCTCAAGGCTCTTCTTAATCTGTGTCCAAGCAATATTCTTTATTCTTAATTCACACCCACCTCATCAGATTATTTCTGATTCCACATGATCCATATTCTATGAAAAACAACCTTCTGTTAAGAGCAGGATAAAAATAAATGAATTAATCATATGTTCTGCTTGGTTGCCTTCCCAATCAGCAGAGCAAAAACTCCATTAATTCAGCTCCTTGGCATATTTCATTTT
The DNA here is from genome assembly GCF_023375975.1 of Astyanax mexicanus. NCBI lineage: Eukaryota > Metazoa > Chordata > Actinopteri > Characiformes > Acestrorhamphidae > Astyanax > Astyanax mexicanus. The sequence continues at coordinate 12,927,194 of NC_064418.1, read as the reverse complement.
TAATTAGCGCTGCATTAGCAACGATAAAGCAATCCCAGCATCCTCCGCATGCAGGTGTGACCCCTCCTCCCCAACCAAGACATGCCGCTTAATTAACGCCATGGCAACTGGTGTTATATATATATACATATATATATATATATATATATATATATATATGTATATATATATATAAATATATATTTTTTCCCACTCAAATCCTGCCTCTAGACTGGTGCAATGATTGGCTAGTTGCATCATATCTCCCATTCTAGGACTGGCTAATAATTCCTCGACATGAATGTGACAGAATAGCACTTCAGAGGGATTAGTGTATCTACACTGTTCCAAAGTAGTAGCACATTAAATCATATAAATGTAGTGGTCGGAGGTTTGTTCTGATATTTATAGCCACTGTTAAGAAGATTGAGGAACAAGACTCCAGTCCAGACTTCTCTATTTGTGCCAAAGATTCCTGCAGGAATTCGTCCCAAGTCCACTGTGAAATTTAATCCCTGTGGGGTCCATGATCTGTGCCATGGGTGTACACCCAGTGGAAGATGTCCATGTCCATGGCTGGTGCTCGCCATTTGGGTTCCCTAAGAACAAATGCTATATGGTGCCCCCCACACCATCATTTAGCATGTCAAATTATGGTTTAAGCAAAACCAAATGGACATAGAAAGGCTTCTTTAAAAATGCATTAGTGTGATTTGATAAAAGTTTGATTTGCTGGTTTTATTTGACTTTAAAGTCTGGTTTATAAAAAATGGAATAGACATTTTTGTTTGACAAGTTTGACCTCCCATTGCTCCAGTTTCTAGAGTGATATCACTTGAAACATGAACACTGAATACAGAAGAATAATAAACTTTTGATTTTCATGTCTTATAGGACTGCAAACTGGTCTATATACAAACATTTTTACAGAAATTTGCCTATTACTCCAAATTCTTACAGTATTGTTACTTGACATATACATAATAAATACTCTAACAAGAGTTTTTATTTTAAGACAGTGGAGTTTTCTGATTATCCTTCGATTTTTAAGTTTTATATGAGTCTAAATTCTGGTCTATATACATATATATATTTTTTTACTTACATGATGAATACTATGGAAAGTGTTTTTTCAAGACTTTAGTAGTTTTCCTTGATAATACTTCTAATTGTGGTCTATACATAACTCACACATAACGAACATAGTGGATGGTTAAAATACAGATGTATTTTATATTTAGTAGAAGAAAGGTCATAATTTCTAAAATGTTACACTGTTCTACAGATAGATGTCTTTCTGCTGTATATTTGTTGATTAGACCTGGTAAAATTATATTTATTGAGCTGTAAAACTCATTTATTTTCCATTTGCAGTCTCTGTATGTGAAGAACGAGCAGCTTCACCCCCAGCTCCACTGTGCACTGTGCTTACAGCTATTAACATGCTTTACTTATTTTCATTTTAAATATGTCGCTATTATTACTATTATTATGATGATTTTTCCCATGCCTGTTTTTTTTGGTACCCCCTATACCCCTACGCCCAGGGCGTGACCCCTTAAGGGTGGAGGGCTGGCACTGAACATGTGTAGGAAAGTCAACGTGCGAGCCAAACAAGGTATTTGTTAAACAGCGTTTGTTTGACCACAACTCTTGACTAAGAATGCAAAGCTAAGTCTAACTTGACCGACTGAAATACTGTGTATGTCTGGGAGTTCAACCCAGTGTCTGTTTAAGGATAAATTCCTGCCCCTCAACAAAAAGAGCCAATCAGCTTGCTGGTTGTGCTGAGAATGAACGTGGACAGCATGCTATTGGGGAAGCCCCTCCCTCCCTTCAATTGGAGATCTGCGCAAGCTTGGTAGCCATATTAAGCAACAACAAAAAAACTTGTTTTCCATTATTGAGCAAAACGCTACAACTGGGTCATGAGGTTTTTGTCTGATTATTTTATCAGTGATGTAAAATATGTTTTGGTATGTCCCTATTTATTGATGCTCTTTCTTTTAAAGACCCTCAATGTCCCCACAATATTGAAGTGGTCTTTCTTTCCATTGAGTCCCCACAAAGAGTTAAACCCACACAGACACATGGAATACACAGGTACTCTTCACATCTGGTGTTTTTATTCTCCATTAAAAGGATCTGAAGACACATATCGAGCGGTTCCGTCACGGCAGTGATACTGTGCTGAGAGGGCCTATCAGTTTCTTCCCAGCACGCCTGCAAACTATAGATTTTTTTTTTCATCACTGAGGTCATGGCATGTAGCTGTGACAGTATAGTTGTGTTCAACAGATGTGGAATAGCATGCATTAATCCAACAAGACACTGTGATATAGAACAGGTTCCGTCCGGTCGCTGTGTAGTTAGTGCACAGTACAGCAAGACCTAGAAATATTGACGTAATCTTCATCATTTGGCCGTTGTATGCAAACACAATGGATTTGAAATCAAACAAATGAGAGGAAATGGAAGTGTAGACTTTTAGGTTTAATTGAAAGTGCTGACCAGAAATATCCTCTGAATCGTTTAAGAATTACAAACATTTTTCTACAAAGCCTGCTGATTTCAGTGGCTCAAAATCACAAATTTTATAGACTCCATGGGTTATTACCTTCACAAATCAAAGAAAAAAAAAGACTTTTGGTGTATATACTGTATACATAGTGTATAGTTATTAATGCCTTGTGTTAAATGCCAGGGCTCTCCAGATGCTATCAAGGAGGTGTGGAGCTACTTTGAACCTGGATAACGGTGGAAAAAGCGATTTATTGGGGCAAATTATGCCCCGTGTCACCACATTACACATTCAGAGGTTTTCTTAAAGTCCATGTTTTGATGGGTCAGAGTTGTTGAGGGTTGTCATGAGAGAGATCTACACAATGTCAGATACAGTAGGTGGTTTGGGAGCCCAGATTCTAAACTGATAATCCAACCAGTTCATTATGTTCCAATCTAGAAGTAAAATAGCAGTAAGATGAAGTTTGTGTTCCAAAGACTAGACGGCAGCTGAGGTTGACGCAATGGCAAATCGGATTTTTGCACACAGCCCAGCACATCAGGGGGCTTCAACTTCCAAGTCTACTGAATTTACACTATCTATCAGTCGCTGCCTGAGGAAGTGCAGTGGGATCATAAAGGACTAGACCTACTCAAGCCACCGCCTGTTCACACAAATGCCCAGCAGCAGGAGACACAGAAGCATAAAGATCAGAACCAGCCGGTTCAGAGACAGGTTCTTCCCACAGGCAATCAGGCTGCTGAACAGCCAGAAGCAGGGTGGAACAGGGTGTAAGAGTTCAGCACAAACTTTTCTCAGCTATCTCACTAAAAAGATACCACATCTTCACACCTTTCAAACTTAGTATTAAATCAAATCAAATTTATTTGTGTATCGCTTTTTACAACAGGTGTTGGCACAAAGCAGCTTTACAGAAACATGAGTACAGGACAAAGAATCAGGCAAAACATTAAACATAGAAAATACAAAATACAGAACCCCCAGCGGAGGCAAGGAAAAACTCCCTCAGAGCTGCAGGAGGAGGAAGAAACCTTGTGTTTGAGTATACACATTGCACTTTACTTTCAGACTTGTTGAAGTCATCAAAAAAAAAAAAAAACTGTCTCTCATCAGGACTGCCCCAGGAAAGGAAGAGCAAGAGTTACCAGTTTATTGGTTACTAACTTTTGGTGCTTTTCTTGGTCCCCCAACAAGGTACTAGAGCCTCCTTTTAGTCTTTTGAAGAGTTTTACTCTGTTAATGTAATCAGTAACATACTGTAAATCATATTACATTCATAAATACAGTATAAAGATTCCTTCCATTTTAACAATCTTCTTGGGGCATTATTTAATATTTTTTGTCTATGAGTTGAAACGCCTATGTTGTTTTCTCTGTATATGGATTGTGCAGACTGTGGAGAGAATGCTGAATTTTATTTAGGTACATGAAACCTGTTTATTACTCACAAAAAAATTAAAAACTCTATGATATGAGCTTTTTATTGGTTCTTACGTATTGCATTCATTTTGACCTTGTTTTTATAAGCACTGAATACCCAGTCGGCTCCCAAACTCTATATTGGAAAGCACATTCGAGACCATTTAAACCAGTGTGAAGCCACTTCCCGCTCTCTTCGGTGTATTTGAGCACATTATGAGGTCTTTTTTTCGTCCTCCCGACTGCTACCTGATGCCATCTCCCCCCTCAATTCATCACACACAGCTTTAATTCACTCCTTCCCTCGCGCACTTGTTTGCTTATCGGAGCAGGGAGTGAATTACTGGTCTCGTCTGGCTGTTATTGCCAACTGTTGCCATTGGAAACCTCGGCAAACTGGGAGCAGGGAGTTTAATGAGGGAAATGAAGATGGAGACGGAGAGAGAGAACGAGAGCACGAGCACGAGAGATAGAAGCGGAGAATGATATTTTATCATTTATTTTTATATTCGTTATCATTTCACGTGTACTTTGATCAAACAGACAGTAATTTACAGCCAGGGCACCCTATATGAAACATACATACACAGACTAATTGACCTATCTAGATGCATTCTTTCATAGTAACAGTTGTGAGATGGCATGTCCTCCTTGAGTAGTCCAAAGACAGGTAAAATAAAATATATATTTTTACATTACATTTAATTACATTACATTACATTGAATTTAGCAGACACTTTTATGAGGTTTGAAGTAGTTAGTTTGTTAGGGGTGTTCAGAAAGGTCTTCAAGAGCTTAGTCTTTAGGATGGATGCTCCTGCTCTGGTAGCTGTTGATATCTTGTTCCACCAATGGGGAACTACTGTAGGTAGAACAGTCTAACAGGTAACACAAGCCCTTAAGAGAAGGTACAAGTAGGAGGAAGCTTGTTCTGTCATGACCATGCATGCAATCGCAAGGATTTTGAATACAAAAATGCGCTTTCTAGTAAAATGCAGTGAGTGACCATAGCCTGCATAGCCTAAACAATTCCTAGTTGGTTGCCAAGGGGGTGTAAGGGGGTTATCAGACAGTTTCAGTTCCCAACTGGTTCCCAGTTGTTGCTAGTTGCAAAGTTAGTTATGTGAGGCTATGCTCATTGCTACCTTACACCCAGCCAACAGCCCTTTTTAGCAAAAATGCTTACAAATCTCTCAATGAGCTTCAAGAGGTGGTAACCTGAAATGGTTTTCCAACAGTCTTGAAGGAAGGAGTTCCCAGAGGTGTTTAGCACTTGTTGGCCCCTTTGCCTTTACTCTGCGGTCCAGCTCACCCTAAACCATCTGGATTGGGTTCAGGTCCGGTAACTGTGGAGGCCAGGTCATTTTTTGTTAAGCACAAAAACTCATTTAACATAAAATGTGTTCATTCATAGTTTTGATGCCTTCAGTGACAATCTACAATGTAAATAGTCATGCAAATAAAGAAAATGCATTGAATGAGAAGGTGTGTCCAAACTTTTGGCCTGTACTGTACCTACAGTACAGTCTGGAAGACAGCACTTTTTTCAAGTTTTTAAACACCTAGAATAGACCACCAACCAGAAATATCCAACTGACAGCATGCTGTAGGCACTGTCCTGTAGGCACTGTTCTGTGGGCACTGATGAAGGAATAGAGGATGACCACCACAAACTGTGCAGCAACAAATTCAAAGCTTCTGTCTCTGACTTTACTTTATCTACAAGGTGGAGCAGCTAATATAGGTAGGAGTGTCTAATAGAGTGGGCAGTGAGTGTTTAAAAACTCCAGCAGCACTGCTGTGTCTGATCCACCCATACCAGCACAACACACACTAACACCTCATACACCACTATCATTCAGTCAGTGTCACAGCAGTGCAGGGAATGTGTAGTTATCTGTTTTCAGGACAACCATAAGTTGTGCATTCAACAATTCTGGACTTAATGGAAGAGTGACGAGAATACAAAAAAAACTATTGTTGAAAGAAAGACCTAAGAATTGTTGTTTGCAGTTTGCCACAAGCCTTGCAGGGGACACAGCAAACATGTGGAAGAAAATGCTGTGGTCAGATGCGCTGGAAAAGTAGCACTGCTCATCACCCTGAACCCATTATCATCACTGTGAAACATGGTGGTGGCAGCATCATACTGTGAGGAATTTTTTTTTCAGCAGGGACAAGGAAGCTGGTCAGATTTGATGGGTAAATTGATGGACCTAAATACAAGGCAATCCTGGAAGAAAACCTGTTGAAGGCTGCAAACGACTTGAGACTGGAAATGAAAGGAGATTCACCTTCCAGCAAGACGATGACCCTCAACATACAGCCAGAGCTACAGTAAAATGGTATAAATCAAAGAATTTTCGTGTGTTAGAATGGCAAGACATGAAATTTGCTGTTCACAGATAATCTCCGCATCCATCCTGGCTAAATTTGAGCTATTTTACAAAGAACAAAGAATGGACAAAAAAGATTGTACTAAAGTATGCAAAAGAACTGTAGGTATTCAGATGTGGGCTAGAATAATGTGAGGAATACAGGGGTTGGACAATGAAACTGAAACACCTGTCATTTTAGTGTCGGAGGTTTCATGGCTAAATTGGAGCAGCCTGGTGGCCAATCTTCATTAATTGCACATTGCACCAGTAAGAGCAGAGTGTGAAGGTTCAATTAGCAGGGTAAGAGCACAGTTTTGCTCAAAATATTGCAATGCACACAACATTATGGGTGACATACCAGAGTTCAAAAGAGGACAAATTGTTGGTGCAAGTTTTGCTGGCGCATCTGTGACCAAGACAGCAAGTCTTTGTGATGTATCAAGAGCCATGGTATCCAGGGCATACCACCAATAAGGATAAACCACATCCAACAGGATTAACTGTGGACGCTGTAAGAGGAAGCTGTCTGAAAGGGATGTTCGGGTGCTAACACAGATTGCATGCAAAAAACATAAAACCACGGCTGCCCAAATCACAGCAGAATTCAATGTGCACCTCAACTCTCCTGTTTCCACCGGAACTGTCCGTCAGGACAATAAATTATTGTGGTCTAAAACTAGGTTTTTCAGTTTCATTGTCCAACCCCTGTATTTACACTTCTTCTCAATCCTGGAACACCACAGACTCTCCTAATTCTCCAACAGTGTATAGCAGCAGTCAGGCCGGCCAGGGTTTGGCCCTTCAGGTACGTGAGATGCTTGAGGATCATCTGATTGCTCTGATTAAACTGCCCTCCACCCCTGTACGCTTTAACAGTCTTCTGCTGTCTCCTGTACTCCCGTGTGGTAATGCAGCTCCGGGCACGGCCGGCACGTCCACCGAGCGTCCGGCGCGGTCAGCAGGTGCAGACGGAGGACGAGCCGCATCCACTCTGGCTCCTCGCTGACCTGGGCGAGAGGGTTTGTTTTTGAAGAGGCTCACAGACTAATGGATTTCGAGGAGTTCTGCCAGCAAGACTTATGTGAGCTACTCAGAGATTAAAGGGCCCATATTCTATATTTTCTTCGGATTTGATTTGTTCCGCTGGGATGTCCACTTATGGCCTGAGTACGGGCACTCGGATCAGTCAATCATAATTTATTTACTTCCTTAAATGTTCTTATTTGTCCTTTCATCGTTCATGTTTGTTTATTTTACTACCCCTATATTAATATAATTAATACAGTATATGCAATTTACCTCTGTTCTAATTGTGCCTAATCTGTTCTGTATTGAGCCTCATTGAGAAAAAGAAAGGTTTAGCCTTGTAATCCCACACTCGTTTTTAATTATTACATAAATAATAGCATGAGGACAAGCTTTATAGCTTGTTTTCGTCTGATTGGCTGCCTTTGAGCTGAATTTAATCAGAACAAAGTAGCTGCTAATTGTCACGAATGAGGATGGAGGGATGGACGTAAGTGCACAATATATTTTATTTAAACAAACTAGATTATAAAAACAGAAAACAAAACACGGGTAACGCAATAACTCAAAAAAACAAGATAAGGATATAAATCTAACTAAGACAAAGACTAGAAAAACTGAGGAAACATGAAACTCTAAATATAACTCTAAACATAAAATAACCTGAGAACACAAAGATTACAACCTGAACAAACTTGGAACACTTACATACAGAGGACAAGGATACAAAGATACAACGGATACAAAGATACTAAGGATACAAAGATACTAAGGATACAAAGATACTAAGGATACAAAGATACTAAGGATACAAAGATACTAAGGATACAAAGATACTAAGGATACAAAGATACTAAGGATACAAAAGACTCAACACTGAACGCTCAAACAGAGGGGCTTAAATAACTGAGGAGAGTGAGGAACACCTGGGCTTGGATAACGAGGGGGCAGGGTTACAAACAAGACACAGGTGAGAACACTAATGGTTAGGGCGGGACTAGGGCGGGGCTAGGGCGGAAACAGGTACAAAAACACAACACAAGCACATGGCAGGGAACACATGACAGGTAAACAGAGGGGCAGGAGCACAATAGACCAGGAGAGGGAGACACAACGAGACAGACACGGGCTAAACTGTGACATTACCCCCCCTCAACGGCGCCACTACCAGAGGCGCCGAGAGAGAGGGAACAGAAAAACAAGACAAGGCTAGACAAGACCAGAGAAAGAACACAGGGGCAGGAACTGAGACAGGAGACTAGACAGGAGAAACATACTGGGACTGGAATGGAGACTGGGGAGGCGGAAAAAACAGAGACTGGACAGGGGACGAGAACTGAGACTGGACAGAGGGCTGTACATTGGGCAGGGATGCAGAAAGGGCAGGGGACATGAACAAAGACTGGACAGGGGACGGAGACTGGACGAAAGACTGGACAGGGGACGGAGACTGGACGAAAGACTGGACAGGGGACGGAGACTGGACGAAAGACTGGACAGGGGACGGAGACTGGACGAAAGACTGGACAGGGGACGGAGACTGGACAGGGGGCTGGACGTTAGACTGGGACAGAGACTGGACTGTGGAGGAGAACATAGACTGGGCTAGGGGCTTAGACTGGACAGAGGACTTGGGCTGGACAAACTGGGACTGGACAAGACAGGGCGATGGAACCGGGACAAATACACTAACTGGGACTGACACAAATACGGTGACAGGGATGGGAACAGAAAAACCACCGGGGACAGGAATGGGAACAAACACAGACACTGGGACCAGGACAGGGAGAGACACGGGAACAAACAAAACTTGGGGATGCCCAGGACTGGCTAAATTCTGTGGGGTAGTTAGAGGGGCCAGCCTGGGCACAGTTCTTGGGCAGAGGTCCGGGGGCCTTGGGGCGGGCCTAGGAGCCCGTGACCTGGGAGCAGGCCTGGGGATAGGCCTGGGGGCATACAAAGTTCTGGGAGTGGGCACAGGGTCAGAGGCGGCCGGAGCCGCGGGCACAGGGTCAGAGGCGGCAGGAGCCGCGGGCACAGGGTCAGAGGCGGCCGGAGCCGCGGGCACAGGGTCAGAGGCGGCCGGAGCCGCGGGCACAGGGTCAGAGGCGGCCGGAGCCGCGGGCACAGGGTCAGAGGCGGCCGGAGCCGCGGGCACAGGGTCAGAGGCGGCCGGAGCCGCGGGCACAGGGTCAGAGGCGGCCGGAGCCGCGGGCACAGGGTCTGGAGCAGTGGGTACCACGTGGGCGGAAGGCACTGCTGGTGCTGGAGCTGAGGCTTGAGCAGCGGGAGCTGCTGGCGCTGGAGCTGAGGCTGGAGCAGCGGGAGCTGCTGGCGCTGGAGCTGAGGCTGGAGCAGCGGGAGCTGCTGGCGCTGGAGCTGAAGCAGCGGGAGCTGCTGGCGCTGGAGCTGGAGCAGCAGGTGCTGGAGCTGGAGCTGGGGCAGCAGGTGCTGGAGCTGGAGCTGAGGCAGCAGGTGCTGGAGCTGGAGCTGAGGCAGCAGGTGCTGGAGCTGGAGCTGAGGCAGCAGGTGCTGGAGCTGGAGCTGAGGCAGCAGGTGCTGGAGCTGGAGCTGAGGCAGCAGGTGCTGGAGCTGGAGCTGAGGCAGCAGGTGCTGGAGCTGGAGCTGAGGCAGCAGGTGCTGGAGCTGGAGCTGAGGCAGCAGGTGCTGGAGCTGGAGCTGAGGCAGCAGGTGCTGGAGCTGGAGCTGAGGCAGCAGGTGCTGGAGCTGGAGCTGAGGCAGCAGGTGCTGGAGCTGGAGCTGAGGCAGCAGGTGCTGGAGCTGGAGCTGAGGCAGCAGGTGCTGGAGCTGGAGCTGAGGCAGCAGGTGCTGGAGCTGGAGCTGGGGCAGCAGGTGCTGGAGCTGGAGCTGGGGCAGCAGGTGCTGGAGCTGAGGCTGAGGCAGCAGGTGCTGGAGCTGAGGCTGAGGCAGCAGGTGCTGGAGCTGAGGCTGAGGCAGCAGGTGCTGGAGCTGAGGCTGAGGCAGCAGGTGCTGGAGCTGAGGCTGAGGCAGCAGGTGCTGGAGCTGAGGCTGAGGCTGGAGCAGCGGAAGCTGCTGGTGCTTGAGCTGGAGCAGCGGAAGCTGCTGGTTCTTGAGCTGGAGCTGAGGCTGGAGCAGCGGAAGCTGCTGGTGCTTGAGCTGGAGCTGAGGCTGGAGCAGAGGAAGCTGCTGGTGCTTGAGCTGGAGCTGAGGCTGGAGCAGCGGAAGCTGCTGGTGCTTGAGCTGGAGCTGAGGCTGGAGCAGCGGAAGCTGCTGGTTCTTGGGCTGGAGCTGAGGCTGGAGCAGCGGAAGCTGCTGGTTCTTGAGCTGGAGCTGAGGTTGGAGCAGCGGAAGCTGCTGGTTCTTGAGCTGGAGCTGAGGCTGGAGCAGCGGAAGCTGCTGGTGCTTGAGCTGGAGCTGAGGCTGGAGCAGCGGAAGCTGCTGGTGCTTGAGCTGGAGCAATGGAAGCTGCTGGTGCTTGAGCTGGAGCTGAGGCTGGAGCAGCGGAAGCTGCTGGTGCTTGAGCTGGAGCTGAGGCTGGAGCAGCGGAAGCTGCTGGTGCTTGAGCTGGAGCTGAGGCTGGAGCAGTGGAAGCTGCTGGTGCTTGAGCTGGAGCTGAGGCTGGAGCAGTGGAAGCTGCAGGTGCTTGAGCTGGAGCCGGCTGTAGAGCTCGGGCAGCGGGTGCTGCTGGAGCTGGCTGCAGAGCTGGGGCAGCGGCGGGTGCAGCTTGGGCAGGCTCGGAGGGTTCCAACCCGAGGAAAGGCGCTGGGAGCGGAATATCTCCTCGGATTTGCTCGGCGAGGAGCCGGAGAAATTCAAGGTCCGCCTTCCGAGTAGCATGCCACTGTGCTACGTCCATATTTAGGTTGAGTCTTATGTCACGAATGAGGATGGAGGGATGGACGTAAGTGCACAATATATTTTATTTAAACAAACTAGATTATAAAAACAGAAAACAAAACACGGGTAACGCAATAACTCAAAAAAACAAGATAAGGATATAAATCTAACTAAGACAAAGACTAGAAAAACTGAGGAAACATGAAACTCTAAATATAACTCTAAACATAAAATAACCTGAGAACACAAAGATTACAACCTGAACAAACTTGGAACACTTACATACAGAGGACAAGGATACAAAGATACAACGGATACAAAGATACTAAGGATACAAAGATACTAAGGATACAAAGATACTAAGGATACAAAGATACTAAGGATACAAAGATACTAAGGATACAAAGATACTAAGGATACAAAGATACTAAGGATACAAAGATACTAAGGATACAAAGATACTAAGGATACAAAGATACTAAGGATACAAAAGACTCAACACTGAACGCTCAAACAGAGGGGCTTAAATAACTGAGGAGAGTGAGGAACACCTGGGCTTGGATAACGAGGGGGCAGGGTTACAAACAAGACACAGGTGAGAACACTAATGGTTAGGGCGGGACTAGGGCGGGGCTAGGGCGGAAACAGGTACAAAAACACAACACAAGCACATGGCAGGGAACACATGACAGGTAAACAGAGGGGCAGGAGCACAATAGACCAGGAGAGGGAGACACAACGAGACAGACACGGGCTAAACTGTGACACTAATGGCTTTGAGGTCAGATCTGCACACTGTATTTTAATCTCAGTGTTTTAATCTTAGGAGTTTTGGGCTACAGTAACTGCTCCAGCTATTCCAAATCACCATCTCAGTTGGGTGTAGGTCAGGGCTAAACACTTTGTTTGCTTACATTTTGTGCTTATTTTGAGTTCAGATTATTCAGATTATTATTTTTTAAAATAAGTAAAATAATCGTACATGTACAATGCACAATGCTTAGTGAGACAAAATATCTTATCATTGAAAAAAAAATAGATTAACTGCCTTTTTTATAGAAAAAGCAAGGAATGGTGCTTTTTTTAAACCTGGGTGTAGCTTATTTGTCTATAATTTCTTCAAATCTTTTTATACTTGATTGCTCTTTTCATCTGTTTCTTTCTCATATACTCACATTCTCTTTCTCTCTCTCTCTTTCTCTCTCTCTCTCTTGGAGACAGCCCCTCTCCTGGGTTTTTTCTCCAGAACATAAGAGATAAGGCCGCCGCTCTGACAAAGACTGATGCCCAACACGCCTCGCTCTGATTGGATGCTGAGAGCCCAGGCAGTGAGAGAGAAGCGTGCACCTCGCCCAGTGACCGGTTGCCGGGGCGGAAGATGTTCTCCTGGGATGAACAGGCCCATCCGTTACTGACAGGACCCGTCTTGGTCAAGTGTGTGTGAGTGTGTGCATGTGTGTGTGTGTTGTGTTGAACAGCTGCACAGCATGCAGGTCACATTCAGAACAAGGAGAGCATAACACTCGTTCTGAGGAGGTGTGTATGGAGCTGTAAAACTCAACCAGCAGGGCCATCACTCAAAGCATCCAGCATAATAGCTGCAGCGCTGTATTTAAAGCGTGCATTTGTATCCGAAGGGTGCCACCTTTCCCAGCCTCAGCTGCTGTCAAACACCTCGCTGTGGGGGAGTTCTGGCCCATTCTTCTCTACAGAATTCTTCACAGTAGATGTTTTATCATCACAAACCTCATGTTTGAGGTCCTGCTACACCGTGTCTACAGGTGTCAAGTTTCAAGTCAGATGGTGCTGTAGTGCACCGGTCTATTGTGCATTGATTTACGGCATGTCGGTGTGTCTTTGGTATCATGAGGGCGCAAAAAACACTCCTTGCTCTTAGTCATGACACTGGCAATCTGCCTGCTATGGACTCCACTTCCCAGCATGCACTCACACCACACTTCCCTGACTCTACTGATCACGTGACGCTACAACGTTTCTGCTCTCAGAGCTTCTGATTGTTCGCACCTGATCTCCTGTGTATATATACCCATCTGTTTGCACTAGTTGCGAGTATAAAATATGGTTTATTCGTTTTTCTTTAATGTGTTTCCTATGTGTTCCTGCATTTTTGTTACTGACCCTTTTTCGTATTCTGATTATCGTGTTTTTGCCAGTTTATGGTTTGTTTAGTTACCGACCTATTGCTGTATTTTTGCTGTGTTGGATTTCCTGTGCATGACCTCTGGTATGATGTTTATTCTCGCTGAACTGTTGTTATTTACCTTGCCCGTCCCTAATTACTCTTGTAATCTTAACTTCTTTGTAAATAAACTTGTGTCTGCCTCGTTTCTGTCTCAGTGTGACCTGCGCAAAGTAAACTGCGCAAAGTTTACTTTTTGCGTCCTCATGAAACCAAAGACACAGTGGCACGCCCTATATCAAGCTGCATGATGCATGGTTGGCGACTCACCAATAGATCGCTAAAACAGGGCCTTGTGACTCTTATTGTAATTGAGTCTATGTAACAGCATTGACTAAAATACAGATAACACATTTATTTTGTATGGTTTAATCAAGGCCTCGAAGCAGCAAGCTATGACACTACCACCATCATGTTTGACTGCTGATATTATACTATGATTCTTATTGTGTTAACAAGAATTCAACCCTTGAAAAACATGACTGAACAAAAAAAATCAAGTGTGATCCCTGTACTTATGCTTATGTAGTTATAAAGAAGTTAAGAATGTGTGAATGATTCATTCAGTGTTCTCTACTCTTGCTGAAGGACAACATCACAACACAGTTCACTTCACAGCTTAGCACTTTCCCCCACACTAACACATCTGATCCAGCTCAGCAGCTAATTATCCAGCTCTTTATGAGCTGAATCAGGTGCATCAGAACCCGAGAGAAAACTTCTGCTTCTGTTTGTTCTAAAATGTTCATGCTGTAAAATTTCATCACTAGCACAGAAAAACTTTAAATGTTAAAATATAGTTTTTTTAATCAAATGAAAATGCAAGTTTATATACTCTTCATTCCCATGTCCATACAGTCTTTATAAGTAGATGCTGTAAAATCAGCTATTTATTAAACCTAACAAATGAAAATTTAACTTAACTTAATTTACAAACTTCACTTAATTTACTTAATAAACATTAATTTAATGCACGAATGATAACCTGAATAACATGCCGCTGCCTAATTAAAACATGTATCTCCAAAAACAGCAACTTTAAAGAAGAGAAATAAAACCTTCTTGATTTTTTTTTATAGATTTCAATATAAAAGAGTTTATCTCAGGTAATTTTGCAGAATTTCTATTGGTCCATCCATCATAAAATTATTATTATTAATTATGAATGCTTTATATGATAAACCCTATATTAGCATTTACCTCATAAGTAAAAAGCCATGACTGACCAATAATTTATAATTACTATATTATATAACTTATTATTTATTATATAGCATGTTGGATATATACTGTACACTGATTCATTTGTTATAATAACTTTTAAGACAATGTATGAGCATAACATTTATATTTAAGCAACAATACACGAGAGGGAGTGCTACAACTTGTAATATTGGCAATATCATAATAAATTAATATATAAATAGTGGCAGCATGACACGTTATAGCACAAACCTCGAGTGTATTATTCTGATTATACCACAGTTCATTTTTGCTGTTTATTGAAAGATTTTAAGTTAAACAGGTTATTGGTTATAAAAACGCCGCGAGTTAAAATAGTTCCATTGCTGCTCTGTTTGTAGCTGCACTGTTTGGCTTGTAAGTGCTGCATCATTGCTAGGTTACCTGTATGTGGCGGATTAATACATGAAGAGCTTCAGTTAGAGTGCATTACCGGCTGATAATGGTACTCATAGAACGCCTCTCAGCCAAACACATTACAGGGTCGGAACTTACTGTGGTATAATTAAATAATAATATATAATTGTTTACGGCGATTAAATGGGAAGTTTATGTTATTCATTTTGAGGATGTTTAACCCTTTAAAAGGCCAGGATCTTTGTCAATTTGTCAACTGCCTGACATTACACCACTAAACCTCGAGGATTTCTATTAAGCATCACATAAAAAGCTTTCATGTTTGATAAGGAACATTACTGAAAATCATAATTGTAATTGTAATAGAAAGTATAGAAAAATAGTCAAGTAAATATTTAATGTCAAAATATAATGAATAAAGCTTCATTTTAAAATCATTATTTTCATTGTCTTTGTTTAATTTAATAGTTTCAATTTGCCATCTAATTTTTAAACTTTTATTATAATATTTTTTTTAATATTAACAAACAGATTTTCTTGGATAAACTGTATATAAATAATGTAAGTTATTTGTATAGTGGAACAGATATACAGTATATATGAACAGAAAAAAGGGCATTACCTATTTGTGGGTGGAACATAAACATCATCATCATCATCATTATATTCACACAAACACTCTCAGACACACACACACACACTTTACCGTCTCCGTGATTGGGTGGTGGCCCCCAAACTCCTCCTCACCTTTTGCAAAGTCACACTGCTTGTTCTCCTGGTGTCCCGTGATTAATGGTCCCTGTAGAAAGGCAGAGGTGTGGAACGTCCTGACATTTGCTCTGCGCTCGTCCTCAGAGCCGAGACAGGGTGGCAGGTCGCTGTGAGGAGGGCGAGCCTGTGTTCTCCGGCCTGCTGATGGGTACAGTGTGTGTGTGTGTGTGTGTGTGTGTGTTTAGGGGCAATGGATTTGCTTCCTTTGATGCAAGCTGGCTTCTGCCAGGAGGGAGAAGGAGTGTGTACTGTATATGTGTGTGCTCTGTACTGTATGTGTGTGTGCAGTATAGTGTGTTTACTGTGTGTGTGTGTGTGTGTGTGTGTGTGTGTGTGTGTGTGTGTGTATTGTACTGTATGTATTTGTACTAAATGTCTGTACTATACATGTATACTGTATGTGTATGTGTGTGTACTCTATGTGTAGTATGCACTATATGTTTGTTCTATATGTGTTTACCATATGTGTGTGTATTGTACTCTATGTGTGTACTATATGTAAGTGTGGACTATATTTGTAACATGTGTGTTTACTGTATTTGTGTGTGTACAGTATATGTGTGTATTTTGTATGTGTACAGTATTTGTGTGTATTTTACTGTATGTGTGTGTACTCAATTTATATAATGTACTATATGTTTGTACTATACAACTGTACTGTATGTGTGTGTGTGTACTGTAGTGTGTGTGCTATACATTTGTACTATTGGTATATATGTGTACTGTATGTGTGTACAGTATTTGTGTGCACTGTGTGTACAGTATTTGTATGTATGTGTACTATATGTATGTGTGCTGTATGTGTATACTGTATATGTGTGTGTCATATATGTGCCATATATGTGTTTTCTGTATGTGTGTACTATATGTATGTGTGTACTATGTTCATACTAATGTGTGTACTGTATGTGTGTGTGTGTGTGTGTGCCATATATGTTTTCTATATCTGCTTACTGTATGTGTGTGTACAGTATATGTGTGTGTGCCATATGAGTTTTCTATATCTATTTAGTGTATATGTGTGTACAGTATATGTGTGTGTTTTTGTGTGTGTGTGCCATATGTGTTCTCTATATCTGTTTACTGTATGTGTGTGTGTACTGTATATATGTGTGTGTGCCATATGTGTTCTCGATATCTGTTTAATGTATGTGTGTGTACAGTATATGTGTGTGTGTATGTGTGTCAAATGTGTTCTCGATATCTGTTTACTGTATCTGTGTGTACAGTATATGTGTGTGTGTGCCATATGAGTTTTCTATATCTGTTTACTGTATATGTGTGTACAGTATATATGTGTGTGTGCCATATGAGTTTTCTATATCTGTTTACTGTATGTGTGTGTACTGTATATTTGTGTGTGTGTGTGTGTGCCATATGAGTTTTCTATATCTGTTTACTGTATGTGTGTGTACAGTATATGTGTGTGTGCCATATGTGTTCTCAATATCTGTTTACTTTATGTGTGTGTGTACCGTATATGTGTGTGTGTGCGCCATATGTGTTCTCTATATCTGTTTACTGTATATATGTGTGTACAGTATATGTGAGTGTGTGTGCACTGTATTGGTGTGTTCTGTGTGTGTCTGTACTTTATGTGTATGTGCATACTACATGTATGTGTGTGTACTATATGTTTGCATTATGTGAGTACTGTATATGTGTGTGTGCCATATGTGTGTGTACTGTATGTGTATGTATTGTGCTGTATATGTGTGTGTATATGTGTTGAATGTATTTTATCAGCATTCTTGCCACAACTGTCCCACGTTTACACCATACAGCAACTCAACTAAAGCTTTAAAGGCTTTTCATTGCATTTATCACTATTTAACACAAAGGCCAAAACATATCCTCCATAACAACCAATCCCAAACCAGCCTCAGGAACAACTGGAGCGAGAGCACATTACCATGACAACTGAGAAGCTCATTTGTGGGCTTTTGATGTTGGATGAACAGAGGCTTCCACAAGCATCAGATAAAGAGACTGATTCAATAGTCTCTATATGATGTTACAATTCCACTCAAACGCCATTTCACTGTGTACACTCTGCGTTCACTTTATTACAAACCCCTGCCTTTTACTGTCTGACCACTGACCACTTAACCTTCCCCACTGTTCACTGTAAAATCATCAATATATAACACATAAATAATAATTAATACGCCTGTTCCTGAGGCAGCCATAGCACTACCTCCACCATGCTTGACATACGACATTTAATCGCAAGCAGAACCTTTCTGTCTCCAATCTTGTTTTTTTTTTTTTTTCAAAGTTGCAAGAGATTTTTCTTGATCTTATTTATCCATAGAATTTTTTTTGTTTAAGAAGTGGGTATCATTTTACAATTGATGCTTGATGACGTTGCCTAATGAAAATGGGTTGTTTATTAGGAATCATCAATAAAGATCAGTCAGTGTTAATGCCATAACACTACCTCCACCATGCTTTGTAGACAATCTTGTATATTTTGAAAATCTGTGCAAATTCTACTCTTTCTTCCGGTTCTTATGATACTCGAACATCTGATACAACTTATTTTAAGATACAAGCACACCTGTGTTGCTCTCTCTCTCTTTCTCTCTCTCACATGAAATCCCACCTTCTGTCTGTGTAGTTTATTTGCCTTTCTCTCTCTCTCTCTGCTGCTTTAAGTATCTATTCATTTGCTTTGTCTGTTAATTTTCTTATTTCCTCTTTCTTTCTCTAATCTGCACATCTTTCTTCTTCTGTCTGATTATGTCTTGTCTCTCTCTCTTACTGTTTTCTCTCTATCTCCCCCTCTCTCTTATTCTGTCTTCTTCTTCTTCTTTCTCTATCTTACTTTCTCCCTCTCCCTCCCTCTCTCTCTCTCTCTCTCTCTCTCTTTATCTCTCTCTATTTATCTATCTCCCTTTCTCTTTCTCTCTTTATATATCTCTCTCTTTCTCTCACATGAAATCCCTCTTTCTGTGTCTGTGTAGTTTATTTGCCTCACTATCTCTCTTTCTCTCTCCCTGCTTTCTCTCTCTTACTTAGTATCTCTTCATTTGCTTTCTTTGTGTTTATTTTCTTCCCTCTCTCTTTCTCTAATCTGTACATCTTTCTTCCTCTGTCTGATTCTGTCTTGTCTCTATTCCCCCTCTCTCTTCTTCTTCTTCTTTTTCTTATCTCTCTTATTCTATACTCCTCTGTCTGTCTGTTTCTCTATCTGTCTGTCTCTCAGTCTCTCTCTCTTTCTCTCTCTCTCTCTCTCTCTCTCTCTCTCTCTCTCTTTCAAACAAATGCTCTTACACATGCATTGGAACTTTCACACTTCAGATGCAAATGTTTCTACATTGTTCATGGGTCCCCCCCTCTGCAGACCCTCTGTTGCCACGGTAACTAATTATTATTTCTAGTGCTTTGTTGAAGTTGGCAGTGATGTCTTACAGCAGCGAGAGTCCCAGACTCAGAACTGTTCACTAATCACCACCATCAGTGTGAACTGTGAAAAATCAGACTGTACATCAGTAATCATGTTTATGACATGTCCCTAAGTTTACAGCATACTTATAACATATGTATTACTTGCTTATTGCATCCTTAGCATCCAGTAATAGCATATAAGCATGTGCATTAATAAATAAAAGCCTGGAAGGTTTTGGTTTGGCTCATTGTGAGTTTCCAAAGAATGGTTTCTAGAGCACACTCACTTGTACTTGATGCCACTTGCTTTTCAGTACCTGGTTTCTTTTCCGGCTGATGATTCTCAGAACATTGTCACAACCTCATCTTCACAGCAATATGTGGGACTGCTTAATAGACCGTGCACAAGTGCTATTAGAAAATCCACTTTAGATGCTTTTTAGATGGTCATCTTTCGCAAGGTCCAGCAAGACCTGCTGAGTCTTAGACCATTTTTCTGAATAAAACTCCAAAGCGATAAATTCCAAAATGTTTTGAAATATCTTTTATAGGTTTTGATGAATGTTGTTTTGTTCAAATTGGTTTCACCCTGCAGTTTAGTGACCATTCTAAAAAACTTTGCTACATCCTGTTTCTCTATACGTCACATTAACTGGTTTGAGGAAAGTTATTGGACTGAATAATAAGAAAAATAATCAGTGTTGTGCCAGAATATAACTTCCTTAAACTTCTATAGCTATTTAAACAAAATAGCTGGTCTGGCCTATTGACATCATCACACTGCTTTCCTCTTTGGATGCTCTCATTTGATAGTGACTATGGAAAATGGCAGCTATCACACCAAACTGAAAAGTTATAGGGCCCTATTGTAGTGATCTTTAGGCGAGCCATTAACCATGCACCGCACATCATGATTTAGAGCGTCAGTGTGTCTTTGCTATTGTAACAATGAGAAAAGTATGATTTGTGTGGCTCAAAACACACAAAAGCTATATACTAACTCTCTTCATCTCTGTAATAATGGCTGTGTTTTTGGTGTAACATGAAATGAATCAATAAGTGTGTCACTTGCCATTACCTTTAAGATCCAGGTGTGCACTGGTTTTGGTGGATTGCTATTTCAACGACACACCGCTAGCCTGCCAAAGTCTTTATTGTCAGGGCTGTTTTCAGCCGGTAGTGCACCTGTGTTTTCTATTGCCAAGATAGCAATATACCAGAAACTTACCTGAACCCACATAATTTTGAGACCACTATGACCATTGACATAGATATATTAACAAGCACCGTTGCCATTTAAATGATGCATGCAATATGTATAAATAGACTGTTGGCAGGATGTGCATGAGCAATGAGCATGGCATAAATGAGAATAGTGTAAAATAGGGCCAAAATCTTATGACTTAACTTTGTCGCTAAGCTAATTTAGCAAGTGCTACAGTATATTCACTAGGTGACATGTTCATGGAGTTCAGACAAAACTTGAGACAGGGTCCATTTTCAGGTTCAGTCAGATGTTGGTCAGACTTTGACTGTTTTAGTTTTAGGACCAAAACTTTGCCCAATTAAAGCTAGTGTGTGTTTGTGTGTGTGTGTGTGTTTGTGTGTGTGTGTGAGATAAAGACATTCTGGCAGGGAGGTTTTTATTATTAGCTGTCTACAAACACACAGATCAGACTCGGGGGACTGTCTGGTCTACTGAATGTGATGTGAACTTTGTGTTTTTTTGTGTGTGTGTGAGTGTGTGTAGTCTAGAGATATATAAATGTGTATGTGTGTACTCGACAGAACAGGCGTGCAAGGCCTCATAAATTCTGGTTCAAGCTCGGAGGCCTTTGAAAGGAATAACAATAGCCGTGTGGATAAATCTAGCAACGTTGCCGCAGCCTCCACTGCCCTGACAGACCATCGCTTATTTACTCGGACCAGCCCGGTCTCGCTAAGCTCGCTAACCTCTTCGCACTCAAGCTCCATGTTTGCGTAGCATCTGAAGTTCCTGCCTCTCCTGACAGCATACCATTGCCCGGAATGCCCAAGCAAGGCTATGATTGAGGGGTAAAGAAAACACAACAGTAGAACAGTCTCCAAACACTGGCGAGAAAAAAAGAAAAAGGAAAGCCTATATCAGTAGAGCTAGCAGAGCTATGGGTTAGCAGAGCCATTTCTTTTTTTTCCTCCCGAGGTCTTGAGTGTTTGTTTAAACTCATGAATCAAACAGCCGCTGTGGGCTCGGGGCTTGACACCCATGTTTGCCCAGCACACAGGGTGGAATAGATGCCCCCCGGGTTCAACAAGGCTTTTCGAGTGGCTATATCACGGCTAATGAGCTAACTTATAGATCAACACACGACTCCCTTGCCCAGTGTGTCAATTCTGGGCCTGTCCAACATGAATCAAGAAGCAGCAGCTTGCGTGAAGTGCTCTGATTATATTAATGACTTGCAGGAATGCTTTATCAAAATAATGCTACTGTGGCTAATGGTGGACAAGAACAAGAGCAAGAGCTACAGCAAGAGCATAGGCTAGTTAGCTAGTTGTTGTTTTAGCAAGCTGTGTAAATAGACTGTTTTACAGTGAGAACATCAGTACACTGCAAAAAAAAAACTCAATCTTAGCAAGTGAAATGATCTAATTTTAAGGCAATAAGTCTTTTTAAGTGTAAGATTGTTTTACTGATTTTATAAATATTTATCTTATTCAGTCTAACTTAGATGTTTAACCTTATTTTAAGTACTTTGAAATCAAAATAAGAACAAGTCATTTTGATTTTTGTGTACGAATTTAAGCCAGAAAATAAGGACATTTTTGCTTGATTTAAGGATTACTTACCTTATTTTGAGACTTTGCAATTGCTTATTTTAAGAAATCTCATTAAGGGAAAAAAATTGCTAACCCCATTGGCAGATTGATTGATTTAAGCATTTACGTCTCAATTTGCATGGATTCAGTCTAGAAATACAAAACATGGTTTAAAATGTCTGTTCGTTTGGGATCTCTGTGGTTATTAAAACACATGTGATTAAAAATGTGCACACAGTCAAGGCACCCAGTGCCAGAGGCAGCAAAACAGTCCCAAAACATTTTTGAACCTTTTGACTTTACGTAGGATGATGCACTTTAACAAAAAGCTCAATCTCAGTCTCATCTGTCCACAAGACTTGACTTTTTCCCCAAAAGAATTTCCCCAAAAGAATCCTCCTTGGTCTCCTTCCATAGCGTTTCATCCGTTTATCCACTATCCAGACTATCTTGTGGAACCTTGGAACCTTTCATCAGTTTTTCTCTTCCGTCCATGACCTGGAAGGTTAGCTGCAGTGCCATTGGTTGTAAGCTTCTTGATTTTGTTGTGCATTGTGGCTAAAGGAACATCAACATCTCTGGAGATGGACTTGTAACTTTAAGATTGTTGATTTTTTTGCAGAATTTTGGTTTTCAAGTCTTTAGAAAATTCTCTCTTCCCCTCTTTCTGTTCTCAAGGCTTATTGTGGCACACAGAAACACAAAATGCAAAGATTGAGTAAATTTTTCTCATGTTTATCTGGTTTCACCTGTTTCTTGCCACAGGTGAGTTTAAACGAAACCACATCCTTGAAACAAAGTTATTCACCCACAATGTTGAAAAGGTGTGATTTTTTTTATGTGAAATTATGTACATTTTATTGTGTCGTTCCAATACACACAAAGGAAAAAAAACATGGGTTTAACAAATTACAATAATCTTCTAACAGAAATATTAAATTTACTGGCAAAAATTAATGGCTTTCAGCACTTTCGACCATGACTGTATGGTATAGAGTGTATAAACAAAGACAGTGGCATAGAGGGCAAATGCACAAATTACATTAAAAAAAACTCTTATTTGGTTTCAAACCTCTGATTTGCTGATCTTTTCAACTAAAAATACATACATACATCTTTCAATGTTGATTCAGTGGTTTAGTGTTTTAGTGGTTGTCTTACAAAAAATACATAAAAAAGAGTTTATTTGAGTGTGAATCATTATCAGAGTTCATTGAATTATTAACCTCATATAATTGTGCCAATTTTACAAACAAGAGCTCGTTTGACTAGTAAATTACTGTGTCCATTCTTAAACCTGTCTTTGTTATACTGACTGAATCTTCAAAGTGGCAACGGACACACAGCAACTTTCTGAATTCTAATAAAAATTTGTTAGATTTTTTTGAGTTCTAACTTTCTCTAAGTTAGACTCTACAACTTGAGTGTAGGGGTACTCTTTGATGATGGAGTATTTTGGAATTTATTTGTAAGGTGTTGAGGTCTGTAACTCAAATCTCCTGATGTTGCTTAACCTTTACTGCTTTGTTTCAGATTGAAACATTTGCATTCCCTTTGTTTGGGTAGAGTTTACCCCATATGTTGAGTGAATATCAACACAACAGCTGAGACACAATAAAATAAGGTAATGTCTACCTAACATTTCTTAGTACATTTCTTACCAATTCTTACCATTACAAAATGGTACATTTTGCAATATTTTAATTTTATTTTAAGAGCACCCAAATCTATCGACTGCAAATGGCACATTTCCCACGGCACAAGCTCACTCACCATCAATGTGTAGTTTTGCCCACCATGGCAACCTTCCCTTGGGTATTAGGTTTACATATAATGCTTTATTGCCTGGCCACATTTTTGTAGGCCATAAGAGCAAGTTGCCTTTTTTTCTGTACTGCAAAGAACATCTGCAATGCACGTAAAGGGAATATTTACACATGACATTCCAGTAATGTTATGAGTGTTCTAAAATCTATCGACTGCATATGGCATGCTATTCCAAGGCAGAGGCTGCAAGAGTCTAGAGTTTTGAGTTTTTATCACTTACAGAGTTAATTAGTCATCTCTGATGCTCCAGGTAGGCTGGTGTAAGTTCACATTTCAGTGTCTCCTCTGTTTCGCGGCGTTCCCCAGGGGCTCTTCGCATTGATTACGATGCGCTGCTTGTTGTTCCAGTCGCGCAGTCTAATTGGGCTCTTCATTTGCCATGATAAACAGTCATATTGAGACCAGATGATGAAAGGGGTGAGTTCATCTGTCTGTCTTAATGGTTGCAGTTGGTATTTGTGATAAGTTGATTTAATTACGCCTTGTTTGTTTGTTTGTAAGTTCGGTGTGGCAGTGCGAGAGGTTGATACGCCGGCGTCAGATGCCGGGTGTGTATGGCGCGAAAGGGAAGTGCGCGAATGCACACATACATACGGGCATGGCCCTCGAACAAAACATACCTGTGATTGGAAGGCTGCTCTTTCAACTCACAAATGGAATAGATGCCAAGTGCCAGTCCATTACAGTGTGTGTGTGTGTATACAGTATGTGTGTAAGAGTGTGGCTGACATTTACTGAAATTGCCTTTAAGAATAGAGAAAAGAAGCCTGCTCCTACATCCCTACTTCAGACCAGCAGAGAGAGAAAAAATCATATCTTGTAAGTTAAGCTACCTTCCCTTAAACTGCAAATGCTCCCTCCAGCTCATTTCTGATGAAACCTGACGCAATGTGATTTAAAGTTTGCATCAGCCGTGGCTTGTTTGCTCAGAAGGATAGCTCATGTTCCCATTGGAATGACCAGGGATGACCTGTTGTCTTTTTTGAACATATATGGTTCACATGCATCTTAAATGATGGCAGTTAAGTGGCATTAAGTGGGTCGTAACTAACACAAATGTCTCAGAATGGGCAAATTTCTTGCAGACACAGATTGTAGAACCTACAATATCTTTCCGCTTCTTCAAAATAGTCATCCTTTGCTCCGATTACTGCTTTGCACACTCCTTGCATTCTCTCAATGAGCTTCAAGAGGTGGTCACCTGAAATGGTTTTCCAACAGTCTTGAATGAAGGAGTTCCCAGAGGTGTTTATAGCACTTGTTGGCCCCTTTGCCTTTACTCTGTGGTCCAGCTCACCCCAAACCATCTGGATTGGGTTCTGGTCCGGTGACTGTGTAGGCTTTGATGCCTTCAGTGAGAATCTACAATGCAAATAGTCATGAAAATAAAGAAAACCCATTGAATGAGAAGCTGTGTCCAAATTTTTGGCCTGTACTGTAAAGACGTTGCTCTTGGAATGGGAAACTCTAGATTAGTCAAACATGAACATACAGTAAGGTTACTAGACCCATTGTCAAGCAGGGTTTAAAGTCACTTAGCATGGACTATGAAACACAGGAACTGTTGAGGACTTTCTTTGCTTTGTTCTGTACCTTTGGAATGTTTTTGAGAAGTTTGAAAAGTTCTGGTAAAGCCATTGCCAGGAAATGCCATAGCTCATCTGCCAAGTGTTGTATAGGTGACAATTGCAAAACTCTAGTCTTCCATCTAAATGTTTGATCCATGGTTTCCCACCCAAATGTTTCCGCAACCTATAAACAACAGGGCATCACCCAGTCTGTAGCCCCAACTGCTGTCCAGGGCCATCATACAACGTTATACACCAACACAATTTCAGTGGTTTGAGGTTTGGCCATCCTTAACCACTGTTTGTAGCTCCGAACTGCTGACCCAGAGTACCTCACAACCCATCATCAGTTTGCGGTTTGCCTTTCTCAGACCACTGTTTTTAGCTCCCCGCTGTTAACCAGAAGCTTCCCGACTTAATGTCCAATCGCCAGATGATGTTTGAACCACTGTTTTTTGGTTCCACACTCTTTATTAGATCATTACCAGAGACCATAAGCAGTTATTGTTTTAAAGTTATTGTTCTGAACTTGATTCAGTCACATCTTAAAATTATCTATCTAGCATCAATGTCCTGCTACTGGTTCATGGTTTGCCTCTCTTTGGATCATTGTTTGTAGCTTTACACTGCTGACTAGGTACATCCAACAACGCTACACCTCGTCATTGGTTCATGATTTGTCCTTCTTTGGACCACTATCACTTAATAGATGAAAATCAATGCAGATCAGGAGCAACCCATTAGTCCAACATCATTCTGTTGTTGGTTCATGGTTTGATGCTTCTTGTACCCCCATTTGTAGCTTCACACTGCTGATTAAGACCATCCCACCTGTCACGGTTTTATGGTTTGCCATCATTGGACCACTGTATGAAGCACTATACTGCTTAACAGGAGCATTCCAGAACCCCACCACCTATCACTGGTTCATGGTTTGTCCATTCTTGAACCATTTTTGTCCCAGAACCTAACAACCTGCCAATGGTTTATGGTTTGCCTAGCCTTGAACAATTCTTTGGTAGCTCCACACAGTTGACTAGAAGCATCCCACAGCCCAACCACCTAATGGTGTGCCCATCTTTGGGCCATTTTTGTATCTCTTCACTGTTGACCAAGAGCATCAAAGAAACCAATAATCTGTCAATTATTTTTTTTACTTGTCCAGCCTTGAATTGAGCCATTATTTGGTAACTCCAAACTGCTGACCAGAAGTATCAGAGAACTCAACAACCTGTCATTGGTTCATGTTTTCCCCATTTTATAACCATTTGTGTTGGTCCACACTGCTAACCAGGAGCATCCAAGAACCCAACAACATATCACTGGGTTATGGCTTGCCTTTGAACCATTTTTGTAGCTCCACACTGCTGACCAAGACCATTCAAGAACCCAACAATCAATCTGTCAATGATTTTTTTCTTTGACTTGTCCAGCCTTGAACCATTTTTGGTAGCTCCAAACTGCTGACGAGGAGCATCCCAAAACTCAAAACTTGTCACTGGTTCATGGTTTTTCCAACCATTGACCATAGTCAGTACTCACCACTGCTGACCAGAAGCCCCCCAAAGCCCTTTTGGAACTACCTTGTTCCAGTTGCCTGGCTTTTGTCAAACTACCCATTTTTTTCCACAATCAACAAGCTGAAAACGAGCTCAGGCTGCTCAGGTACCCTGCTCAGCATTTTGAACTTCACTCGCTTCATCTGTGAGCAGTAATTAGTTCCACTCTTTCATTTCTGTTTTCCTCTGACTTCC
Organism: Astyanax mexicanus; assembly: GCF_023375975.1. NCBI lineage: Eukaryota > Metazoa > Chordata > Actinopteri > Characiformes > Acestrorhamphidae > Astyanax > Astyanax mexicanus. Next base: position 12,900,141 of record NC_064418.1, on the reverse strand, counting down.
CCATAGCCCCAACGCTGGTCCTGAGTAGGTACAAAAACAAACCCACACATACACAGATCTAGGCACTACAGTGTGCTCAAGAGGTCATGCCACAGTGGGCGGCTCCATGCTAATTCTTCGCAAGACGAGTGGATGCTTAAGTCAACAGCATGCAAATGAGAGCCATGCTTATTATTTAACCATGCACACAATGCATGCATAATGAAGCCAAAAGCCTTGAGGAGGTGCCCGAAATCGGGAACAGTAAACTATCTTAAAGACGCAGGCCTCGCTGCTGGATACGGGCCAACACCGGTGGGGTTTTACTTTCAGCTGCCTCCGACCTATACCGAGTTACTGTGAGCCGTGAGAATAGATTAAAGTGCTCAGGTCTGAGATCAGGGACGGGATAATTACGGTAAGGGAAAGAAGGAAGCAGAGGAGGAAAGATGGATGGAAATACGAAAGAAGGGAAAAGAGGAGTGGAAAAAGAAAGCGGTGATATCCGACGGGCATCTGTTCCCCATCGCATCAGATTCAAACACAACCTGTTGAGTTTAATTTCAAAAAGAGAGAGAGAAAGAGAGAGAGATGGAGAGATGCTTCATACAAAACACCTTTCTTTCTTCTAGACTAGATGTTTTCTATATCCCTCACTCACATTTTGTTTTCCTATCTTATGTGCCCTTTTTCTTTGACTATATCCATCCTTCTCTCCTTCTATCTCAACCTTTTAATGTCTCACTCTCTTTCTTTGTATGCCAGTGTCTATTCCTTTTCTTCCCCATTCCTACTGTCTCTCTATCTCCTATTTCATGACATTCTATCTCTTAGTCTATCTCTTCACCTGTTTCACTACATCCACGCATCTACAGTACATTTAAATTGTCTCTCTTTCTGTTTTTTCTCTTTTTCTCTTTCTTAACTACTTTTCAGCCTTTGATCCTCCTTTCTTTTTCTCTATCTATTTATCTCTACTATCTATCTAATTTAGACATATTCTGTTTATCTATTGTCTTTTAATTTCTCAACCATTTCATATCCCATATCATTTCACTTCCCTTTTTTTCTCCTTATTTCTATTTTCTATCCTTCTGTCTGAATGTTATTATATCTCCACTACTCTTTTTCTTATTTTCTTATATTTTCTTTTGGCCCTCTTTTCCTATCTTTCTCTATTTCCTCTTTCATATTCCTTTCTCTGGTAGTCTCTCTTTCTCTCCCTTTCTATCTCCCAATGTCAATATAGTTTACTTTTTCTCTTTGCTTTAATTATTATCACATCTCCATGTCTTTCTCTATTTCCATCCCTTTATTTCTCTCTATCAATATATTTTCATCTCTTCATCTCTTTCTATATATTAACCCCCGGACCACCCTATCCCTATGTGCCCTCTCTCTCTCTTTCTCCCATCTTTTGCTTTGTTCTACATCTGATTGTATTCTCTATCTCTACCCATTCCACCCCTTTCTTTCTCTCTATTCCTCATTCTTTCTATCTTTCTTTACACTATCTATACCTTTTTATCTCTTATTTTACCTTTAAGTCAACCCTTTCTTATTGCCTCTCTCCTCTCTTTCTTTCCCTCGCCATCTCTGCATTTCTCCATCCATCTCATTCTCATGTCTTTCTTTCCTCCCAGACCCTTTTCTGGTATTTTCTCGGGTCTGTCTCTCCATCTGCTCACTTTTTCTGTGCCTCAATCTTTAATAGTACTTTTCTCCTTTTGTCTTAACCTTTGGACACACCTGTCTCTACTCTCTCTCTCTCTCACACACACACACACACACACACACTGCACATTTACACCTGAAGACTAAGTGTTTCAAAGTGGCCATCATACAATTCACAACCGTCTATAAGAAGAGTCCTTACTCCTTTGTGTTTCTATGTGTGTGTGTGTGTGTGTGTGTGTGTGTTAAAAGCACACTCAGGACAGGTGGGCAGAGGAGTTTGAATGTGGAGAGTGCAGTGATGATGGGTGGTTGCCATGGTCACCTTGGTCCCCTTCAGTGTCCCTCGGCAACTACTACGGTCCATGTGCAGTGTAGCACATTTCACACACCCTGCTGTGCTGTTGCATGCGTGTGTATGTGCACGTTTGTGTGTGTGTGTGTGTGGGTGGGTTTACCTTCAGCAGTTTCCTTTTTTATGTTCTTGTCATCATCAGATTCTTTCTGAAAACCAGAAGACATTCATTCAAGCCTGGAACCAACATTTCCATACTGTTATTTCCATTATAATAGTTAGAATTAAATAAAACTCCATCTGACACCAATGTTCTGCTTTTGATGAATGGTTTTCCTTTCCTTAGACCATTGATTGTAGTTCTACACTGTTGACTAGGTACATCCCACAACCCTACAACCAGGAGCTTCCCTGTTGCTGAATCTAGGCTGTTATACATTATAAACACTTTAGTTTGATGGACACCCTGTAGATGCTTTTGGATGTTCACCTAAATACTGTATATATTCTATTCTATATTCAATACACATTCAATGTTCTCTAAATGCCTTAGCTGATGACTAAATAATCCTATATATGGGGTTCTTTTAAAGTGATCGATAATACAAATCTTCCTCCTTCTTCTTTTTACTTCCTGGCTCCCTGCCAACCAAAATGTTCCACTACTTATTTTTTCAAAGGATTAGGAGTTGGCTTTATTCGGGTAGGCCGGACTGCCAGTCGTACGACATACAGCGGCCTTCTCTTTTAATCAGAGAGGTAAAAGCCCAATTACTTACATCAGTCGCGTTGGTAGGGTGGGGTTTGGATTTTTGGGATGCAGTGGGGGGCGGGAGGTAGAGCGCTGCTTATTTGTACAGGGTCCCGGGACCGCTACGGTTTATTTTAGCAGGCTGGGTAAGAAAAGGCTGGAGTCAGCATGGAAGAAGCTTGGCCTGGTGAGCATGGTGAAAGTTAGCGTCCAACACAGATGGGTCTGGTGGAAAATACGGAGAAAGAGTGTGTGTGTGTGTGTGTAAGAATTTGAGACAGTTATAGACACTGTGGTAATATACAGTATCTCAATATACTATATACAGTACCTCACTCCAAATACATGGCTATTAGTATGGGCGCTGGAGTAACTACCTCCACTCTTCTAAAAGTCCTTTTTGATTGGTAGGAACCAACTTGCCTTCCACTATAGACCAGACCTACAGATGCATCATTCACCTCCCTTTACTAGTGCATCTGTAGCTGCATTCAAATATATATACATATTAAATCAGTTTCTCTGATTTTGATATGTATTGGTGTATGTTTGAGTGAAATGAACATTGTTGTTTTATTATATAAACTACGGACAACATTTTTCACGAATTCCAAATTAAAATATTGTCATTTACAGCATTTTTTGCAGAAAAAGAGAAATGGCTGCAATAACAAAAAAGATGCAGAGCTTTCAGACCTCAAATAATATAAAGAAAACAAGTTCATATTCATAAAGTTTCAAAGAGTTCAGAAATTAATATTTGGTGCAATAATCCTGGTTTTTAATCACAGTTTTCATCCATCTTGGCATGTTCTCCTCTACCAGTCTTTCCCACTGCTTTTGGATAACTTTATTCCAAAAATGCAAGCAGTTCAGCTTGGTTTGATGGCTTGTGATCATCCATCTTCCTCTTGATTATATTCCAGAGGTTTTCAATTTTGTAAAATCAAGAAAAAACATTGTCATTAAGTGGTCTCTTATTTTTTTTACAGAGCTGTACATGATAAAAAAATAAAAATAATTGGCTATATAAGATTAATAATTATTGGCTGAGACATGATTTCAGTTCAATATATACTATATAAAACTACAAAACACTCCTCTGTCTCTTCCTAGCAAATGTGCCATTTTAACATAGCCCACTCAAACCATCTCTATTGTGGGTCTCCAAATACATCATTAAATAAATACATTTTAGTATAATGTTTTTTTTTGTTGTAGTTTTTGGAATTTTGATTGCAGTTTAAATGTTTTTGTGCAAAAAATTTGGCACAAAATTAACTAAGATAAAGTGTGAAATGTGTAAAGATGGAGAGAATGAGAGAAAGAGAGAAAAAAAAGCAAGAGAGAGAGAGAGAAAGATAGTGTGATGACAGTTTAGTTTCCATTCGGTGATGCCGGCGTGTCTGCTGTGCTAAAAAGAGGCCCTCTGCTGAGTGAAAATTATCGTATTGAAAGGAGCAATTTTAAAAATACCAAGAGAAGTATGCATTTGTGTGTGTGTGTGTGTGTCTGTGTGTGTGTGTGTGTGACCGCACGCTCGTATGTCACTTGTTAAGGACATATGTATTTCATCAGAGCCATTTCCACATTAAACTGCAGAGATCAGGTTATAAGAGAGAAAGTGCCGGATCATATTTGATAGGCTGCCCTCATAATACAGAGTGAATAAGACTGAGCTTTAGATGATGGAACTAAGCTGGGCCAGTTCTGCCCAGACGTTCATTTAGGCATTAACACATGGCGTTCACATATGGACACGCAACACATACACACACATCCTCAAACACACACTCTATCAAACACACAGACATATTGAGGGTATAAAACTCCGATCTCACAATGATATGATTCATTTATGATGGTTTAGGAAATGACTTATTGAATCATGAAATCTCAAAATTGGATTATTTTGATACAATTCCTGATCAGGAACAGCTGTTTACACCTTTTTTGGCATTTGAGGCTTTTAGTTTAACCCAAAAATGTGAAAAAGTAATTTTTATTAAAGATTATACAGTGAAGGGAATCATTATTTAATTCCTTTGTAAGTTTGCCCACTGACAAAGAAACAAACACTCTATAATTGATATAAGGGTAGGTTAATTTTAACAGTGAGAGAGATGGAATACCTAATATAAATTCTAGAAAAAAAATATATATATATCATATATGTATAAAGTATTTACATTTATTTGCATTTTGCTGAGAGAAATAAGTATATTTGGTCCCCTACCCCTACAGACCAGTTAGACGCTCCTAATCAACTCGTTACCTGCATTAAATATGGTTAAATTATCACCTGTATAAAAGACTACTATCCACAGACTCAATTAATCAGTCAGACTCTAACCTCTACAACATGGGCAAGACCAAAAAGCTTTCTAAGGAAGTCAGGGACAAGACCATAGATCTACACAAGGCTGGAATGAGCTACGAAACCATAAGTAAGACGTTGGGTGAGAAGGAGACAACTGTTGGTGGAATAGTAAGAAAACTAGGCAAACTAACAAAATCAGCAAGGGATCAAATAATTATTACCTTCACTGTACATAAAACCCTCTACCAAATGTTGTCTACTAAGGTGAAGAACCCTTTAACCACATGTTTAAGCAAGCAAAAAAATGGCCCTATAGGCTATATAGAACCATCTCTAAAATGGTAATTTGCAGCAAACCAGCAAACAGGTTTAATATTAAAAAAAGTAATCCAGAAGAATGGTCGAAAAGCCAGGCCAGGTCAAAAACACAAACAGCAAAAACATGCACATAGGGAACAGGCAGAGACAAGGTCAAACAATCAGGCAAAAAGTAAAAAAATCAAGCAAGCAACAATCCAGCAATCACAGCAAAGGGGCAAATCAATAGAGTAAATAAAAATATATAAAAAACAGAAAAGGGTCAAAAATACACAAAAGTCAAATACAGAAATAAATGCTTAGTATGCTGAACGGAAGTTTCGGCAATAATTCGCAACAGGCAATGAAACAAACAGGCCTTATATACAGTACATATGTAATCAAGCACAGGTGAAAGTAATTAAAAGTCAGGTGACAAAGAGCATGGGAGCTGTCCATGGTTGGTTAAAGCATGTGACTTTTTTTGTGACCCCAAATCACTTTTTAGAGTGCATGGAAACCCTTTAACTGGGCATTTTGTCACCAGTTGGTTCTTTTTTCCTGCTACATAGAATCATCTACCATAGGTTTTTCATCAAGGTGAAGAACCCTTTAATTGAGTAGTTAAGTGGGTACATCCAAATAAATCCTTGAAAATCAGTGCAATTTAAAGATCGGAATTGTTCTTGTTGAATCTTTTTGTTGCTTTCTGATGCTGTATAGAAACCTCTACCCATTTACCAGACATTTAAACAACACACCATGCGATCACAAAGTCTTCTCTGATTGGTGCTCAGAGGAGTCTGGCGCGAGAGCAAGAAAGCAAATACGGCAAGAAGGTTTGGTGCTTAGGTGTTTAGAGAACATTTTAGCAAGAAGTAACAACACAGGCAGTGTTTGTTCATAGCTAACGTAAATATCTGGCTAATAAATCAGATTAAACTGCACCTGAACAGCAGTTTAGCTCACCTTTATTTTCAGGTTGTTCTGATTCCAAAACATCATTCCAAAATTGAGTTGAGTGATCTTCAACTTTAGTTCACTATACATTAAATCAGCTTCAATACAAACACACACTCAAACACACATTTTCTTAAACTTTAATGCAGTCATTTTTTTTCTCTCTCTTATTTTTCTCATTCTCTCTCTCTATCTTTCTTTATCCCTCTCTCCCTCTAATTGAGCACCTTCAGAGGAATGATTAGCAGGTAACAGCAGAACACAGGCACGCATATCGTCCAGCTTTAAAAGTCAGAAAGACAGCATAATGCATTTATTCATCAAGCGTATCCAAACTCTCTCCGCTGACAATTAAAAAAGAAAGAAAGAAGGCCAATTACCATAGTCTGGACATCGGCCGGTCGATACCAACTGCCTATCATTTCATCCACATTCACTCTCTCTCTTTCTTTCTCTCTCTCTCTCTCTCTCTCTCTCTCTCTCTCTCTCTCTCTCTCTCTCTCTCTCCTTTGGCTAGGAAACTATTTATTTACTGTTTAAAGTTTCAAGCTTTTCCTCAACTTTAAAATCCAATTATTGTCCTCTAGTCTCAAGTGTATGTTTGTGTGTGTGTGTAGTGTTTATCTGTGTGTGATGTCTCACATTTTGATATCACCCCCCTATGATGGATAGACACCAGGGACTAAACAATACAATCCACACTTCCACACTTAAGTTTGAAAAGGCCAGTAGGGATACAGGTTGCAGGACCTCATTACCATAATGTTGGGTTGGCAAAGTGCCAGTAATTAAGAATAAAGGTGATCTGCCATCGTACAGAATTGCTAAATTGAGAAAATAAATGCTACTGCTCAGATGAGGAGCCCTTATTTCACATTTGTAGATGGGTGTTAATGTGTATAATTTTGTTTGTTTATGTATACATACAATGTATTAAATGTACTATCTGTGCGTTTTTTTTTTTTTTTTGCAGGCACTGAAAGCCAAGTGAGAGCTCATTCTGTATTTTGTCCTCCTGCGAGAGTCTCAGCTGGTGCATTAGCAGCGAGTTGCAGGCTTGCGGGACGCGTAAATAAATGGATCAATAGGGGCTGCATTAACCCAAAACATCAGTCTAACAAGCTCCCCGCTAAAAAAGCCATTGCCGTAATGAAACTATTATGTGTTGCAGTTTTCTCTAATGTTGCTAATGGTGAACGGACCACAAAGGGCAGAAACCACATTAAAATCCTTTCGAACCTGCTGTTAATTGGTCCGGGCTTGCAATAAGATCAAGCCAATTTATTCCCCGCCGTCTGAATCAAACGCTCTGAAACAGTAGCTGTAGAATTTGTGAATGTGACCTTTTTTTGCGCCTCTGTGGTGGCCTTGGATCCCAGTCCAAAAGTAATGTCTGAACAAAAGCTGCTTCTTTTAGGGTTGTTCTTTATGAAAAAAAAAATAATTGTGCTTGAAGCTTTTTATGCAATATGAGGTTTAAATTGGTCTTTGAACGGTTCAACTCCACAAGAATGGATTGTGTGCAGCAGTAAAAATAGTCCATCAATTTTTGGTACTACAGACAACTCTAAAAATATTAGAACAGTGAGGCCAATCCATTTATTTCTGCTGTAGACTAGAAACATTTTGGTTTGACATTTAAAAAATGTGAGACAAAAGATCCAGATTCCAGTTATTTAGATCTGGATCTGATACACAGTTCAGAAGATAGCACCTTCTGTTTAAACCCACCCATTTTTTCATATGAGTTTTGAGAAAGAGAAACTTAAAGTTTCTTAAAATTAAAGTGAACAAGACTAAATATTAATAACTATATCAAACCTGTGACCCACTAAACATCACTTAACATTTGTAGGGGACAGAAATGGGGACAGAAAAGAAGGTACTATTTTTTAAACTATGCATCCGATCCAGATGTAAATACCTGGAAATAAAAGCTGAAATACTCATAGAAATATGCATAGAAATACTCATAGAAAATTGGGAACATAGGCCACCACTGGTCTATCCAACCCGGCCAAAACCAATGTATTTTCCAATGTATTTTGCAGTGGAATACACTAATAAACAAACAAACAATACATCAAATAAACACAGAATGGATAAAAATATATATTAAAAATAGTTGCTGTACACACTATAGGCCCCAACCTGAAATAAAATAAACATAAACAAAGAAAAGAATTATTAAAATCTTATAAACACCCCCAAAAACTCCCCTCTAAATGGTATGGCCCAAAATGAGGCCTGCTGAGCATGTCTCATTTTGCTCAGGCTCTATTTAAGGGCAGCTAAAAGTGAGCTTGGGCCCTTTGCCAAACCAGGAAGGGAACACAAGAGCACAGGTGAGTATGTAAGTGTAAATATTGTACCTGCAGCTATTTAAAAAATTATAGTCCAGTAGCATACTTGAACTGTAAAATGTGATAAACGTTCTAGGCTAGCAAAATGTGGACAAAACAGGACTGGAAACTAATTTGTTGGTTCTGTCAGAGTTTAATGAAGGTTCTATAGCCATTAAGGGTTAACCAGAACCATATGTTCTTCTCAAGAACCAATCATCCAAGCTACTCCATACTTCCAAGTCAATAACCGCTTTCTACATAAATAGGGTAAGCCATCATTGACTAAACACTGGATGTCGAAGTCTAAAAATGTAAATCTTTAGCCAAGTTTGACCCAGTAAAGCAAGCTGGTGACCACTGATCTATCCCCCACCCATTCCAACCGTTGTGGTTTCCATGCTTGGTCTGCTCATGTTGCTGCAATATGTTGGTGTTGATTGGACCTTTAAATTCCGAAAGACTTTCCACTTTTTTAATTTCCAATTTCTAGCTAACTATCTTTGTCTTTCATTCTGATTCTATTACCTTCCACAATTGTGATCCAAAAGCTCATCAACAGACCCCATCTTCTACCCCTCCATCATTCTATCAGCTCCCTCTTTACTCCGTCTGATTGCTAACCTTTTCCAAGAAATCACTTCAAGTCTCTTTAACTGTCTCTCTTTATATCTCTTACAACGTATGTCTCTCTCTCTCTCATTGCCAATCTCTCTCTCTCTCTCTCTCTCTCTCTCTCTCTCTCTTTCACACTTTAAATAAAAACCCAATTCTGGGTGTTTATTGTAACACTTTATTTTTGATTGGTCCATTGTAACTGTTTAATACATTCTTAACAGAGTATCAGTAACACATTATCAACATTTCAGGAAAGTAGCCATAGTAAAGCATCTGAATACATTGAGCTAAATATTGTAAAGATGTGATATTGATGCATTACTTACATTAAAGGAGAAATCCAATGTGAAATGGACTTGGATTGTAGTGAAACATGATAATGAGTTCAATCTTTTGTGTAAGAGCCAACCTCCATTCGCATCCAGCATTCAGAAATTTAGCACTTTTAGCCGATGCTCCCAACAGGTTTGCACACTAGTGATTGGGGCATGGTGCTGGCCATGTAAATAAATCACTATTTACTATTTACACCATTAACAAGCTCAAAGTAGTTCCTCACTTTTTCTGAGGGCTCTGACATTTAAAACAAGGCACTGAGAACTTTTAAGGTGCACAAATAGTTTATTAAAGATACTATTCATACACACAGTACCTTGAGGTAAATTAATTTGACCAAATTTAGCCCCGAGCTTCTCCCATAATTCCCATTCAATGTGTTTTCTTTATTTTATGATTTTTTTATTTTATTGTAAATTTAATTTTGAAGGGCTATATGTAAGCTATAGAGGCCAGACAATAAACAAGCCAGAATATGTTTTATACTTTAGATTTTTATGTATTTTATCAGTGTCTTCATGAGGTAGAATCACCTGGAATAGTTTTTTCAGCATCTTGAAAGAGTTCTTGGAGGTTCTGAACAACAGTTGTTGAGTTTCCTTCATGCTGTGAAGCTCCAGCTCAAACACCATCTCAGTTAATCAGGTTTAGTGGAGGACTTGTGGAGGAATTGTGGAGGACAAGTGCATTTTCTTACTTGTTTACTACTTGTTTAATTTAATATATGTCTGTTAATTGTTTTCATGTCCTTAATATTAATCTACATTGTAGAAAAGGCAATTTTTGATGGGTACTGTATGACAACAAAAAGCATCAGTCCCTTTCTTGTTATTTCTTTCTCTTTCTTTCTCTCTTTCACGCTTTCTTTGAAATCTGAACCCCAAACTTGAGTGTTTTGCTTCACCTTCTTCTTCTTCTTCTTCCTCCCTCCACGTTGGTCCCATGTGAAAGCCGTGCTCTTTTCCTGGGCGATGGGGGATGGGGGGGGGGGGATGGGGGGGGGGGGGGAAGAAGGAGGAGGCCAGAGGGTTGAGGATGACCTCTCTGTTTACATGTGGCTGGTGCCACCTCCCCGCCGAGGCATTGATGTGGAGTTTAGCCTTCCTGGAGAAGGAGCAAAGGGAAGGTGCATTGCTGAGGGTGCGTGGGAGAGAAGTCAAGAGCTTCTCAGAGATCTCGGCTAAAACCGAACCTGCGGGAGGCCCAGGTTTTATTTTTTTGTGACCGTTTTTTTTTTTTTTTGTTGTTCTGTCAGCCTGATGCTTCTTTGGTTCTCCTCAGTGTTCTCTCTTGGGTTCAGAGCGAGTGTTTGACTTGTAGCTCAATGGGAGACCGAGACAGTCCTAAAGCTTAGAGACTCTGTGAGGTAGGGAGGCTACTGAACGATGTGTGTGTGTGTGAGTGAGAGAAAGCGAGAGAGAGAGAGAGAGAGAGAGAGAGAGAGAGAATTGTGGGCTACTTTGTGTAAACCCAGCACGTCCCTAATCTGCTCTTATTAAAAGCCTCTCTGGTGGAATCCCTCTCCATCTCTCCCCAGGACCCAGGCCGGTAGGTGCTTAACGTCTTGGGTCAGACAACGCCCCCATTGTGTCCCGGTCACATTCATTCCCCTCCAATTTCTGCTTTCCGTTCCTTTCCTCGTCCTCAGTGCTCCTCCTAATGGCCGACGCTGGTACAGCATGCCTGTTAAAGTGGATATTACTGTAGTACAGTCAATATATTTAGTGTACATTCTCACAAAAAGAGGTTTTAGAAAGCTCTTATTATGTAAAAAAGCATTAATAGACCCCTTTTATGCCGATATGGAACATTTACATTGATTGATTTAGATTAAAAAAGATTAATGGTGACTGAAAATGTAATTTAAAACATTTTAATTAGTATATTATATATTATATATAGTATATTATTATATTATAAGTGCATTTTCATGTTGGGCTAATGAAAAAAAACAGTTTTTCTCAGTTTGCCTGAAAGCAAACCCATTCCCTATTAAAACAAGTGAAAAAAAAATATTATTATTATTATTATTATTATTATTATTATTATTATTATTATTATTATTATTATTATTATTATTATTATTTATTTATTTTTTAACTTCGTTTCAGAGGTTATGACATTAGATTATATTTAGATCTCCTGAAGTTTTTCTGTCAGTCATTCTCACACTCTTCCCATTGGTGCCCGTTACCACTATTACACATAAAGGCCGTGGCCTCCCTCACCATCATTGTGAAGTTGTTCAAGGTATCTTCCATTAGCTACTGAAGGGACTTTTATGCAGTGTTGTAGGCTGTAAGAGCAAGTGTTGAAGTGTTAACAGTTGTTTCTGCACAGGTATACTGTCTTTATATGGTCAATTAAGGAATGAAAACCTGATTAGAAACTTTAAAAGTTTCTTCAGCTTCAATTGTTACTTAATATTAGAATATTGAGTCATTTTGAGTTATTCTAACATCATTTAATTAGGGTTCATACTTGTGACTATAGAACATGTAAAAAACAAATGTATTATATAAATATGAACAAACATATAAAAAGGGAAATGAAGTAAAGGTCATAAAATTAACTAACAATTAAAATGATTTATTACATAGCTTTAATAGATAAAAAAAGTGTAAAAAAAGTTTAAAATTTTAAATCATCCTTTTTTCTTAGTTTTAAAGAACTTTTTGGTATGTAATATATATATATATATATATATATATATATATAACATAATAAATTGATTGATTTAAAATCAAAATGTTAGATTCTAACTAAATACATTTTTTCTTAGTGTAATTACATTATCGTAGGCGTAGCAGTGGGTTTAGAAACAAACTAATCAATATATTGACTTGTTGAAAGAGGAATTTTATTGAATTGTTGACTCTTAATAGGAACTCTGTAGGAAAAATGCATTAAAACCTCTCTATTTAGATTTATATGAAGCTTCTGTAGATTGTATAGGTTCTACACCAGTTAAAGCTTTTGTAAAACTTTATGTTTTAAACATAAATCCAATTCAGAAACTTCAAAATTGCATAACATTTCATGAGTATTGAAGTATTGAAGTACTGTTTTCAAAGCTACAGTATACACTGACTTTGTGTTGTATTAATTACCTTAAAAAAACATTATTATAATAGAAAAGTAAAGTTGCCTAAAGGTCAGAAAGTAGTGCCAGCTCCATATCCACACCTCTATTACATGACCCCTGCTTTCCCTCTTTTGTAAATTACTGACAGGTTGAACCCAGCTTGCTACCCAACACTGCTTTCACACCTAAATACAAGACCTAGGAGGCATGTCTAGCTGAGCGTCAAAACCATGCTAGCACTTGAGGTCAGTTTTAGTATCATTACTGTCATCACTGTAGCTAATGAAGGTCTGAGAAATTTGAAAGCTGCAACAAAAAAAAAATACTGAAGGTTTTAAAACATTTGGAAACTCATGCTTTACTGCCTTCAAGTTGCCTTAAGGGTCTGCTGGAGAAAAAAACATAGAAGAACCACTTTTCATTCCCATCGGAACTACTTAATGTTTAAAGAAGCAGTTTTAGAAATGAGACGTGACTGATGAAGAGCTTTCAGAGGTTTCAGAGTCTGTGAAACCACTACATTATATTATTATACAGGCTCTTTATTTATGCCTTCAAAATTAACTTAGGCCATGTAAAATTAATGTTCAACTATTCAATGCTATATTAGGAGTAATCTTTGCCTCGTTTACTTTAAGTAACAGTAGGGTATCCATACCATAATAGGATCATTGTGGATTGATACATTGAGTCAGATTAATTTAATAATCATAGGCATAGCAGTGGATTTGTTTTTAATTGTTGAATCTGACTCTAAAACCATTGAGAGGAAATAAATTAAATCACTTCTGTAGGTAAAATTAGGTTTGTAGGTTTTGAAAAGCAAAAAAAAGTTTTATCAATCTCCAGAGTAAAACATGCATTTTCAAGTTTATAACATCTGTACCACTTTAAAATAAGGCTACCTTTATAAAGGGTTTATAAATGGTTTACATCTAGTTTATTATTGTTACTAATTAGGTTGTAAATGCCTCAAAAATATTTAATAATCAGTTATAACACATATGTAGAAAGAGCAACAATATAGACGGCTGTGGGTTCACTATTTGACAAACAAAAGGTCATTGTTGCCCTTTCTACGTATGTGTTATAACTGATTATTAATGATTTTTAAGGCATTTACAACCTAATTAGTAACCATTAATAAACTAATTGTAAACCATTTATAAACCCTTTATAGAGGTAATCTTATTTTGAAGTGGTACCATAACATCTTTTGAACACAGCAACAATAACATTCTAAAAAAACTACTTAAACAAAAAATCTTTTTACATTTATTTCCATTCAAAGTTATATTTATATATATTTTTAGAATTTCTTATAACATTTAAACTCCTGTTATAGAAGTGTATTAAATGTCATACATAATACTGTACCTTATAATGACCATCATAAGCTTGTATAATATCAACCATGCTTTCATTTAATACCAGGTATTTACTTCTTTTTTTTTTTTTCGCCCTGATATTTTCCAGTTTTCCAGTGCTTGGATGCATGCACGAGAGAAAATATGTGAAACAGTATATATAAAAGTGATTAAGCTAAAAATATATGTATTTTTTTTTTCATTTTATTAAATATACAGCACCAATAAAAAAATTAAATAAAATAAGGGACCACTTAAAAATTATGAGTTTCTTTGATTTTACCTAATTGAAAACCTTTGGAATATAATCAAGAGGAAGATGGATGATCACAAGCCATCAAACCAAACTGAACTGCTGGAATCTTTGCACCAGGAGTGTAAAGGCATAAAGTTATCCAAAAGCAGTATGTAAGACTGGTGGAGGAGAACATGCCAAGATACATGAAAACTGTGATTTAAAAACAGGGTTATTCCACCAAAAATTGATTTCTGAACTCTTAAACCTTTATGAAAATGAACTTTTTTTATTATTATTTGAGGTCTAAAAGCTCTGCATCTTTTTTGTTATCTCAGTATCTCAGTCATTTCTCATTTTCTGCAAATAAATGCTCTAAATGACAATATTTTTACTTTTAATAATTTAGGAGAAATGTTGCCGGTAGTTTATAGAATAAAATAACAATGTTCATTTAACTTAAATATAAGCAATATCAAGCAATAACTGATTCAGAAACTGAAGTGGTCTCATTTCTTTATTTCTTTCTTTATTTATTTATTTTCCAGAGCTTTTTTTTTTTTTCTTTTAGGTATTTCAGGGCTGAAAACACTGGTTTAAAGTAAACTGATGACCCATCCTAGGTCATGACTGCACTGTAGGTATTTACACATATTTGGCCTCTAGTGGGGAAAAATGGAGATAAAAATGGGAAGTGAAACCCCATTTCCCCGAGCAGTGGCTGACCTCTGGGGTAGAGGAGCATCCCTTCATTTAGATATCTCCTGAACCACGAAAATGGACACATGAGCAACATTGCAGCGTATAAACTATTCATGCGCGGTTTGTTGTGATGCTCCCATTTGTACGGCAGCTCCTCGGCTGTCAGGCGGCTGAAATAAAAGTTGGAAATGGAAAAAACAGCAGTCCTTAAAACATTCCGTTTGTCTGTAAATGCGTTTCGCTGGTGGGTTAGTCTTTGGGAAGTGGAAATGGATTAGTCGTTTTCATGTCACTGTGCCGGGACCCCTTTTAAAAGCTCAGGGCCGCACTTTATTTGCAATGGAGTAAAATAATAAGAGGGAATAAAAGCCAACCAAAAATACAGTCGGACAGGAATAAATAACACACAGACAGAAAGATGTATTTTAACACTGATATTTTATTGAACGCTACTTTGTTGAGTAAATAATGGATGAACAGTGAACATTAGGTCAGAACAGAGTCGAACAGTATTTTCAAGAAGAGAAATCATTTATTTACGTGCTTATGTGTTTATTTATTTATTTCATTTTATTGCATCTTATTTTATCTTATTTTATTTTATTCTATTTATAGATTTACAAATGCACACATTTCTATGTTTCAGATTTCTCAGATTATACAGATAACCAAGAATAAACTAATATATAAATAATAGAAAATAGAATTTCATGAAATGTATTGATTTAATTTAATTTATATAGTCCTTTTTTTTTTACTAAATTGAATAAATATTTCAAAATTACTCTTAAAATCTTTTTAGATTGACTTCCACTGAAAGTTAAATGAAAGTTCAGTTAAATCCAATTTATAAAAAAAACAATATTATCAAAAAATATAAAAATATCACAATAGATATATAGATATATAGATATATAAATATTTTTAGTTTAGTTTTAGTTTAGTAAATTGTTTAAACAGAGCAGTCATCCTTCAAAAATGTTAAAACGTTGCTTGAAATATAAAAGTATTTTTACATGTACTTTTTTATTCAAGTTAAGTTTTATTCAAATTATTTTCCCTTCTCCTATAACTTTAGTATTTTAGAGATATATGTTTTTTTCTTTAGACATTGATGAAATTAAGCAAAATTAATATATAATACACACAGTACAGATAAAACCAATAGCTTCACAAAGGTCATGGCATTTAACATTAAAATAATCTAACTCAGTAACATCCTTATAATGACTGTCATAAGCTTCTATAATAACTTGTATATACTAACAGTGACATGCATAATACATTATAAAATATTACAAAAAGTTTGTGACTTAATAAAGAGAGTTATAATAATGCATTATAATGTCTGGTCACAAAAAAAACATTGTATATGCAACATTATATGGTATTATGAAACCTGTCTTCATGAAAAGACATACTTGTTATATATGTCACTGTAAGTGCTTATGAGTTGTTATACAATACATTGGATCATGTATGATACATTCATAATGCATTATGAAGTCAGGAATCATAGGAAGTGTTGTTACAAGTTCTCCCAGACAGAGGCTTAACAAAAGTTGAATTCTTGCATCATAAACATCTCAAGACCCCCCAATGACCTTTCTTCAGGTCATCACATCTTCTAAACCCAGCTAATAATGATGCGTCTGCACTGAGCATCTCAAAAAGAATAACAATTCCTCAAGCCTTTGATCCCAAAAACAACACACTGCTGAGCTTCTTCAGCTCAGCCACAACAAAACCAAGTCAAGCTCTTCAGATAAACGTTAAGCGTCAGCTTAGTCCTTCAGTTCAAACATCTTTCTGAAAGTTCTAACAGTGAAAACAACAATTCAGCGCAGACAAAACAAAAACAGCACAATTTATTATAATTTATTTTTTTTTTGGTAACACTTTCTACTAATGTCATCTCTATAAAACCTATAAACATACTTATAGCACATTATAATGCATTCATACGGCATTATAAACAAGGCTATACATATTTGTATGTATTAAAGTATAATCCACCATAGCCATGTTTATTATGCATCATACATTGTCATCATAATGCATTAATAGCTGCATTTATAACATGTTATACGTCAACACAAAGAAACTCAATCCCTGCTTAAGCTTCCATCTTAAAAACACATCCTCAATAAAACTCTAAATATATTTGTACCGCTCATGAATTATACTTGTCCTAAATATATTATTAGTTATAGTGCATTATAATGGATTATAACAGGTCTTTGTGCGCTCCAAGTAAAGTGACATACTTTCTTTGTGGGACTATATTATTAATGATGGATATATAAACTATTTTAACATATACATTATAAGCACAGTTTAAGTCATAATGCTTAATAAACATGGCTATGTTTATAAATATGTATAGCCATGTTTATAATGCCTAATGAATGCATTATAATATGTTATGAATGTGTGTATATAGAGTCTAATAGAGATGACATTCATAGAAAGTGTTAACCTTTTTTACCTTTACATTTTAAGGAAAGTTTAGAAGGTTTTTCATTGTATTTTCCTTTCTATTTTGAAGATGTTTTTCTACTCTGAGAAATTATATTACAGTTAAAAAAAGAAATGCTGCAGTCTGCCTGGTGTGAACAACACCTCACTATTAGTGCTGTCTATCTCACACAAAAATGCCAGTTGACCAGTTGAATCATATTGAATCATATGGTTAGTATTTTATTTAAATATAGTTTAATTTTGCCAATCTTACACTGATTATTGCATTTACATTTAAATAACCCAAAGATATTAAAAGCTTAGTCTCACGACAAAGAAAAAATGTACAAAATTATGAATAATCTCTAAATTCTGTTGAATTTGATGCATCAGATCTTTTTTTTTTTATCAATTAACAACACTACATATTTTATATATGTGCGAACAATGTTCATAATACAGTACAGTTAAGACCAATAGCTTTACATTGTCCGGAGCACAAAATTAAATTTATCACAGTTATCCAAGCAAACTCTTCATTAGAATCTCCAGACCCCCTCCTGACCTTTCCTCAGGTCATGAACTCTACTGATTGTAATTTTGTAGTGTAGCTCAGACTATATGGTTAAAGAACTAGGTAAAGAACTCATACATGACCGTACCTTTATCTATGTGATCTGAGTTGATATACGTAGTCTTGCGATGAGCAGCAGTCTGTTCCTCTGGTTCTTCAGAGTTTTCAGAACATTCCTGCTGGTCTTGAGGTCTGGAGTATTTGCCCCTGCTGAACTGTAAACACTGCAGAACAGTCAATTTGAGTTTTAGCAGTTTTTTTTTTCCTGTGCTTAAATTTTAATTTATCGGCTGCAAAACCAAGTCAAGCTCATCAGTTAAACGTTAAGTGTCGACTTAGTCTTTCAAGTTCAAACATCTTTATAAAACAAGTTCGAACAATTGAAACTTTAGCACAAACAAAACAAAAATAGCACACTGCACTTGTTTTAAAAAATCTTTTTTTAATAGTTTTTTTGTTGTTTTTTTCGGGGGGATTAAAATATTTTTAACTTTACTTTTTATTTAAAGTTAATATGTTAAGTTTTTCATTCTATATTCCATTGTATTTTGGAGATACATGCTGTTTTGGACATAAACATTATTAAATAAATACATATGCATAGATGCCCTTTTTGCAGAATTATTTTAGTGACATTATTCAGGTTGCTGATGAATAAGCTATTTGATTTAGCAATGTAACACACAAGAGAAACGCCGGAGTAGGTAATTTGTATTTTTTGCTGAAATTTGTTCTCTCACACATTCTTGTGTTTTAGAAGTTTTTTTTTCTGTGCTTCTACTTACATTTATTTAATTATTTTTATATGTATTTGAATATTTTCACTTAAATTTATATTTAAAAAAAATAATGTTATAATTATATTCTTATTTATTGGCAAAAACAGTGGCAGTTGTTCTTTATATTGTATTCAAATTCAATGATAAATGAACCAGAAGAAATTTTTCTTACCTATTTTTTGTTCTGTCATCAAAATTATAAAACATATATATATATATATTTTTTTTTTACAAAATAATTCTACATGTGTAGAAAGCTACTGTATAGCTTTAATTTTGTTAATATTAAATTCATCATTTAAAAAATTCAGCAAAGCTCAGAAAAAAAACACAATCAGAAATGTGAGGTTATTGACTTTCTTGTATTTATATATAATAGTAATCTTTAGTTCAATTTTTTTTGTCTCTTCTTTTTTTCATTTTTTAGTCACTGTTGCTCAGGGTTGGCACGAGTGCCGGCCCAGTAATGTCACCAGGAATACGTACGGTATATTCTCGTATTACTTTTCCAGATGTATAATGCAATAACAATGTCACATTAAATTTGATTGTAATTGTGCGGTGTGGGTAATGTGTGTGCTTAGATGCCTTGTGCCAACTCTGACTGGCATCATAGCTTTTTTTAAATATATATATATATATATATATATATATAATGGTAACAGTTGGAAACTTCTGGAGTGGTGGAGAGCCGGCGCTTTGTGACATTAAAAAAAATATATATTTTTTTATTTACGAATATCAGATCTCTGTCAGATCCGTTTGAATTTTTTTTTTACTTCTTTTTCCATCCTACCTTTCTTTCCTCCCTTTCTGTCTTTTTTCTCTTCTGTGGGGACGGGAGGGGGGCGGCCTAGTTTCTATAAGGTGACGCTTTGAACTTTTTCCCTCCTGTAAGGAAAGTTTGGGGTAATCCGGAGTGACGGGAGAGGAGTGATTGGCGAGGGACGCATTATCCCGCTTTTCGGCCGTAATTTCATGCGCCCAATCCCTGCTGCAGACCGCGGCGCGGCGCTGGGAATTTAGGCAGGGGTCAAGGTGTCAGGATTAATTCGAAGGGGGGAGGATGGGGGAGAGGGGGGTGGGATGGCACGGGGGGTTAGCACTTGTCATCCTTTCCCTCCCTCCCTCTCTCTCTTTTTTCCCCCCTCCCTCCCTCCTTCTCTCTTAACCTCCTCCCTCTCTCCTCTCCCGGCGCTAGGCTGCAACAGCTGTTGGCCTGTGCTTAAGCAGACTAAGGGGAAACGGATCTAAAAGGGCCTGGCAGATGACGAGGTTATGAGATTATTGCTGCGCTGCTGCCATGAACACGCACACACACACACACACACACACACACACACACACATACACACAGCTTTAAATCTATGCCACCCTAAGGCCCCAAAGCAATAGGCCTATACTAAACACACTAAAACAAGTCACCCACCATGACTTAAAGGGCCCATATCATTGCTGTCTTATAAAAAACACTTCTCCATTTTTGTCGATTCATAGTTTAATACATAATTTGAACAGACAAACTGTCCCTTACACTGTGCCAAAATTTCTTGATGAACCGACCAATAGAAACTCTTCAAAATGACCTGAAATAAACTCTTTTTACATTGACGTACATTGAACGTTTACAAGGTTTTTTCTCTCTTCTGTAAAGTTGCTGTTTTGGAGATAAGTGTTTTTCATTGGACAGTGATGACATATTACATTATCTTGTCTTAATTATCATTTTTATTTTTATTTATTTACATATGTATTATACCCTCTGGAGCATTGACATTTACGTGGCTTAGTAAACCAAACACTGTCTTCATAATTCATATTTCATAATTCATGATTCATGATTCATCCAACATTATCATCATCTGACATATCAGTACCCTTTAAAAAAAAAAAAAAAACAGGCTGCTTTAGTTACTGTGGCTTGTACAAGGTGTGTATACAGTATTTAAATGAGCTCTGTTCTGACTGGCTGCCCTGTTTTTTTAGGCCTCTTTCATTAAGCTTTGGGTTAAAACACTCTAAATAAAATTGTAAGAACACTCTTTGTGCGTGGAGCTAAATTGTTCTAGATTTTAATTTGTATAGGTTGACTTCAAATGTTCCTCAGTCAAAAAGCATGGATGTTATACTGTAGTTTAAACTTATTAACTTTAACTATTATTTATTTGGAGCTAAATTGCTTATTATACCACAGGTAGATTGAAACCCACAGTATTGATTGGCTGAGAGATTCTCTCTGAGTGCCAGTATTGCTCAGTAATGGCACTCTGACTGACTTTTAAAGTTTTAGGGCTCTATTTTTGTGATTTATAGGCCGTCAAGTTGTCAACCGCCCACTGCACAGCTTGATTTAGGGTGTATCAATGTGTCTTTGCTATCAAAACGGTGAGGAAAGTATGGAAAGACATGTAGTAATTCTCTTAATTTAGATAAATTTGTCTAGGTTAATTTCTGTGAGTGGTGCACTGTGTTTTTTGTTGCTAAGGTAGCAATACAACAGAAATTGCGAAAAACTCACTTCCTGACCACTATGCCTATTAGTGTAGATATATTCACAAGTGCTGTTGCTATTTAAACGATACAGGTGCAAGGCATGAAAATAGACTGTTCACAAGTTGTAAGATAGCAATGAGCATTGTGACGCACCTTGCACAGGGTGTAAATTGGGTATAACTTAGCAACATTTCTGCCGCTTAACAACAAACCAGCAGAACATTTTTACAGACATTTTCTGCTGCTCCAGCTGCCGGAAAATATTAATTAAAAAGATTTTATAGATATATTTCTCAGATTATATGCAGCTATGAATCCGTCTTTGCGATTGAACTGCTTTTAAATAAATTTCAAGTCATTACAGTTATGAATCTACAATATAAACAGGATACCAGAAGTTCAGAGGGTTCATTTGAATCAAATTTTACCCAGACACCGCTATGGGTCAATCCAGCCCACAAAAAAGGCTGAATCCTGGTGAAAGACAGGCCGAATGGTGGAATATAAAGCACTATAATAAGCAGGGCGAGGGGTCTGCTTGGGGGAAGATCACAGCGGGCGGTCGGGCCCCACAGTTTTAGGTGACGAATATGGCCGCTGGTGATGAAGATGTAGGGTCAACGGCAGGGCAGTGTGACAGGAATGCTTGATGGTGCAGGATGTGGGCATTGCACCAACCAGCGCCACCATCATCATCATCATCGCCACCATCATCAGCATGCCCTCCAAATGAACCCTGATAAAGCTGTCAATTACATGATGGGAGATTGAGGGATTTTATATCAGCTTTTTTTTTTTTTTTTTTTTTGGTTGTTGCTGTTTTTGTCCTTGCTGTTTCCCAGCATAATCCTATCCGGGCAGCGAGGGTGGGCAGACAGGCGGTTGGGTACCGCACTTCACCTTCACTCCTCATCCTCACACAACATCACCCCGCTACAGCGACAGCTTGCTTGGCTTCGTCGCCCTCAGCGCCAGCCCTGTTATTAAACATTAAAGTCCTTTCAGTCTGCCGTCACGAAAAACAGAGGCGAACACTGTGAGCTTTGTTTAGAGCCGCACTAATACAAATCGATGTAATTTTACAGCAAATTAAACATTTAAAACTGTTTTAATCAGATTCAGATCATTGTTCTAAATACAGTACAGGCCAAAAGTTTGGACACACACGTGAAGTTATGTACTTAACAAAAAAAGGTGAAATAACTAAAAAAATATATATATATATATATTCTAGTTTCTTCAAAACAGCCACCCTTTGCTCTGATTACTGCTTTGCACACTCTTGGCATCATTCTCTCAATGAACTTCAAGAGGTGGCCACCTGAAATGATTTTCCAACAATCTTGAAGGAAGGAGTTCCCAGAGGTGTTTAGCACTTGTTGCCCCTTTGCCTTCACTCTGTGGTCCAGCTGGATTGGGTTCAGGTCCGGTGACTATGGAGGCCACGTCATTTTTTTGTTTGTTTAGTAGAACCAATATTGAACTTTATAACATGAACCTTGAATACCATGAAGTGTATTATTGCGTTTATACCACAGTTCCATTATCCTTGTTTATTAAACGATTTTGAGTTAAAGATGAGGAAAAAAATAGGATCTGTTTGGTTATAAACACTCTGCGAGCTTTAAAAAAAGTTCCATTGCTGCGCTCTTTATTGCTTTGTTTGGCTTGTAAGCGCTGCATCGTTGCTAAGTTACCTGTATGTGGCGGAGTACTTCGTGGAGAGCTTCGGTTACAGTGCATTACCGGCTGATAACAGCTCTTATAAAACGCCTCTGAGCCAATCACATTGCAGGATTGGAAATAACTGTGGCATATTGAAAGTTTTATAATGTCCATATTTTGTAGTGTGTATGGCCCAGACAAGCTGCTTTTTTATTTTCTCATCATAGCAATGATTTTATTACTGCACTTCATCTCTCAGTCCTCTAATTCCTCTCTTTTCTGTGAAAACTTAGACTTAGTTCAATGTTAAGCTAAGGTAAAGGTGCTGTTGCCATGTGGATCAGCCAGACCTTACTCTTCCTCTACCAGTTTTCTCCAGTTTTCAAGAAACTTTTGAAAGTGTAGGCTTTGTACATTGACATTTCTTAAAATACATGTCCAAAGCTCAGTTTATTTCTATTGCTACTTACTACTACTGTACTACTACTGTACATTGTTTGTTAACAATTATACCCTATTTTTTTTTTACAATGCACTTTTACAATGCACTTTTTTACAACACAAATATATATATATATATATATATATATATATATATATATATTTTTTAGCTCATTTGTTTTTCAACCTAATTTACAAGATAAAATCTCTAAACGTATACAAGTGTGGGCTTTCCTAAGACTGCATGATGATGATGTTTATGTCACACAAAACCTTGTATCTCCAAATTGTCAACTTTTATTTTTCATGTCCAATTTGAAGCATTTGTGTTTTTGCAAGTGGGACTTATTATCATGCCTCTCATGCCTGTGTATAATTCCTGAACAATTCCAGCAATCAATATTCATTTCCAGTTGGGATGAAAATCTTTGCAGTGTTGCCAGACTGTATATGTGAAAGATAATGATTTGCGAATGGTAATTAGGACTAATGAATGTGGCAGTGTTTGCTCATTAATGAGACGGTGCACACTGGCAGGTGATTATGAATTATCAAGCACTGAAATATATTAAACATTCAGTAATAGCTTTAATTAATTGAAAGCTGAATTAATCACTAGTGTTTTGTAGTACAATTGGCAAAAAAAAAATAGATACAAGCTTCTTTATTTCCTCATTATTACTGCACTACACCTTTAAGACCTCTAATTCTCCTCTCTGCTGAAACTGAGACTTAGTCTAATATTAAGTTGAGATAAAGGCTAAAGCTGTTGCCATGTGGATCAGCCAGACCTCTTCCTGTATCTATTTCTCTGGTTACAGAGTTATCTGTGTTTCTGTTCTGTGTAAAAATTAAGAGACCACTTCAGTTTCTGAATCAGTTTCTCTGATTTTGCTATTTATTTATGTTTGTTTGAGTAAAATGAACGTTCCTTTTTTATTCTATAAACTACAGACAACATTTCTCCCAAATTCAAAATAAAAATAATTGTCATTTAAAGCATTTATTTGCAGAAAATGAGAAATGACTGAAATAACAAAACCAAAAATATGCAAAGCTTTTAAATCTTAAATAATGCAAAGAAAACAAGTTCATATTCATGAAGAGTTCAGGAATCAGTATTTGGTGGAATAACCCACAGTTTTTTTAATGTATGTTGGCATGTTCTCCTCCACCAGTCTTACACACTGCTTTTGGACAACTTTATGCCTTTACTCCTGGTGCAAAAATGGTTTTCAATCATCCATCTTCCTCTTGATTATATTCCAGAGGTTTTCAATTTGGTAAAATCATATTAAAGTGGTCTCTTAGTGTATATATATATATATATATATATATATATATATATATATATATTCCATATATATTCCTCAATATATTCATATAAAGAAAACAAGGGGCAAATGCTACAACTAACAGTTTGATGAGGTGCAAAATCAAAAATAAATATTGATTAAGAATGATGCAACCCTTACTCTGTGTCGAGACAAAAATGTGATGTTTTGGCCACTGTTTTTAATCAAATAAATAAGCTTATTTTTCCCACATTTATTGTTGTTCCATTCTTAATAAATAAAACATACATCAACAGAAATGCTAAAATCATTTCCTTTATAATTATATTGCATCAGATACATTTTATATTTTAGTTTTTTGTTACTGTCACATAAGCTAAAAAATACACATTTTAATTTGACACAGTATGTATTGTTTTTGATTCACCTTTTGGCAGATATTATTGTTTTTATAGTATGAATATCTAATCTAATATTATATATTGTACACAGTTAGTCCCAACCTGGTCTCTTCATATCATCAGTGTGTTAATGTGTGTGTGTGTGTGTGTGTGTTCAGTGATGTGGAAACCCGTAGAGAGACTTTCACTGGTTTTACACCGGAACACCTGGCTGCACTCCAGTGTTTAACAGTGGATCTGCATAGCTGTACATCAGCGGCCACTCCAGCGCACCCAGCTCTAATGAGCTTTATTACATTAAATAATACAAGAAATCATTACACACTCCTGCACCTGATCTTTAATAAAGACCATTTCATACCTGAAACTATTTTTATTGCCTTAAATTTAAATACAAGATTAAAGTTTACAGAAACGATAAATTACAGTTATCACAACAGTAATAAATATTGCTTAATGGTATTAAAATGTAGTAAATTTCTCTACTAATTATTAACAGTCGTTAAGACATTAATTAAACATTACTACATTTTAATGGTTAATTTTTTTTAAATAATAATAAATTGATGCATTACTTAAAAAAAATAAAGATAAAGATGTTTTAATTTGTGTTAATTAATAATTAGTTGAGACATTCTGTGTTACCAAATATAAAATACATAAAACACACATAATTAAAAGCTGCTGTTCATTATTATTATTATTATTATTATTATTATTATTATTATTATTATTATTATTATTTGATAATAATATTTTTCAGTGCAGAATGTTGGTTAATAGAATTAGATGTTTTATACTGTATTATAAAATTAATATTTAAAGGCAAATTGTATGAATTTCACATGTAAATGCAGCAAAATAAACAAAATAACATTTTTAATCTTCTGTTTAATTGAAATCCAGTCAGATATTAAACATTACTACATTTTAATGCTTAAAAATGCTGTAAATAATTATAAATTGATGCATTATTTTAAAAAAATGTCGTAAAGATGTTTTAATTTGTGTTAATTAATAATCAGTTCAGACTGATTCTGTGTTACCAAATTTGGAATACACAAAACACACAATTTAAAGCTGCTGTTCATTAAATGTACATTTATTTGCATATTAAATTATTCAATGCAGAATGTTGGTTAATAGAATTAGATGTTTATACTGTATTATAAAATAATTATTTAAAGGGAAATTTAATTGAATTGAATTTTACATGTAAAATCAGCAAAAAAAAAAAAACATTTTTAATCTTCTGTTTAATTAATTTGTTAATAATTCCTTCAGATTTAAACACTAAGTTAAAGTGTGTGACCCTCACACACAGTGATGTACAGGATGAGTTGAGGTCTGATGAAGAAATCCAGTAAGATATTCCGGGCAGAGACGACGGCGGCAGCATCCAGATGGAATCTCTAAAAACAAAAAAAACAAAAAAATCCCAAATGCCACATAATCTCTAAATATCAGCCCCGTCTCCCACGGTTCCGGCCCGCGGGTTCAGCTGGAGTTCATGATGGCTGCCGTGGTGAGCGGGTCTGTGCTGGGGGGCTGTGGGGGGACGGGGGGGAGATGGTGGGCTCTGCTCTGCCTGAAGCTGAAGTTTGGAGTGATGTTCTCAGACAGAAACACAAAATCCACACAGAGCTTTGAACCTGCGGAAAACATGACTCTGTAAATAAACACATCACTGACCTCTAAAATTCTATAAAAAAAAAATTAAGAATTATATTAGTATTATATTTACTGTGATAATAATAATAATAATAATAATAATAATAATAATAATAATAATAATAAAAGGCATTACAACAATGCAATTTGAATGATAATATTGATAAGTAATGTATTGTTATAATAATGCAGTAATATTATTATTAAACTACATAAATAAAATTTATAGTTAATAATGATCACAATAGTTTAGCTTTAATAATAATAATAATAATAATAATAATAATAATAATAATAATAATAATAATAATAATAATAATAAAAGGCATTACAACAATGCAATTTGAATGATAATATTGATAAGCAATGTATTGTTATAATAATGCAGTAATATTATTATTAAACTACATAAAGTTTATAGTTAATAATGATCACAATAAACTAGCTTTAATAATAATAATAATAATAATAATAATAATAATAATAATAATAATAATAATAATAATAATAATAATGTTATACAGTATAATTTAAATGTTTATATTGACAAGCAATATATTATAACAGTAGTGTAGTAATATATTTTCATTAAACTATATAAATAAATAAAATTTAAATAATATATAATTTCTAGTTTATTGATGATCAATGATTAATAGTTTACTGGGCTGTAATAATAATAATAGTAACAATAATAATAATAACAATAATAATAATAATAATAATAATAATAATAATAATAATAATAATGTTACACGGTGTAATTAAAATGTTAATACTGATAAGTAATATATCGTAAACATACTGTAGTAATATATTTTCATTAAACTACATAAATAAATATGATTTACATAAGATATAATTTCTAGTTTATTAATATGCATGATAGTTTACTGGACTGCAATTCTAGAAATATAAAAATAATAATAATAATAATAATAATAATAATAATAATAATAATAATAATAAAACAATTTTATGAACAGTAATGTTGATTTAAATTCAACATTAAATAACTTTTAATTATAAACAGATTAAAAGACAAATATTTACATCCATGTGTGTGTAGTCATGTAATAATAGTTTAATTTAAGTATTTTTTTTTATCTTTTATTGACTACAATTCTATCATTAACAATACCAATGTTACAGCAAGATATATAAAGGTATGTAAAATAATATTTCACACAATGTTAACACACAATATGACAGTATGACAATTATACAAAATGTATACAAAATGTATGACATTAAAACAAGCATATGTGTAATAAATAAATAAATTAAATTGTACCCACTCTACCCCACATTTTCATGACTCCCATCTGTTATATTACAGCACTGTTTATTTTTAAATATTAAAAGTTGTATAACACACAGTATATACATCCTGCCTCCCTGAATAAAGGAAAATAAACCAGCTGCACTTATCCATTAATCCCACCTGATCTATAAAGCCACAGATTCTATATTTATTCTATATTTATCTGCGGGATCTTTTTTTACGGCAGCCTCCAGTCTGAATTTTCAGCAGCTTCTCTAATGACCCCCTTTTTCCTCCCCGCGTTTTCTGTTTTCATTCGGCGAGACTCAATAAACACCCGGCGGTGCCGAGCTGGATCGGGTCACCCGGGCTTATTGGCGCAGCCATGTGATCCAGTGCTTTAACTCTGTTAATACATACCATCACTCATCAGCCGCCACTTCAGCGTACATAATCATAATTCAGCCAGCACTTACCTACAGTAGGGGCTTATTACCACCGCCCTATTATACATTCTAATCAGCCAGAGTTTACACAGAGTCCAAGATCACGCTTAGGAAAATAACCCGGTAACCCACATATGAGCGGTAATGATCAAATAATCCTGTAACGTCCTGCTGGTGGGAGTGAGGGGGTGGATGGGGGTCTTCTTGACTAGAATAAGACTCTACTGCCATCCACAGGACTGAACAGACTCCGTAATTCCAAAATCCACAATGTCTACAACATCTACAGGGTCTACAGGGACCACCAATGCATTTCCGTCTTAGGGCCCTAGTGTACACCCTGTGCAAAAAGTAACATGATGCTCATTGCTATCTTAGACCCTGTCAACACTCTTTTACTTTTACGCCTTGTGCCTGCTACATTTACTGTAAATAGCAATGGTGCTTGTGAAAACATCTATAAAGATGGAAGTAGTGTTCACTGGGCGTTCATTCAAGGTGTCATGGCTAGTAAAAAGCTATCTACTGGGGTTCCCCAGGGCTCAGTACTGGGACCACTTCTCTTCTCCGTCTATACCACCTCTCTAGGTCAGGTAATTCCCTTGAATGGCTTCTCCTACCATTGCTTTGCTGATGACACCCAGCTCTGTCTATCATTCCTGCCTTCAAAAAATCCTTTCCAATACTGAACGTCTGGTTCTACCAGCGAAACAATCCATTCAACACAACCATTGACTCACTTTAAGTCTCCCCAACAAAGATTTCTAGGAACCTGGGTGTTGTGCTTGATGACCAACTTTCCTTTACACTCAATGTTGCCATACTTGCTCAGTCCTGCCGCTTAGCGCTGTAATACATCATAAAAAAAATCTGAAAAACATCAGAAATACAACTCTTGATAAAAGCAGTGGTCATCTCATGCCTTGACTACTGCAAGACCATTTTAATAAGCCTCCAAGCCTGTGTTATAAAACCACTTCAGATAGTCCAGAATCCAACAGAATGGGCACATGTCAACCACTACTCATTGAGCTGCTTGCATTAAATTAAAAGTAAAAAGCTCTTATGATTGCCTACAAGGTGATGACAGAACAGGCTCCTTCCTACCTACATTCACTCCTTAAAGCTTATGTTACTTCCCAGCCATTGTGCTCCTTCAATGAACGTCGCCTCGCTTTACCAAACTTTTACAGACCAAACAATCCAGACTGTTCTCAGACAGAGTTCCCCAATGGTGGAACAAACTTCCTTCCACTACCAGATCAGGAGAATCTCTCACTATCTTTAATAAACTCCTGAAGACAGAGCTCTTCAAAGAGTACTTACTCTCCAAACACCTCTAACTAACTACCTTCTACTACCAGATCAGGAGAATCTCTCACTATCTTTAAGAAACTCCTGAAGACAGAGCTCTTCAAAGAGCACTTACTCTCCTAACACCTCTAACACACTAACTACTTCTAACTCTATCCAACTATTTCCCTCTGGCCTCCTTTAGGCCCTGTCAAAAATCCTGTTTACCATGGACTTCTATGTCCTCTATTGCAAAAAGTAAAACAAATTAACATCATTATTCGTAGGTCGCTTTGGATAAAAGAGTCTACTAAATGTAATGTAAATGTAAAGTACATTTCTTGTGTATTGCTATCTTGGCAATGGAAAACACAGGTGTGCCACTGACCGAAATGGTCCTAGACACATGTCAACAGTGAGATGTTCATTGCAATCTTGGCAGTGAATTGTCACTTGTTAATTATGCAAACTTTTACACCAGCAATAAACAGAATGAATGAGCGTGAATGAGTAGGTCAGTTTCCTCCAGACAGAATTAAAATCACAGGGAACCCCCTATAAAAGAAAAAAGAATTAGCCCAGGACCCCCTGAGAAACCAATTCCATCCGGATAGGGCTAAGCAAACTCAATTTATCCAGACTTACAGTTTATAGGGACAGTATGAGAAATATAAAATGAAATTAGGATTATTATTATTACCTGAAAATTCAGTAAGTACTTTCTTTACCATGGAAAGTAAACTATATGAATATTGTGATGTCACTGATGTCATAGGTTACTTTTTTAAAGATTTAAAGAGGCGGAGTTATCTCAGATGAGATGATAGGATGGACAGGGAATTCTTGTACATGAATAAAAAGCTTGACTTTTTTTTCTAACTGATTAATGTGAATGTAAATCAATAAAAGTCTAAAAAAAAAAAACGTTAAGAAAACGTTAAGCAAACATGCTTATAGTTAATGTTAGTGTCATTTAACTATTTAAAATAAAAATTAAACCTAACCAGGCAGCACTGCAGACATGAGTAAAAACAACCTCCACAGCAAAGAGAGCTGTACAAAAAAATGTGCAAAAGGTTATTTAATGTAGAATAATGTACAATAATGTCTTCAATCAGAGAATCTGTAAAAATGTATTGTTCCACAGTGTTTGTATGAAATTCAAACAACTACGCTGAGGAAACAGAAGGTATGTTAATTGATATTAACCCAGTATGGCATTCTCGATGCTGTGATACAGAGAGAGAGAGAGAGAGAGATTGAACTAAAATTCTGATGGTTCACTTCTATTAAAAAGGAAATTCCAACGATTTT
This sequence comes from Astyanax mexicanus, assembly GCF_023375975.1. NCBI lineage: Eukaryota > Metazoa > Chordata > Actinopteri > Characiformes > Acestrorhamphidae > Astyanax > Astyanax mexicanus. The sequence continues at coordinate 12,869,084 of NC_064418.1, read as the reverse complement.
TCCTAAACGTCTGTATAAATAAATCATTAAGATATAAACAAACCCATTCAAAATTGTTCACAGTGCTGCTGAATGGAAACAGATGCCTGGATGGTTTGAATTCCTCTAAAAACTCCGCCACAGAAAGTTATTACAGGATATGATATTTTTATGAATGCACTGCACTGATGCCAGATTTTCTATTGAGGTTTTGGCCTAAAATAAATGTTTAAATACATTCATAGTATTCAATGTATATATGCAGGTAAAAAAATAAAACCCCAGAAGAATATTAGTTTTTAATCAGATTTTCTGAACCAACATTATGTATAAACATGGTGGTGGTAGTTTCACTTGTGGTTTTGGAATGTAAATCAAGTGAATTTGAATTAACAGATAAAGGTTTTAGAGCTTTTGAAACAATTGTAAAATTCCTTCTCAAATGTCCAATGATTTTCCATCATAAAAAGAAACATCCAACCAGATAAAGAATTATTAAGGAATTTAAATGGTTTTTGTAGCTGTCTTGTCTCAGAAATATTTCAAAATACTGGCTTTAAAAAGGTTTATTTAGCCTCGACTTATATTGAGTTTAATTTTAAGACTAATTATTATTTGACTTAAGACTATTCCATTACTTGCTATCTCCCATTTTTCTCCCAAATGAGAGTAAAGATGGCTATCTACCCACCCAGAAAGAACAAGACCAATTGTGCTCTCTCAGGGCTCTGGGAGCTGATGGCAAGCTGTATGACTGGGATTCGAAAAAGTGATCCTTGAATGGTTTTATGATTTTATGGGCTGTAGAGGGAGAAAATCCCTTCAGATCTTTCTTCAAGGAATATTGTTTTTAAACATTTTTTTCACACTTTTGCACATTATAACTAACCCTAAATTGTTTCCATCTAAACTTTTTTTTAAGATAAAATGCAGTAATGGATGTGTATTAACAAAGTGGGCCAAATCTAATCAAATAAAAAAGAAGAGACAATTTTAAAAAAGTATAAGTTCCTTTGATTTTACCAAACTGAAAACCTCTGGAATATAATCAAGATGAAGATGTATGATCACAAGCCAACAAACCAAACTGAACTGCTTCAATTTGTGCACCAGGAGTAACATAACGTTATCCAAAAGCAGTGTGTAAGACTGGTGGAGGAGAACATGCCAAGATGCATGAAAACTGTGATTAAAAACCAGGGTTATTCCACCAAATATTGATTTCTGAACTTTATGAATATGAACCTGTTTTCTTTGCATCATTTCTCATTTTCTGCAAATAAATGCTCTAAATGACAATATTTTTATTTGGAATTTGGGAGAAATGTTGTCTGTAGTTTATAGTATTAAACTGAAATGTTCATTTAACTCAATTATATACCTTTAAATAATAAACTCAGAGAAACTGATTCAGAAATTGTAATGGTAAATTATTAATTTATAGAACTAGATCTATATAAAGATGATTGAATAATTAGCAATTAGCTTATGCTTTATATATGCCGCTATTTTGAGCAAATTAATGCATTTAACGTTCTTTTAATTACAGAAAGTGAATCTTGTGTATAGCTATTTGTGTTATAGAATGAGGACAGTCCCTGTAGACCCTGTGTGTCCTCCCCCCGCCCCCCTCCTTCCCTCTCCTCTCTGTGATTGCACATTAGAGTTGATAATACCTCCGGGTTCGTGGCCCACAGAGAAACAGTGCACCAGTAACCGATTGACCCTGCACACACACACATACACACCATCCATCCATCCATCCATCCTGAGACACAGATAGAGCGAGCGTGAGAGCAGTAGCGAGAGGGAGACTGTGATTCAAATCAAATAAGTGGAGAAAGTGTGGGATTGAATGACTTTCCATCAAGAAATTGTATCCCTTTCTTTATATATCATAAATTATAGTGTAGATAACGGATAAAGACCATATATTACCTATCTATAAACAGAGACTAAAGCTATTGTGCATGAAAGTGGACCAAATTCAAATTTCTCACCAAATCCAATTTTTATTTTAGGCTGTTCACGCTACTGTTTTAATGTGACCCATATCTGACCATTCTCTAAAGAGTTCATGCTGTGTAAATGATGTGCAAGCGCAAAAAAAAAACAGCATCGCTTCACGTGAAGTTTCAGTTTCATAATTTCAGTCAAAATTACAGGAGCTATCAGGCTGTAACTGGGCTCATCACAGAGATAAAAACACATTATTCTCTTATGTCTTTCAATAAACTTTGCTTTTAAGCTTTGCAACTTTTCTTTGATGCTGCTGACTCAACATGTTTGTTCATTTCATTAGAAACACTAAAAGATTGCAACCCAAGTCTTTTAATATTATTGGAACAGAGACATACAGCTCTGGGGAAAAAAAGAGACTTCTTAAAAATGAGTTTTTTTTTATTTTACCAAATTGAAAACCTCAAAAAATTATTAAGAGGAAGATGGATGATTCCAAGCATCAAAACAAGTTAAACTGCTTAATTTTTTGCACTAGGAGTTGCATAAAGTTATCTAAAGGCAGTGAGTAAGACTGGTGGAGTAGAACAAAGTAGAACAAAACTGGGATAAAACCAGGAATGTTCCACCAAATATTGATTTCTGAACTCTTAAAACTTTATGAATATGAACTTGTTCTCTTTGCATTATTTAAGGTGACTAAAGTGGTCTCAGAGCTGTGTTTAGGACTGTATTTAGCAAACATCACGCCTTTACACTCCAGTAAGTACACAGCAGACGTATGTAGGCTAGTAAGAAGATGATCTGTGGCTCAAGAGACTCTCAAGAAACAACTCAAATGTCCCAAATAAGCTTCTTTGATATATTTGCATTGTACTAAAATACATAAATTTACAGTGAGCATGAAAGGCAGCTTTTGTTCTTAATAGCATTTTTCTGTTTACATTTCTTTTAGTTTTATACTTTAAGTAGTTTTAAAAGCAGTACTTTTACACTTTTACTTGAGTAAAAAGCTTGAGTTTATACTTCAACTCCTACAGAAGTATTTTAAACTCTAGTTAACCAAATTTTACTCTGGCAAAACACTTCTCTATCTATATTTATACCTGAGTAATGAATGTCAACACTTTTCAGTTAAGAAATAATAATAATTTTAGGAATTAGACAAAAAATGGTAATTAGTGTCAAGTAATAATTAGTTAAGGCATTCTGATGTAAGTACTGTTTATTAATGTAACTCTATTGTAAAGTGTTACTAGAGTCACATTGCTGCAAACTGGATATGTATTGGATTTCAATACCATGTATTTTGACCCAAGTGGCCCAAATCAGAATTTAAAAAATGTCCGATTTAGAGTGTTTTTGTCGTGTCTTTGATTTGGGTGTGTGAACGTAGCATAATAGTCTCTCTCTCTCTCTCTCTCTCTCTCTCTATTAGTATTTAGTATCATCAGGCTCTTCTTCCCCTGTGAGGGTATCATGCGGACCCCATGCAAAAACAAACAAGCCACCCGAACCCACGGGAACACCCACAGTGCCACGAATGATTCACGCTCAAAACAATAAAAAATAATTCCTTACCCCACTCGCTAAACTGCTCACACACACACACACACACACACACACACAGAAACGGCCCAATGAGGAATTACTGGCTCCATTGTCTGCAGTGGCCCTCGTGTTTATGATATGGAAATAATTTCGTTTTGATTAGAGCGGTTCAATATAGCGCATCATGCATCAGTGGCTAAACTAAATACATCTCAATCAAAAGGAGCACGTTATTTCAATAACGATCCAGCCCACCGCACAGACATGATTCAAAGCAGCATTGTGAGGCCAGCGGCCCTCCTTCATACCAAACACACACACTTGTTTTTAGACAATCTCAGGACTTACAGTAAATTTCTAAATGCTACAGTTGTATTACATGAACTTGAGGACCAACTCAGCCCATAAATAATATTTATATCAGAAATTGCATTCCATGCAATATATGGATGGACTTGTATGTAACACTATTTTAATCCATAGGTGTTATCTCAGTACCAATAAGTTTGTTATTAATAATGTTTAATAATGGTTTTTTTTCTTTATTTCTTTATTTAATGTATTTTATACATTGTAGATGAATATTAAAGACATGAAGACAATTTAGGGACACATATGGAATTATGTAAAAAACATAAAAAAGTGTTTGTCCTCCACAATCCCCTGACCTAAACCTGATCTTATCAACTGAGATGGTGATTTGAGGTGATTTAGGATGAGCTGGAGCTTCACAGCATGAAGGAAAAGCAGCAACTATTGTTCAGCACCTCCAGAAACTCCTTCAAGATGCTGAGAAAGGTTTTCCACGTGACTTTCCCTCATGAAGACTCTGAGATTAAAATACCAAGAGTGTGCAGATCTGTCCTCAAAGCTGTGACAGATGTGGCTACTTAGAAGAATATAAAGTATAAAAAAAATGCCTGGCTTGTTTTACACTCTTTTTGTGTGCTTGTATAGCTTTATTATATTGCTTAATATTAAATTTATAATGTAAAAAATCATAAAAGAAGAAATAACATAAAAACGAAAAGAGGCGAGTCCAAACTTTTGACTGGTCCTTCATGCACTTGTTTTTAAACAATGTAAACATAAGTCTAGAGGTGTTTCAGTTGTATTAAACAAATGTGCAGACCTACTTGGCCTTTAAATATAAGTACATATGTATTAAATACATTTAAATAAAACATGTAGTATGTAATAATACATATTTAGAAAACATTGATAAGTGCTATCCTTGAAATATAGTTTTTGCAAATAAACACTTTAAATACAATAAAGTACTGACTTGTAAAGAACATTTTGCAGACAATATTAAGTAATATAGTACCATTAAGTACCAATACTTGAACTGGTACCTTGTACCCTGTGCTAAAGGATTCTGGTTATTTACTTATTAATTTATATATTTTGGTTTGGCTTGGCTTCTTTGTTTTAATGTATTAGTAAATGTAATATATAGTACATGTAATCACCTCCCCCTCCCCCCTCCATATGTATACGTAAAAAAAAAAAAAGTATTTAGTCATTTCTAAGTAAGTTTGGCAGTGTTTGTAAGTCCAATATGTCCAATGTATTATGTAAGTAAACACATTGTATGTAAAAATGTTTGTTTGAATTGTTGTAGTTCTTGAAAACTGTATTAGGCACTTATATTTTAACCCCTAACCAACCCTCCACACACAAATACCTGTATTTATTTCTACAGACTCATACACATAAAGTGACTTATTATTTAGTAACTACAGGCAACTCTGTGTCTTAGTTTGGTTCAGACTAATCTTGTTATAGAAGTGTAGATGTGAAAAGGCACTAGTGGATCATCGGTGATCCTGTTATGGGCCAGTTAAGGGGTTAAAGAGTGTACATATAATAAAAAACGAAGCCTAACCATACATTTATTTTGTTAAAAGTTTTTTTTTTTTTTTAATGAACCCCTTCTGTTATGTTTTGGGTCAAATTGACCCGTTTTAAAGCTGAAGATCTAGTAAAAATAGTTAAACATATTTTTTTTCACTATGATTTTTTTTCCTGCTTGCCTTTTTTAGTGTAATCAACATATAATTTGAAAACGGTTCATCTCACATATTTGCAACAACCACCCCAAGCAAAAAAAAAACAAACAAACAAAAAACCTCAAAAACAAATTTGCTATGTTATATTTCAATGTTACAAAAAGCTATTGTGTTTTATACGTTGGTCTTTCAAAAGTAATGAAGTAGTGAAACGTTAAAAAAGTTTTAACATATATTTTTAAATAAAAAAAACAAGTAAATTATCCTAATAGAAGCATTACCTGTTAAAGGTAAGGAACACCATTGGACTAAATATTGATAGAATAATTAGTAATGGAGTTAGTAGTTAAATATATTTATATATGCATGTTATGAATTTTTATCTTTTGGATAATCAAATATGACCCGGAAACACCATTGCTGTTCCTGACAAATGAACATTACAGGAGGGTTAAATTAAAACTAAAATGTTTTTGAAGACACAGTTACAGGTTAATGCTGTACAGAATGTCCCCATTTTTTGTTAAGGAAAGTCAGGAAATGTTTGCCCTGCAAATCTGCAAAAAACAGTAAAACACACAGACACACTCCCACACACACACACACAGCGCTAGGATCAGCCCGGTGCTATCTGTATCAGCGGGCCTGGCTCGGACTTGACGGAGCATCAAGCTGTTATGTAGGTTAGCTGCGCTGATAGAGCTCCGAGCCATGGGGCTAAGCCAACGAATAAAAAAGTCTTTGACGGGATGGCGACTGGAGTGTGTGTGTGTGTGTGTGTGTGTGTGTGTGTGTGTATATATGTGTGTGTGTGTGTGTATGGAGCACAGAGTGTGCTGAACAAACAGTAGAGTGTGTGTGCAGGGTCAGTGCTCGGTCAGAGACTCGTCTGTGCATCCTAGATTTTGCAGTGTGTCACGATGCACTTCTGTTATTAGAGGCTGCGGCGCCTAATGTGGGCTGAGTGTGCCGTCTACTGTACAAACCCTGAACTTTACCCGCACCTCCCTCCAAACACTCCCGCACACTCAAAATATAAAAACGTACGATAAAAAACATTTTATACGTACATATTTATACATTATCATTGCTAAAATAATTGCTAATATAACTAATATAATACTGAATATAGCTGTCATTTACATGCACATTAAATAAATTTTTTACACAATAGTGTAAAGTCATTTATCTTTGTTAATATAAAATATGCATTCTTTTGTTTGTTCATTATCTTAAAATATGTTGTAAACAATTTTTTATAGATAAAATGAGCATACTGGAAACATTTTAATTGATTTCAAAGACCTGAAGCTCATTAATGTGCATTAACTGTTATAATAATTTTATATTGGTTTATATGCAGTATTTACATTATAATATAGAATAAAATATAAACTATAACATATATGTATTTAAATCAGTATATATTTGTACGTGTAATTGTTACATAATTATTAGCACTAGTTTTATGCTCAATATAATATTTATTTATTAGAATAAGCAGGAGTTTCTAACAATAATAAACTTAACTAGAAAAGGTAAAGTTCGTGAACGAACTTTAAGTTGGCTTGGAAAAGAACGCTAATAACGTTAAAAAGTTGAAATGGTTGCTAAGCTTTTTCCGTCTGAAGAGTGTGAAGAGTCATTGATATGCTGTTAACTTTTGGCTAAACACTAAATGCTAAAAACGCTGAAATCTAAAAACATTTGGTTAAACGCTGAAATCTAAAAACGTTTGGTTAAACGCTGAAATCTAAAAACATTTAGTTAAACGCTGAAATCTAAAAACGTTTGGTTAAACGCTGAAATCTAAAAACGTTTGATTAAACACTGAAATCTAAAAACGCTTGTTTAAATGCTGAAATCGTAAAACTTTTGGTTAAACTTTTGATTGCTAATGTGTTGCTAGGCAGTTGCTATCATTTCTGAAAAGGTTGCTAAGCTGTTGCTAGGCAGTTGCTTATGTTTTCCAGGTGGTTGTTAAGCTATTGCTAACTGGTTGCTAGGCAATTGCTAACATATACCAGGTAGTTGCTAAGGTGTTGCTAGGTGGTTGCTAGGGTGTTGCTAGGTTGTTGCTAAGGTGTTGCTATGGTATCTGGGGTGGTTGCTAAGGTGTTTCTAGGTGGTTGCTAGGTGGTTGCTAAGGTGTTGCTATGGTATCCGGGGTGGTTGCTAAGATGTTGCTAGGTGGTTGCTAAGGTGTTGCTATGCGGTTGCTAAGGTGTTGCTATGGTATCTGGGGTGGTTTCTACGGTGTTGCTAGGCAGTTGCTAACGTTTTCCAGGTGGTTGCTAAGGTGTTGCTAAGTGGTTGCTAGGCAGTTGCTAACGTTTTCCAGGTGGTTGCTAAGGTGTTGCTAAGTGGTTGCTAGGCAGTTGCTATCGTTTCTAAAGTGGTTGCTAGGCAGTTGCTAACGTTTTCCATGTGGTTGCTAAGTGGTTGCTAGGCAGTTGCTATCATTTCTAAAGTGGTTGCTAAGTGGTTGCTAGGCAGTTGCTAACGTTTTCCTAGTGGTTGTTAAGGTGTTGCTAAGTGGTTGCTAGGCAGTTGCTATCATTTCTAAAGCGGTTGCTAGGCAGTTGCTAACGTTTTCCATGTGGTTGCTAAGTGGTTGCTAGGCAGTTGCTATCATTTCTAAAGTGGTTGCTAAGTGGTTGCTAGGCAGTTGCTAACGTTTTCCAAGTGGTTGCTAGGCAGTTGCTAAGTGGTTGCTAGGCAGTTGCTAACATTTTCCAGGTGGTTGCTAAGTGGTTGCTAGGTAGTTGCTAACATATTCCAGGTGGTTGCTAGGCAGCTGCTAAGTGGTTGCTAGGCAGTTGCTAACGTTTTCCAGGTGGTTGCTAGGCAGTTGCTAAGTGGTTGCTAGGCAGTTGCTAACGTTTTCCAAGTGGTTGCTAGGCAGTTGCTAAGTGGTTGCTAGGCAGTTGCTAAGGTTTTCCAGGTGGTTGCTAAGTGGTTGCTAGGCAGTTGCTAACGTTTTCCAGGTGGTTGCTAGGCAGTTGCTAAGTGGTTGCTAGGCAGTTGCTAACGTTTTCCAGGTGGTTGCTCAGTGGTTGCTAGGCAGTTGCTAACGTTTTCCAGGTGGTTGCTAAGTGGTTGCTAGGCAGTTGCTAACGTATTCCAGGTGGTTGCTAGGCAGTTGCTAAGTGGTTGCTAGGCAGTTGCTAACGTTTTCCAAGTGGTTGCTAGGCAGTTGCTAAGTGGTTGCTAGGCAGTTGCTAACGTTTTCCAGGTGGTTGCTAAGTGGTTGCTAGGCAGTTGCTAACGTTTTCCAGGTGGTTGCTAGGCAGTTGCTAAGTGGTTGCTAGGCAGTTGCTAACGTTTTCCAGGTGGTTGCTAAGGTGTTGCTAAGTGGTTGCTAGGCAGTTGCTAACGTTTTCCAGGTGGTTGCTAAGGTGGTTGCTAAGCAGTTAATAGGTGGTTGCTAAACCCTGGCTGGGGTGCCGGGGTGTCCAAACTTTTGACTGATAGCTGCTCCATACAGCAGCTCCTCCATACACTCACAGTACTGGAGGAGCAGGGGAGAGAAGGGGTTCCGTGCGCAGAGCTGCTCGTGTGCGAGATGGAACTCTGGGCCCCCCATTCATTTCTATGGGAAAACTTCGTACGAAAATTGTACGAAAACCGTACGTCGTATCGCTTCGCAACCTGCTATTAATTTAAAGATCTCGGTAAGATCTATAAGCTCGCCAAATTTGGTCTTCGTATCTCAAAAATTGTGGCGGTTACGGACGTTTAAAATTTCGCCCCATTCATTCCTATGGGGAAAAAATGCGTACGTTTACGAAGTTTTTACGAAAACCGTACGATAAATCGCTCCAAAAAGCACAAGCACGCTAAGTTGGCATAGGTCCTACGATCCGTGAAAGTTTCGTGATTCTACGTTGAAAGCTCTAGGAGGAGTAGCGTACAGAAAAAAAGGCGTAAGAATAATAATAATAAGAAGAAGAAGATTACGAAGAACAAGAAGTTGGCTTTTCCAAGCCAACTTAATAATAATAATAATAATAATAATAAGAAGAAGAAGATTACGAAGAACAAGAAGTTGGCTTTTCCAAGCCAACTTAAAAAGGCAAAGTTCGTGAACGAACTTTAAGTTGGCTTGGAAAAGTACGCTAATAACGTTGAAAAGTTAAAATGGTTGCTAAGTGGTTGCTAGGTAGTTGTGATCATTACTAAAGTGGTTGCTAAGCGTTTGCTAGGCAGTTGCTAACGTTTTCCAGGTGGTTGCTTAGGTGTTGCTAAGCAGTTGCTAGGCAGTTGCTAGGCAGTTGCTAACGTATTCCACACGGTTGCTAAGCAGTTGCTAACGTTTTCCAAGTGGTGGCTAAAGTATAGCTAACTGGTTGCTAGGCAGTTGCTATCATTTCTAAAGTGGTTGCTAAGCAGTTGCTAGGCAGTTGCTAACATATTCCACATGGTTGCTAAGTGGTTGCTAGGCAGTTGCTAACATTTTCCAGGTGGCTGATAAGATGTTGTTAAGTGGTTGCTAGGCAGTTGCTATCATTTCTAAAGTGGTTGCTAGGCAGTTGCTATAATTTCTAAAGTGGTTGCTAGGCAGTTGCTAACGTTTTCCTAGTGGTTGCTAAGGTGTTGCTAAGTGGTTGCTAGGCAGTTGCTATCATTACTAAAGTGGTTGCTAAGTGATTGCTAGGCAGTTGCTAACGTTTTCCTAGTGGTTGCTAAGGTGTTGCTAAGTGGTTGCTAGGCAGTTGCTATCGGATCTAAAGTTGTTGCTAAGCAGTTGCTAGGCAGTTGGCAACATATTCCACATGGTTGCTAAGTGGTTGCTAGGCAGTTGCTAACATTTTCCAGGTGGTTGCTAAGATGTTGTTAAGTGGTTGCTAGGCAGTTGCTATAATTTCTAAAGTGGTTGCTAGGCAGTTTCTAACGTTTCCCTAGTGGTTGCTAAGGTGTTGCTAAGTGGTTGCTAGGCAGTTGCTATCATTTCTAAAGTGGTTGCTAAGTGGTTGCTAGGCAGTTGCTAACGTTTTCCAAGTGGTTGCTAAGGTGTAGCTAACTGGTTGCTAGGCAGTTGCAATAATTTCTAAAGTGGTTGCTAGGCAGTTGCTAACGTTTTCCTAGTGGTTGCTAAGGTGTTGCTAAGTGGTTGCTAGGCAGTTGCTATCATTACTAAAGTGGTTGCTAAGTGGTTGCTAGGCAGTTGCTAACGTTTTCCTAGTGGTTGCTAAGGTGTTGCTAAGTGGTTGCTAGGCAGTTGCTATCGGTTCTAAAGTGTTTGCTAAGCAGTTGCTAGGCAGTTGCTAACATATTCCACATGGTTGCTAAGTGGTTGCTAGGCAGTTGCTAACATTTTCCAGGTGGTTGCTAAGATGTTGTTAAGTGGTTGCTAGGCAGTTGCTATAATTTCTAAAGTGGTTGCTAGGCAGTTTCTAACGTTTCCCTAGTGGTTGCTAAGGTGTTGCTAAGTGGTTGCTAGGCAGTTGCTATCATTACTAATGTGGTTGCTAAGCAGTTGCTAACGTTTTCCTAGTGGTTGCTAAGGTGTTGCTAAGTGGTTGCTAGGCAGTTGCTATCATTACTAAAGTGGTTGCTAAGTGGTTGCAATGCAGTTACTAACGTTTTCCTAGTGGTTGCTAAGGTGTTGCTAAGTGGTTGCTAGGCAGTTGCTAACGTTTTCCTAGTGGTTGCTAAGGTGTTGCTAAGTGGTTGCTAGGCAGTTGCTATCATTTCTAAAGTGGTTGCTAAGTGGTTGCTAGGCAGTTGCTATCATTTTTAAAGTAGTTGCTAGGCAGTTGCCAACACATTCCACATAGTTCCTAAGTGGTTGCTAGACAGTTTGCTATCATTTCTAAAGTGGTTGCTAAGCGGTTGCTAGGCAGTTGCTAACCTTTTCCAGGTGGTTGCTAAGGTGTTGCTAACTGATTGCTAGGCAGTTGCTAACGTATTCCACATGGTTGCTAAGTAGTTGCTAAGTGGTTGCTAGGCAGTTGCTAACGTTTTCCAGGTGGTTGCTAAGGTGTTGCTAACTGGTTGCTAGGCAGTTGCCATCATTTCTAAAGTGGTTGCTAAATGGTTGCTAGGCAGTTGCTAACATTTTCCAGGTGGTTGCTAAGGTGTAGCTAACTGGTTGCTAGGCAGCTGCTATTATTTTTAAAGTAGTTGCTAGGCAGTTGCTAACGTATTCCACATGGTTGCTAAGTGGTTGCTAGACAGTTGCTATCATTTCTAAAGTGGTTGCTAAGTGGTTGCTAGGCAGTTGCTAACGTTTTCCGGGTGGTTGCTAAGGCAGTTGCTAAGGCAGCAGCTAACTGGTTGCTAGGCAGTTGCTATCAATTTAAAGTAGTTGCTAGGCAGTTGCCAACATATTCCACATGGTTGCTAAGTGGTTGCTAGACAGTTGCTGTCATTTCTAAAGTGGTTGCTAAGCAGTTGCTAGGCAGTTGCTAATGTTTTCCAGGTGGTTGCTAACTGGTTGCTAGGTAGTTGCTAATTTATTCCACATGGTTGCTACGTGGTTGCTAGGCAGTTTCTAATATTTTCCAGGTGGTTGCTAAGGTGTTGCAAGGCAGTTGCCATCATTTCTAAAGTGGTTGCTAAGTGGTTGCTAGGCAGTTGCTAAAGTTTTCCAGGTGGTTGCTAAGGTGGTTGCTAAGCAGTTAATAGGTGGTTGCAAAGCCCTGGCTGGGGTGCCGGGGTGTCCAAACTTTTGACTGATAGCTGCTCCATACAGCAGCTCCTCCATACACCCACAGTACTGGAGGAGCAGGGGAGAGAAGGGGTTCCGTGCGCAGAGCTGCTTGTGTGCGAGATGGAACTCTGGGCCCCCCATTCATTTCTATGGGGCAACTTCGTACGACATTTGTACGAAATCCGTACGACATATCGTTTCGTAAAGCATATTTTCGGAAAGAACTCACTAAGTTCTATAGACCATCCGAATTTCGTCTTCGTATCTCAAAAATTGTGACGCTCACAGCCATTCAAAATTCTTCTAGTTCATTGTCTATGGAAAAAAGGGCGTACGTTTACGAAGTTTTTACGAAAATCGTACGATGTATCGCTCCAAAAAGCACAAGCACACCCCGCGGCTATAAGTTCTACCATCGTGTGAAGTGTCGTGGTTCTAGCTCGAAAGCTCTAGGAGGAGTAGTTGTTTATAAAACGTGGCGAGAATAATAATAATAATAATAATAATAAAAATAAGAAGATTACGAAGAACAATAAGTTGGCTTTTCCAAGCCAACTTAATTATTTATAATTATATAATAATAAATAATAATAAATAAATAATAATAATAATAATAATAATACAAAAAATAAAATTAATAATAATAATAATAATAATAATAATAATAATAATAATATATTTTTTACATTTCAATTCCATTGTGTCACAATTTACAAATTAAAAGCCCAACAAAAATGTTAAAAAATGACTGGTATTTTATTTAATTCTATTTTATTTTTAAACATAGACTTTTATGACTTAAAATTAATTCCCACTCTGGTAATATGTAATATACATGGATACATGTAAAATAAATAAACAGCTGTCACCCCATCACAGCGTCATAACCCATAAAACATAATTTGTTTTTAAACACAGTGACATTTAAAATGTTATTTTTCTGTGTTTATCTTAACGTAGCCACTTTATTACTTTCACGGTATAATTCTTATCTCATTTATATCACTTTATATTTTTGTTTATGGGATAGAACTGAGCAGCAGGACATTAAATGGGGATTTTGTGAGTTTGGTCGCTTGCCGTTTGTCTTAAACCGCGATCCAGATTTTAAATGAGAATGCTAAAATTATGGATATGTAAAACAGCCTGTCACTATCATATCCTTCATACAAATAAAACAAGAAAAAATACTTAGTGGCCTGAGAGTGAACCCACATTTAGCACACACACACCAACCGTCTACCTCACCTTCCCACTGGGGACACACTACACTACGGTCCATCGGTACAATTCCAATAAAAGCTCCAAATGCACAAATAACATGTTCTGTCCTTTTTCACATTGTTTCTCGTCCCATCACATCTGGCACTTCCACTTCACCTTCAGATTCATTCTGAATTTAAAGTGCACAATTGTTGGCACTCAGTTGCCCAAGTGTTTTTTTTTTTTTCTAGCAACACTTCCTATGAATCCTATATTCATAATGCATTATGAATACATTTATGAATGCATTCATGCATTAGTCATTATTCAATAATACATTATTCGGCACACACGATACCTTACAATGACTGTCATAAGCTTGCATAACAGCTTATGCATGACACATTATAAAGCACAAGCATAAGTATAAGTTCACTTATAAAGAGAGGTTTCATAATGCCTTATAATATATGTTATTATATAAAAACATAGCACATACTGCTACATTTTTTCTTTCTATTACCTAAAACTCTGACAACTTCTCTGCTCTCACGGTTTGCCTTTTTCAGAACATTTGACTTATAAGACGTTGTATTTATGTGTTTATGCTAATGTAGACATTCGTGTAGACAATCAGTTTCCTTTACCTGCCTTAAAAGACATTAAAAAAGGTATTATGCATATCTAATATTGCATTATAAAGTGTTATTTTATTCTCTTTCTCTTACTCACCATTCTGACAACTTTTTAGCTCTCACAGTTAGTTTTTCCAGAACATCTGAATTATAAAACGTTGTATTTGTGTGTTTATCTTAATGTAGACACTTCACTGATTCATTTTCATCTTATTTACATTACTTTATATTTTTGGATATGGAAATGAGTTGTGCATTAGGACATTAAATGGGGACTTTGTGAGTTTGGGCGACAGCCTTTTAGATTTAGATGAGGACCTAGAATTTTGTTTTTTTTTTGTCTGCCGTTAGACAAAAGTACGCTCCAGTTTTCTTCACCTGCTTTGAAAGGCATTAAAAGTTATTATGCATATCAAATTATGCATTATAAAGTGTTGCTTTATTTGTTTTCTTATACCTTATACATTATATCTACCATTCTGACAACGTTTCAGCTCTCACAGTTTTACTTTTCGAGAACACTTAACTTTTTAAATGTGGTATTTGTGTGTTTATCTTATTGTAGACACTTGTTTGCCTTTACTGAAATATTCTCATCTTATTTACATCACTTCATATTTTTGGATATGGAATAGAACTGTGCATTAGAACATTAGATGGCATTAAAAAAGGTATTATGCATATCTAATAATGCATTATAAAGTGTTATCTTATTTTATTTTTCTTACTCACAATTCTGACAACTTCTCAGCTCTCACAAGTTGCTTTTCCAGAACATTTGACTTATAAAACGTTGTATTTCTGTGTTTATCTCAGTGTAGACACTTTATCACTTTCACTGATTCACCCTGATGCTATTTACATCACTTTATATTTTTGGATATGGAAAAGAACAGTGCATTAGGACTTTAGATGGGGTTTTTGTGAGTTTGGGCGTCTGCCGTTTAGACTAAAGTATGCTCCGGATTTCTTTACCTGCCTTAAAAGACAATAAAAAAGGTATTATGCATATCTAATAATGCATTATAAAGTGTTATTTTATTTTCCTTCTCTTACTCACCATTGTGACAACTTCTCAGCTCTCACCAAATTTTCCACAAATGCAGTGCGACAGGAGGAAAAGGTCAGTTTGTGTGAAGGAGGATGGGGAAAAACACTCAGTGTGACATGCAGTGTTTCCCTGCTCTACACAGCAACAGTTCCTTCAGAGCCGGCTGCCCCCTGTTTAATTACATGATTGGGAGATTTAAAATAAACAGGCGGAATGATTGGGAATGATTGGGCAATCAGACCTCGGTTGGGTGTCTGGGAATCAGCCCCGGAGGAGCGTGGCCTCTGGGACGGCCGAGTGCGGCGGGGCTTTCACTGGCATCACATGCAATCATATGAAAGCAGAGACGGCGGAGGAGTAGAGGAATACAGGAGCTGAACGGGTTACACCATAATTTCGCATGTCTGCAGGCCGACCGCACACACCCTACAGAACATGCAGACAGTGTGAATGTGAGTGTAAATATATATATCACCACTGTCATATTAGTGTACATAACTTCAGCACTGCAGCACCACATGACTGACTTTTTCCTCTGGTCTTTAACCCTCTCATGCATGAATTATAATAAACTCAGTCAGGATTTTTTTTCTAAGTGTTTTTATACATCCTTAGGGATGTAAAACAAGGTTTGAAAAAAATATATATTCTATCTTTATTCGATAAAGAAATATTTATCTGTCCACTCAAGTGTACTTCATGCATTTTTTGTTGTAAAAAAAACACAAATGTAATTCAGTTATACAGTTGTAATATGGTATTCTGTTGGAATAGTGGAACTGAGGAGGATATTGTGACACAAGAAAATGTCTCTGAACCGTAGAACCTTATAGAATCTTGATTGTGACTGGTATTATCATACTGTATTCTTGTCAAGTCTCTGGACTGTTAAGTGAGCATATTCTCTTATAGTATTTTATAGCATGTATCATATTTCCTGTCAAATCATGCTTGTTGCTAATTTCTGAGACTATTTTCTATGATGGTTGCCAAAGCATACAGGGCACAAAGCTACAAGACACTGCATGCAGATGTACTTGGTTCTTCGTGTGCTGGCATTTTATACTTTCTTGAGCTGGGGCCAGTGGTTTCCAGGGGCATACTGGATATTGGGGTGCCCTTAGTTTCAACAGCCTCATCTCCTTCATCTCCGTTCCTCAGCCTCAACTCCCTCAGTAACATTTCCAGACTCACCTTCACTATCACTGCTTGACCCTACTTCTCTGCTTGCAACTGTCTGTACTGGCAGACATTCCTCAATTAAAGAAGTTGATTTACAGCCAAAACATTAAACAATATGAATTATTTTAAAAACAACACTGGAAGTAATTGACATTGCATTAAAGTTGAAAAATAGCTAATGATGCATGATGTACAATTAAGTGGACAGATGATTAATCTACAATTCCCTCAAATATAAAATCAAAATTTCGAAAATCTTTACATAATATGTCACCTTAGATGTTACTTGATGTAATTATATATTTTTTTACCTGCAGTGATATAATTTTATAAAAGGTAGAAACAAAAATAGCCAAGGTGTTTGGTGGTTTTCCCTGTCTGCCGGCCATCTTGATTTCATTGACTTCTTTTTCCCATTACAATGACCAACCAATGGGATTTTTTTGTATAGGATGATGCAATAGCTTCCACTACAGTGGACTATATGCAGCAGTGCCCAAAATTGCAAGCATATTTAAAGAAAAAACAATTTTAAACAGCTGTACACTGTAGTGACCTCTATGCATGAAAGGGTTAAACACTTTATAATAAATGAACAAATGTTTAGGGAGGGAACAGAAATACTGAAACATGTACAACTCCATGACGCCATTCTTACAACAAAGTAATTTTATATATACAAGTCATATTGGAGCCTTTCTAGCAGTCCATTATTTCTATTGGTCCTGGTCAAAAGATATGCACTTGATGATGCATGTGATTAAGATCTGAGGATGTGAATAAGTCACATCCTCAGAGACTCACTTCTGTATTTTTTAAGCTATAACTACTCTTTATTTACTGATTTTATATAACCAATTACAAAAAAGTACATAAATACAATAAACAAGACAGTTTATTTTATACGTATCTTTTTTTTAATGTAGAATTTGTGAAAATGTTGTTAATATAAGTTTTATGTTCACAATGTTTTTCACATATTTTTTTTTTGTATTTTCTAAATTATACAGTGGCTATAAATATGTAATGTTAATGTAATATACTTGTTATTATCCAAATGTTACATTTTAAATTCAGATATACTGTAATTAATACAAATATATATATATATTTGTTCAATTCTTAATAAAATTAAATAAAAAATCAAATATTTTAATACAAATATGTAATCAATATAATGTATGCAACAGTATACTAGATATATTAGATAGATCTTTAAATAAAATAAAATGTGTGTGCATGTGTGTGTGTATATATGAGAGAGAGAGAGATATGTGCATCATAAAAAATATCTATGAATGTGCGTTCAAAATTATTTAAAATGTACTTTTTAAATAACTATGCTAAAATTAATGTCCTTTTTTATTGAAAATTCAGTAAATGCATAAAGCAGCTATTAATATTATTTTACATTTCACAATGAACAGAATATAAATAAATATATAAATAAATACATTAATTTATGATTGCATTCACATACAATAGCAACTTTACTTTTTATAACTCCATAAATATACACAGCATGAAAATAAAGACACTACTCATAACTATAACTGCAAATCCAAGCCTGAGCATCAGGACATACAATATAACATCTGACCTTAAATATTTACAGCGCTAGTAAATAACCTCCCCTGTTCTGCTGCCCACAGGGACCCAGTGTAACTGAAGCATTCTGAAACATGGCTTTAATAGCCTTTATAGTATCTGTGGGAAAACTTCATAAATCTGTAATGCAGACATCGTCTCTAATACAGTGTCAAACATAACCCACAAATACAATAACACACGCGTATACTATTACTAATCTGTGTTTATCATTATATCTATTTATAGAGGATTTATGTACAGTGCACAAATATAAAGCAGATAAAAATAATCTTTTAAAAACATTATTAAGTAAAAAAATATTTTAAATATGGAGACTAGAATTTACAATTAGAAATGCAGACGTTTGTAGTTACTGAAATTAAAATATGTGAAAGGATTAATGAATAATTAACAATAAATGAACAATAAACCTAAATGAACTATGAGTACCTAAATTAATTTACTATCTTTATTCATTTGTGACAGAAAATGCAGAAATTTTATATAAATCACTAAATATAAAAATCAGTAATATTTCACATCAGCCATCTAGGTGATAAGAGGGAAAAAAATGTTATCTTTTAATTGATGTTGATGTAAAAAAAGAAATAAATAATAATAATAAACACACACACATAAATAAAAACTACCACATAATGTGCAAAAAAAATTTCTCATCTTGATAAAACATATAGATGTTTGATTAAAATCATCATAACTGACAAATCACTTGATGATTTTATCACACTGGACATGTGCTCATTTATTGAAAACATGCTGCAAATTATTTATGTAATCTGTATAGTTAAAGAAACAACAGCAACAAAAATATAGCTATATTCAATTTACTATATTTTTGTATTATATTGTATTATATTAATTTATTTTAATTTATATTTATATTTATTTGCTAAATATGTTTTGCTTTAAAATATATATCTGAATACAATGCATTGTGCGTAAATATGGGTTTTTGTTCCAAACGTGAAATTGTGCAAATATTTTAAAAAAATATTAAATTCTAATAAACTATAACTTAAAATATACATATATTTGGATATAAATTAGAACAGCTTTCCTGCAAACATTTCATACATTTTATAATCATGCTTTAATGTTATATTTTTGTTTTTTTTATATAGATATTATCAATATATATATATATATATTTTTAAATACCACTGCCACAGTGTGCATATTAAAATTAAAATAATAAGACATGAGATGATACTTTTAAAAATACTAAAATGTTAGAATGGGTTTAGATAAAAAATATATATATTTGGTTGGTGTGGCACAGTGGATAACCCCACCGTCTGCTTATGAAGTACCGCATTATGTGGGAGACCAGGGTTCAATTCCCAGTCTGGGTGACTATACTGTGATACACCAATAAGAGTCCTTGGGTTAGACTCCTAACACTACATTGGCCTAACTTTGTAATAAGAACAAACTTGTAAGTCACTTTGGGTAAAAGTGTCAGATAAATGCCATAAATGTAAATGTAATGTAAATATTTAAGTTTTAGTGCTTCTTTTCTAAAATATGTTACAAAACGTGAATTTAAAAGATCTTATACAGTTATTTGATGTCAACTGTTTTTTGCCAAAAACAAAAATAATACTGTTATGTACTGTAATGTAGTTAAAGCAGCGTTGCTTTCTATTAATGTAATCTAATGTCTCTTGTGTATATTCAGCATAAAAAAACACATGATTGGTCAGCAGTTTCTCCACACATAAAACTATTACAGAATTTCTAAACTCAGAACTACAGTTTTTTTTTTTTTAATGATAAATATTAGCTGTGTATATATGTTTGGCGTTGCATTCCACAAGTAAGCGGGCGAGCGGTGGCCGCAGTAGTGCGGCAGGATCACAGTTGGTGAGGAGAGAAGTGCAGCATGATGTGTTAGCGTAGCGCTCGACTGCACTGCCTCCACCTGAGGCACACACTCGCCTGTCTTTCACCCCGTTACATAAAGCATCCAGCATCCCACATGAGGCGCCCAACCGCGAGGAGAGAGAGAGAGAGCAAGAGCGTGAGAGAGTGAGAGAGAGAGAGAGAGAGAGAGAGAGAGAGAGAGAGAGAGAGAGAGAGAGAGAGAATGAGAGCAGGAGACATTAAGGGCAGCTTTGGGCTTGTAATTACGCTACAGCCTTGTTCGCCCATCTCATACAACTGGGCACATGCTGACCTACATACAGTCTGATTGAACTTACTGAAAACCTCTTTCAGAGGACACTTGCTCGTGTGTGGTTAGGAGCGTGGAGTGCGTACGTGAAGTGAGCGTTCGCTTGTTCCTCGTCCAGGAAACTGGAACCTGAACAGTAGTGCCGGCGCGGGGGCCGCCGGGGTACAACCCGCACGGGCCGCAATCATAAAGGTATGGCGGTAATTTCTGCCGTGCCCTGATGGTAATTGCCGGCCTGACTCATGCGAACAGAACCACTGATTCACCTAGACCGCCGTTCAATTACCTCCCGAAAAGAATGCGTGACCGCCCGTTTTGACCTCCCTGATTGGACAGTCAAGTTTTCTATCCTCTGACCCATGCTTTTATCAGTCCCACCCTGTCTCGCAGAGTCTCACACACTGTGTGTGTGTGTATACGTGTGTGTATACATCCTGAGTGCTGGCCTCATGTTGAAAGCGAAAACCACAGTCTGAAGCACGATGACGAATTCCATTCCTTTGATGGCGCGAGTAATGTGGAAATTCGCCTCCTACGATTATACATCTTTATCAGGGTTTATTAATTCCACGTTGTCCGAGCCCATCAGAGCCCGACACAAGCTCGGCCAACTCGCAGCGATGTTTGGAAAAAGGCAGTGAAAGAGGGATGGTGTCTTTTTGCGTAGAAGCCCAAATGTCAGGCGAGTGATCTGCATCCTGTATCTGATACCACTGCGCTCTGACATTTCAAGGCTTCTAATTATGGTTGCTGTAATATGGCTGTTGTTTATCTTCGGGAATACGTCTCATTTTTGGTCGTTTGAAGAATTCAGGCTACTATCCTTTTGGAAAGGAAAGAATCCTATCGTTATAAGTGACATAAATGCATTATAATCACTGTGTTAAGGATATATAAAAACTCAGTAATAACTTAGTACTTACAGCATATAGACATACAGTACATAAAATGTGTGTATATTTAAAGGATAAGTACAGTACATTTACATTTACATTTACATTTATGGTATTTAGCAGACGCCCTTATCCAGAGCGACTTACAACAGTGCTTCAAAGTTACTTAAGATATCCAAAGCTAGTTTGTAGACTAGGATCAAGAGATACATAGAGCTTAATCATGTTAAGAACCCTAGGAACCTTTTTTTTATTTATTTATTTTTTTATTATTAGTTTAGGAACTCTTTGAAAAGATGTGTCTTCAGTCGACGTTTGAAGACCGTGAGTGACTCTGCTGTTCTGACATCCAGTGGAAGTTCATTCCACCACCTTGGTGCCAGCACAGAGAAGAGTCTGGATGTCTGTTTTCTGTGTGTTTTGAGTGATGGAGGTTCGAGCCGAGCTGTACTGGAAGCTCTAAGAGCTCTTGGTGCAGATCTGGCTTTGACCATTGCCATCAAGTATGAAGGAGCTGGTCCGTTTTTTGTCTTGTAGGCCAGAGTTAGGGTTTTGAATCGGATGCGGGCGGCAACAGGAAGCCAGTGGAGGGAACGCAGCAAAGGAGTCACATGACTGAACTTTGGAAGATTGAAGACGAGTCGTGCTGCCGCGTTCTGAATTAATTGTAGTGGTTTGGTGGCTCGCAGTGGAAGACCAGCCAGTAGAGAGTTGCAGTAGTCAAGTCTTGAGATGACAAGAGACTGCACAAGCACCTGAGTGGCATCCTGAGACAGTACGAGTAAAAAGTTTGGCCACAATTTCTTATTCAAAGGGTTTTTTTTTTCTTTCTGTCATTCTTTCTTTTTTTCCACATGGTAGATTGATATTAAATGCATCAAAACAATGAAACAGTTAAAAGTATTTTTTGTTCAGTATGAAACTTCTCCTGCTTGCCTTAATTACTGTAATCAACATATATTTTGAAGATGGTGCATCTCACATATTTGCCACAACCCCCTGCAAAAACTAAAGTCCAAAACAAAATACCAATGTTATGTTTTAATTGTATGTAAAACTATTGCTTTTTATATGTTGGTCTTTCAAAAGTAGTAAAGTAGTGAAAGTTTGAACATGTATTTTTTTTTTTTATGAAAAACGAGTGAATTATCCTAATTGAACCATTACCTGTTAGAGGTAAGGAACACCATTGCACTAAATATTGCTAGAATAATTAGTAACTAAGTAAATTAGTAAGGGTTAGTAAAGAAATATTTACACTTATTGTTAGGAAGTGGTTTTTTTTTTGGTTTCAGACATCTTTTGGATAATTAAACATGCACTGGTTCAAACTGACTCAGGAACACTGTTGCTGTTCCTGACAAATGAACATAACAGGATGGTTAAGGGACGCATACAAAATTAAATACTCAACAAAAAAGTGAGATGGTGATTTAAGGTGATTTGAGATGAGCTAAGATGAGATAAGCTTCACAACATGAAGGAAAAGGAGCAACGTTTGGTCAGCACCTCCAGGAACTCCTTCAAGATGCTGAGAAAACTATTCCAGGTGACTCTCCCTCATGAAGACACTGAGATTAAAATACCAAGAGTGTGCAGATCTGTCTTTAACGATAAATGTGCTACTTAGAAGAATCTAAAATATAAACCGTATTCTGGTTTGTTTAACACTTTTAGTTTGCATAACAATTCCACGTTAGAAATATTTCTATATTTTTGCATTGTAAAAAAACATAATAAAAAGAAAACAAAAGAAAACACATTGAATGAGAAGAGGTGTGTCCAAACGTTCGACTGCTATGGCGTGTCTCTTGATAAAGACATAAATACAGGTTAACGGATTCATAATGCCTTATAAACAGACATGTAAATCATTATGAAATCTCTCTTTCATAAAAAAGTCACATGCTTGAAAGCTTATGTCAGTCGCTATACAGGATATTAGACCTGTCATACAATGCGATAATAATGCATTCGTAATGCATTAGTAATACAGGATTCAAAGGAATAGCATATACACATACTATATGTACATACATTCTGAAACACAAGTATGTCTCTTAGACAAAAATAGAGGTTTTATAATTCCTTATATTCCTAATAGTATTTATCAGGATTAGTTGTTGAGAAAATACATTACATGAGGCATTATAAAGGCAGGGAAACTTTCTTTTTTTAAGTATTTGTATTTTTTGGATATTTTCTAATGTTTATACTATATCTTACTGTTCATGCCATTTATATTACATATGACAATCATTATAAGGTATTACGCATGTCGTACTGCGTAATGCGTTATAAATCGTATGAATACAGGATTTATAGGAAGTGTTACCGAAATCTTTATAGCTCTGGAAATGCTGCTGCCATCATTTATTTAGTTTTTTTTGTTGTTGTTGCATGCAAAAGCAACCGAAGACTCACTCTCCGAAAAACCTAAGTATCTTTTCGATGGGCACTTTTCGGGATCAGTGGAATTCTGTGATATATGGGAATCGATGGCAGAGAGATGGCCCAGTTGATAGGGACTTCTCGTGCAGCCGAGAAGTTACGTACCACGCAAGAGGCGGATGAGGATGGAGGAAGATGGATGCCCAACTTGCAGCACGGAAAATAGGTCAACCGCTCGTAATGCGCCTGAACTTTTGAACTGAACAAAAGTGGCTCCATTGTCCCGACACTCAGCTCCTGAGCCCCATTAGAAGACCCGTCCTTTATCAAGAGCCTTCTTTTCTTCTTGTTTTTCAGATTTATCCCTCCTGCTCTCTTGTCTCCCTTGTATTTCTTTTATTTTCTCCCCTGCTATCTACTGTTTTATTGCCTGAGCAACGTCGGTAATTTTACGGCTCTTCCAGAGTGGAAGGTATGCTCTCCCGCTGAGTTGAGCTGTTGAGTTGCTGCTGCAGGTTGTTTGGGTTGGGTTGAAGGAACAGTATAGTATAACGTGAGTAACAAAAGTGACTACAGTCGTATAATGAATGCACATGTCATATTAGAGAACTGCACTTAGTGTCTTAGTAGACGAGTAGACAAGTAGACAACAGCGGCAATGTGCCATGTTGTTGTTGCTTGAATGGGTATTGAAGGGGAACGAATCCTTGAGGCTAATGTGTTGTAAACTAAATTGCTCATCCTGAAAATAATAAAATATTTTCCCCTTACTCATCTCGCTATCTGTTGGCGTCGTTTCAGAGCGACCCTTTTAGAACTCGCTGCACTCTTACCCTACATCTCTGCTTAGCATCAAATCAGGCTAGCTCGGCAGCACGGAGCCGCGATTGGTCGGTTTCCCTTGCTTCTCTCGGGTACGTCAGTTGTGTTGCCCTGCGAATGACCTCGTTTGTTGTCCTCACCCGAAAAAAAAAAAAGAACGCCTCCACTTAGAGCAAGCCTAGCCAGCTAAGATAAGCCAACACGGAGAGAGAGAGAAAAAAACAAAACAAAACAAGATGGCGGCTTATAATACCTTCTTTTTTCGCCTGCTGTTTTCCGATGCCGCAGCTTCCTTCGGCAACACAGACGCCGTAGTCAAGCCCCAGTGGCCATCTTGAAACCAAACTCCTGCCGCGTGCCGTGGCTGCGGAGTAGGTCCACCGTTTGCACTGATTGGTCGTCGCGCTTTCGCTCGTTCACTAAGACAGACAACTGTCATCTTACTTTCTTTAGCTGAGTGAATTCCGTCTGAATTCTGTTTGGCGGTCTGATCCCTGAGCTTTCTTTTTTTTAACAGGAGGCTATTTTAGCTCTGTACCTTGGAAGTGTGTACACATCCTAAAATGTGTGCCTGTGCATTAAACGAGTATATGTGTGTGTGTTGGTAGAGGTGGTGTGCACACAGAAGTAAAGGGGGGGGGGGTTGGGAGTTGTGGTGGTGTGGTGGGGGGCTCATAATATCGGATTGCACAGCCTGCTCTAGCCAAATGTGAATTTTATACTCTAGTGAGCACAGCCTCTAGCTTTCATTAGCTCACATTCTCCTCAGCGGTGCAAACGTCCTGTCGATGTGTGTGTGTGTGTCTGACAGAGGAGTGGACGAAGGGAGGGAGGGAGGAAGGGAGGTTGGGGAGGTTAGGGGGGTGGTGGGGGAGCAAGGCTGTGGAGGACGGCGGTGAAGGAAAGGGTGGTCAAGCAAGCTTCCGGAAGAAGAGCCATGTCCCTATGCAAAGAGCTTCCATCCTGCCTGGGCTGGACAAGCTCTTGCGGTCAGCTTTGCCCCATACTGCCCAACTGTGCCGGCTTGCGGCTCAGTCCCGGGCATGTGTGGCTAAGCTAATGATTTTCCTAACAATTCTCTTCAGGCCACGTAAACACGGTAATTTATTGTCAGGCTCTGCCAGCTGTAGCCCATTTAAACCTCACATTTCTCGCGCTGGTTGCTTTAACCTAATTTACAGCCCCTGGAAGGTCTGCTGGCAGTCGATGGACAGCATAGCTAAGGCTAGAGTTACTAGCGATCAGCCGTGCCTGCAGATGCTTACACTGGCTTAGCAGTTGCTTAAACAATCTTTTTTTTTGCGCAGATTTTAACGGTCCTAAAATTTGCTAAGACCCAAAGGTCTCTGTATTTGTAGACCTGATTAAAGCGAGGTAAAAAGCCGCTCTTGTCTAATCAACTCATTAACCACTCAAGGCTAAATCTCTAACGGCGTACACAAAGGGCCGCATTCCCAAACAGCGAAAGGATTACTCTCGCACTAAGAAGCTTTGCTTCCCTCTCCCTCTTTTTCTTACTGTTTGAAACTTTACCGTGCTCTCCTCCCGTGTTCAATTTAAGGCCAGTGAATGGAGACGACGAGAGCAAATTGAAAAGAGAAACGTACATGTACGCAAAACCTCTCGCGCAATGGAAAGAAAAGGCGAAAAAAAAAAAAAATGGGGCCACGGGATACGAGAATTGTTTCTGTCAGAGTCTCCCCTGAGAGATGAAAGCAAATGCTGGGTCTGTCTCATACTATTAAAGCAAGCAGTTCTTTTCGACCCACCCTCTCTAGCTCTCTCTCTCTCTCTCTTGCTCTCGCGTTCACTACCTCTCTCTCTCTCTCGCTCTAACAACCTGCACAAGAAAGTTTCTGCACTCCTCCTTTCTCCCTGATTGCCTTTGTTTTCTTCTATTTTTATTTGATGACTACTGAGGACAATCGTCTGACTTGCCCTTTGCTAGACACTCTCATTAAAGCAGGTCCGCGCGGGGCTCACGGCGGTCCGACAGAGGGACGGCGGCGAACGGAAAGCAGTAAACACAGGGGTGAAAGGTGACGTTCTGCCTTGTTTGCAGCCCAGTGCTAATGACCGCCGTGTGCCATCCCGTCGTCTACCCTCTCCTGCTGTCGCTTCCCTTTCTCCGCTCGCCCAAACAAACATACCATCATCTTCAATTCCACTTCCAGCTGTGCTGCACTGGGCCAACGGGGGAGGGCCAGGGGTATTTTTGGTGCATTTTTTGTTTGAAGAAGAAGAAAAAGAAGTTTCTCTTTGTTGTTTTTGGTTTCTGAGGTGAAATTTGAAAATCGATTTAGAGTTGGGCTTAGAAAAATTACATTGGCCTTATCTGTTATAACATAAGCTTTAATAATAATTGTACATACAGATCTGGAAAAAAAAAACAATAAGAAGAGACCACTTAAAATGATGAGTTTCTTTGATTTTACCAAGTTTAAATTCAAATTTAAAATATAATCAAGAGGAAGATGGAACTTCTTGAATTTTTGCACCAAGTTATCCAAAAGCAGTGTGTAAGACTGGTGGAGGAGATCATGCCAAGATGTATGAAAACTGTGATTAAAAACCAGGGTTATTCCACCAAATATTGATTTCTGAACTCTTAAAACTTGAAAAAAGAACTTGATTTCTTTGCATTATTTTAGGTCTGATAGCTCTGCATCTTTTTTTCATCATTTCAGCCATTTCTAATATATATATATTTTTTTTCATTTCAAATTTGGGAGAAATGTTGTCCGTAGTTATAGAATAATAAAATAGAATAAAACAACAATGATCGTTTAACGCATATACCTATAAATAGCAGAATAAAAAAAATGATCCAGACATTAAAATGGTCTCTAAATTTTTTCCACAGCTGTACATATTTACTGTATAAAAGCTTAGTCTAAGTATAATTTGTCTTAAAGGGCTATACAGTATTTGATCAATTTGCTGTATGTTAAAAAGTGACAAATTACTTTTTGAAATAAGCCAATTTATTAGATTTTTTATGAATTCTGCTCAACTATATTTGTGTGTATTATTATTATTATTATTTTATTAATATACTAAAATTAGTAGCATTAGATGTATGTATATTATACATATAAATATTATTACCACTGGTGTAACAGAAAAAAAAACTTATGGAAAAAAACCCTTCTAAAGATATCCAAAGAAAAGTCAATGTAAAATATTTCATTTTCATAGCATTTTTTACCATTTATACTGTTTAATTTATCATGACATTATGGTACAATATAAGGAAAAAAATGCTTATAAATAAAGAATTCAATTAAGAAAATGTAAATTTACAAAGCATTTGTCTGTTGTGATGGAACTATTAAAGTTTTCTCTCCTTTAGAGAATTAAAAACTATTGGAAACTAGAGAAAATAAGAAGCAGCTTGTCGGGCCAGTACAGCACTGTAACTGAACAAATAAAATATTTGAGTTTCTGTATCAGTTTCTCTGATTTTTTTTTTATATTTATAGGTATATGTTTGAGTAAAATGAACAATGATGTTTTATTCTACAAACTACGGACAGCATTTTTCCCAAATTCCAAATATAAATATTGTCATTTAGAGCATTTATTTAGAGAAAATGAAAAATGGCTGAAATAACAAAAAAGATGCAGAGCTTTCAGACCTCAAATAATGCAAAGAAAACAAGTTCATATTCATAAAGTTTTAAGAGTTCAGAAACCAGTGGAATAACACTGTTTTTGAAATCAAAATTTAATGCATATTGGCATGTTCTCCTCCACCAGTCTTACACACTGCTTTTGGTTAACTTTATGTCACTCCTGGTGCAAAAATTCAAGCAGTTTGGTTTGGCTTTCAGAGGTCTCTTTTTTTCCAGAGCTATATATATATATATATATATTTACACATAGAAGTTTATGTTCAGTATATCTCTCTCTCTCTGTGTCTCTGTGCCGTTCCTGGGTTCATTCAGAGTGCAGTGGTCAGGGATTGTAGCTAACGGTACAACGGTAGCTAAAATGGGAGTGTCTGCAGGCCAGTCTCTGACCTGTCATCTCTGTCACTCTGCTAAAGCCGTGATGCTCTGATGCTCTGCCCACTCTCTCTTTCTCTCTCTCTCTCTCTCTCTCTCTCTCTCTCTCTCTCTGTCTGGCTCACTCCCCCACCCAGTGGTGGAACAGGATGTGCGTGTTAGACTAATCGGGCGTTATGTGAAACAGACCTGATTAGGACCCCGCAGACCAGATTAAAGAGCGAGAGACACAGAGACAAAGAGAGAGGGAAAGAGAGAGAGAGAGAGAGAGAGAGTTTGACTGGATGTACATATGGAGCATTGTAAACATAGTGAAATCATTTCACATAGTGTAGTTAAAATGGTCAGACCAGGTCTACTGAACTGAAGCACAAGAGCCTGTAAGATTACATTAAAAATACAATATTATCATACTCAGACAGGGCTCAGACAAACGTAAAAATGTAAATAGAGGTTTTTAATTAATAAAGAGTAGTCAGACGAAGCAGAGTCAAAACCAGTAAACTAAAGCATACAGGGAAACACATACCAGGGTCAAATAAACAGTTGTGGTACACGGAAAAAGGGTCATTCATGAAGATCAAAAACAGTAGCAGGGACATGCGTTGTAATGCAGAACGAACCAAAACAATACTTATCAACGAGGCTGTGTTCAGGGTGGTTTTATATACCCAGCTCACCAGGTGTAAGTACTCAGGCGAACAGCTTCCTGAAGCCGTCACATGATCGTGAGAGTCACTGAGTGGTCTGTTCTGGGTAGTGTAGTCTTGTGGCTGGAAATCGCAGGTAGAGCGAAGTGTGGAGGAGACAAGGCGTGTTTTCAGTGCCTGGTGTAAAAAATATCTAAAAACAAATATGCTATATACAGTTAACTACACATAACATGTTCAAAATAAAATGTATCAATTTTTATATCAATGTCTTCTTTTTTAGTTGATTTGTTTTGTGTTTTTATTGGGAATTTAATTTAATTGTATTATTTATTATGACATTTCATTTTATACATTTTTTATCATTTGTATTGGTCCATGCACCATGACATTTTAACATAATGTAAATAATTATAATGATATCAAAACACCTAAGTACAATGCAGGAAAAGAGGATGCTTACTTTATGTTCAGTAAGGAAATAACCTTAATAATTGTAGCATTTTTAAAAAACAAAATTATGTTTATAAGTTGAACACATTAATATGAATATAACTGATATATTTAATTTATTTAAAAATGTAAATTTTGTTTTACAGTATGTATGTTTGATTAATTCATTTATTAATATATAAATAACTAAATTAACTGAAAAGCTCCCTCCTGCTAGTTTGTTCAAAGAGAACCTGATCCAAAATTCTGAATTAAACTATTGCAGCCTCAAACTGACCTCAATATGGAAATATGGTAACTGTGTAAAAATGGAAAGTAAGTCTTGTTGACATTATATAAAAGTTGTGGTTTAAAACATTACAAATGACTGTACATTTTTTTTATTTTACACCTCTCATAAAAAAAAAAAAATATATATATATATATATATATATATATATATATATATATATATATATATATATATTGATATTGATATTCAATACTTAACAGATATGTATGAGTAATTACATAACCTGCACGACTGTAGTAAATCTGTTACATTGCATACTTCACCAGTAATTACTCTGTTATTACATGAATTGTTAACATATAACTACACAGTTATTAGAGACACTTATTATAAAGGGCATTGCAGCAATGACCTGTGGAGTTTGTTTCATATATTTGGCCAACAATTTACTATAAGTGTACATTACTGCATTAAACACAGTGCTTATGACAGAATGTCTTAACTAATTATTAATTAACCCTAGTTAAGACCTATTATACTAATTATTCATTACAACATGTTTTAAACTAATACCTCAATTAATTATCATTTAATGCATTTTCAAGCAATACAAGTAGTAATGATTAATCGTGTCTTAACTAATGTCAATTATAATTAGTTGAGACATTTAATACTTGTAAATACAGTTTATTGTGACTATTATTATCAAGTATATATATATATATATATATATTATTTCAATGCTTTGTCAACACTATAACTAAATCATTTTTTTTTATTATTCTTTTTATTAGATAATGATATTTACACACCTGTGAAATGTGTGAAAAATAAATGTGTGACTGGCGTGATGTGTGTGTGTGTACGCACACCACAAAAATGAGGGAAATATGACATTTTTATTGGTGCATTACGGGGAGAATTGTGAATAAACGAGAAGCTGTGAAAATAAAAAAGAGAAAACTTAGAAGAGCTGAATACATTTCAATACATAAACATGCAAATGAACAGCATTCAGCACCTGTGAAATAGGATTCAATTAAATTTAAGTGGCAACCCGGAGCACTACGAGGCATGCTATGTGTCGGATTTTGTTTTTAGCATGTTAGCTCGCGAGGTTTGTGGATGCAAATTGTGCATTACTTTCCAGGTTGTAGGTCTCATTAATTCCGGTGATTTTTACGACGAGCGCTTTGGATGTTGGGAACATTTCGCTGAAGTTTGAGTGGGAGAAAAAGGCCAAAGTTAATTGACTCCTAATGCTTAATTATGCTCATACAAAATATAGACTAATTACAAAATAAACAGTGTTCCTGTATGAACTCATTCATCATTCATCCATCCACAGCCTGTATAGCGTTTACTCAGTGTAGAGTGGTAATGAGATGCGCTGATTATACTGTGATGTAAATGGACTGATATTGGGGATGCTGCTGCAGATCTGAGCTGTGAAATGCTGTGGTGTGTAATTGAACACGTGAGCTCGTTTGTTGGCCACGTGTCAGGACTTCCTCTGCACGTATGAGCGGCTGTGGCGGTGTGTGTTACTCGATACGTAACAGAGAGCATTTTCTTGGGCCATTTGTCCAATCCAATCACTTGTTCACTCCTGCACCGGTCGGAATAATGAACTGTACCCCTAATCCTGTCAATTACCCAATCAGTCTGTACTGAAATATACACAATGAACTGTGTTCAGTTGCAATAAAAAGTATGTGAACCCTTTGGGATTACTCGGATTACTGCATAAATTGGTCATTAATTGTGTTCTGATTTTCATCTTAATCACAACAATAGACAAACACAGTCTGCTTAAACTAATAACACACAAAAAAAATCATATGCAAAGACTATCAAAAACACTATGATTAAACTGGCCCTCATCAGGACTACTTTTTTTATTGTAATGTTTATTTTACCCACAATACTTAATAAATATTAAGCCAAAAAAAGTATGAGTCTTTGCTTTGCATCGTTTGATGCCCGCTCACATTGCATTAGCTTTAAGTTATCTAGCCAAAACGATAAAAAAAAAAAAAATATATATATATATATATATATATATATATATATATATAATATTATGTATGCATAATATATCATTAAATCTCATTAAGTAACTTAAAATCTCAGTAACATAAATGTAACATGTTGTTTCTTTTATTTGTCCATTAATTAGCTTGTTCAGATACTATACGGTACTTGGTTATTTCCCCTGTGTTTTTAGTGTAGTCCGTTTGCTGGATTAGTAACTGTTACACAGCAACAACCCAGCCAACAGCTTCATCATCAGAGGTAATTAACAGCAGATGAAAACAAACTGGATTAAGCAGATTTTATTTAGACCGCAGTGCTGAGTCACAATGAAGATCCATTGTTTTAGGCTATATATATATATATATACGTATATATATATATATATATATACGTATATATATATATATATATATATATATATACGTATATATATATATATATATATATATATATATATACGTATATATATATATATATATATATATATATATATATATATATATATATATATATATATACGTATATATATATATATATATATATATATATATATATATATATATATATATGTATATATTTCAGTGATGCTGGATCAGTGCAACCCAGCAGGACCTATGATATAAAGAAGGCCAGCAGTTTACTGTTAACTATTGTCAATGTAGAAATGTATAATGTAGTAATGCAATTATAAGCAAATAAAATAGAGAGAAAATGTAAAAAGAACATATCTTTACAATATGACTATTTTCAGGCAGCCCTGCTATCAGTTCTTTTAACGCATTTTCTGATACTGATTTTGACAGTAAAATATCATAATTAACATAATTTAATCAAGCAAAATATTAGCATTAAAACAGTACATTTACGTAAAGCTACAAAAAGTGTTATTCATGCATTTTTAAAAGAAATGAATATATTCTATTTATGCATTTATTATATTTAAAATTAAAACACATTTATTGAAGAGTGCATTTCTGTCATTTTAATATGATTTTAAAAAATATAGTGTATATAGTGTATATAGTATATAGCCCAGCAGTTTACTGTTAACTAATTTAAATGTAGAAATGCATTTTTAGCACCCCCGCTAAAAAATATTTTTAATCTATTTCCTAACTGATTTTGACTGTAAAATATCAGAATTAACATAATTTAATTAACTACAAAAAATGACATTAAATTAATTACAGAAAGTATTATTGATGTATTTATTTTTCTTTTTGTCAGAACTGCCATTTAAAAGCAATTCACATATTTGATTTATACAGACTATTTTCTATTAAAATCAAAACACATTTAATAAACAGTGCCATTCTGTCGTTTTAATATGATTTAAAAAAATAGTATATATAGTGTAATAAATATTTCTACTTTTTTGTAAACTTTTATTAAATCGTGTTAACAACATTTAAGTTTTGTATTTTCATATCCTGAAGTCTGCATTATTTTGACCTACAGTATCTGATTCAAGTTGATTCAACACTTGTGGTATGAGAATCAAAAATAGATCGTCCAAGTAAAATTTGATTTATATAAGGTTCTTTATTCTGTACATTAAACTCAGAACCAGTGCCACCACTGGCACCTTGCCATCAGTGTACAAATCTGCCTCTACCAAACATATCTTCCTGCCGAAACAGAATTTTACCCTTTCATTAGCACTGTTTTTGACTTTCTTTCAGTCAGAGTTGAATCTCTCAGAACCTCGTGCATCTTTGACCATAAACATCCCTCCTCGTTTTTCCCCAGAGCTCCAGAGCCGGTGTCGCCCGCGCCGCGTATGGGGGCCGAGCCGGTCCAATTAAAGCGATTTCTCGTGTGCGGCTGCCGAGAAAAGGTGGACGGAGGGAAGGACGCTGCTGGCGTCCTGCTGCTTGACATTTCACTCGGAATAATTTAGAAGCACTTTGTAAATAATTAAACCCCCCTCTTGGCTTTTAAGAGCTGCTACTGGTTGCTGTCATTTAGCTGTCCCAGCAGTGGTCTTACTTTATTATTACTGTATTTCTGTTTTTCCTTTTTTTTCATCGTGGCACTTATCGTGTGTCGCGTGAGTGTTGGAGTGTGTATGGTTGGTGTGAGGGACAACGGCTTAAAGGAAAAGGTCAAATAATGAAATACAGTACTGTTAAAAAAATGTCTGAGATTGATGCGTTCAGTTCTATTTTTAAAATATATATCCTTTATTACTCGATAACTTTGATGTAGATGAAACGAAGAAAACAAAACCCCCTAACATGTTGAATTAACATAGCTACAAGCTATCCAAAAGCAGTGTGTAAGACTGGTGGAGGAGAACATGCCAAGATGCATGAAAACTGTGATTAAAAAACAGGGTTATTCCACCAAAAATTCATTTTTGAACTCTAAAACTTTATGAATATAAACTTGTTTTCTTTGTATTATTTGAGGTCTGAAAGCTCTGCATCTTTTTTTGTTATTTCAGCCATTTCTCATTTTTTACAAATAAATGCTCTAAATGGCAATATTTTTATTTGGAATTTATTTGGAATTTGGGAAAAACGTTGTTCTTAACAATGTTCATTTTACTCAAACGTATACCTATAAATAGATCAGAGAATCTAATTCAGAAACTGAAATGGTCTCTTAATTTTTTCCAGTGCTGTATGTAAACAGAGCTGTATAAAAAAAAACAAATATTGTGTGTATGTATATGAGTGTGTGTTGTCTGGTCATGAGCTGAGTGCACTGGGATAATGATTGTTGGAGCGGTCTACAGTAAAAGTTTTATGGCCTGCTCTAATTACTGTAGACACAGCGCAGTAAAACACCCCACACTGGGCCTCTCTCTCTTTCTCTCTCTCTGAGAACAGATGAAAATCTGCTTGAGCCCATAATTACCGATCAAACAGCTATTGTAAAGACTACAGATCAGGGAGCAGCTCCACATTGAGTATAGAAATGCATGTATCATCAAAGAATCTATTCTAAAAGAGATAAAGGTTACCAGGAATAATACATTATTAAGAATTCAGGGCCCTATTTTAGCGATCAATAGTCGAGCCATTGATCACGCACCATGCAGCATGATTTAGGAGGGCATGTCAGGGTGTCTTTACTATCATAACAACAGGAAAAGTACAACTTGAGCAGCTTTAAATGCACAAAAGGCATACTGTACTAACGTTCTTAATGATCATGGGTGTGTTTTGGGCATAGCATTAAATAAACCAGTCAGCGTGTCACTTGCTATTCTCTTTAAGAACCAGGTGTGTTCTGACTTTGGCAGATTGCTATTTCAGTGGTGCAGCTACCTGGACATGCCCAATGCTTCTCAACAGTGGAAACTGACCTGCTATGCCTGTGTTCACAATTTACTGGCAAGATAGCAATGAACGTCTTAATGACTGTAGATGTCTATCTAGGTTAATTTCAGTCAGTGGTGCACCTGTGTTTTTCGTTGTCAAGATAGCAAAATGTCAGAGATTACCAGGTCCATTGGTGTAAATATATTTAGAAGCTGTCACATGAGCCAAACCAGGGACAGACAAATGCAGATACCAGTCAAACAATCTATTCACACAGGGGAAAGGCTTACAGAAATGGAAAAACAATCAAAAGAAATGCTTAGTAGAAGAGCTAGGGAACATATATACAAGGCGGTCCAGGTGTGAGCAATCAGAAGCTCGGCGATCAGGAGAGTCAGGCAAGTCTGGTGAGTGAGCATGCTGGGATGTTGTGAAGGCTTAAAGACTCCAGTGGACCACAGTGCGAGCTGAAACACATGTGATCCTTCCCAGAATTTACCATTCTACCAAAATAACTCCAAAAGGACATGAGTAGCTCATCCAGGAGGTCACAAAAGAACCCAGAACCATATTTAAAGAACTTCAGGTCTCATTTGCCTCAGTACAGTTCAGTGTTGATTATTTAATAATAAGGAAGAGACTGGGCGAAAATGGTATCCATGGGAAAGTTCCATGGTGAAAACCACAGATGACCAAAAAGAACAAATTTTTTCCTGAAAATTAAGGTTCTGGTTAAAGTTCAGCACTGATGTGACTGTTCTGTACTTCTGACCCAGGTGGCCTCTGTCTATCATGTAATAATTGGTCTCCCTATAGTGCCAAATCCACATCTGCCACATCTGAGTCCAGAACAGCCTGTACATACTGTACATATTCATACAAATGGGTTTGGTAACCATATTCATCAGGCTACCACCACTGTATATATGTGTTTACAGCATGGATGAGTTAAAGGGGGAGGCCATATTCCATTTGTATGTCCAACGCAAGTTGATTACTGTTGGACAAGAAGCTCACAACTGCTGGTAGCTGTCCACAAACACACATGCCGTTCCCATATAGCCAGTAAAATAATGCGTTTATCATCTGTGCACAGTACAAAAAATCCCTGACCACATGTCCATAATTACATGCACAGCTGCTTCTTCATTCATCCTTAGAATTATAAAATGGAATGTTGGCATGTCCACTTTAAGCCCATACACGTGGTCAAGTGCTATAACAATGTGCTACATGTAAGGAACTATATATCAGCACACTTTATAATCCCCTTTTCACCCTGTTCTTCAATGGTCAGGAACCAACAGGACCACCACAGAGCGGCTATTGCTTGGGTGGTGGGTCATTCTCAGCACTGCATTGACACAAAAGTCCAATTTTTACTTTTGCGTCAAGTCAATGCATCGTCTTTGCGTTTACAATACTTCTGTGTTTGTGTCCATGTCTTTGTCCTTCGCTTCAGTTTTAACCACATAAAGGCAGGAATGTGTGGGCGGCTCAATGGACCAATCATAGCTGCTGTTCACACACACATCACGCAACATGTAGTTATATTTCTGGGGAGGTGCACATTGGGCTAAGGCATTGGCTACAGCAAGGGTTGGCAATAGGCAGCCTATGAGCCAGATGTGGCCCACAAGCATGAAACATCTGGTCCGTGAGGTTGTTTGAACTATAATGATTGATAATGAAAACTAATTAAATAAATAAAATGGTTCTCGGGCGAGCTTTTGTTTACATACCTCCCTCTGTCGCGCTTGTTGTGACTTTAGTTTCCGCTGCCTATTCTTGGGCTCCCTATCTCCTTATAAAGGCATTTTTTCCAAGCCAATTTGTCCCAATTCACTAGCCAGGGCAGAAGTAGTGTATTGGACCACGACCCTGACGACATGGGTGTTTAAAAACTCCAGCAGCACTGCTGTCTCTGATTCACTTGAGCTCGCCTAGACGGTAAATGATGATTTTTTTTGTTCCACCCTAGTTCATAGCTTCCTGAGGACTCGTTTCTGAGGAACGATTTGAGAACTGCTACTTTAGGAATCTTAGGAAAAGGAATTGCTCAAGGAACTCTCTGTGGCACATTTTTTTAAACGCTGGCCTCCTTCGCTATCAAGTTAAAAAAAAAAAACTTAAGGCAGGTTTTTCCGATCCTGAATTCCCTGCAAATGTATGGTTTTACCATCTTCCAACACACCAGATTAATCAGTAACTAATCAGTTGAATCTTAAACAAGATGGTCTTCACCTTTAGAGCTGGAGTGAGTGTGAATGAAACACACTGCCTTAAAAGGTTTTATTTCTTATTCTAAAAACTATCAAGTGAATAAACCTATCCCAATTGACCAGGCGCTGGCATTTGGACCTAGTTCCACCCGTCTGTCCCCGTGGAAGCGACGGCAGCTCATAAGAGAGTTGAGTTGTAGGTCACTGTGCTGTCGCACTGCATCCATCAAGCGGTCTTCCGCCTGAACGGAGCAGGACCAAGGCTTAGTTCAGAACCACAACAGGGAGGGCCTTACGCAGAGCACTCTGGGTAGGGGAGCAGGGTCAGGTGACGTGGCACGCCAAGTCCTCCAGAGGATGACCCAGAGGAACTCTAGGTGTCGGAGCGGAAGGGCTGGCAGAGGGTTGGAGACTCCAGACGGCCCTTGTTTCAACCGTATTTGATGATAACGAACACACACAGACAGGCCGGGGCTTGATGAACGTGCCCTATGAATTTGCGAGCGACTTAGTTTAGATTTTTTTGTTGACGTCGTTCAATCTCCCAGGCGCACAATTTCCCAGGCGACAGTCGAGGGTTTGTTGAGACAACATGTCAACGGAACACGACAAAGGAAAAATGAAGAGACAAGTCTAGTAATGCCGTTTACATCCATGCGTCACAACATTCCCCCTCCCCGGCACCTTCAGTTCCGCTGGCCTTGAAACGTGATGTGATGATCCAGATTGCTTGTTTAGCGTCTCATAAGTCATGTTTTTGCAGGTGACAGGGCACAGGAGGACTGAGTCAAATGGCTCAGCCCCGAGGCAGGCAAGTCATCTTGAGAAACTAGGGCAGAGAAGTGCATTATGGGTATTGGAGTTCATCCTCAGGGTGATTTACAGAAAGTAGGATGTGCTTTGGTGAAGTCTATACTGAAGAATACTGTAGACCATATGGACAGAAGAACATTTTGTTGAGGCTTTGTTGAGGAGACCAGGCATCAGTGACAACCATTAATTTAAATTCAAGAATGATCCTATTATTAATGATATATATCGTTATTTCCACCTGAATGTAAGCCATACCAACTTTTTTTTTTACATATACAGGCCACACCTGACTATAAGCTGCACTTTT
The DNA here is from genome assembly GCF_023375975.1 of Astyanax mexicanus. Taxonomy (NCBI): domain Eukaryota; kingdom Metazoa; phylum Chordata; class Actinopteri; order Characiformes; family Acestrorhamphidae; genus Astyanax; species Astyanax mexicanus. Next base: position 12,830,977 of record NC_064418.1, on the reverse strand, counting down.
CATTGCACAAACAATGTTACATACCGCAAACAGTGCTGCGACATGGCTGGTTAAAAATAATAAAGTAGCCTACCATGAAAAGTCGTAATATTAAAAGGCTGCCAGTTTAAGAAGCTCGGAGGGATAGGAGCATTTTCCCCTCATGGTGTGTTACAGGGCTGCTGTGATTATCACATTATTCTTTGCATTATTTGTGGTCTGAAAGTGTCTTTTTTGCTATTTTGACTATTTTACAGTTTATGATTTTAAGCTCAGACCAGAGACTGTAAAAAAAATGGATGCCGTGTCGCCGTTTCTATTCATTCAATGAAAATGAAGCCAAAATCTTCCGCCATGTTGGCGATCCTGATTCTGTGCAGTAGAGACCAGAGGAGGGAGAAAGACTGTGGAGAGACAGCCTACTCATTTAAATAAACCCGCTCTGAGGGCTGCCTCTACAGAGCTCACACAGTCTATGGTCGTACCCATACAGTCATTGGTCCCACCCCGGCTAGGTGTAACCCAACCCTTTTACAATAAGCACACCTTTTTAAATAGAGTTGAATAACATTTTAAGAAACTAATTCTGTCAGGATATACACATTTAGAATAGAATTACAGTATATTGGAAAAAAACGTGATTGAAAGTTGTCTGTTTTGCCATTGAAACCTATGGGGATGGGTGGGGTTACTCAGCTTTCTGAAACCGAACAGCAGGGGGCGCCCGACCTGTGGTGGCTTCACTTTTGAGAGACGATGCTCTGTCCAGCTATACACAGTCTATGGCTCAGACGTAATTAGGTTCTGCAGCAGGTTAATGATCCAATGCACGCCTCCTAATGGCAAAAAAAAATAAATAAATGAAGGTTTTGAAGTGGCCTAGTCAGTCTAAAATTTGATTGAAATGCTGTGGCATGATCTTAAACAAGCAGTTCATGCTGTAAAAACCCTTCAAAGTGTCTGAATTAAAACAATTCTGCCAAGAAAAGTGGAGCCAAGATTTCTAGATGTGAAAGACTGACTGCCAGTTATCAGTAAAGCTTGATTGCAGTTGATGCTGCCAAGAGTAGCACAACTAAGTTATTAGGTTTAGGGGCAAATACTTTTTTACCAAGTTGGGCCAAGTTGATTTTAATAGATTTTTTTTTTACTTTAGTAAATTAAATCATCATTTAAAAAGTGTTTTTTTTATATATATATTTACTCTCTTTGTCTAATATTAGAGTTCGTTTGATAATCTGAAAAATGTAAGTATGATAAAAAAGATACTTTTTCACAGCAAGGGATTATTTATGATTCCTCATTTGACTTACCACTCCACCTCATGGGTTTGTTTAGTGTATATATAATGTACTGAAGCTTTAAATGATATAAAGCATTATAAGAGTGTATCATTTATTTAGCCTTTTGCACACAACTGAAGTTATTGTAGATATGATATCCACACCTACAAGCGGGATGAACGTAGAGCACGGACGAGTCGGGGACGGTAATTGCCACCGGCGACAGGCCACTGCGGAGCCCATGACAAGCTTTGCTCCAAAAAAGCTGTTTTTTTATCTCCTCTCCCAAATCATCAATTAGCCAGCCTGACAGACACACAAGTGGTATTTTGCTCCCTTTAGGGAAATGTGTGTCAGGGGTGGCATTATCTCAGCAGTGCTGGACGTGCACGCCTGATATCCCTGCAGTCCGTATCACCAAAGCAACACGTCGTCGCCTCTCGGAGCAACACGGTGCGAGAAACTGTATTTCTCTCAGACAACACAAAGTCTGTGTTGATCAGTCTGCAGTTTTACTGAGGCTTGTAGCCTGAAAATTATCATCCTCATGAACATTTCATATTCAGATTTTACTAATATATTAGTGTTGTTACACTATGACAGTTTTTACATATCTTTTACTAAAATTTCTCAAATTTCAACAATTACAATATATCACCTTGCTTACAGTATTGCAATATATTGGATATAAATATCCAATCTGATAAATAAGTGTCATGTCTAAGCATTGGTTAATATTCAAACTCTGATGAGCTACTGCTTTGTTCACATCTACTGATCATTAGTTAAACATATATTAATGAAAGTTATTATAAAACTGTTACCAATTTGTCTCCATACAGTAATTCAGCCTGGGACAATTTGTCTAGCATCATAATTCCATTCAAATACAAATGAGCTTTTGCAGGATTTGCAGTGTAAATCTATTTTTATTTCAGTAATTCAGTTCAAAATGAGAAATTTATTATATATATATATATGTATAGATGTATAACACACACATTGATCTAGTTTAAGTTAATATTTCAAATATAGAAAATTAGAATAATATTTATAAGACCAATTGGTATGTTTGGCAGTGTGGGCAGTGTGACAAGTCCTGCTGGAAAAAGAAATCTGGATCTCCATAAAAAGTTGTCAGCAGAGATTTTCTGGGAAAACACTGACACAGTGTTTAAAACACAGTGGACCAACACCAGCAGATAACATGTCTCTCCAAACCATCACTGACCATCAGTACATTTTACATTTCATTTGTAAATCAAGGGATCAAGGGAGTCTGGAGGAAGAGTGGAGAGACACACAGTCCAAACTGCTTGAGGTCTAGTGTGAAGTTTCCACAATCAGTGATGGTTTGGAGAGACATGTCTGTCATCTGCTGGTGTTGATCCACTGTGTTTTATCAAGTCCAAAGTGCAGTGTTTTCCCTCAAAATCTTACAGCACTTCTTACGAGATGCTGATTTCATTTTCCAGCAGGACTTGGCACACTGCCCACATTGTCAAAAGTACCAATTGGTCTTATATAATATTCAAATTTTCTGAGACACTGATTTGGGTTTTTCATTGGCTGTAAGCCATAATCATCAACAATACAATAAATAACCACTTAAAATAGATCACTCTGTGTATTACATCTATATAATATATGAGTTTCACATTTTGAATTGAATTACTGAAATAAAGTTATTTTTCAAAAAAAAAAAAAAAAAAAAAAAATATATATATATATATATATATATATAATTTTTTTGCAAAATTACTTTATTTTAGTAATTCAATTAAAAATGTGAAACTCATAATATATATATATATATATATATATATATATATATATATATATATATATATATTTTTTTTTTTTTTTTTTTTTGTGCACCTGTATATTGTATCATCAGGTATGTACAGTATTACTGTACTGTAAACCCTATTTCATGTTAACGCTGACATTATGTACGTAATTAGCATAATATCCATGATTACATGATTATATGACTATCATAATAGTGTAGTGATTTTTTTAGTGCAGTTTATTATAACTGTATTGAAGTGGAGGTAGTTAGTTGGGAGCAGTGGACCCACAATTACACTGAGTATATTTGGTCGAATCAGAGAAATAAGACATGACAATTTATTTTTCTTTTTTTTTAAATGAATGCTAGCATGCCTCTCTAAACTACGTAAATCTATTTCCTGCTCGTTTGTATGGTAATAAGTTTACCGGGAAGCCTGATTATGGTGCTGTTATATTTCATTAGCGTCATAAAGTTGTGTACAAGAGGAATCCGGGCACCATTTTTAACCGTGGCTGACTGTATGGAATTTCATTACGTTTCGCTTTATTACAGTCCCAGGAGTGGAGTTACCATAAATAATGCTAAATGTGTTTGTACTGGAAGTGTAGGGGGCCAAGCAAATTGAGAATTAAGTAATCTGAGATTATTCTTTGAAATCAAATACGTGACGCTAATAGAGTTGAACTCCTCTACTGGATAATCAGAGGACGTAAGTTGGTAAGTAGCCATCAAATTTCTGTCAAACCTCATAACGTAGCCATTCTAGAGGCTTGAATTAAGTTGTCAGATAAATGGCGTTTGCGTACGGCGTCTGTGGAGGTTAGTGGAGGGACAGGGCGCAGACTTCTCCCCCGGTCCGAATTCCAGCCTCAGACAAAATAAACACAATTACGACGTCGCTCACGTTGTGTAAAATTAAATTGACCATATTTGGTAACTCATTCAAAAAGCTTTCATTGTAATTTATGCATCATGGGGCTGAATTTGTTTTGACTGAGCTTTTAATCAGTCTGCAGTCCACCAGCAGAATGGCTGAATCAGTGTCCCGATTTTCCAGCCCTGCTGTTCATAGTTTCCATATTCCGTCCACCGAGGATTCCAGGAAATTGGCCTCTGTTTAGTGACCAGATCCTTTTATAGGACCCATCCAATTAATGAGGGATTTGGAACCTTCACTAGACACTCACACACACTCATATATACACACACACATACACTGTTAACCCTTTAACATCCTGATCAAGAAAAAAAAACAGCAATAAGACTTTTAAATTCAGCTAAAAGTAAGTTTAGTTTTCTTTACAGCAATATGGGCCCTATTTTAAAAGTCTACTACATAGGCAAGCTATTTACCGTGCACCACACACCATACAGCTTCATTTAGGGCATATTAGTGTGGCTTTGCTATCGTAACGACAGGAAAAGCACAACCTGTGTGGTTCGACACACAAAAAAACGCATGCACATACAAATTCTCTTAATTACTTATTGCTGTAAATCAATCATTGTGTTACTTGCCATTTGTTTCAAGAGCTCCAGGGGTGCTTTGACTTTTTCAGATTGATATTTTAATGCTGCAGCACTTCTGCACTTCAAAGCAGAGGAAACTGACCTGCTGTTCTCGCTGTGAAGAGGTGCGAGCAAGTCTGAAAAAGGTTACAACGTGATTTCCAAGGCTTTGGGACTCCAGTGAGTGACAGAGATTACTCCGAAAAGGAACTCATCCAGGAGGTCACAGCCAGAGTCAAAAATTTTCATACAGAACTGTAAAACATCAGCGCTTTAAACATCATAATTGTTAACGTGATTCCTTTACCTTTCCATTTCCTTTGTTGCTAGTTCTTGTGATGGTTAAATGTGCTCTGCACTGTTTACTGCTTTGTGTGGTTAGTGATGTTTGTTAGCTCTGCTGTGTGTTTCTTAGGATTGCTATTTCAATGCCGCAGCTCTTCTGCACTTCTCAGCAGAGGAAACTGATGTACTTGTTTATGCAGTAAAGAGGCACAAGCAAGTCATTTACAGGAGCATTAATGTTATTTCATTTTGTATTCTGGTTATTGTTTGATTGTGTGTGTGTAACAAGCAAGTTGTATGCGAATGAGGCGCGCCTGTGTTGCCAAGATAGTAATGAATGTCCCACTGTCTACGTCTGTCTGGGCTTTATTCAGTCAGTGGTACACCTGTGTTTTCTGTTGCCTAGATAGCAATATGCAAGTAATTTACCTTAACTCACTTCATTTCCATACCACCATGTCCATCAGCATAGATATATTCCTAAGCACTATTGCTATTCAAACAACGCAGGCGGAAAGTGTTAAAACACACTGTTGGTATTGTGTAAGTTCCTCAGGGAAAGACTTGGGAATGCCTACACCAGTATAAGTGATGAGGTTTCATCTTGTGAGAAAGATTGGACACTAGCTACATTGCAATTAAATCTGCTGCCAAAAGTCTGAAACGATATATGTAAATTGGGACATATATGCATTAATTATATTAAAAACAATCTGCCAATGGGGCAAGCACATTTTTCAAAATGAGTGAAGTAGGATTTAAAATTAAGCAAAAATCACAGATTATTTTATCTGAATTTAGACTTTTTGTGCTTAATTTGAGTTCAGATTATTTAAAATAAGGTAAACATTTTAAGTGAGACTGATTAAGGTTTGCTGATCATAAAATGTGCTAAATAATCTTAAACTTACAAAGCTTAGTACAACCAAAATTCTTAACCAAAATAATCTAAAATAAATTAAAATGGAAAGTGTAGAGTGTTGTAATGATCATGACCGGCAGTGTCTGGCTAAAGTTGTCCATGCAAAAGTCTCACATTCAATACAAGTGACCCGATATACATAACCTAGAGCTCAGTGCAGTGCTCTTTAGCTTCCAGGGGCCATGGTCATGGGTCAAAGTCATGGGTCACGGTCCTAGTTCCTGTTCCTGTAAATGGTTCTTTGTCTGGTTAAACTTGTGGAAAACTTTCTATAGATATAGATAGTTTATAGATAGTTTTATATGCCTTTTATTTATTTATTTTTTTTTGTAGCACCAGAAAGGCTCCAACTCACACACCCTGTTGGCATCTCAAGCATGCATATGAGGTAGTGGCTCTAGTGTCTCAAGAAGTTAGATTTCATCTGGTTTACACTAAACCAGTCCGGAGTCATTACAGCCGCAGCTGGAGCAATAGGGTAAGCTGTTTTGTTTATGTGTCATACAGCAGCTCTGCACTGTGTATCGGCATTATACCAAACGTAGGCCCTGCACATGCAACAGAACATTTGGAACACGATAGAAATCTTCATTTATACTGTCAAATGTACAATTAGGTAAGAATGCATGTCATAAACAGGTTTTCTATGAAATCTAACCCACAAGCCTGAGATTACGGATAATGAATGAATACAGCTATGGGTTAAATGGGGACATCATTCCTATTTCCTATTTAGTACACTGGCAGAATCATCAACAGGTAACATTTCATACATCTACAGTGCCATTAAAAAGTATTTCCTTCTTACATATTCCTTAATTATTGCGTTTTTGTAATACTTAATTTCTTCATATTAAAAAACAAACTTTAATATCAGATAAAGATAACCTGAGTAAACATAAAAAGCAATTATGCACATTATGCCCAGTCTGAAAAAATAAAGAATAGATGAGAAAACAAAACCATTGCCATCTATTAGTCTGGAAAAGGTTACAAAGTCATTTTCAAGGCTTTGAGACTCTAGTGAGTCACCTACAGAAATTACTCCAAAAGGGAATGGACAACTCATTCAGGAGGTCACAACCACAAAGGACACAATGCTGTGAATTCTCATACAAAACTGCACTGTACTTTTGTTGTGGTGGTCAAAGGTGCTCTGCTTTGTGTGGTTAGTGATGTTTGTTAGCTTTGCTGTGTTGATGGTCTAATAGCTCTTCGCCGTATGGACCGAGAGATGCTCTAGCAAGAGGGTATTCTGGTTAGGGTTAAGGGTGCTAAAAGTTGTGAGACTGAGGAGACCCTCCATTGGTTCTTACACAGAGATGCTTTGAGACCTCAGCGAGTGACCAACCTACAGAAATCACTCCAAAAGGGAATGGACAACTCATCCAGGAGGACCGGAAAAAAAGTTGCTAATCCAGTGCTTTACACATCATTATCGTGAATGTGATTCTTTACTTTTCCTTTACAATTGTTGCTAATTTTGTGCTGGTTAAATGTGCTCTGCACCATTTACGTCTTTGTGTGGTTAATGATGTTTGTTAGCCTTGTGATGCTCTGTTGCTGGGCTAATAGCTACTCACCGTATGGACTGAAAGAAGGAGACTCTACAATGGTCCTTGCACTAAGACGCTGTAATCCTCAACCCCTCAATATGATCTGAATGGCTTGCAGGATCGGCTTAATAAGAGAAATATCAGATGATTGTAGAAATCCCAAAAAGTCATTGCCATCTATTAGTCTGAAAAAGCTTACAAAGTCATTTCCCAAGGCTTTGCGACTCCAGTGAGTGACCAACCAAAGGAAATTACTCCAAAAGGTAATGGACAACTCATCCAGGAGGTCACAGCCACAAAAGACACAAAGCTGTGAATTCCCATACAGAACTGCACATTCTAGAGCTCTGAACGTAAAAAAAAACTAAAAGTGTTGCTTATCCAGTGCTTTATACATCATTATTGTGAATGTGATTCTTAAATTTTTTCTTTACCTTTGTTGCTTTTTGTGGTGGTTAAATGTGCTCTGCACCATTTACTGCTTTGTGTGGTTAGTGATGTTTGTTAGCTCCTTAATACTCTGTTGCTGGGCTAATAGCCACTCACCGTCTGGGCCAAAAGATGCACTATTGAGAGAGGAATCTGGTTAGGGTTAGGGGTGCTAAAAGTAGTGTGACTTAGGAGACCCTACAATTGTCCTCGCACAGAGATGCTGTAATCCTCAACCCCTGAATATGATCTGAATGGCTTGCAGGATCGGCTAAATGAGAAAAATATGAGATTGCAGAAATTCAACAAAGTCATTGTCATCTATTTGTCTGGAAAACATTATAAAATCATTTTTAAGGCTTTGGTTCTCCAATAAGTGACCGGCCTACAGAAATGACTTCGAACTGGTTTGTGTGGTTAGTGATGTTTGTAAGCTCTGCTGTGTTGCTGGACTAATAGATACTCATTGTATGGGCTAAAAGATGCACCCGTGAGAGGGATATCTGGTTAGGGTTAGGGTTAGACATAGTGCTAAAAGTAGTGTGACTGAGGAGACCCTACAATGGTCCTTGCACAGAGATACTGGCTTGCAAGATTGGCTAAATTAGAGAAATATCAGACGATTGCATATTCTATATTTTTTTGGCTGACAGTTGGAAGATACCAATAAAAAGCAGATTGATCTTTCCATCCATTCTGGTTACACATTTAAACAAACATGTCCTTTTCTGTGTGATGGGCCCTTTAAAAAGTGCAGCTCCAATATTAATCATTCATTCGCAGTGGAGAAGGCTTGGCATTAAATGCAATTCATTTGTAGGATGAGCACATTTGCGATCTAGTCCTTCCTTTTCTTTCTTCTGCCCATTTGCCAAAGTCAGACTATAAAACCATTCAGCCATTTTGCTCCTATGATGGATGGAGAGCCATTTGATGGCTTCAGATGAGCCTGGAGCCTGTTAAAAGCTTGTGCGATTGATTGGTGGCACTGTGCAAGTCGGAGATTAGATTGAGATAAGAGGACGGGGGTCGTTAAAACCCGGGGTGTTAGGAGAAACGGAACGAGAGGGGAAAAAAAAAGAAACGAGTGTAATTTAACGAGACTCTGGCCTCTCGCAAACTGCAGTATAATGGGTGCAATGTTGATCTTTCATTACCATCTATTTATCTGTTTGTTTATCTGCACGACGCAGCAGGCAACTCGGCAAAAATGTCATTTGAATTTAATCAAAGGACGAGTCTCGCATCGTTTTACTGGCCGTGCACAGAGAGAGAACGAGAGAGAGCATGACAACTGATACGCCATCTAAGATAAATATGTGAACGAGATTAAGGTCAGCCATGGCCACAGGATATTCAGAACTGTCTTAATCATCCATAACAAGTTCTACTCTCTGAAAACGCTTCAAGGTGACAAAAAGAGGTCGTGTTTAGAAACTTAACTGCAAAACAGCTGCAGTTTATCTGATGCTAATGTTGGGCCTTGTCTACATGTGCATAGGTGTTCCTTTATTTTGTGCATTTTCTGTGTGTTTTGGCCATTCATCTACAGGAGTTGGACAATGAAACTGAAACACCTGTCATTTTAGTGTGCGAGGTTTCATGGCTAAATTGGAGCAGCCTAGTGGCCAATCTTCATTAATTGCACATTATTGCACCAGAAAGAACAGTGTGAACTTTCAATTAGCAGGGTAAGAGCACAGTTTTGCTTAAAATATTTCAATGCAAATAACATTATTGGTGACATACCAGAGTTCAAAAGAGGACGAATTGTTGGTGCATGTCTTGCTGGAGCATCTGTGACCAAAACAGCAAATCTTTGTGATGTTTCAAGAGCCACGGTATCCAGGGTAATGTCCAGGGTAAGCATCCCACCAAGAAGGACCAACCACATCCAACAGGATTAACTGTGAACGCAAGAAGAAGTTGTCTGAAAGGGATGTTCGGGTGGTAACACGGATTGTATCCAAAAACATAAAACCACAGCTGCCTAAATCACAGCAGAATTCAATGTGCACCTCAACTCCTGTTTCCACCAGAACTGTCCATCAGGACAATAAATTATTATGGTCTAAAAACAGGTGTTTCAGTTTCATTGTCCAACCCCTGTACATGCAAACTGGTTTTAGGTTGCCCTAGAAAAAAATGACCAAGAGTTAACTCTGTTGCACAGGATAAGTTCATCAGAGTTACCAGCCTCGAAAATGTAAAGAATAGGCTTAATATTTCCAGTAGCCCATACAGCCTGTATGTGTCCTTTCAAGTATTTTACAGCACAAATAAGTAAAAAAAGGAAGAACAAGAAGAAAAAGAAGAAGAAAAATATATAAATAAAATAAAAAGTTCGTTAAAGTCTTATTGATTTATGTTTAATTATTTGTCTTTTATTATTTTGATAAAAGGCTGTGGTAGGAAGCACTTTGAACAATGGTTAGTGTAGATGCAGGTAAATGTTGACCGACACATGCAGTAAGAATGTGAAAGACATACAGACAGACATGCTTACAATAAATCCAACTGAAGACAATTTTTACATTCCAAAAAAAGAAAACATTGGCAATAAATAAGCTAGTTCATGTTTAACTGCGATAGAAGGATTAAACCTGTTATCTGTAAGTACATATATGATTCTCCCTCATCTGCTGACTTACCACGGACAGTAGTTATAGATCCCTCCCTCATACAAAGTCTGTTGGCTATTTCTGCTGTGTAATGTCCAATGTTCTTAAACCAAAATGAAAGAAAGGAGCATATGATTCCTGATGGCAAACTCTTGCAATTGATTCGTTCTCTTAAATGAAAACGGATGGATGGATGGATGGATGGATGGATGGATGGATGGATGACCCAAGTGGAAAAATACAAAACCACACAAAAAATGAGTTTTGCTAAATATGTCCTCTTTTACCTTTGCAAACCATATCATATCAACATCCTATAATAGGGTTGAGCATAACTAGCATGAGATCATTCAGTTTCATTTATAAGAACCATGGCAACCCGGTGCACCTGGAGGGATGTTAAGTGCTTCCTTTTAGCACATGTGCCTCAAGCTGGAACTGGAAACACACACACACACACACACACATTCAGTTTCTTTCGCCCACACTTCCTCCGTACCCAACATGACGTCCCCACGGCATCACTTGAGGTCTGACTGTGAAAGTAAGAGCTGTGTGAAAGAGAAAGAGAGAGAGAGAGAGAGAGAGAGAGAGAGAGAGAGAGAGAGATCTGATCATATTAAGATGCTGTTATAGATGAGCCTCTGAAATCTTCCCTACATTTCCCAGCTTTCTAATGGTCAGTGTAGTGGTTCCACCATGGGTTTAAACAAAGCGTCTCTCTTGAGATTTGGCCCGAATTTAAGGATAATTGTTGTAAAAAATACACATGACAATATATGTTAATGTGTAAAACACTAGCTAGCTGATTGCTATTTGAGTACAAAGGTGAAATATTTTTTTCTAGGTGGTTGCTGTGGTGTTGTTACATTGTGATGCAGGGTTGCTATGCAACTGTTTAATTGTTGCAAACTAAAAGTAGTTGATACATTGTTGTTGCAGTGCTGTTGTGGTTGCTATAGAAGCTATAAATTGGCTGTGGTTATGCTTTATGGTTCTTAGGTCATTGCTTGGTAAAATGGGATCACAGGTGATTCCTGTGTTCATGGATTTGATATTTGAAGTGTTTGTAGGATGTTGCATAATGGTTTTAAAGATGTTGGTAAGGGACATGGTATTCCAGGTGGTTCCATTGGTGTTGCAATGCTGGGTGGTTGCTGTGGAACTCATGTGGTTGATTGGGTGTTACTACTGTACATAAGAAAGGTGACATAAGAAGGGTGTCAAATGTTTGCCACCACATTCATTCCTATAACAATTTAACCACAGATATAATTATAATTTAAGTGATCACTTAAATGTTCTACATTCCTATTTAATCTTTTTGTGTTTTCAAACATCAAACATCAACCTGTCAAAGGTGAATTACTTGACTTTTTTAGAGGTAGAGAGGTAGTAGAGGTAGTAGGTAGAGAGTTGGTATCCAGTGAATAAACCTATTTGAGTAATGTTCTAATTCGTATTATGGTAAAAACTACTCAACTAAGACAACTAAGATAGAAGGATTAAACCCATTATCTGTAAGTACATATATGTTTCTCACTCATCTGCTGACTTACCACGGACAGTAGTTATAGATCCCTCCCTCATACAAAGTCTGTTGGCTATTTCTGCTGTGTACTGTCCAATGTTCTTAAACCAAAATGAAAGAAAGGAGCATACGATTGCTGATGGCAAACTCTTGCAAATGATTCGTTCTCTTAACTGAAAACGGATGGATGGATGGATGGATGGATGGATGGATGGATGGATGAATGGATGAATGGATGGATGGATGGATGAATGGATGGGGAAGTCAAGACCCAAGTGGAAAAATAAAAAACACACAAAAATGAGGTAGGATCAACTGGAATGGCTTTCAGTTAACAGCTGTGCTGAACCGTTCAAAAGTGAAGTTGGTATCCAGTGAATAAACCTATTTGAGTAATGTTCTAATTCGTATTATGGTAAGAACTACTCAACTAAGTAAAGAAAACAAAATACTTTAAGACATGAAGGTAAGTCAATCTGAAAAATTTCAAGAACTTTAAAAGTATCCTCAAGTGCAGTTGCAGAGACTATTAAAAATGTTATGATGAAACTGGCTCTCATCGGGAGTACCTCAGGAAAGGTAGACCAAGAGTTCCCTCGGTTGCACAGGACCACGTGAGAGTTACCAGCCTCAGAAACCAGAAAAGTTAACAGCACCCCAGATAAGAGCACCTAAATGCTTCAAACCTTATGCTTTTAAATTGTACGTGTTCCTTCACCATCTAAATAACTTCAGTATTCATGTAAAATGTAGAAATAAAAAAATTAAATATTGATATTGAATAAAAAAGTTTACTAATTATTAAGGTACTGAAACAAAAATCACATGACAGCTATGACAGTACCTTTAAAGTTTACTCATGAATAACTCTTGAAACTTAATATATTCTGATGGGTGTATAAGTGAATAAATAACTCTAAAAACAGATGTACCACGTGTAGCAGACAGCATGCCTCGGGGGAGTGCATTAACTCTGTCTCTCACTCTCTCTCTCTCTCTCTTTCTCTTTCTGTTGACCTTGTACTTCATTAGCTTGATGCAGTGTGCACACATCGGCTCGCTGGTTTTAGATCACCTTATTATTAGAGTCTCCCTGCGTGAGGTAAACAACCGTCCCGGCGAGCCTGTTCTCAACCGGTGAGTCAACACTGAAGAGAAACTTAGACAAAATGTCACTGTGTATCACTGTGGGTGTTCCACTTTAGCTCATGTAAATAGCATGTTCCTGGAGGGCACTATTGCATGAAGCGTTCTCAGGGAATTGGCTTCCGAAGTGTTGCATGGAAAAAAAAAAACTAGCCAAAGGTTTTCCCTTCAGCAAAGTCAAACTGATTACACAGCTGATAGTTTAAGGTTAAGCTCAGGAACTCGAAGGTTATCCTTATATTCTTCAATATTGCATCCAGCTGCAGGGCATAATGCTACCATCACCATGTTTAATAGGCAATACGATGCTTTTTTGGGTTTATGCCAAAAATTAAATGAGCATTTATTCCAAAAGGCTACAGTTATATAACTTAAAACACATTCCTTGAATGAGCCATGTAGGCTATGTAGCCTCATTCTTTAATATTGCATCCAGCTGCAGGGCATAATGCTACCATCACCATGTTTAACAGTCAATGTTTGTTTTGGGTTTATGCCAAACATTAAATGAGCATTTATTCCAAAAGGCTACAGAAAAAAATTTAAAACACATTCCTTGAATACAATTGTATATTTATGAATTAATTGGTGTGATATAATAACATAATGATTTTTATGTTTTATAGGACTCCAAATTCAGCCATGTAGCTTAATTCATCAAAATTGCATCCAGCTGCAGGGCATAATGCTACCATCACCATGTTTAATAGGCAATACGATGCATTTTTTGGGTTTATGCCAAAAATTAAATAAGCATTAATTCCAAAAGGCTAAAGTAATACAACTTAAAACACATTCCTTGAATACAATTGGATATTCATGAATTAAGTGGTGTGGTATAATAGCATAATGATTTCATAATGACTCCAAACTCAGCCAAATAGCCTCATTGTTTAATATTGCATCCAGCTGCAGGGCATAATGTTACCATCACCACGTTTAACAGACAATATAGTGTTTGTTTGGGCCTAATTAGATGTGTGCAGTATAGGTAAAAATATTATGAATCATATTAATGTTATTAAATTGTATTAAATAATATTATTCATTTATTTTATTAGTAATAAAATGTACAGTTGGACCGTTGGTTTTATTTTAGCATTTAGCATTTACCAACTACAAAGTTTGGTTGAGGGGAGATAATGGGCCATGTATGTTTGAAAAAAAAAAAAAAAATATATATATATATATATATATATATATATATATATATATATATATATATATATATATATTCTTTTGTCCAACTAAATTTTTACCAACTTAAATGTATTTCTTTTTTCATCAAATCATATTTAAAACTGAGCTGAAATAGTTCAAAATGTTTTGTTATATATCAACCAAAACATTTTGTTTCTCTGAAAGACAAGAACAATCACAAAAAAAATAAAATATAAACATTTTTATGCCGCAGACTTATTTCTACTTTGTCATAACTTTTTTTGGGGAGAAAACAAAATGTTTCCAGTTGCACACAAGAATCGTTTGACTTTTAAATTAACTTATTAATTTACTTTTGCCCACAAGTTAATTTTCTGCTACATTCTGAAGGTGACTAAGGGTTAAGGATTCCACCAATTTGCATATAGTGTTACAAGCAGCTTATTGAAAAAGGTGAGGTGTGAATTTTACCCACACCTTGTCTAAAAGAGTTAGTATACAACACATACAATTCACATTTAGAGGTAATAAAACACGAAATAATAAGTCATTGGGCAAAACTCATATTAGATGTACAAGAACATCTGTCAAATTGCCATTAATGGTTTGGGGCTGTTTTGTGTTTAATCGTTTAATGGTTTGGGCACCTTACCAGTCGAGGGAGTCGTAAACCTACAGCATAGCATTAAAGAATTATGTGTTTCCAACTCATAGCAGAAGTTTGAGGAGGCCATTTTTTTTAGCCCTTTTTCAGAACGAATAAATGAAAAAGCCGACCCTCACAAAGAGAGGACCATTCAGAAATGGTTTGGTGGGCTTGCTCTGGAAGACCTTGGCGTCAACCCCACCCAATACCTTAGGGATGGCCTTGAATGCTGACAGTCAGCCCAGCACTATAACTCAATTTCAGTGCATGACCTCACTAACACTCATATGGGTGAATGGAAGCAAATGACCTCAACCAGATTCATAGATCTAGTGGGCCTTTCCTGAAGGGTGGGCACTGTCTCTGCTGCAAACGCTTCATTAATGCCCTTGATTTTTAGAATGAGCAGCACCAGGGCTGCACTGAAATGAACATTTTTGGATAAAACCAAAACTGTAACACATTTCTAACCTTTACTGCTGCTTCAAAATGACTGTTGCTACTACAGAATTTTAGGAAAGGTTGGGAAAACAAAACCAAGATCCAACTAAAGTTTAGACCTTCAGGTTTAATTTTTTCTACAAAGCCTCCTCATTCCAAGGACTCAAAGGAAACTTGGACATAATGAACTTTACCATTAATAAAATGTTCATTTTTAATTCTTTGTTGAGAATACTTTGCAGGCAATGACTGCATAAAAGCCAGGGACCCATGGACACCAAAAACTGGGTTTTCTCCCAGTCCAAATTTGGATGAATCTGACCGGAAATCTCTGTACACTTCAGATATCATCCTTCTGCTGCTGTCAAATCTTGAATAAACACTAGTGACCCAGTGTCACTGGAAGCCATGCACTCCCATGCCTCCACCATGTTTTCTACTTCCTTGACAGGGTTCTTCACTTGGGTGGATGTTGGGAAGTGTTTTTCCTTCAAGATAAAAAAGGATTCTGCCATTATCCCCCACTGTTGTCTTCTGTAGATGTCCAGGTTTTTGAGTGGCTTTTTTCCCCAGAATGGACCAATGCACTGCTGATGTTGCTGAAAAAAATGCTGTAATATGAATAAGCTATTAAGAAAAAGATTCTGTTTTTTTTTCATATTTGTTTGAACACCAAACTTTTTTTGCCGTTATCTGTAGTATAATTTCAGTTTTAAAATGCCTATTCTGTGCATTCCTAAAAAGCACATGTGAATAAAAATGAGCTGGAATTTTAAGTGTCCATTTCGGCAACTGTTGTTAAGGTTTTAATCAGTCGTGCATCAGAGGCGCACCAGTGTTTACCATTGCCAACATAGCAGTGCACCAAAATTTTACCCGAACATAACTCTTTTTTTTTTTTTTCGAAAACCACGTCCATCTGTGTAGATATATTTGTAAACTCTGTCGCTATTTAAAATGATAATAATAATAATAATAATAATAATACTTTATTTTTATATAGCGCTTTTCTAAAACCCAAAGACGCTTACAAATTATTGGTACAAAGATACAGATATACAATACACAGACAATACAGGTACAACATTTACAGTGGAGCTCCAACTCAGCAGTACTATAGTATGTGAGATCAAACATAATGTTAAGCAGAAGAGAGACCATAAGCAAGAGAGAATAGATGAGTTTTAAGATTTGATTTAAATATGGGAAGAGTGGGAGGTAGCTTAACTGCAGTTGGAAGAGAATTCCATAGTCAGGGAGCGATCCTGGAGAAAGCCCGATCACCGAAACTACGACGATTGGATGACGGGACATTTAGAAGCCCAGCAGTAGAGGATCTGAGAGAACGGGAAGGTTTGTAGGGATGAAGAAGGTCAGAGAGATAGGGAGGTGCCAGGTTATTTAAGGCTTTATAGGTAAGTAGGAGAATCTTAAAGTGAATCCGGTGTTTAACAGGAAGCCAGTGAAGATCTTGAAGAACAGGTGTGATGTGATCGTGAGTGCGAGTGTAGGTGAGCAACCGAGCAGCAGAGTTTTGAATCATTTGGAGTTTGTGGACAGAAGAAGAGGTAATGCCAGCCAATAGGGCGTTGCAGTAATCTACCCTGCTGGAGATGAATGCGTGAATGAGGAGCTCAGCAGCTGATTGAGAGAGGGACCGTCTAATCTTAGCTATGTTACGCAGATGGAAGAAGGCTGTTTTTACAACAGTGCTTACATGTGCTGTGAATGAAAGAGTGGAGTCGAGGACGACACCCAAATTTCGAACCAGTGCAGATGGTGAGAGCTTTATGTCACCAATTTTGAGGGAGAGAGGGGGAGTGTGGTTAAGGACCGACTTAGTGCCAATCAGTATGAGTTCAGTCTTATTGTCATTTAGCATGAGGAAGTTTTGCTTCATCCAGCTTTTGATCTCAGTTAGACAGCTTTCTATATGTGCAGTGGGTGGATTATTGATTGAACTGGTATTGACGTAAATTTGGGTATCGTCCGCATAGCAGTGGAAATTAATGGTGAAGTGACGCAATATACGTCCAATGATGAAGAGAAGAGGTCCAAGGACTGATCCTTGAGGAACCCCTTGTGTAATCACAGAGGTAGAGGTGGAATAGCCACAGAGTGTGATGTACTGTTTTCTGTTAGTTAGGTAGGATGAAAACCAATCCAGCGCAGTGCCAACAATGCCAAGTTCATGCAGCCGTGACAAGAGGATGGAATGGTTGATTGTGCCAAATGCTGCACTTAGGTCCAAGAGCAAAGGGATGCTGAGAGACCCAGCATCAGCAGCTACCAACAGATCATTCACAACCTTCACTAAAGCTGTTTCAGTACTGTGAAATGGTCGTAACCCAGATTGAAAAGGTTCAAAGAGACTGTTGGTTTCGAGATACTCTTTCAGTTGGCTGGCTACAGTTCTCTCAAGAATCTTAGACAGAAAGGGGAGATTGGAGATAGGACGGTAATTGTTAAGGTCTGAAGGTTCAAGACCAGGTTTTTTAAGTATGGGTTTAACTGCAGCAATTTTGTAAACAGATGGGACCTGTCCAAGGAGGAGTGAATGATTAATAAGAAGGGTGAGATGGGGAAGAAGTGAGGGTAGGCAGGCTTTAGTTAGATAGAGCCGCTCAAGCTGGCGTCCAGCCTGCTTCATGGTACGAAGATCAGCAGTGTACCAGGGGGAGGACGTAGTGAAGGTCACTGTTTTTGTTTTCAGAGGGGCTAATGTTTCCAGTGATTCAGAGAGAGCAGTGTTTAGCATTATTGCATGTGCTTCAGGAGATGAGGGAGCCAAGGTAACAGGAAAGATAAGAGAAAGAGATTGGTTAAGAAGAAGAGGATCAATAGATTGAGTCTTGCGGAAAGAAATGTGTTTTGTGGTAGAGCGGTGGGAAAAGGCCATCAGAGCTGTAAACAGGATAAGTTTATGATCAGAAAGTGGAAACAGTAAGGAATGAAGGTTGAGAATAGGCAGGGAATTTGAACAGACTAAATCAAGGGTGTGGCCTTTATCATGTGTTGGAAAATGAAAATGTTGAGTAAAATGGAAGCACTCAAGAACAGACAGAAACTCAGCAGCAGTTTTGCAGTCATGAGTGTTGACGTGGATATTAAAGTCACCGACCAGCAACAAGTGGTGGGAGACTGTACAGGCCAATGTAAGCAGCTCAGACAACTCAAGAAGAAATGTTGGATTAGGTTTAGGTGGACGATAGAGTAAGATCACAGTGGTTAAGCCTGATAGTTTAACAGCAAGATATTCGAAAGAGGTAGGAGACATAATGCTCACTTCAAAAATGTTAATTTTGTTATTAAAGATCACCGCTAGACCACCTCCCCTGCCTGAGGAACGGGGTTTAGATATGTACTTGAAGTTAGATGGGGTAGCCTGATTCAAAGCATAGAAGTCACTGACTTGCTGCCAAGTTTCTGTTATGAAAAGGATGTCAATAGTGGTCTAGAATGGTCTAGAATGAACTCACTGAGTACTGTTGCTTTGTTAGATATTGAGCGAACATTAAGTAATGCGAGAACATTCACAGAGTTAGCAGGAGGAAAAGAAAGCAAATTATTGTGATTAGCAAAACGAGACTCCAGAATGAACAGATATTTGTCCCAGCCGAGTAATGGATAGTTCTATTATAATGCCGCCTTGAGCCCCGATGGACATACCGACGATGATGCAGACACAACATGTGAAAATAGACTGTTTGCAGGGTGTAAGATAGCAATAAGCGTTGCAACGCCTCTTGCACAAGGTGTACAATTGGGCCCTCTATCACAAAAACATGTCTGGATGTCTGTAGACCCAATGACCAATACATGTTTGGTAACACTTCCTCTAAATTCTATATTAATAATGCATTAGGTAATCATTTATAAACAACCTTAAGGAGTTAAGGAGTATTTAAAAGACATACAGTTACATTTAAATTGAGAATGTATGAGGCATTCATAAAGGACCATCTAAATAGTTATAGTAGTTAAATAACTCAGATATGTGCAACATATTTCTAGTATTTTATTGAATGTAATGAAGACACACCAGCATACTGTAGGTCAGTGTTTGCTTTCAGTTTCTGCTTTCAACACTTCAACTCACGTCTGAATACATGAGAACATTTATTCCAAACCAGATGACACACAGCAGCTTATTAAAACTGATGACTCTCTAAACGACATCAAAGCGTGGGTGATGAATAACACACTTCTTTTCAATTCAGTCGAGACAGAAGTGCTTTTACTCCTTCCAAAGACTGTTAGAACCAGGCTGTTAGAGTATGTTTCAAATCTCAGAGCCTTTTCTTGGCAGGTAAGTGCAGCCGTGAAAATCCTTGACATCAGTATTGATTGTAATCTATCACTGTATGCACAATAGAACAACTTTTCAGTGATCGTCTGCTCAAACAAGCAAACAGGCCAGAGTGCTCACTATGTGAAGACAGTGGTGACTCTAGTATTGAATTAATAGAATGTGATTAATTTGCCTGTGAAGAATTTAGGTGGCTCTTATCTGGGGTGCTGTTAACCTGGTCTTCCTTTCCTGAATCAGTTTTATCTTAACGTTTATAGATACTGTCCAAGCAGTGGTGTGCAGTGAAGACCTTCTAACCCTTCAGAGAAGGGGCGACAAAAAGTGCATGTAAATAATTACATTTTTTTTTTATCAGGAAGTATATAATATAATTATTGTACGTGTAAGCAATTATTTTATAAATTAACTACAATAAAAAACAGCAACTAATTCAAAGCATTAATCTGTGTTTTTAAGTTGCTACAGGACTCTTCTCTGACTGACAGCGGTACTGACCAATCAAAGCTTTTTAAAATGGCTTCTGCCCCCACGTGTCTGCTGCCCCTTCTCCTGATTTTTTAAAGGGTGTAGTGATGAGTCTATTAGAAAAGTCATAGGACAATCTAACCAATCACATTTATGGTTTTCAATAATGCAATATATACAGGGGTTGGACAATGAAACTGAAACACCCGTCATTTTAGTGTGGGAGGTGTCATGGCTAAATTGGAGCAGCCTGGTGGCCAATCTTCATTAATTGCACATTGCACCAGTAAGAGCAGAGTGTGAAGGTTCAATTAGCAGGGTAAGAGCACAGATTTGCTCAAAATATTGCAATGCACACAACATTATGGGTGACCTACCAGAGTTCAAAAGAGGACAAATTGTTGGTGCACGTCTTGCTGGCGCATCTGTGACTAAGACAGCAAGTCTTTGTGATGAATCAAGAGCCACGGTATCCAAAGTAATGTCAGCATACCACCAAGAAGGACGAAACACATCCAACAGGATTAACTGTGGATGCTGTAAGAGGAAGCTGTCTAAAAGGGATGTTTGGGTGCCAACACGGATTGTATCCAAAAAACATGAAACCACGGCTGCCCAAATCACGGCAGAATTCAATGTGCACCTCAACTCTCCTGTTTCCACCAGAACTGTCCGTCTTGACAATAAATTATAGTGGTCAAAAATCAGGTTTTTCAGTTTCATTGTCCAACCCCTGTACAGTAATCACTTATATACAACATAGAGTTAAGAAATATTTAATAGACATACAGTTAAATGTAAGTTAAATGCTAAGTGAGCATTTAGTGGTTCTTCTTAAATTGTTGTGGACATTGACCCCACAGGACCAGAATTGAAAGACCATCTTCTATGGCATCACTCCAGACAACTCAGCTGTGATTTTAACAGGACAGATTTACCAGAATTCTGCTCAAATGGATAATTATGCCTCTCAAGGATGTTCCTCCTTGATGGTATCTGATTGCAGGCCCACGTGCAGGCTCATCTAGCCAGCCTGAAATGAATTCTAACACAGATGTGCGATGCTAAACATCCATATGTGTACTCCATTTCACATGATCTGAACTCCCTAGAACTGGCAAAAAAAAAAGGGGCGCTTGGCAACCTAAGCCCCTCTGTACCGCACTCCACAAACTGTCGCAGAGGCTTCATTACATTAGCAAGAACAGCTTAGCCTAGATGTTTCTGCATGCGTAATATGACACTTATCTGCATTTGCTTGTCATATGCTTTCCCTCAATTTAAGAAGCAACAAGACTAAAGCAGCATCAATAGCTTTTCCAGCCCAGCAAGACAAGTACGATTTGCTCTCTGCCAGATCCCATTCATTCTCATTGTTTCTTCTGCTTTGCTTGCATGGCTAATATTATCTACCTTAGCTTTTATTATCTGGTTTGAGAAATGATGAAATGATGTTAGAAAGGTGTGAAGAACTTTAAGAAGGCTGGTCAGCTTAAATCTTTGTTCTGCTAGGTTTCCAAACAGGTTAGATTAAAGCTATAACTTGAATAGTGCACAGCTAGGAAGGAAAAAGCATCAGAAAATAATTTATTGTATAATTTAATACTATATAAACAGTACAGGCCAAAAGTTTGGAGTGTGGAGTTATGTACTTAACAAAAAAAAGTTTCTTTAAAATAGCCACCCTTTGCTCTGATTGCTGCTTTGCACACTCTTGGCATTCTCTCAATGAGCTTCAAGAGGTGGTCACCTGAAATGGTTTTCCAACAGGAGTTCCCAGAGGTGTTTAGCACTTGTTGGCCCCTCCCCTGGCTAACCTCACCAAACCATCCGTTCAGTCTCAATAAAACATCCGGCTAATCTCATCAAATCATCCAACCACCTTCCCTAAAACATCCATTTATCCTTACAAAAACTTCCAGCCAACTACACCAAAACATCCAGCCAACTTCACCACAACATCAGCCAACTACACCAAAACATCTGGCTAACCTCACCAAATCATCCAACCACCTTCCCCAAACTTCTATTTATCCTCACGAAAAAATCCAGCCATCTACACCAAAACATAGAGACAACTACACCAAAACATACAGCCAACTACACCAAAACATCTTGCCAACTACACCAAAACATCTATCCAATCTCACCAAAACATACATCCAACTACACAAAATATACAGCCATCATCACAAAACATCCAGACAACTTTCACCAAAACAACCACTCAGCCTCACTAAAACTTCCAGCTTATCTCACCAAACCACCCGACCACCTTCCCCAAAACCTCCATTTATCCTCACAAAAACATTCAGCCAACATTCACCAAAACAACCATCCAGCCCCACTAAAACATCCAACTAACCTCACCAAAACATCCAGCTACCTTTACCAGAACATCCAGCCAACTGCACCAAAACATCCAGCCAATTTCCCCAAAACCTCCATTTATCCTCACTAAAACATCCAGCCAACTACACCAAAACAGCCATCCAGCCGGTATATGTGAGTAAAGGCATATATAGGAACATTTAAATGATGTATTTAATTTTAAAAGAGAACAAAATGTTATTTTCTCCACATTGTAAAACAGGACCTCTTCACAAGATAACAAGGATCATCACGATCATCAACATCTCCCAGCGGAATTTAACAGCAAGAAAACTTCGACTCCTTGGATTTAGAGCAGCCGACAAGGGTCTTCATTGATCACTCCAAGGTCTTTAAGATGCCTAATCCTCCTCCCCTGTTTGAAGTCACGTCGGAATAATCCCTTTAAAAAAAAGAGAGAAAAAAATTCTGATTAACAGCGAAGTAATGAGAAGATCGAGAGCCAGACGCTTCTGGCAAAGAGCAGGAAACCTTCCCAATGTCAACTGGGCCATTACACGCAGATGTTGCTGCAGTTGAGGAGAGAAAGCCGAGGAGAGCGGAGGAGGACGAGGCAAGAGCGAAGGCTGGCGAGACAACGGGAGACGTCTGGAGAAATTAATGAGGTCACGTCGGCTCACGAGCCTGACAATATTTCTCGCAGCAGGTGGCGGGGAGCTGTTGTCGGCTGCATCGCGGAGTGTGTGACATTTACCTAATTAACTCACGCCCGCTTCGAATGCGTCGCCCTTGGAAACGGCCAAGCGATGCTGACCACTCCCCGGTCCGGAGTGGGGCTTCATTTAGAGCAAATGTCATTGGCTGTTTGTAAGAGCTCAGTTTTCTTGCTTTTCTCTTTTAATTTGAATTCAATTGAATACAAAAGAGTACAAAAAAGTCATAATGCATTTATACATTTATATACAGTACCTTTGAGACTTTTGTAAATGGCTTTTGCTCTGATTGGCCTCTTTAAACGTTGACTCATTTAGAAAGAGCCATGACTGAAATGGGTACCACTTTAAAATAAGACTACCTTTATAAAGGGTTTATAAATAGTTTACAATTAGTTTAATAATGGTTACTAATTAGATTGTAAATGCCTTAAAAATCATTAATAATCAGTTATAACACATATGTAGAAAGGGCATCAAAATAGATGGCTGTGGGTTCACTATTTGACAAACAACAGGTCATTGTTGCCCTTTCTATGAATGTGTTATAACTAATTATTAATGTTTTTAAGGCATTTACAACCTAATTGGTAACCATTAATAAACTAACTGTAAAGTAAACCATTGTAAACCCTTTATAAAGGTAGTCTTATTTTAAAATGGTACCCTGAAATGTGTAGCAACAACATTTATGACTAACTAACATTAAAAACTTGGTACCACTTTAAAATAAGACTACCCTTATAAAGGGTTTATAAATGATTTATAAATGAGTGTATTAATTATTATGGATTAGGTTCTAAATGCTTTAAAAACCATTGATAAACATTTACAACACATCAATTGAAAAGGCAACAATTAATCGTTTTGTGCTTAGTCATTTAATTCAACTTAGTCATTTAATATATAGTAAATAGTTAAACATACTTACAAATATATTAATATGACAGGTTTATGGAAAACACGAAGTAAGATCAGTATTTAGAAAGATCTGAGATTTTACAGTATGAATAAGTGTGAACTAACTGTTGACATTTCTGTTCATGTGTTTGTATATATTTATTTATGAACTGCTTATTAATGTTTTTTTTTTATTATTTGCAACCTAATTAATAACCATTTATAAAACAATTAATAAACCATTTATAAACCCTTTATGAAGGAAGTCTTATTTTAAAGTGGTACCAAAAACTTTGTTAAGGTACAACAAGTTTAAAATATGGTACCTATGGTTGTGAAATCACCCTGCACTGTAGCTAGCGTGTTAATGCTACAGTAGCATTGTTGGTTGAGGCTGGAAGCCAGCATGCTAATGCTAATGGATGTTGGAGCTGTAGAAGCAATGTTGGAAGAGGGCAGTAGGCAGATGGTGAAAAATCTGGTAGCATTAAAGCTGCAGTAGCAGTGGTGAATGGTGAAAGGCTGCTATGCTTTGGTAGTGATATTTAATGATGCTGGGACCTAATGATGCAATTGAGATTTTGGACAAGGCTGGTTTCCTGAGGGGCTAATATCACAGCGGTAATCTTGGATAAGGCGTATAGTTAGCGTGCTAATGGTGCAGTTTCAATGTAATACAAGGCCATTGACCAGTGTGCTAATGTCGCAGTAGCAATTTTGGATGGGGCAGGTATCTGGCAAGGTAAGGCTGCAGTAGCAATGCGGTTTTATAAGACTGGTAGCAGGGATGCTAACTCTAAAAGGAAATGTTATAAAATCAGCTGTTTTTGCAGATTTGGTTCCATGTATGTTACAGCATCTCAATCAGACTTTGACATTCCAAAACCCCAAACCATTATTTTTTACTTATTTATTTTTGTAGCCATTTCGAGGTGCACTTGCTGGTTTGCCCAAGTACGTCTGATCTTAAGGTCATGAACTGTTTGATAATCTAAAAAAAAAATAGGTTCAACAAAAAATCGAAAGAAAATCAAAAGCAATCTGTAAGGGGGCAAATACTTGGCCTTCAGCAATGACTTAAACTCTATATGGGGCTCATGTTTTTGACATCACAACAATTATAATGTTACAATCTGATCTGCAGCATTGGTTCCATGTGGGGACCCTTAATTAAGGTCAGTGTTAATTGAATTAAATTTCTCATGACTTCACCATAAACATGGCTGGAAATATGATATTGTAGCATGACATCTGACATCACACTAATATTAACATTTTACAATGCACAGCTCTTTGACAATATGACAAAATGACTTTGAGTATAATAATATACACTTTAGCATGGCTGAACATATAACAATTATGGTACCCTATTTTAGCGATCTAAAGCATGCTGGGTAATTGCAAAGGCATGTTGGTTTGTCCTTGGTATTGTGAGGGCTCAAACATGCAAAATAAACCGTTGAATAAACCAATCAGTGTGCCAGTTGTCATTCCTTTTAAGAAACTTTGCTTTGGTGCAGAGGAATCAAGCTGTGAAAGTGCATCAAAAGCTCTTTGGGAACAGCAATGGGAACAGCAATGTTATTTAATTCTTTATTCTGTTTACTGTTGATGCAAAAGCCAGTTTTATGCACTGCAGTGTGTTAATATTTGTGTGTGTGTAACAAGCTTGTATGTACATGCGCTGAACACGTGCAATGCACATAATGCTCCTCCATTATTAAGATAGAATTGGGCGGCTGACTGTTGACTGTTGTCAGGGTTTAAATCGATCAGTGGCGCACTGGTAGTATTTCCCACTACCAAGATACACATAAGAAACACACCAGATATTTACCAGAACACTCCTCACTTCCAGACCACCACGCCCATGTCACTACCATGAAATGGTTAAAATTTCCCATAGACAGGCCTTTACCTTTAACTGAGTGTGTGCTGGTGCTCGTGTTGTACGAGTGTACACATGCATAGGAGCGTGAAGGTCGTGTCTAGATCGGTGGTGGATCGTCAGATCCGTGGTGAGCTGAAGGCTGGTGCCTGCTTGAGAGATGGCATCTTTCGATGTGCGTGTGTGTGTGTGTGTGTGTGTGTGTGTGTGTGTGTGTGTATGTGTGTATGTGTGTGGTGACGGGGGGCTGTCAGGGGGCTGGAATGAGCTAATGAAACATGGGACAGCAGTAATGGATTGTGTACACATGCAGGGGGGCTGTGACTGCAATGGTTTCTGCTCATGCCCGGGTGTGTCTCTGTCTCTGAGTGTGTGTGTGTGGGACCACCACAATCCACTATATCATGTTATATATAGTCGTAGGCTGTGTGTTCATGTGCTCATGTACCGTATGTGTGTGAACACAGACACAGACATACACACACACACGCGCACATTTGTTTCAATATCAGTCATGTCGTGTGCATTAGAATGAGGCCTGGGGGTCTTATCTGTGCAGGCAGGTGTTAATAAAGGGGGGGAGATATGCAGGCACACGTCCCTCAGTGTCACCGGGAGCAATGGAACTTCCTGTCAGACCCCCCACCCGCACGGAACACCGGAACGCCGTGACGGATCGGGATTCATTGCTAATTAAACACGTACACTTGTGCAGACACACACACACACACGTGTCTTACACTGAAATATGTCTATTATTTATTTTTTTATTTATTATATGTGTGTGTTTTTCTACAGGGTCCGCCGTGACCGATCGCAGCCCCCCAACGCTTCTATTTTCCCCTCTGCTTTCCGTCTCTGACAGGGATCATAAAAAACGACTTTATACTCGCCATCGGAATCCAATAAGCGACTTTACGGAGCCAAACGAGCGCAAATAAAGCAGTGGCGCCTCCGACAGCCCGGGAAGTGAAATATCGAGCAGCGCTGTCCACGCCCCCTGTCAACCCATCCCATCCCGGGCTTTAGGCCGAGACCCCGCTCCCTCTTTTTTTTTCCATCAGAGGGAAAACAAAATCGTTAAACAGTGATCGGACACGAAAACAAAGGGTCGCGTGGAGGAGCAAGAAAGCAAGACCCCCAACTCTAACACCACTGACCTCTCTCTCTCTAAAATCTTCTTAGAAGATTCAAGATTTAAAGACCTTTTTATTGGTATGACAGTATCAACAAAAATATTGCCTAAGCATCACAGCAATACAAACACCAACAAACAAATTATAATAAAATAAAAGCAACAATTGTGCTAATTCGTCTACACTGAACTTCGAAAATATCCTCAAAAATGTTATGATGAAACTGGCCCTCATCAGGACTGCCCTTAAGAGGCATGGGATCATTTATGTGGCTCTTATAAGGTGTGCTGTTAACTTGTAACTTGTAGTTCTGAGGCTGGTAACTCTGATGATTAAATTATTCTGTGTAACAGAGGTAGCTCTTGGTCTTTCATTTCTGGGGTGGTCTCGATGAGAGAGTTTGATGAGAGACTGTTTCTCTCTCTCTCTCTCTTTTTGACTTTCCCTCTCTTTCGCTTTTTTCATCTTCACCATCTCCCTTGCTTTCTATTCTCTCCTTTGTTTCTCTCTCTCTCTCTCTCTCTCTCTGTCATATTCTCTCTACCTTCTCTCTGTCTTTCTTTATTCCCTCTGTCTTGTCAATGAATCCTTTCTACCTCTCTTTCAGAATTTTTGCTCACTCTCTCCCTTTCTTATCTTCTCTGCACTCTTTGTTTAATTCACTCTTTTTTCTTTTTCTTAGACTCTCTCTCTCTTTTCATTTTTCTTTTATTAACTTTATCTTTCTTACTCCCTCTTTTCTCTTAGTTTCTGTCTCTTTCTCTTTGCCTAATCCTTTTTTCTCTCTCCCACCTTTTTGTTTTCTTACCTTGGTCTCTTTTGCCTCTCTCTCTCTCTCTCTCTCTCGTATCTACGTTCTGCTCTCTTTCCAACTCTCGCTTTTCTCCCTTCTCTTTTTAGTCTCTCTCTTTCTCTCTTTCTTTCTCACACACACATTTTATGTGTCATGTTCTCTTTGCTTTCTATCTCTCATTCTCTTTTCATTCTCTGTTTCTCTTTACACCTCTCTTTACATCTCTTTCTACCTGTTTTGCTCTCTTTTACCCCTGTTTTCTTTCCTCTGTCTCTGTCTCTCTCTCTCTCTCTGGTATTGAACTGAATCTGTTTTTTGCATGTATTGAGTGACTGTGTGCTAAACGATACTGACAGCTTACACTATTGTAGCCATTTTTCTTCATGTTAGAGTAGCTCTTCCTACTGCTGGACCACTGCCACCCCCTGCTTCACACACACACACACACACACACTCTCTCTCTCTCTCTCTCTTTGATCATACTTTCGGGTTTAAATTATGTGCTTGATAATACACAAAACCCAGCCCTGCACCCACTAAAGAACGCTTGGGAGCATGCAGATAAAAAGCTTTTACACACACACACACACACACATACACACACACACACTTATATTACACCCTCTACATAGTTATAGATGACGTTCTAATAGCAAAGTAAATCGTCTGTGGAGAAAAATCAATTTAGAAAATTGCTCAAATTCTTGCAGACCGGTTTCACAGTCATTACTGAATAGAGAGAGAGAGAGAGAGAGAGAGAGAGAGAGAGAGAGAGAGAAAGAGGGAGAGAGAGAGAGAGAGAGAGAGAGAGAGAGAGAGAGAGAGAGAGAGAGAGAGATAGAGAGGGACCGAGATATGTATGAGTAAAGCACTATTACACAGAAAGGAGCTTAATGCAGAGGCAGCTTAATAATTTTGCGTTAGTAATTATATCCTGTATATTTAGTTTTTTTTGTTTTTTTTTTTATATATTTCCAATACATGTATCTACGATCAACACAGTACTACATATTTGCTGGCTCCTCAGTCCACACAATATTGCAAACACAGTTCTGGAATGCTTGTGTGAATTTACCAGCGCAGCATTGATCACTAGTATCTCATGAAGCCAGTGTAATGGCCAAAACAGACCTAAATATACGAATAAATATAACCATATTGTCTAATAACAATCAGGTCTTCTTAAATGAGAAATGCGGTGTGAAATGGACTTGGGGTGTAGTGAAACATGATAATGAGTATGAACTTTTGTTCACCAGTACGGTCACCAGTAGTATTCTGAAACACAGCACTTTTAGCCGATGCTCCCAACAGGCTTACAATGCTAAAGATAACAGAATAGTGTTGCCCATGCACAGAGATTATCAATATTTTTACACCATTATTAAAGCTAAAAGTAGCTGCAAAATTCGTTGGTACACTGAAAAACGTGATGAGTAAAATTTACTTAAAAAAAGTTTCGCAACTTTCTGCATTTGCTTTTTTTTTAGTAAATTTAATTTCAGATAAATTTAAGTAACTTCAACTCGGTTTCAAGACTTAAATGTTACATAGAGTAAATAAGTGAACTGAACTTCAGTCAATCCCTTCTTTTAGTAAACTTTACTTAATTTCTGAATACAATATTACCTAATTACAATTTATTAATTTATACAATATTACTCCAAGAATTTATGATACATAATATATTATAATTCCTGAAATTTAAATATTTTTAGTTTTTACATTTTTTGGAAACAGACCAAGTCCCACTATCTCAACACATGGATGGCATGTAATACATTCTTTTTAGTATACTAAGGTTTCTGTGTTCACTGCCAGGGTTACTGGGTTAATCTGCAAAAGGCTGCATTCCATCTGTGCTTCCAACACACATTTGGTGAACATGGTTCATATCTTGTCTCGTGTTGCTCGGAGGAATATGTTCTTGACACTGGCTAAAGAATATCTCATCAGCCCCAATTTCAGCAACATATTTACCCCCTGAAAACGAGGCGCGCTCAGTGTCAGGACGGTTTCTGACTGCTGTTTCCGGGCCTTCTCAGGATGCTTGCGTTGGTGTGTGTTTCCACATCTCGCCCTGTCAGCTCGTTACTTTGGCCTTGTGCTGCGCTGACAGCTCAGTGAAATTTGTCAAAGCTTCCAGAGGAACGTATGAAATGACTTCAGTTCGGCACGGCATGTTATTTGTTACTCTGACATTTTGAGATATGGCATGAATATTGAATTTGTCTGTCATGCACTTTACCCGTCCATGAGAGCTATTTATGGCCTTAGCGGTGCGAGCTCGGTTATGATAATAACAGCTGCGGACGTGTTCTCCAGCACAAGAACACTGTGATCTCTCTTAATTAATATATTAATTAACTTTTTCTTGTTCTTTGTGAAATACTGTAAGTATCTTTAAGTTGTATTCAGCCTTCCTTGTCTGCAGTAGTTAGTAAAAGAAAATCCTCAGAAATACGAGTTGATCAGAGAGACGTTAGGGTGTCGACATCAACCGGTGAGTTCATGGCCTCGCCCACCTCGGCTCAGGACCGCCCACAGACAGCGCTGAAGCTAATTCACTGAAATAAACAGGGCTAAATAGAAACACCTGAGCACTTTTTTCCACAAAAAACAGCTCACATGGCATTCATTTAAACTAGAGACCACAACTAGACATCTTAAAATGAATTTAAAAACGATGGAATGAGACCTTTAAGGGTCCTATCCTACACACTCTGCAAGGTGCATCGTGATGATCATTGCTATCTTCCACACCACCATTTATTTATATCTATTTTCACGTTTTTTATGCCTACATTGTTCAAACTGCAACAGTGCTTCTGAATACATCAACGCTGATGGGTGTGGAGGTCTCGTGATCAAGTATGTTAAGTTACATTTCTGGCATATTGCTAGACATTAATGGTCAGATGTTCATTGCTATCTTGGCACTGAATTGTCAACACCCTCACCAGTGTACAAACCCATAGCATGTGCCACTTGGCAGCTATGCAAATTTTACATCAACAATAAACAGAATACAAAATAAAATAGCATTATTCTACATTGTCACATTACTTTTAGTAATTAGTAGTAAATGCATGAGTAGAATTCAGCCTGCTTTAACTCAAGGATCTTTGGTGTTCCTTTGGTGGTCCTGTTGTTTCCATAAATGACCTGCTCGCACACCTTCACTGCGTGAACAATCAGGTCAGTGTCCTCTGCTTAGAAGTGCTAGACATGTCCAGGTAGCTGCTCCATTAAAATAGCAATCCGCCAAAGTCAGAGCACACCTGGTAATGGTAAAGGAATGGTAAGGAAAATTAGTATATGCCTTTTGCATGTTTTGAGATGCGCAAGGCATACTTTTCCAGATGTTACGATAGCAAAGACAAAATGACACGCCCTAAATCAAGCTGCATCATCCACGATTGACCACTTGTCTTTAGATTGGTAAAATAGGTCCATTAGGATTACACAAGACATCACATTGGGTCATTATCAAGCAGCAATTGCAGCTTGTGAAACAGGTGTGACTAGGACCAAACCAAACTAGACTCAAACCATACGTTCTCTGTATGTCAACATACCGCAAATGTCTGCACGCAACAGTACAAAGAAGAAAAACTTGTATGTCCAAAAGTTTGTGGACTTGTGTAGATCTGGTGGGAAACATGAACCCACTTTGTTACTTCATACATCATATGCTGGAGGTACTGATGGTTCTGATGTTGGAATAGAGATGGACTTTTTTGGGGGGCTAATTTTAGTCTTTTAGCCTGGGTAACGATAGCTGATACCAGTATAGGGTGGAACTAGATGTCACATTATCCTTTCCAGGCAAACTTAGTAGCTAATACATGGTTGTGCATGGCTGTTTTAATGCTGCTACTGTAACTTTGGCTGTGTTTAAATGTGCTATGCACTGTTTGCTGCTTTGTGGAGACAGTGTTGTTTGTTTTCTAGCTTTGCTGTGTTGCTGTGCTAATAGCCACTCACTGTATGCACTAAAAATGCACTTTTGAGAGGAATATCCAGATAGTGTTTAGAGTTTAAAGTCTTTATTCTTCTTTTTGTCCATGAGGTGTGTTAGTCTTACACATTCTACAAATGTATTAGTTTCAGTCAAAACCTGAGTGTTACTGGGTTTCTGCAACCATGCGCATGCTTTGTAGTTTTATTTGGTGTTTTGAATGAGGAACTGCAGCTCACTGTGATTGAAGAGTTCCTCCAATGCACCATGCATAGAGGTGCTGTCATTTTAAACTCCCAGATATGATCTGATCCTTTTGTGTTTCCAGGATTCCCATCTCTATGGTGGTTATGATTAGTCCTGGCACTTCATTTCATCTCATCATCAATGAATTGGATGGAGCTCCATCCAGTCTAGAGAACATAATTCCACCAATGCTAAGGAACGAGATACCCTTCTTAATCTTAACTCAGGATCTCCACAGCTGCTAACCAATGGAGCAGTCCTTCAGGGATCAAGGCAGTTGAGCTACTGGCCAGTGTGCTACATAGCATTTGGCGCTGGTTATGTGGACATAGCATCCTGAGTGCGTGCTGCACAAGTGGCCATTATCAGAGCAAATACACCAACATGAGTCAACGTCCTGCTAGAGCTGTTTGTGGAAAGCTCTCACGGAGCCTGTAATTGGTGTCCAATGGTTTTAGCATGTGCACAGCTTGTGTGTTTGTGTATTAGCGTGTTTGTGTGTGCGCCCGTGTATGTGTGTGTGTTCAGCGGTCAATCCCAGAGCCTCGTTTTACACTGGGCTATTTGGCGCTCTGATTAGTCAGCTCATTAGAGCTAACAATCGTGCTCTCCATGCCGGGCTCCATGCAGGGTCAAGCCTTTCAGTGGGTGGGAGCAACCGTACTGGAACCATCTGCTCCCGGTGCTGTGGTCACTCGACTCGGGAAACGCCGCGCAGGAGAGGCTAACATCTCTGTTTGAGGGGCTATTTTAAAAAGCGTGATCGCCAGTACAAGAGGAACGAGTGTGGAGTTCGCATATGTCCGACTGCGCCAACTGTCGTAGCCCAAATTGGTCGTTTATGAGCCAGATGGCCATTAAAACTGATCAAGGGTCAGATTTCCTTGACTTGTACCTTTTGCCTATGCTATGCAAAAACAACACACTGTTACTTAGCTACTGTTGGAAGACTGGACAAACTTTAGACAGAGCGACTGTCATTTGATTTGACATAGATATCAAATGTTTGCATACTGCTAATTAGACTAAGCTTGTTTTATACCAGTAGTAATGTGGCAGTGAGGTATTGAACTTTGAAGAAGCACCTGGTTATTTGGAGGAATTTAAATGGATTTATCAGAGACAGGACTTGCTGGACCATGAAGTTCCACATTTTCTTACCATATATGGGTTATGCTGATGTGTGGAGGCATTCCTGAGTAATTTAACTGAGAAAACAAGCTGTTATTTGGGTGTAAAATCCATCCATCGGGTTCTAGAGGTTAATAAAAATGCTGAGAAAAGTGAAAAGGTCACTGTAGCTGCATAATGACTTACTACTTAACTAAGTCAAATTTTGTTACTTTATTTAAATAGAAATGTTGGTTATAGTTATGCTTTACTGGAGTATTTATAACTCAACAACTTTTTACTTCTAGTCCTTACATGTTCACACAGTTATATGAACTTTCTACTCCTTACATTTTAAAAATAGCCTCTTTGTCATGTCTAGTGCTGTAGGCGCTTCCTTTCCTCTCACACTTAACTCCAACGGAGGTTCTCAGCCAGACAACTACAATACCCAGAATGCACCACCCGCTGACATCACACACATTGCCGATCACGTGACAACTCACCTGCCCCGACCGGGAAGTCCCGAATACTGATTATTCCCTTATTCCCTCCCACATTACAAAGAGTTACTCTCAGTGTTAGTATTCGGGACTTCCCAGTCGGGGCAGTTGAGGTGTCACATGATCGGCAGTGTGTGTGATGTCAGCGGGTGGTGCATTCTGGGTATTGTGGTTGTCTGGCTGAGAACCTCCGTTGGAGTTAAGGGTGAGAGGAAAGGAAGCGCCTACAGCACCAGACGTGACACTCTTTTATTTAATTTCAGCTTTTTTATTATTATTTAATTCCGCTTCTCATCGCAAACCGCTCCATCCAGATAGAGTGAATTTGATTGTGGTTGGATGAGAAGTTTAAACCCATCCGTATGATGACCTGCAGCTAAAATTGTATGTACATTCACATTCCAATAAAGGTTATTAAAAAGATGATTGAAGTTTGAAGAGACTGCACAATTACAATACTTATAGGCAATTATCATATCTTAATCATATCTTTCACTTGTTAGTGAAAATGTTAGTGCACAGTAGCACACATATATGGTGCTTTAATATATTTGCATTATACAAAAAGCAAACATTTTTAATAGGCAAACAGTATATGCAGCGGAAACAGGGAGCCTAGTGCATCCCATTTTTTCATAATAGCTTTTAGAAAAAAGGCTCCTGTTGTGCAGTCTAAGCTTTTATCCTTAAAGAGCCCCTAAACCATGTTTTTCCCATTAATAGGTAAAATGCATTCCTTTGAAGTAATGAAACATACCAGTCCTGCTTTGTTACGCAATTAGATCACATCACAATATGCAGATCAGTCAATCAATAATACTGCCCCCCTGCTGACGTCCAATCATCTGGGTCTCACCACTATCAGAGGCACAGTCCTCCTACTGGAGCTCAGCCAATCAGCTCTCCCTCCTGCCCTGCCTCTAAACCTATACATCACCCAGTGCCCCTCCAAAACTACCCCTATTATTTTTTTCTAGCTCTTTTCCTTTTCAAATTTGAGGGTGGAGTCAGCAAAAAAACAGGGGGGTTAGTATCCCTTTAATGACGTTTTTCCTCTTACATTATTTTTACTTTTACAGTCATATGAAAAAGTTTGGGCACCCCTATTAATCTTAATCATTTTTAGTTCTAAATATTTGGGTGTTTGCAACAGCCATTTCAGTTTGATATATCTAATAACTGATGGACACAGTAATATTTCAGGATTGAAATGAGGTTTATTGTACTAACAGAAAATGTGCAATATGCATTAAACCAAAATTTGACCGGTGCAAAAGTTTGGGCACCCTTATCATTTTATTGATTTGAATACTCCTAACTACTTTTTACTGACTTACTGAAGCACAAAATTGGTTTGGTAACCTCATTGAGCTTTGCACTTCATAGCCAGGTGTATCCAATCATGAGAAAAGGTATTTAAGGTGGCCAATTGCAAGTTGTTCTCCTATTTAAATCTCCTCTGAAGTGTGGCATCATGGGCTCATCAAAACAACTCTCAAATGATCTAAAAACAAAGATTGTTCAACATAGTTGTTCAGAGGAAGGGCACAAAAAGTTGTCTCAGAGATTTAACCTGTCAGTTTCCACTGTGAGGAACATAGTAAGGAAATGGAAGACCACAGGGACAGTTCTTGTTAAGCCCAGAAGTGGCAGGTCAAGAAAAATATCAGAAAGGAAGAGAAGAAGAATGGTGAGAACAGAAACCAATTTTGTGCTTCAGTAAGTCAGTAGAAAGTAGTTAGGAGTATTCAAATTAGTACATTAAACCTCATTTCAATCCTGAAATATTACTGTGTCCATCAGTTATTAGATATATCAAACTGAAATGGCTGTTGCAAATACCCAAATATTTAGAACTAAAAATGATTAAGATTAATAGGGGTGCCCACACTTTTTCAAATGACTGTATATACGTTAAGTAGTTTTAAAACAGATATTTTACCCTAGTATCTATACTTCTACCTGAGTAATGAATGTGAATACTTTTGGCATCTTTGCTAATGAGCAACCAGTTCATTTCCAACTACTAATTTATTAAGGCTTAATAAGTGCACCACAAGGACATTATAATGGCTCTCTGTAATGAAGTTTTAATAAAAAATACTAATTAAATTGGGTTAAGTCCAAATTCCCGCATGGTTTGGCGGTTTAGCTTGGTAGACATTTCTGTGCTTCAATGCTTTTTTTTATTCTCCATTATCCAGTGTTATAATCCAGTATTATAATGCGATTTTGGTGCCATTTCACACCATACAAATAACATTCAATGAACTGAGTGCTGTCTTTCTGGCTCAGTCTACTATCTTTATATGCTTTTCTGACACCCTGCACTCTGCATCAGTGCTGTGTGACATGCTTTGTGACTGATTCTGATATTAGAAACAGCCTGAATAGAGTCGGACTCACCTGCCTGAGCTCTAGGACATTGTGTACTATCATTACTGCACACACAAAAAAAGGCACAAAGAGAAGTAAATATAACACTGCTGACTGACTCATTTGATGGCAGTTATCACTGTGGAGTGACACTAAAATTAGGGTGTGCGCAGAGAGTCGGCAAAACCTGGAATTATTGGAGGTCATTCTCTGGCGTGGGTGCCCTTGGAGTTGTTGGTATGTGAGGCTTGTTGAAGTGGTAGGTATGCACATGCATGCCTCAGGCCAAAATAAATAATGCCAAACGCAGGCTTTTGAAGTAAAAACACAGTAAATACAAATCTGTCAGTGTAATTTATTGATAATATGAATCTAATTTCAAAGCCAAATAAAAAAAAGTATAGTTGAGAAAGTATGAAAATTAAATGAAAATAAATAGAGTATTTTTAACATTTACTTTGATTGATAATTTATATGATTGCAGACAGTATTAAGCCAATATATTGTATATTTTATCTGGCCAATTTCATATATTTTATTAATATACAGTACAAGTCAAAAGTTTTATATTTTATATTATATTTCCTCATAGTCATCCAGGAATCATGTAGTGGACTTAAAAATGTTAAATAAACCAAAAATAATTATTTAGCTGAAGCATTTAAGTGACTTTTATCTGGGGCTCTGTTAACTTGCGGTTTCTGAGGCTGGTAACTCCGAAGAACTTCCTGTGCAGTAGAAACAACTCTTGGTCTTCCTTTCCTGGGGCAGTCCTGATGAGTGCCAGTTTCATCCAAACGTTTTTAATGGTCTTTGTGACTGCACTTGATATTTTTCAGATTTATTCATTAATTAAAGTCATTTTTTTCTTGTAGTTCTTGTCATAATATGAATTGGAACATTAATCAAATACTATAGAACTATTCACTACCTCTTCACAACTTTACAACTGATGCTCTTAAACACACGTAGGGTCACGGGCACCTTTGGGTCACTGATACTCCAAAAAATCCCACCTCACAAGTTAGACTAAGACTGTCTACTGTTAGTCTTGGTGCCAGATGCCAGAGGACACCTTCAGAGGTCTTGTAGAGTCCATGTTTGACAAGATAAAGCATTTTTGGAGCTACATTTATATATACATATATTATTTAATAGGCAATCAGTGTATATTCAATACCCAGCCGAATCAATCCGGAAGTTAATTACTACTTTATTTTAAAAACCTCTATTTGATTTAAAACCATGCCACTTCCCTCTTCTCTTCTCTTCTGCTCCTCTCCACTCTTACTGTCAGATTTCCAACAGTCCCCCTCACTTTAACCACTTTAACACTATTAGAGCTGAAACAATTCAAGACTATTAGACCAAAGTAGATGTACCACATGGGAAGACTGAAAATGCTCTTTCTTCTCTCACATATAATTTAATCTCTTTGTCTGGAAGGACACAATAGTTTTGTCGTTTCTAAACTGTCTGTTTTCGATGTTCTGATCATTCCTGAGGGACTGAGTAATTGTGAAATGACATTAGAGGCCAAAAATATCTCCAGATGAGGTCAAACGCAAGGGCTCTGCACTGATTTGTCCTTGAATAGCAACCATTACCTGCCTTGAACTCGTTTCGTTTGGGGACTGGGAGGTGAGTGAACAGCTCGGACGTGATTTAATTTGTTCTCTGTTGGACAGAAGGTTCAGAGAAAAAAAGCTACATGTTGACCATCTCAGTGATGAGCAAAACAAGCCAGTGACTCTACTCCTACTTTCTTAACTAGTATCAAATTGCCTTTTATTTGTCTATTTTAAGGAATCCTGCTAAGGAAAATTTGTTCACCCAATTGGCAGATTTTTGTCCCTTAATTTAAGCATACACCTTATGATACATATTTTTGTCTATTTTTTTTCCAATGGATTTTTGCATGGTGCAAAACCAATACACTTAAAAAAATCTGTTGGCAAAACTTGACAAAATATATGTTAATTGAGACGCAAATGTCCTAAATGAAGTAAAAAAATCTGTCAATAGGGTGAGCAGATTTTTCTTAGGAAGATTTCTTAACATAACCAATCACAAAGTCTCAAAATGAGTAAAGTAAGACTTAAATTTATACAGAAAAATCAGAATAACTTGACCCGTGACTTTTTGTGCTTATTTTGAGTTCAAATTACTTAAAACGAGGTGAAAATTCTAAATAAGACTGAGTTAGATTATTATTTCCAAAATTAGTAAAAAACAATGCTTATTAAGTAAAAATTTCTTATCAGAGAAACATATAAGATGTATTGCCTTGATTACTATGAAATTATATCAGTTCACTTGCTAAGATTTAGTTTTTTGCAGTGTATATACACAGGCACTTAAATAGGGATAATAGTATCATCTTATAGATCACTTTGAGTGCAATTTACAAAGTCAAAGGTAACTTTTAGACACAAAATAAGGATGAAATTAAGATAGACCTCAGACAAAAACAGGGAGAAACAAGGCACTGAAACGTGTGCACTGGTGTGGAAATCCTGGGAGGTGGTGCAGTGTGTGTTTTAGAGAAGTGACAGCATTTTCGTTTTGACAGTAATGTGCACTGATTTATGCAGGGCAACCATGGTCAAGGCGTGTTGGAGGTGACACGCTTCATCTGTCAAAGCGTAACTCGCACTCAACAGTATCGGGATCAACAGTCCACAAGCTAAAACAACACATAGTCCATTAACCTAGGGGTAAACACACACACACACACACACACACACACACACACAAATACACACACACATACCAAAGACCTGGCCTGGAAATTGGCTGAAATGAGCAGATAGTGATAGTGTCAGATGTTTAAAAAACAATGCTAAATAGCTCCTCACCCAGCATCATGTTGGTAGACAGACATTAAAAACATCCATTTGGTTAAAATTGAAAGGAAAGAAGATGCTTTTATTAAGTGGTTGAATAGATGAATAAAAAATACTTAAAGAAATGAAGATCAGTCAATTAGAAGTAAAAATCATGAACTTCGAAAGTATTATCAGTCGCAAAGACCATCAAAAATGTTATGATGAAACTGGCACTCATTAGGACAGTCCCAGGAAAGGATGAGCAAGAGTTATCTCTGTTGCACAGGATAAGTTCATCAGAGTTACCAGAGATAACAGCAACCCAGATAAGAGTTTTTAAGGCACTTGGCTTGGCTGCATTTGTTTTTCCCATGTTAGGAAGCATCTAACTCTGCCTTTATCTCACTCTAAATCTCTGTACCTCAGTGTACCAATACTTCACTCTATACCTCACTCTAATTTACTGTACCTCACTCTTCCTCACTCTACCTTACATCATATATATCTCACTCTATGCAACTTTACCTCACTCTACCTCTACCTCCACCTCATTTAACCTCACTCTACTTTGCTGTACCTCACTGTCTTACTCTACATCACTCTGCCTTACATAAGCTTACTCTAGCTTGCTGTACCTTACTCTGTTTCACTGTACCTCATTGCGCCTCATTCTATATCCCTCACTATACCTCACTCTGCATCTAACTAGCTCTTTTGCTCTACCTCCCTCTACTTTACTGTAAATCACTCTGCCTCACTTTACCTACCTCACTCTACCTTCACTCTACCTCCACCTTCACTGTACCAAACTCCCTCTGCTTTTATTAAGTGGTTGAATAGATGAAAAAAAGAGGATAGAGTCAATTAGAATTAAAAATCATGAACTTTGAAAGTATTATCAGTCGCAAAGACCATCAAAAATGTTATGATGAAACTGGCACTCATCAGGACAATTCCAGGAAAGGAAGAGCAAGAGTTAACAGATAACAGCAACCCAGATAAGAGTTTTTTAAGGCACTCGACTTGGCACTACCTCACTCAACTTGTCTCTACCTCACTCTTCTTCACTCTACCTCACTCTCCATTGCTCTACATTACTTTAAATCACTCTACCTCCCTCTACCTTACTCTACCTCACTCTGCCTGTCTTTGCCTAACTCTACCTGTCTCTACCTCACTATACTTCACTCTTCCTTGCTTTACCTCCCTCTACTTTACTGTAAATCACTGTGCCTCCCTCTAACTTACTTTACCTCACTCTGCCTCACTCTACGTGTCTCTACCTCACTCTACCTTGCTTTGCCTTTCTGTACCTCTCTCTACCTCCCTCACTCTATTTCGCTCACTCTACCTCCCTCTACTTGCTTTTATTGTGCTCTTTCTGCCTCACTCCACCTCACTCTATCAAGCTTGACCTCCTTTTGTCTCCCTCTACCTCAATCTCCATCATTTTACCTCACTCCATCTCACTCTAAACCGCTCTACCTAGTACCTATGAGCACAGCCTGCAGTATGAAGAGCTCCCTCTATTGGTACATGTGGGTAATGCATTTTCTGTTGGATGTTATTCACAGTATTACTAGAGTGCTTTAATGATTTGCAAATTATTATTATTTTTTTTTCAAATCATACACTCTAAAAAACAGAGGTACGATATGAGTACTTTTTTGTACTCAAAGGTACACTCTTCATAATTGTACCCTCAAAGGTATAATATTGGTCATTACAGGGTCAAATTTGTTCCCTCTGAAGTACAAAGTAATTTCTAACAGCAATAAGTACAGATGTGTACCATTTAACCAGCCAAAATGTACATTCAGTATTCTGTATCACCGCACTGATAAACAATATATATTTTAATTGCACATTTTTTTTTGAAAGCCAGACTATTTTCGATCATCAAGTTTTTGAGCCATATTTAGTTGATGATAATGTTTATAATTTTTATAATCTTTACTGGCACAAAAACCATGGGTACAAAAAAGGACTTTCACTGAAAGGTACTTTTTTGTACCTCAGTATAAGGTACAGCCCCAGCGACAAGCTTTGTCCCCTTTTAAGTACAAATCTGTAACTTACTTTTCTTAGTGTGTACCACAATATCGATACAATTATGATTAATCTTACAGCCCTTGACCTGTAGGATTATTAAAGTATATCTTACACTATATTGCGCCCCCTCTAAAACCAGTTCAGCTGCAGTAGGATGTACAGCAGCGCTGGATCAGTGTACTTTGATATTCTTCAGTTACTTGTTTGAGTCTCTTGGCTCTCTTGTTCGCTCTCCACTCCTTGTCTACAGCACCTCTGGTAAAAGCTCCTCTCGCGCTCTCTTCAGCACGGCCTCCGAATGCTGTTAGGAGATGACAGCAAGAGAGAAAGGCAAAGGGCTGAGAGGAGATGAAAGACTGGACCTCTTTTTTTTCTCTCTCTCTCTCTCTTTCTCTCTCTCTCTCCTCTGTCATCGCATATACAGCTGGGAAAGGAAACAACAGCATGAGCCCTGCTGAGAACAGAAAATTATACATGCAATCGGATGTGTATAAACACACAGTCAGGTCTCAGGATGCTGGGAAATCTACCCACACACAGTGGACACCACACAGAGTTAGAAAGAAAAGACAGCAAAGCAATCCAATGAGGCAGAATTGGTAACGTTTTGGGTCATATGACTTAGTATAGAAGCACAATGCAGCTTTTTAGTGCTAGAGCTGGGTATCACCACTGATTTCCCAAATTGATCTGATTCAATTTGCGATTTGATTTGGTTAGATTAATGAAGATGAATTCATTTAAGGATATTTCAGGTACAATACAAAGTGTGTGGGCATGTCCTGAGAGAAAACTGTGGTGTGACTGTTGACAGTTAGCCTAGCATCTCCAGTGCCAGACTTTAAATGCTAAACTTCAAGTATAAGGCCCAATCCCATTTCAACCTTTGACCCTACCACTCAGCCTGATTCTTGTTAGGCTGGAAGGATAGGGGGTACTGTTAAGGCTACATGACCCTTGAAACAAAGATATTTCAGAAGCACACTCAAAACAGAGAGCTAGGAGAATCTCTGGCAAGATGGCGGCACAAAGCAACCAAAGAAACCTTTTTTTTCTCAATAAAATGATGATAACCACTATATCACCACATTTTAATATGTAGCTTCAATGTTTTATGACCATTTTCTTCATAAAAACTACAAAAAATCACTAGTATTTTGTCTGAGTAGCTAGCTAACTAGCTAATTGTTCCGTCACACATTAAAAAGGGCACGGTCAGAGGCTGCAGTGGAAACATTCAATAAATTACAAAGCCAATTTCAGCTCCCTATCACAAATAAATTAATTAATGGACAATAATAATTCACTGCTGCACCACCTGCCCCTTTCATAAGACATATGTTTCCATAAAGTTAACTAGTAAACCAGCAGCTAGGTTGCTGAACAAGGGTAAAAAGTGGCTACAAATTAGAAATGTGATTGAGCTGTAGTTTAAGCTATGTGACTAATCTGGAATAGGAAATAAACTGTGCAAATCAGTTTTCATTTTATATTTATTTATATTTATTACTTTAAATGCATACTAAAATTTAAATGCATACTAGAATTCAATATTTGGTGGAATAACCCTGGTTTTTAATCACAATTTTCATATATCTTGGCATGTTCTCCTCCACCAGTCTTACACACTGCTTTTGGATAACTTTATTCCACTCCTGGTGCAAAATCCTCTTGATTATATTCCAGAGCTTTTCAATTTGATACAATTAAAGAAACTCAAACCTCAGATCTTGCTAGATTCTTATTTTAATTTGTCTTATCCATCAGCCAGCATTATATATATATATTTATAACTCTATTCATTTAACTATATAACCATATAAAATGACTAAAAACTGACTTTCAATATTATTTCATTAGATATGGTAAAAAATCACTGTCACTGTCGTTTATTAATGCTTTTTCTTAAAAGTATTTACTTAATTAACTTAATTCATAACCATTAATAAACTCCTTTATAAACTAATCATAAACCCCAACTTCTTATTGTGTGTGTGTAGTTGAGTGCTGAGTATAATTGAGTGTGTGTAAATTGTATCTAAAAAGGTGCTATATAAATAAGTAACTTTATTCATACTGCTGTCCCATAATGTCATGTATGTCCATAATACATGTCAATGTATTATTAGGTGTGTTTCGATTGGTTTATACTGTAATAGGGTATAGGAAGGCAAAAGCGGACTAGATAGATGCCTGAAAACTAAATGGATGAGTCAGCAATTATAAATATATATTCTTAACCCCCCTATTCTTTCTTTCACTCCTTTTTTTCTTCTCTCTCTCTCTCTTTCTCTCTCTCTACTTCCCGTCATTCCTGGTGTAAGTGTGCTCCCTAGTGTCTCTTTTGTTCT
The DNA here is from genome assembly GCF_023375975.1 of Astyanax mexicanus. NCBI lineage: Eukaryota > Metazoa > Chordata > Actinopteri > Characiformes > Acestrorhamphidae > Astyanax > Astyanax mexicanus. Next base: position 12,787,705 of record NC_064418.1, on the reverse strand, counting down.
GTGGATAGGAAGGGGAAGGGAGGAAGCAGGGTGACATGCAGTGAGACACACTCATGCCGAGCAGAATGCAAACGTAATGATCTGAATTTCTTCACACTCAAGAGCTCCACACAGTTGGAGTCACAAAAAAGAGCCGGGTGATAACAAACAGACTGTAGCGTTCAGAGGATAATAACATCATATCTCTACATAAACACAGAGACACACAGTCTATAGGGCTGTAGCTGTACAGTAGACATGTTGCCTAATTAGACATAATACTATTTTTTTGTACTTATTTATTTTTCTTTAGCTGTCTGTATTATTTTTCTTGGTTTAAGTCAGGATAGTATGACATTCTCTTCGTTTCTAGACTCACTGTGCTCCACTGATCATATAGGAGCACTGGACTGTATCATATTTTTCATTTTTTTTAACACTATTAGGTGCACCAGCTTATAAGACGCACCATTGATAAACGTAACTACTACACTGTAAAATCTGATAAGTTGACTAAACTCAAAACCTTTGTTGTAACCGATTACCTTATAAATTTTAAGTTCATGTAATATAATTTTTAAGTACAATGAACATATACATATATATTTAAAATTAATATTTTTCTGAACTTGTATTTAGTCTTCTTTCTGGTTTCATTCAACTATTTTTTTAAATACTCATAGAAAAGTAGATGAAAGAAAACACAGAGTTACTGCAGCTCAGTAAATGATGCTTGTTCTACAGCCTACAACTCAGAGGCCAAGTATTTAATCATAATCTATGATCTACAAGTTTACCTAAGGTAGCCCCGGGTGAATCACTACACACTGATGGTGATGTCTGTCAGAAACTGTTGGACACACCCAGTATGCAAATAGATTGTGACAGAAGCCAATGGAAAAGAAGCTGTTAATGGCAACAGACTAAACTCAGTTATTATAAGTTGATTCAACTCAAAAATCTCAGTTTAAGTGTTTATGTGTCCACGAATGTTCAACTAACTCAAAATAGTTGAGTATTGTTTAGAAATATACAATTTTATGTAAAACAGACTTAATTTATTTGAGTTCAAACAACTTCTGGGTTTACAGTGTAGTAAGGAACAGGGGCGTCGCCATGTTTTTCTTCCAATTCAACAGGTCTTGACCTGTAAAGCTAAGTTAAGCTTAGTAAACAAAACTATAATTCTTAAAAAAAAAAAAAAAAAAACATTTTTTTGAAGTCTGACATGCGCTGGATGTTAATCTACACAGATTTCTCTCCTAAAAACTGTTTATTTGAGTGTGTAAAGCGCTTTCATTTATTTACAGTAAGCCTAGATTTCCAGATTTCCACTGGGTGCAGCAGCATTAGCAGCTATTAGCCGCTAGCACTAGCGGTTAGCGGCTAATGCTTCCGGACAGTACTACAATAATGAACCCTGAGTGTTCTTGTAACCCAGGGCGAAATCAGCTAGCAGTTTGTCTGTCCCATGTAGCTTGTTTTAACACAGTAAACACTCAGGCTACAGTCTGATACACTCACCTCTGAATGGCGAAAGAGCTAACGCTTAGCTTGGTTAGTGGGTAATGCTAATGCTGCTCCAGCAGTGTTAGCCTGGGTAGCCTAGCAGCAGGCTACAGGCCAATAATACTCACCTGTAAACTGCAAAAACCACCACAGAGCAGATTTTATCATTATTTGGGTGGTGGATCATTTATTCTCGGCACTGCATTGAGACACTGTTTAGCATGATGGAGGTGTATGAAGTTTTAGTGAGTGTTACTGTACTGGTATGAGTTAATCAGAAGCAGCAGTGCTGCTGGAGTTTTTAAACACTGTGTTCAAACACTCACTGTTCACCAATCAAATTAGACACTGCTACCTACCAATAGCTGCTTTAGGTTGTAGATGTAGTAAAGTCAGGGAGACAGAAACTCTAAACTGTTGCTTTACAGATTGTGTTGGTCATCCTCTAGTTCTTCATCAATGCCCACATGTACTGCTGTTTGGATGTTTCTGGTTGGTGGAAAATATTCTCAGCCCAGCAGTGACACTGAGGAGTTTTCAAACCTGTAGTTTGTTTCTCTGCTCTGAATCAGAAAGGTGGTCATAATCTTCTGACTGGACTGTGTTTTTTGATTACAGTCACAGTGATAATAAACACGCACAGTGAGTAGTAGAATACGGTAAGTCATAGGGTGTCAGAATAACAGGAAGAAGAGGATCAGTAAGTGCTTATTATGTTTGTTGTTTTTCAATTAAATGAATCATGAAATGTCCATTATTTGTGATATTTTCATATTCATGTGATTTTATTCTGTTCACAATGGGAGTTGTAGACTCTGGGGTTACGAAACTGTTAAATTGGAGTCAACAGTTACACTGCAGATGCAGTATGTGACTTTTAATTTAGTTTAAAAAGATACATCATCCCAAAAAATACGTAAAAAAAAATGGTGTCTTGCCATTTACACTGCTACACAGATCTACGCTACAAAGATCTTTGAGTCACGTATAGCAAAAAAGATCAGATTTGGGCCACATTTACCTGCTTTGCAAATGTAGCATCAAGTCTCCCATAATTAATAGTGAAAAGCAGATTAACTGGCACAAATTGCACCCACTCAGGGTTCTGCAGAAAATCCTGGTAATATACTCAAGAGGCATGAAATGACCAGATGTCTTAGAGGTCTTAGTCGAGGACTGCTATGATACACATGGATCAGATCAGCTTTTTCGTACACCGGTAGGACCCTTGAGGCCCCTTGGCCTCTTACAATTTCACAGCTGCTCTTGAAAAGCCTGCATTGATGGTGGCTTTTTGACAGCTGTACTGCTTCCATCTGCTCCCTGTTTTGTTTAGTTTTTTTTATTTCCAGCATGTTCTTGCACTTCATCACTTTAACACAACCTTGGAGTAGTGACGAACAAACATGGCTGGAGGGAAAAGCCTGTAACCTGTAAGGCGTAGGATCCACAATCAGTCCCAATTTAAAATGATGGCTTTACTTGACTTGATGATGCATTATGAGGATTTTTTATTGCCAATATCGTAGGATTTCCTTTACTGTCATTTTTCTCCTGCAGGTCTACTCAAGATGTGTGTTTTGGTTTGTTGTACCACAAGTATAATCCATACTAGCTTCCAACCTGTCTTGATTCCAGTTGTTTTAAAGGCTGGTCATCTTATTGTGACTTAAAAACTGGTAAACCATCTTCAACCAGATGCAACCAGAGTAATGATTGAGATGATTGATTTGTCATCGCATGTCACACATCAAGATGACCTGGTGTCTTCAACACAGGCATTATTGGACCTGTTATCTTGTCTGCATTTTGCATAATGGGCAAGCATTTTGTCCTCCTAGTAGGCTTGTACGATTCCATGTTCTTAAATATCATAAAGGGTCGTTTGATCTCATATTTCACCAGTTTCAGTCAATCTGACAATAGTTTGTTACTAAAGCTGATTTCCCCAATGAGCCACGAAGACCTGTGCAAAACGGAGTGCTTCTGGCCAATCAGAGCGCTTTATTTTCACCAAAACACTTAGCTATCTGCTTTAGTCAGAGAGCTTATTAAAAGAGAACTTTTTATCATTTTTTAGTTTGGTGTAAAATGGACTTTTGGTGTAATATTTTTTTTTTTTTAAATACTGACCTTTGATGAATAGCACACCTCCGTTCTCCCACAGCGTTCCGAGATCCAGAAATTTTAAGACTGGGTGACACGAGGCATAATTTGCCAAGATAAATCACTTTTTCCACCGTTATCCAGCTCAAAGTAGCTCCACACCTCCTTGCTATAATCTGGAGAGCCCTGACATTTAAAATGAGGCATTAATAACTTAAAAAGTGCACAAGAAGCTTATTAAAAACCTCACCCTATAACGCTAGCTTCAGCTCCGAGCACTGCCATTACTCCTGGCACCGGCTGCTACGCTATGCAGAGTCTATGTCACCCAGTCTAAAGGGTGTTTGGACAAACTGTTAAAATTTCTGGATCTCGGAACGCTGTGGGAGAACGGAGGTGTGCTATTCTTCAAAGGTACGTACTTTTTATCATGTTTTACTACACAAAAAGTCCATTTTACACCAGAGTTCTCCTTTTATGAGGAGACAGGGCACTGATTGCAGTATGAATGGGAGGATTTCTCGCAATGCAAATCTTGGCATCCGTTCCAGGCCAAAGTCACACCGTTTAATTGTGTCAATCAAAAGTGACAATCAGCTTGCTTGTGGTGAAACCCCCCTCACTTTGGAGATGTGCGCAGGCGCAGCAGCCATAACAGTTCGGAAAATCACCACAAAAAACTACAAACTGTTCATGAGATTTTTATCAGATTTTTAAAGTTAGTGGCGGTAAACTGGCCTGAGAACCCTGGAGGTTTTGGTAAGCTGTTGAGTGGAGGAGATTTATAATCATGAAATAATTTCAAGGTTGGCAGGTCTGCACTTTAATAGCCCATTATGTTCATTAGTAAGGCTTTCTACTTTCTGAATGCACACTTCCATACACTATTCCAAAAGGACAACACCCGTCCACATACTGCCACCATCTCAAGAGCCTGCCCTGAAGATACGGATTCAGCCACATTGCCAGACCTATCCATCAATTAAAACCAAGTGGGATACTGTTGGATGTCCTTTCAACACTATTGACCACTTCTTCCACAAAATCTGCAGGAATTGGGTGAGAATATTTAAGCTGCATGGGATATGTTACCATAGGACACCATTAGGAACCTCTACAACTCAATGCTGAGATGTCTGGCATGTTGTATTGCGCATGTATTACATGTGTATTAGATATTTGTATTTGTATGTGTATATTAAGGTGCTGTTCGACAAAAACCTTTATGATGTACCTTGCGTAGGGTGTAAGACCCATAATCTAATATAATCGTAGTGCTCCATGGTTTAGTCTCTGTCTGTCTCTCTCTCTCTTTCTCTATCTCCTTACTTTTCTTATTTCCACTGTCTTATAAATGAAATGATGGTCATTTGATTCCTCCTCCTCCTCCGGTTACAGCCTTGCTAATTTAATTTTGACCTTTCCATAAATTCACACTTATATCCCAGCGCACACATTTACAGCGTTTGGGGATTTTTTTTTTTTTCCTTTTTTTCTGTTTCAATTGAAAGTTTGAAGGTTGTAATTGAGAGAGTGCCGAGGGGGAGGGAAGCAAAATTAGATGGTATTCATTTTTATGCCACAACCCCCCTCTAACCACCACCCCTCCCGCCCCCCCGCTCTCCTGGTGAGAATAGACGTTTTAAGCAGGTGTGAGGAGGACACCTTGCTGGTCTGGAAACTCTGACAAGACAAGATAAGGACACGGATTCTTGTTTCTGTCCTCCTGGAACAGCGTGACCCAGTGTGCTCAGTTTCAGTGGACCAGCTGTGACCTCGGTTTCCTTTATTTATCATTTTTTTCTTGATTATTCCTCATTTCTTTATATTTTCTTTATTTTTTTTTTTATTCCCCAGGATCTCCAGACGAGGCCAGACACTTCAGGATTTGCAGATTGACTGATTCACCCCCGAGCCGTTCTCTCCGAGACGCTGAATCCCTCACTCCCAGCACACACACACTGAGTAATAGGAGAAATCAGCCTCCAGGGGAAATTTTACCCCCTTCTTCATCTAGACTCTCTCTCTCTCTGCTTCCCCTTATTCCATTCCGTATTCAGTGTGTGCAGATATACTCAACAGTGTTTAAGCACTATTGAGTTTATAGCTAACACCCACACACAGTTGTCCAGTAGCAGTGCTGTATGTCCCAAACAAGCTATATACAGTATATACAGTGGTGTGAAAAAGTATTTGCCCCTTACAGATTTTACAGATTATCAAATAAACTTTAATATCAGTAAAAAATATAACCTAATGAAATATATATAAAAAGAAAAATTAATGATGAGAAAAAAAATCTGATTGGACAAGAGTGGAATTTTTGAAACGTGAGCGTCCTGTTACATCTGGCCTTAAACTAAGTCATAATTTCTGAAAAAGAACATCATAATGAAGTTGTAAAACATGGTGGTGGTAGTGTGATGGTCTGCTTTGCTGCTTCAGGGCCTGGACAACTTGCTGTAATAGATGAACCCAGAAATTTAGCTATTTACCAGACAATCCAAAAGGAAATATCCGGCCATCTGTTTGTGAACTTAAGCTCAGGCATACTTGGGTTCAGCAGCAGGACAATGAACCAAAGCACACAAACAAGTCCTTAAGAAAAACAAAATAAAGGTTTTGGAATGGCATGACCTTAAAATGGTGGTTCATGCTATAAGATGTTTAAAAGTGGCTGAATTAAAACAGTTCTATAAAAATGAGGGGGCATTTAAAAACTGTTTTTTTTATACTTTCTCAAACATATTTGACTGATATTAAAGTTTGTTTGATAATCAAAAAAATTAAAGTAAATCTGTAGGGGGCAAATACTTTTTCATGCCACTGTATATCATTTGTTCCATAATGGAATACATAAATTACAGTATATTTTTTTTTAGTTGTTTGCTGATAATATGTATCCTGAAAGTACACACACACAGACAACTACACAAACACACACACACACACACACACACACTCAGGCACACATACCTGAGGGCACAAATGATTATGTGATGCATCATCCTGCCCTGAGCTCAGTAAGACAGCAGAGGAGATAGGGGGGTGTGGAGGTTAAAGTTTGGAGCATCAATCCCAACAAGGGCCAATCAGCTTAAATTCAGTCGACAAAGAGGATATCACTTTATTGAAATAATGAAGACAAGGAAATTAATGTAGCCTAACAACCCCCCCAAAAAACATGTTCAGGACATAATTCAGGCTCTTCTCTATAGAGTATTTTATATATAAGAATACAGGGATTGGACAATGAAACTGGGCAGCCTTGGTTTTATGTTTTTTGGATACAATCCAGGTTAGCAGCCGAACATCCCTTTCAGACAGCTTCCTCTTGCTTCCACAGTTAATCCTGTTGGATGTGGTTTGTCCTTCTTGGTGGTATGCTGACATTACCCTGGATACCGTGGCTCTTGATACATCACAAAGACTTGCTGTCTTGGTCACAGATGCGTCAGCAAGACGTGCACCAACAATTTGTCCTCTTTTGAACTCTGGTATGTCACCCATAATGTTGTGTGCATTGCAATATTTTGAGCAAAACTGTGCTCTTACCCTGCTAATTGAACCTTCACACTCTGCTCTTACTGCTTCAATGTGCAATTAATGAAGATTGACCACTAGGCTGCTCCAATTTAGCCATGAAATCTCCCACACTAAAATGACAGATGTTTCAGTTTCATTGTCCAACCCATTTATTCACATTTTTTGATACCAAGAGTGTAAAAACCTAAATTAAAACATCTAAATTAGAACATCAACTTCATGTTGAAGTACACAGTGACGAGTGTACCTAAATAGTCACTACTTCACACCAGTGACCTTCTCTTCATGGGCAATTTTGATTGCCAATTACTCTCCCAGACTGGACGCACCACTGGCATGTGTTTGAAGTTGATTTCTTTCCTGTGGTCTCATTTGGAGGCCAGAGAGAGCTTGTGAGTATTTGAACCCTAGCGACTTGTAGGCTGACCCCTGACCCAGAGAACATTACTCATGTGATCAGTCTTTGGAAGACAACAGATGCCACTTCCTGTCTGGACCTACAGTCACTTTCCTACAAACACACACACATAAACATACTCCTCACCAACCTCCTCCCCTTGAACCCACAGCTGTGTTTGAGGGCTAATTTAATAGACTTCCGTACGGATGGTGCGGTAACGTGATCTCGGCCGAGCCCCCGAGACAAGGCCTAATGTGATCCATGGCTTGACAGAGATAACAAAAGTGTGTAAAAGGGCCATATTGGATTATGTGGAATCAGTAATTGGTGGGATGTGTGGCGCTGGAAAGACAAAGAACAGAGGAGCTACGGCCATGAATGTAATCGGAGGCTCGGATCTGGTGGTGCTCGCGCTCGTGAAATTAGGAAAGCGACAGCTGACGAAGAACCCGACACCCGTCCGTGCTTTCACGAGAGAGACGAGCGTGTATACCCAATGATCCGTTCATATAAAGTGTTCATATGAACCACCTACAGCATAACGAGAATTCCACTGGGGTATTTTGCTGGTGTAAGTTGTATATATGGTGTTCCATGACTTTTGCCCAAATGTGTCAAAAAATTGACATTCATTACTCAGGTTAAAGTATAGATACTAGGGTTAAAAATACTTTCGTGGAAGTTGAAGCATCATCTTAAGCTTTTTACTCAAGTAAAAGTGTGATTTTAAAAAGTACTGGATTCAAAACTACTTAGTAGTTAAAAGTAAAGTAAAAGTAATGTAAAGGAAAAAATGCAATTTAGGACAAAACACATTTTTCTAAAAGCCATGATGACTATAATGTTATATTACAATGTTACTGTTGAAAATGCTAATCTGGTTTAGCGGCATTGTTTTCAAATGAATGTATTTTAGTACAATGCAAATACAGTTCTGAAAAAAATGAAGAGACCACTTTAGTTTCTGAATCGTTTTCTTTGATTTTGCTATTTATAGATATACAGTATGTTTAATTAAAATAAACATTGTTGTTTTATTCTATAAACAACGAACAACATTTCTTCCAAATTCCAAATAAAAAATATTGTCATTTAGAACAATTGTTTGCAAAAAATAAAAAATGGCTGAAATAACAAAAAAGATTTAGAGCTTCCATACTTCAAATAATGCAGAGAAAAAAAGTTCATATTTAGTTTTAAGAGTTCAGAAATCAATATTTGGTGGAATAACCCTGATTTTTAATCACAGTTTTCATGCATCTTGGCATCATGTTCTCCTCCACCAGTCTTACACACTGCTTTTGGATAACTTTATGCCTTGGTGCCAAAATTCAAGCTGTTCAGTTTGGTTTGATGGTTTGTGATCATCTATCTTCCTCTCGATTATATTTTAGAGGTTTTTAATTTGATAAAATCAAAGAAACTCAATATTTTTAAGAGGTCTCTTCCACAAATCACCTTCACAAACCAATAAGGTGTTGGAATGGTATATATATATATATATATATATATATATATATATATATATATATATATATATATATTTTTTTTTTTTTTTTTTTTTTTTACAATGAGAAGCCTGAATGAAAAAAGCTGAAATAAAACAGAAGTTAAGCGGCTATTTTTTAACAAAAAATGTAAGGAGTGGAAGTAAAAAGTTGACTCTTTTATCAATATTTTACTCCAGTAAAGTATAGATAACCAACATTTCTATTTGAGGAAAAATGCTGCTCTAAACACGTGGAAAGAAGCCCTTGGGGCACACGCCAAGATATCAATGAACGCCTTACTGTTGACATCTGTCTTGGTTGTTTTTTTAGTCAGTGGTGCACCTGTGTTTTCCATTGACAAGATAACCAAAGCCCATCAGTGTAGATGTATTCACAAACACTGCTATTTAAACGATGCAGGCACAGAGCATAAAATAGACTGTTGGCAGGGTGTTAGATAGCAATGAGCATAGCAACACACTTTAAGATAGGTGTAAGATAGGGCCAAAGTTCTTTTAAATACAACTGATGTTGAAAGTAAAAATAGGGATTAATTTTAAAAAGAGAAAAAAAATAATCAAATACTTTTACACACAACACCCTGCATACACTAACATGCCAAAAGTCATAGGACAGACATACTTTACATCTAAAGCAATGAATTATTGCATTGTTTAAATAATAAATATGCCTTTATGTAATATTAAACTGCCCTTGATTTTTTAATCTTTTTTTTTTTCTCTTATTTTTTAGGCGATAATTTTAAAAAATAATTTTTAATAAATAATGAAAGACCTGTTTTGTTTAAAGACGTTTTCATTCTTTGAAAAGCAAATACATGTATTTAAAAGAAGAGGAAAAAGAATCAAGCTGAACTGCATCATTAAAACCGAAAGACAAACTTTTTCCTAATGATTAGACCCTTGTTTATGTCTGATCTCTGATGACAGCCTTGAGTGTTTGAGTTGGATTACATCCTTCTGAAGTCAGAGGAGAAGGCAGGGGCAGTAATGACAACACCGATGACATTTAGAGGAAATTCGGTCGGGAGAAAAAAGAAAAGCGCCGCGACTCCGAGCAGAGCGGACTGATGATGGTAATTACGGGAGGCAATTTAAAGGCCGGATTGGTTCAACATGCACGTCTGTTGCTGACAGATGACCCAAAGCAAAGATACTGATTACTGTCTCTCATTCTCTCATTTACCGCTTACTCACCCCCCCCCCCCTTCTCTCTCTTCCGCCACACACACACACACACACAACACACAGTCACTCTTTCACTTAATAACTATATCACGTTACTTGTTTATTCCTGTTATTGTTTTTGTAAATTGCATCAGTACATCAATATGCAATAATAACATGTCCCATATGTCTTAGGTACATATAAGCACCAATTTATAATAATACATCCTGTACTTGATGATAGCTTTTCTATTAAAACCACCACCTTTGCCCAGCCTATATGTATATATATATATATATATATATGTATATATATATATATATATATATATATATATATATATATATATATATATATATATACTTAGATTATATAAATCTAAGAAAATTAGAATATGATTGAAAAGTTAGTTTATTTCAGTACTTTAGTTCAAAATATGAAACTTTTGATGTATATGTATTACACATAAAGTGATCAATTTTAGTTTTTTATTAATTTCTCAAAAAATTGATTATTATATTAGACCAATTGTTTTTTATTTGTATTTTTTTTCCGACAGTGTAGGCAGTGTGCCAAGTCCTGCTGGAAAATGAAAATGACATTAGAAACTTTATATTAGACCTCAAACAACATGGACTGTGTGTCTCTCCATTCGTCCTCCAGACTCTGCTCCCTTGATTTCCAAATGAAATGTAAAATTTACTGATGATCAGTGATGGTTTGGAGAATCAAGTCATCTGCTGGTGTTGGTCCAGTATTTGTTATATCAAGTCCAAAGTCAGTGCAGTGTTTTCCTGGAATATCTTACATCACTACATGCTTCCCTCTCTGCTTTCACGGAGATGCGGATTTCATTTTCCAGCAGGCCTTAGATCAGGGGTGTCCAAACTACGGCCCGCTGGTCATTTGCGGCCCATTTCCTGTTTTGGAGCGGCCCGCGAGGTATTTTAGAAATAGAATGACAGTTGGCCCGCTGTTAAGCAGGTTTTTATAATGTGAGATTCAAAGTTTGAACGCTAAGTGTCAGAAACGGGCCAAAGAGTCTAAAAGCGGCGAGAGTGCTCAGTTGTAGTGCAGAAAAACCAGGGGCGCAGATGGAAATTTTGAACTGGGGGGGACCAAGCTGTAAAATCATACATATATATATATATATATATATATATATATATACTGCAATAAACTTTAGAATATTCACTTTTCTGATCAACACTAGCCATACTGAAACTGTTATTTGTCTGGTATGTCAATATGTCCCCAGTGCCATCTGCGCGCATTCTTACACCATGTTGCCAAATCACTGACAGCCTACTATTCCATATCACACACCAAAACTTCATGCCCTCTGCCAATTTTTATTTTAACATTTGCTGATGTCAACAAGATGAAAAATCTCAATCTCAGCACAGAGACTTGAAAAAAACTGAAAGAAACTGTATTATAACAAAAAATCAAAGAACCTATGTGCAAAAATAATAATAACAAAATAACAAAAAGTAACAAAATAAAATTGCAATGATTCACAAACATGCCTTCATGTAAATGATTATAAGATTATAAGAACCAGAACAAATGCTTACTAAAATAACATCATAATAACTTCATACATAAAATCAATGGAGAGAGCCGCTGCATGCCTCGGTGCATGCCGGGTTGCGTTGCGTTTAACGCAGCTCCGCCCTCCGGCTCAACTTTATTCAAATAAATCCGGCCGCCGCACTGTGTCCAGTCCAGCCAATCAGGGAAGAGCAGGCTGCGTCCAGCCAATGAGGGAAGAGCAGGCTGCGTCTTCACACACACACACACAAGCCTCTTACACACACACACACAGAACAGGCGCCTTTCAACCACAGAAGAGAAGCTGAAAGCGGCAGAATATGGATTTATAGAGCTATAGGTTACAGTGAGGTTGGTAAGAAAATAAAAATATTAAACTTATGACTGTCTACTTCTGTTGCTTCATTTTAACTCAAAAACGAGCAAGGAGATCCAGCGCAGCGGATTGCGTTGAAAAAAAGTGCCAGTGGACACGTACCGTAAGGAGCTGGTAACTGCCTGTGTCTGTAGTCTGTACAGGCAGTTACCAGCTCCTTAGAACCCCGGACTTGAGAAGGTGCGTTAAATTTACATTGGAACTGGAACACGGGGCTCCGAACAATGTAACCTCTGAACTGAACGCTTCCTAGTTTAAAAACGAGGGCATCGTGGAACACAGAATTCCACAAACGTACAGTTAATTAAATTAAAACCCCAACGTTTATGCTTGTAGATGCTAGATTTCGGATGAGGTCACTATAAGTCTGGGGGGGACATGTCCCCCCCGTGCCCAGTGCCATCTGCGCCCATGAGAAAAACGGGGCAAAAGAGTCTAAAAGTTGCCGTAATTAAGGAGTTGAATATTAAGAGACATCATGAAATTAAACATCAATTTGAAAAATCTTAGTTTACACAACACTGTCAAAGATAGATAAAGAGAGTAAGTCAAGTAAAATGGTGTGTAAATGAAAGTAATCATGAAAATGTATTATTTAAAGTGGTATATTTCATTATTTGTCTGTGGCCCGTGACTTCAAATATATTTCTCCTTCTGGCCCCCAACAAAAAAAGTTTGAACACCCCTGCCTTACATAGTTAGATAGTTGTCTTTGATGTGTATATTTGTTAATTAGACCTGGTTAAATTATGTGCATTAGGTTGTTTATTAGGAAAACATTCCAGCTTTCACAAAGATTAATTTTGTAAGATCTATTTGTCAAGCAAATATGTTACTTGATTTACACATTTTTATTTGAAATATGTTGTTATTATGCTTACTATTATTATGATGTATTCATGATTTTTCACCAGCTTGATTTTTTAGCGTGCGTGATTCTTGTAGGCAGATCAAGTAGCCATCGCAATTAGGGGAGAGAGCACCACCTACCCTTTCTCTGTCTCTCTCTCTCTCTGACTCTGGCTGCTGATGGCAAGCAGCATGACTTGGGATTGGAACCATTGATCCTTGCATTTCAAGTTTCAAGTTTCACTGGAGCACTCTAAGCTCACACCTGCTGTTTTACTTTAAACCAAACCGAGCAGTCATAAAGTCTGAATCAAACAAGGTAGGTGTTAAAGGTCCATCAGATTCTTATTCTTATACCTTTTCCTGCTTTGATCTCTTAGACTCTCTGAGCCTTTATTTCAAGCCCCAAAGCCTGCACCGGAGGGATAAATGACCCCGAACCTAGCTAAGGGCCTGTTCTCCCACTGCTCAGGTCCAGTCTCTCTGTTCTGGAGTAGAATGCTGAGAGGAAGATGAGAGGAGTGAGAGGAGGGTGAGAGTAGAAAACAGGCTATTTGCCCTGCAGTGTCGAGCAGTGATTTGTGAAAGAGACGGCGCAAATGCTTTTCACATTATCAAACATGAGGCAGCTAGGCTGTACGACCCTGAGGGAAGCGTAACCGCAGGACAGATTTGGCTGAAGAGCTCATCAGGATCATCTGCACACACACACCATGAGACACACACTCACCAGAACTTGATTAGGATCCAGATACAAGCCACTGTCGAGATATTATTTCATCCCCCATTTCTACAACGGCCTGCTGGGATGCTCTACAATTGCATGACTTGATAGGCTCCTGGCAACAAGATCCTTTAAAGACTCTCACAGAGAGAAGACTGAATGAAAGAGAGCTGAACGGAGAAGAGTGACATAATTTCTGTACATTTATCCAGAGAGTCAGAATGTAAAAGAGTCAGAATTTCCGTTAGAATGTAAAAAATAAAAAAGACGTTGACGCCAAATATGTCCCCAACCACTTTCATTACAATGAATCATCCATTAGCAGAGCAACTGCACCTCACAGCCATACGCTAACTGCCTGTTAGCACGTCTATGATTCAACAGTTTGCAACACATTGCTTTTGAGAAGTGACAGTGTAGCTTAGCCATGTGAAATTATGCTGGAAGATGATTGCTAAATGTTGCTAAACTGTTACATGTAGGCCCATATTCTATCAACTGTCCAGCAGTGCAGCAAACAGGTAGGCTAATATTGTGTAATAGCCATCAGAGGTTGCATACTGACACAAAAAAAAACCTCGCTATGAAGAGTTTAGCCTGCCTGCCTTGGCATTGCACAATCCTAAATATTAAGTTTGAAATCTACAGTGAATTCCTCAACATAACACACAACGTAAACCGTCGTTTAACCCTAAACTAAGCTTGTAAATCACTGACAAACAAGATGAAAGAGGCAGCTATAATGAGGCACTAGCCAGAGGTTGCCCATGAGTGTTTAATAAATCAATCAAGTGCCAATGTCCAAGTCATAACAGTGGCCATGACGGATGAGGGCATCAGTCAGGAATTTCACGCAGCGCTTTGGCTGTACCCACTCTGTAGCCTACTGTACTGTGCACTGACCACATCTTAAGAGGTAGTCCAGTTCCCAAATCACAGCACGGTTTAAGCTTTTAGCTTCTCGTCCAATTATTCAGAGTGCTGTAAAAGCTAGCGTGACCTTTCCCATGTTTCAGGAAGGTTGGTGAAAGCGAGAGTTCCCTGACTTCATCCATGTGATGATGTCTGAACAAGAGGCAGGAAGGTGTTGGATAATGTCAATGGGGTATATGTGGAGATGAGGGACGGAGGAGGGCTAATCCAGACCAGATGTGGGAAAGGGACTGCAAGTGAGCAGCGTACTGTAGCTGCACCCATTAAAAAAACAAAAATGTTGCCAAAGCAAAGTTTTTTTAAAGGAATGCTAGAAAAGAATCCACAAATACTTAACAAGACATTAAAATGCATCATATGATTCTGCCACTATGACCAACATTAGCAAAAGATATGGTGGTGAGGTGTCTGGTACAGCGAGTTGCTTTGCCAGGTGTTGGGACGAGATCTTGACTGAGACCACCTCTATTGGTTGGGTCAAATTTTGGTCCTTTAGCCCAGACCATGGTTCACTAGATCTGCACCAATACTACCTTTTTTTGGACTAATCCCTGGTCTTCTTTTCGTCCAGACCATGGTTCAGTAGATCTGGACCGAAACCACCTTTTGGTGAACTAAACCCTGGTCTTCCTTTAGTCCATACCCCGGTTCAGTAGAGCCGGACTGAGAACACTTCTTTTGGTCAGACTAAACTCTGGTCTTCCTTTGGTCTGGACCGTGGTTCAGTAGACCTGGACCAAGACAACCTCTTTTGGTTGGACCAAACCCTGGTCTTCTTTTGGTCTGGACGATGGTTCAATAGATACGGAACAAGACCACCTCTTTTGGTCAGACTAAACTCTGCTCTTCCTTTGGTTTGGACTGTGATTCAGTAGATCCAGACCAAGACCACATCTTTTGGTCAGACCCAACTTTGGTCCTCCTTTCATCTGGACTGTGGTTCAGTAGATCTGGACTGAGACCACCTCCTTTGGTCAGACCAAACTCTGGTCCTCGTTTAGTCTGGACTGTGGTTCACTAGATCCGGACCGAGACCACCTCTTTTGGTTGAAGCAAACTCTGATCCTTTGGTCCAGACCATGGTTCAGTATATCCGTACCAAAACCACCTGTTTTGGTCAGAACAACTCTGTTCCTCCTTTGGTCTGGACCATGGTTTAGTACATTTGAACCGGGCCCATTTTTTCTGGTCGGAACGAACTCTGGTCTTTTGATTCGGACCAAGACCACCTCTTTTGGTCAAAGCAAACTTTGGTCCTCCTTTAGTCTAGACCGTGGTTCAGTAGATCCGTGCTGAGACCACTTCTTTTGGTCGGACCAAACGCTGGTCCTTCTTTGGTCCAGTTCATGGTTCAAAGCCCCTTTTACACTTAGGTTTGAAAACTAAAAAATCAGAAAGTCTGGACCAAACAAGGAACTTGTGAAATGACCAAAGTCTAGTTTCTACTCAAATCTGCAACATATCCATATATTAGCAGTAAGGACAGGTAGAAAAGTAGGTTGGTAAGCATTGCACCAAAACCCCTTTTGGCACCATTTAAATTTCAAGCATGTGAAGGCTCCTATTTCAGTAAACATCAGTGGCTTCATTAGCAGTGGAGTGGTGAGGTGGTAAGTAGGGGCATCTATCAAAGCTTTACTTTAGCTGATGCTACAAAATTCCAACGGCCACCGTTTGCAGCAACGTCTAGTTTGATTACCGTTGAAAGCTGGACAATTTGCTTAAACCTTTTTTTCTTTAGCTTTCCTCCCCTATTGTTAAAAGTTCCACCAGGCATGTTTTGCACTCTTGCCCTGTTCTCGGCAAACATGTATGTTCAGCAGGTTAGCGGCCGGCATTAGCGGTGTTGACAGCAGGACTGAGGGACAGTGGCAGGCCATTCATAAACAGTGCGTGCGAAAGAGTGCTTGCGTGTTTACAAGCGCCAACGTGATTTATTAGCATGACACTAGTGTCCGCTATGCGTTCGTTATCCCACCCTCCCCTACCCTCAGTTCGCGGAGCTCATTTATTACACGTTAATGAGTTGTTGATAACGGTCCTCCGTGTAGAGTATTGCTCAGCATTGCCAAATAACATGAGGGACAGGGAAAAAGGAACGTTGCCAGAAAGGCTTTAAGAAAAACTACATTTTAAGTCCAAA
Organism: Astyanax mexicanus; assembly: GCF_023375975.1. Lineage (NCBI taxonomy): Eukaryota > Metazoa > Chordata > Actinopteri > Characiformes > Acestrorhamphidae > Astyanax > Astyanax mexicanus. Next base: position 12,770,908 of record NC_064418.1, on the reverse strand, counting down.
ACCTCCTGACTTGGCAATAGCCTTCACATTTCCAAATGAGTTCTGCAGCGAGGTTACAAAAAAAAAGAAAAGGAAACGAGATGGCGTAATGCAAAATGTGGAAGCGCAGAGTATTAAATCAAAGCATCACAGCACAGGAAATTAGATGACAGGACACGTAAACCATCCGTCATGGTAAATATGACAGTAAAGCAATCTCACTATCTAACAATTTCAGAGTCGAGTAGCGCTCGAGTGCTCTTGATAAATCAATGCACGGTCATAAATGTTCTCAATGAGGCATAAAATGGCTAGTGGACCAAACTTTCAGGCCAATAGTGCTTTCATCATTTAGTAGGGTGGTAATTAAAGCACACATTAAGCATCAAAATGAGCCATTCTTGTTAACGACCCAGTGGCGGCTACAGGACAGCAGCGCTAGGGGTTAGAAGACGCTGATTATTTCATGAACTGGCACAATCAAGGAAATCTGATGAGATCCCCCGCCTATTTGAATAGGCAAATCAGGCAAGGCGTTTGTTTGCCAGTGGCAGACAAGGAGACCCGTTTTGGAGGACGTACGCCAGACTCAGTCTCTGATAAATACAATATGAACGAGGGATAAGCTCACATTCATCATCCTGAGCCCCATGGGAGAGTATGGCTTGTCTGGACGGCTGAGAGGGAACGTTGTGGGCAGTTTTGGCGGGTTAAACTCTGGTAAGAGACGAGAGGTTATAGGTTCATATAGAACACATTAACAGATGATCTCACAGTCGAGAGGTGGAGAGGTGTTGAGCGAGGGATGATGAAATGTACTGGAGCTGAGGGCAATTTATTTAACTTCAACCACTGCTGAACTGCTGAGAAGAAAGGGCGATTACACCGACATGCCAATGCACTGTAAAGTCAATGGCTAGCAGAGTATGGCTGGCGAATTAATCATGAAGTATTACCTCAGAGGACGGTCACAACTATACACAGTGCCAAATTAACAAACATTTTTTTTTTTATACCAGAATTGCAGAATTGTTTTAATTCAGCCAAATTGGAGGGTTTCCGAGCATGAACCACGTCTTTAAGGTCATGCCAACACATCTCAATCAGACTTTGACTATAGGCCACTCCAAAACCTTCATTTTAAGCTACAATATTCTGAGGTGGACTTGCTGATGTGCTTTGGGTCATTGTCCTGCTGCAGAACCCAAGTGCACTTGAGCTTAATGTCACAAACTGATGGACAAAGCAGAATTCATGATTCCATTTATTATAGCAATTTGTCCAAGTCCTGAAGCAGCAAAACAACCCAGAACATCACACTACCACCACCACCATGTTTGACATTTTTGTCTCATCAGACCACAGAATATTTTTCTCAAAGTTCTGGGGATCACCAAGATGTTTGTTGGCAAATGTTAATCAGGCCTTTGTTTCTTTTTATTTAGCAGCTGTTTTTTTTTTTGCCTTGGAACCTCCTCCTCCTCCTCTATGGATACCATTTTCATTTTTTCTCTTCCTTACTATTGAATGACTAACACTGGCCTTAAACCCTACAGTTCTTTAGATGAAATGTTGTTCTGGGTTCTTTTCTGACCTTCTGGATGAGTTGTCCATGCCCTTTTAGAGAAAGTTTGGTAGGCCAGTCACCTGTTGCAATGTTCAACAATGTAACATGTTTTCTTAATTTGTGAATAATCACGCTCACTGTGGTTCACTGTGCTTTGTGAGCCCAAAGTTTTAAATATGACTGATTGTAACATTTTCCAGACTGATAGATGTCAATTATATCTGTTCTGGAATTACTTTAGATTGGTGCATAATGTGTTGCTTTCTGAGATATTTTATTCTGCTATAGGTTCTATTTAGGTGATTTCTTGATTCTACAGGTCTGGCAGTAATCAGGCCTGGTTGTGTCTAGCGAAATGTAACTCAACTTTCCACAAATGCAATTCATCAAAATCAATTCATAAATTAGTTTGGATTGCTTTTTTTCCTGTTAATAAATTAAATTATAATTTAAAAACTTATTTTTGTATTTACCCAAGTTGTCTTTGTCTGCTATTAAAGTGTATGAAAATGCAAGTATGTTAAAAAAGGGAAAAAAAAAACTAAAGAAATAATAATCTTCCAGAGCCTGAATCTGTTATCTATTATACACACCTGATCTGACCAATCATGGCTGCCATGTGCATTGGGGAAAGCATAATTCTAAGATTAACCCTTGTGTGGTGTTCGGGTCTGTGGGACCCGTTTTCATTTTTCATCAAATGATACTAAAAAAATATTTTTTTCTAACTCAAACTCATTGGCATTGGCTCATTTTTTGTGAAAAGCATATATCAAAACACATTTTCGATAAACACACACTGTGCACCACCAACCCACCATTTATATTACATACAGTATGTTTGGCCAGGGGCTAATAAACATTGCTTCATTTCTAAATTTGAAACTAAACAAATTTTCTACTCATATCTTGAGTTAAATTCATTTTCTTTAACATTTTATTAAAAAACTAATAAAAAAAAGAGTAGCACTTTTTGAAAGAAATGTAACATAAGAAAGGTAAAGGGCAAATATTAACCATGTAAGCTGTTTATATTGCTTGCAATTTAGGTGAAGCAAGCATGTGTAAAGCATTTTAATGTAAAATTGCTTAATTTTGCTGAATTTAATACAAGTAACAAAGTAAACAAGTTACAAAAATATGAACACCACACAAGGGTTAAGCTACTAATCGTTATTAAAACGAAGCCCCTCAGGACAGAGCCGGTCACCACTCATCTGTTTCGTGTGTTTGTTCTACTAGACTAGGTGTTCAGGAGCCTCGGTTTACGAGAGGAAAAAGCTTAATGCTGAGCACTAATACTTGAATAAGGCAGAGCATTCCAATTCAATCCGTGTTATCACTGAGATTCAGATGTTCTTCAAAATTAGCTTATTAAAGCCTGCCACCCCACGCAGTGCCTAGCTCCACAGCGCTGTGATTGGGTATCTGATTGGGCAATGCTTGGCAAGCAAATTTGTCTTTGATTAAATAATTAATTCTCGATTGGAGATGTACACAGCAGGTTCTCTTTCTCTCTCTTTCTCTCCCCCTCACTCACTTTTTGACAAGGCACGTGCTCTTTCTCTTTAAAGAGTCTGTGCTCGAGTGATTAGCGCCAAAGTATTTTAATTAACTCCCACTTTTTTTTTTTTTTTATCTCAGCCGAGAAATTAACATCTCTTGTCGCGTGTGCTGGTGCCAGAGACAGAGCAAATTTACCGTTCCCTGTGCCATCTGATTGCTTTTTGCAGTACAGTGTTCAACGCAGGCTGCAGTTTCTTTCATTTGAGTTTGAGATCCTTTTTTTCTGAACTTTCTTTATGAGTAGTTAGAGTTGGAAGTGTCAGAATGTGATGCTGTTTGGAAGGAAGGTAAAGGTTAACAGGAAGAATAGATTATTACATGTTTAAACTGGTATGAGCAAGGCAAACAGAAGTCCAATGCAATTCAATTCAGTTTTAATTCAGTTCAAATGTATTTTACCTTTTTACCTGTATTTTTTACCTTTATGGAAAAAAAAAACATATTTAAACCTCAGACCAGAGAGGCATTCATGAAAGCAAGTCATGTATTCATAATGTATTATAAATGCATTCATAATGCATTATATGACATACATAATACCTTATAATGACTGTAATACGCCTGTGTAAAAACTCATAAGTACTTACAGCGGCATTCATAACACATTATAAACTACAAGTGTAAGGGTTTGTAAAGAAAGGGCCTTATAATATCTGTTCATAAGAACATTGTACAATGTAGTGTTGTAATGCACTATAACACAGATTTGCAGCTATGATTTCTCAAATTAAGCTTTTATATAAGTGCGTAACACATTATAAAGCCTTATATACAGTCATTACTGTCAAGATATTACAGTGAGGCATACTAAAATTTACTTCATGTTTAAAAAGCATATGACAATTCCCTTCACTTCTACTTCAAGTCAATAAGGCTTTATAATGTGTTACGCACTTATATAAATCGTAAAGCGACATTCATAACACATTATAAACTACAAGTATAAGGGTTTATAAAGAAAGGGCCTCATAATATCTGTTCATAAGAACATTGTACAGTATGTAGTGTTGTAATGCACTGACAAACACAGATTTGGTATATTTTGGTATAATGCGTTATAATATGCAGCAATGATTTCTCGAATGAAGCTTTTATATAAGTGCGTAACACATTAAAAAGCCTTACTGACTTGAAATAGAATTTTCATATGCTTTTTAAACATGAAGTAAATTGTATTATGTCTCACTGTAATGTCTTGACAGTAATGACTGTATATAAGGCTTTATAATGTGTTACGCACTTATATAAAAGCTTAATTTGAGAAATCATAGCTGCAAATCTGTGTTGTAGTGCATTACAACACTACATTGTACAATGTTCTTATGAACAGATATTATAAGGCATTACAAGCCCTTCCTTTGTAAACCCTTATACTTGTAATTTATAATGTGTTATGAATGTCGCTTTAAGACTTATTACAGTCATTATAAGGTATTATGCATGTCATATAATGCATTATAAATACAGGGTTCATAGGAAGTTTCAGCCAAAATGTTTTTGTCGTGGTGTTAACCTCGGTGCCTCCACACATGGATTCATTGGTCGTCTCCACCAAGACAAAAGCAGGGCTCAGGCTATTCTGAGTCACTTCAATCCAGTCTGGCACAAGTACTCAGAATGTTTTATTCCTGTTGGATGGCTTATTCTGGAGCATATTATTTTTTATGAAAAAAAAAAAAACAAGAAAACAGCACAAAGCATGCATATTCTTTTTCATTGTGTAAACATACTTCTTGTCATGGTGTGCACAGAATACAGACACTCGCAGATGCAGTAAAACGGGTTGTTTATTAAAATAGCAGGCAGAAAAAAGGGTAGTCGTACAAACAAAGTTAGAGCACCGGTAAACAGAAGCAACGTAGGGATAACCATACCATGAGTGAGATACAGTCCAGAGTTCAAACACAAGCAGGCCAACATCAGAGGTAATCCAAAATCGAAAAACGTGAAACAGTCCAGGTCATACACAAAAATATCCACAATCAGAGATAATCCAAAATTCGGCGTCGAGAAAAAACAAAACAAGGTCATACACGAAGATAACAGAGACAATAGAGAGTAACGCTTAGTAATGAGGAAAATCCAACAATACCCGGCACAGAAGTGTGTGAGAGGTGTCCTTAAATAGTGCCAGACTAATATTCGGGGCTTCCTGGTTGGAGCAGGTGAGGTGACGTGTGACTGGGTGTGTGCGTGTCAGCGGGTGGTGCGTTCTGGGTAATGTAGTTGTTAGACTGAGAACCTCTGTCAGAGCTGGGTGTGTGAGAAACAGAGGAGCTAACAGCACCAGATGTGACAGTACCTCCCCCCGAGGGAGTCGGAACGGGAACGGAACGAGGACGACCACGACGACGCCCACCCGACGGACAGGGAGTACCGGCGGGAGGAACAGGAGTAGCCACAGAGGTGCCGGACAGGCGGGGGTTGCGGAGCTGGGAACCCCGATGAACCGGAACCGACGAGGAAAGTGAGCGCTTGGGACGCCCACGGGGTCTAGGAGCAGGTTTGCCCGGATGACTAGCATGAAATTCAGCCAAAAGAGCCGGATCCAGCACATCACTGGCAGCAACCCAAGAGCGCTCCTCGGGGCCGTAGCCCTCCCACTCAATGAGATACTGGAGCCCACCGCCGCGCCTGCGAGAATCCAGCACCTCTTTCACCGCGTAGGTGGATGAAGCCTCCCCCTCCACAGCCGCGGGCGGTACGTCATCCGGAAGACCCTCTGCGAGTGGACCTGGGACAAGAGGTTTCAGGAGAGATACATGGAATGAATTATGGACTCTATACTGGGCTGGAAGTTCAATCTTATAAGTAACTTCGTTAATTTGAGACAAAACCTTGAAAGGCCCAATATACTTAGGCAGAAGTTTCCTGCACTCCCCCTCAAACCTCAAGTCCCGGGTGGATAACCACACTCGATCCCCGGGTTGATACTGGGGGGTACTGCCTCGGTGTCTGTCGGACTGCTCCTTGTATTTGCGTAACGCCTCCGAAACCTGCTGGTGAGTTTCCTCCCACACCTGCTCGCTCCGCTTCATCCAGTCGTCCACCGCAGGAACCTCAGAGGACACGGCTGTCCACGGAGCTAACGGAGGTTGGTAACCCAGAACGCACTGAAACGGTGTGAGACCAGAAGTGGAGTTAGTGAGAGAATTCTGCGCAATCTCAGCCCATATAAGAAACTGAGACCAGTCAGAGGGGTGCTTATAACAGTACAGACGGAGAAACTTGCCTAATTCTTGATTAACACGTTCACATTGACCGTTACTAGTGGGATGGAACCCTGAGGTTAAACTAACATGAACACCCAAATGTTCAAAAAATGCTTTCCAAACCCTGGAAGTAAACTGAGGACCCCGATCAGAGAGAATATCCTCTGGAATACCATAATGTCTAAACACGTGTGTGTAAATGGCTTGTGCAGTTTGAAGTGCAGTGGGCAGGGCAGAGAAAGGAATAAACTTAACCCCCCTGGAAAATCTATCCACAACAGTGAGTACTGTGGTGTAACCCTCGGAGACAGGTAAATCGGTGACGAAATCTACAGCTATGTGAGACCAGGGTCTTTCTGGTACAGGTAGAGGAACAAGCTTACCGGCTGGAAGGGTTTTTGGGGTTTTGCATTGAGCACAAACGGAACAGGAGGAGATGAAAGCGTGTATGTCAGCTCGCATGGTTTCCCACCAATAGCGAGCTGATACTAGCTGCAGAGTGCGCGTAACGCCGGGATGGCCCGAGGTGAGAGCAGAGTGAGCCCAGCTAATAAGACGATTTCTAAATTGTCCAGGAACGAAAGTTTTGTGAGAGGGACACCCCTCAGGAGGCGGTGAGTGCGCTACACTCTGTTGAATGAGATCATCTAATTCCCAGCGAATAGCTGCAATTTTGACGGCCGGAGGAAGAATGCGTTCAGGTTCGGAAGACTGAGATGCGCTATCCGGAGCAGTATAGACTCGGGATAGCGCGTCTGCCTTAGTGTTACGGTTGCCAGGGCGAAACGAAATAGAGAAATCGAATCTAGAGAAAAATAATGACCAACGAGCTTGGCGAGGATTAAGACGTTTGGCAGAGCGTAAATACTCGAGATTCTTGTGATCAGTGATAACAGTAAATGGGTGCGCGGCCCCCTCCAGCCAGTGACGCCATTCTTCGAGAGCCAGTTTGACAGCAAGAAGCTCTCTATCCCCTATGCCGTAGTTGCGCTCCGCAGGAGACATTTTTCGTGAAAAGAAGGCTATGGGATGCATTTTAGGCGGAAACCCACTACGCTGTGACAAAACAGCCCCTACCCCAGTATCAGAAGCGTCGACCTCGACAACGAACGGGAGTTCGGGCTTAGGGTGAGCTAGTATAGGCGCGGACACAAATGCAGTTTTAAGCTTATTAAAAGCTTGCTCAGCTTCGGGGGACCAATTCAGGATCTTAGTGGCTTTCTTGGTCAGAGCAGTAAGAGGGGCAGCTATACCACTGAAATTGCGGATAAATCGCCTATAGAAATTTGCGAAACCTAAAAAGCGCTGGAGATCCTTAATAGACTGCGGAACGGGCCAGTCAGTGACAGCTGAAACTTTGGTGTCGTCCATCAGGACGCCTTGGGAGCTAATAACATAGCCGAGAAAGGAGACTTGTTGACGGTGAAATTCGCATTTCTCTGCTTTGGCATAAAGGCTATTCTCCAGTAAGCGTTGGAGAACGGAACGTACGTGGATCACGTGAGACTCAAAATCAGCTGAATAAATCAGAATGTCGTCTATAAATAGAACGACGTATTTCCCAATCATATCCCTAAATATGTCATTCATGAATGACTGGAAGACTGCCGGGGCGTTAGCGAGACCGAAACTCATCACTAAATATTCGTAGTGCCCATTAGTAGTGGTAAAGGCAGTCTTCCACTCGTCACCCTCACGGATACGAATTAAATTATACGCGCTGCGTAAGTCTAATTTCGTAAAAAAGGAAGCTTCACGAAGTTGCTCGAGAGCGCTGGGTATGAGGGGTAACGGATACGCAAATTTCTTAGTTATGTCATTAAGCCCACGGTAGTCTATACAGGGTCTCAACCCCCCGTCTTTCTTCTTGACAAAGAAGAACCCTGAACCAACCGGAGATTTAGACGGGCGGATGAAACCCTGAGCGAGTGCCTCCTCAACATAGTCTGCCATAGCCTTCTCTTCATCGAGGGTGAGGGGATAGACTCTAGCTTTGGGCAGCGTAGCTCCCTCCACTAGATCTATAGCACAGTCATAAGGACGGTGTGGAGGCAATTTAGTGGCATTGGCTTTGCTAAAGACATCAAGAAAATCAGAGTATTCAGAGGGGATAACAGGAGTATCTACTGCGTCAGGACTTTCTACCGAGGTAGACTGTAAAGCTAACTCATTAAGAGCTAAACAATGTTCATAACAAGAGGGAGACCAAACCGTAATATCACCATCAGTCCAGGAAACCACAGGATCATGAAACTTGAGCCATGGCATGCCCAAAATCACCGGGTGTTCAGAGCAGGGAAGCACAAACAGGGGCAGTTCCTCGTGATGCAGAGCGCTGGCTTGAAGAGCGACGGGAAGTGTCTGACGAGTGATAGCCTTGGAGCGTACAGTTTTCCCATCCACAGCGTGAATAGAAATGGGACGGCGCAGGTCACGGGTAGGGATGCCATGTTCCTTGACCAGGTCCCAACTGATGAAGTTCCCCTCCGACCCGGAATCTACAAGCGCTGGGACACAGAACATACCAGTGGGTGAAGAGATAATAACGGGTAACGTAAAACATTTAGCTTTGTGATTAGAGATAGAATTACGTACCACGTTAGCGCGTGGAGAGCCCCCCACGCGCTTTCCCAGGGCTGGAGCCTTCACGGATCGGGTCAGGAGACCACATGCAGCTTTGCGATGCCCAGCCTCTCCACAGTAGAGACAAAGATGGAACCGAATGCGGCGTTGGCGTTCCGCTGGAGATAATCTGGACTTTTGAACATCCATGGGTTCCACTGTGGAGTCTGATGAAGCGTGAGGTAGCTCTGCTGGAGTGGGTTGTACGTGGAGGTTGGTCTTGGTTTGGCGAGAGAGCAGCTGGTCTAACCGAATGGAGAGGGAAATCAGCTGATCCAAGGTAAGGGATTCATCCTTGCATGCTAACTCCTTCAAAACTTCAGGGTTAAGTCCATTCTTGAACACAGAGATGAGTGCAGCGTTGTTCCAGCCACTGCCAGCTGCCAGAGTGCGAAACTCCGTGGCATATGAAGCAACAGTTTTTTGACCTTGTTTTAACGCCAGTAGAAGCTCTCCAGAGGATTGTCCGTAGCGTGAGTGATCAAAAACTGCTCGAAACAAAGTCAAAAACTCCGAATAGCAGGTTTCAGAAATGGTGTCCCAAACCGCCGTAGCCCAGTCGAGTGCTTTACCAGACAGCCTCGAAATAATAAAGCCGATCTTAGCTTTGTCTGAGGCGGGAGAAGCGTTACTAAAAAATACGGAGCATTGTAAGAGAAATCCGCTGCATTTCTCCGGGGAACCATCAAAATACTCCGGCTTGCACACCTGAAAGCCGGAGACAGGAGAGCTAATGATGCTAGTGTTAGCTACAGGGCTAGCGTTAGCTACAGCTAAGCCCTTGAGGTGCTCGAGAATGCTAGAGAGCTGCTGCTGCTGGTTAGCTTGCTGGCTAGCTAACTCAGTAACGGCGTGGGTCACACCGGCGAGTGTTTGCTGGTGCTGACCGAGCAATCTGCCTTGATTAAACAACCCTGATCTTAGCATATCCGCATCTGCTGTCTGATCGAGAGAGGCCGGGTATTCTGTCATGGTGTGCACAGAATACAGACACTCGCAGATGCAGTAAAACGGGTTGTTTATTAAAATAGCAGGCAGAAAAAAGGGTAGTCGTACAAACAAAGTTAGAGCACCGGTAAACAGAAGCAACGTAGGGATAACCATACCATGAGTGAGATACAGTCCAGAGTTCAAACACAAGCAGGCCAACATCAGAGGTAATCCAAAATCGAAAAACGTGAAACAGTCCAGGTCATACACAAAAATATCCACAATCAGAGATAATCCAAAATTCGGCGTCGAGAAAAAACAAAACAAGGTCATACACGAAGATAACAGAGACAATAGAGAGTAACGCTTAGTAATGAGGAAAATCCAACAATACCCGGCACAGAAGTGTGTGAGAGGTGTCCTTAAATAGTGCCAGACTAATATTCGGGGCTTCCTGGTTGGAGCAGGTGAGGTGACGTGTGACTGGGTGTGTGCGTGTCAGCGGGTGGTGCGTTCTGGGTAATGTAGTTGTTAGACTGAGAACCTCTGTCAGAGCTGGGTGTGTGAGAAACAGAGGAGCTAACAGCACCAGATGTGACACTTCTGAAGCTGAAAAACTCATTTTGGTTAGTGTTCACTATTTCTGAAGAGGAAAAGCAGCTTTGATCAGCCATTGTTCTCTAGCAGAGATACCACAGATTGTTCTGGACTTTGCTGAAGTGGTCTTGCATCCTGCAAAACAACTCTCAGATAAGAGCAACAGATAATAGGAAACATCTTAGAGCTGTCATTCAGCACTGAATGTTTCTATTTTAATATTTTATCTGTTGCAATGTTAATCTGTTTCTGTTTACTGTTAATCTGTTGTGCTCAATTGTAACGTTCACTCTAATGGTTCTGTTTTGGTTTTATAAAGCACAAAGTCTGTAATAGAGGTTTTTGAGTGTGAGGAACCTTGAAATTGGTGTGGAAAAAAAAGTATTTGCCTCCTACAGATTTTTTTTGTTAGTTTTTGCTTTTTTATCATACTGACATTTTTCAGATTATCAAAAAAAAAACGTACATATCAGACAAAGTTTACCTCAATAAATACTAATGCTGCTTTTATATGATTATTTCGCACGCACTCTGTCTCTCTCTTTAACACGCGCACCCTCTCTCTCACGTGCACCGCACACCCTTTCTTTCTCGCACGCTACACTCTCTCTCTCTCAAGTGCGCCCTCTCTCTCTCTCTCTGTAACACGCGCACCCTCTCTCTCTCTCTCTCTGTAACACGCGCACCCTCTCTCTCTCTCTCTCTGTAACACGCGCATCCTCTCTCTCTCTCTCTCTCTCTGTAACACGCGCACCCTCTCTCTCTCTCTCTGTAACACGCGCACCCTCTCTCTCTCTCTCTCTGTAACACGCGCATCCTCTCTCTCTCTCTCTCTCTCTGTAACACGCGCACCCTCTCTCTCTCTCTCTCTGTAACACGCGCACCCTCTCTCTCTCTCTCTCTCTCTCTGTAACACGCGCACCCTCTCTCTCTCTCTCTCTCTCTGTAACACGCGCACCCTCTCTCTCTCTCTCTCTCTCTCTGTAACACGCGCACCCTCTCTCTCTCTCTCTCTGTAACACGCGCACCCTCTCTCTCTCTCTCTCTCTGTAACACGCGCACCCTCTCTCTCTCTCTCTCTCTCTGTAACACGCGCACCCTCTCTCTCTCTCTCTGTAACACGCGCACCCTCTCTCTCTCTCGCATGCTCCACACCCTTTCTCTCGAACGGGCTGCACCCTCTTTATCTCGCGTGCGGACCCGCTATCTCTCTCTCTCACGCGCGCCCTCTCTCTCTCTCTTTAACACGTGCACCCTCTCTCTCATGCGCGCTGCACACCCTTTCTCTCGCACGCTGCACCCTCTCTCTCTCTCTCTCTAACACACGCACCCTTTCTTTCGCACGCGCTGCACCCCCTCTGTCTCATGTGTGGACCCTCTCTCTCTCTCACGCGCTCTCTCTCTCTCTCACACGCAGAATACACGCTACGTCCGCCCTCTCTCTCACTCTAACACACACACCCTTTCTCTCGCACGCGCTGCGCCCTGTTTATCTTGCGTGCGGACCCTCTCTCTCTCTTTCACACACACCCTCTCTCTCGTGCGTGCTGCGCCTTCTCTCTTGCGTGTGCATTGCACCCTCTCTCGCGCGCGCACACACAGGCTGCCCCCTCTCTCTCTCTCACACGCAGAATACACGGTACGTCCGCCCTCTCTCTCTCTCTAACACACGCACCCTCTCTCTCTCTCACACGCTCCGCCCTCTTTGTCTTACGTGCGCACCCTCTTTCTCTCTCTCTCTCTCACTCTTTCACGCACGCCCTCTCTCTTGCGTGTGCTGCGCCCTCTTTTTCTCGCGTGTGTTAAGCAGTTATAGTAATGCCGTTGTTTTTGTTGTTAATAAAGCGCCACAATCAGGCTCATTGTTTGTTTGTTCCAACAAGGAAGAAAAGATGGATTCTCTCAGGATGACAGTAGGAGAAAAGACAAAACATGGTTATAATAAAGTTCTATTGTTATTATGAAGTTATAAAATGATGAGGCTATACAGAATGCCCAGCCTCTTTATTTTTCTGAAAATGTACCGAAAATGTATCGAACTGTGAGGTTTATATCGAGGTGTGAATTCTCTGTATCGTTACACCCCTACTGTACAGTATATCCAGCCCTGAAAGACTGTAGACTGGTGTAGACCTTGTTCGTGCTGCTTTGTAATGAATAATTAATATTTCTGTGGATGTGCACAGTTGTATAATCCTTCCTTGCGTGAGGCCGAGACAAATCCGAGCAGACTTTGTTTTCCTGGTGAGAGCACTGTTTTGCAGCGGCCCGCCGATAAACGCATCTGGGGGAACGCTCCTCAGAAAAGTCCATTTAGAGTCTTCCCATCGGGCCTCTGAATCTGCCCCTGCTGGATGTGGGTGGGCGGCGGTGCCAGCTGCAGCTCCAGCCCAATAAATCATCCGTTACTGTGTGCCAGTGGCAGGCAGCGCTGCAGAATGCTGTATTATTCCTCCTACTGGCTTTGACAAATGGCTCTCAGATTGTTAGGGAGACGAAATGGCAGGCCGTGTAAACTGTTCCACTTTTTTCTCTCCGTACATTCCTTCTTCACCCCCCTCCCTCCTGCCCCAGACCTCGCCGCTCTGTCACCAGCGCGAGGCATCTTTTTGGCTGTTTTTTTTTTTTTTTGCCATCATTTCTCACTCAGCACTTCTCCCTCCCTCTTTCGCTTTTCCTCCCCTCCCTCTTCAACAATTAGTACGGAGAAAGAAAGAGAGAAAGAGAGGGAGGAAGCAGGATTAAGAAGGAAATCTTTATTGGATCCATTAATTCTCTTCTCTGAGGATTAATGGTTTATGTGGTAAAACTGGAGCCGGTTTCTGATGAATTTTGGTGTCTGGTCCTGTAACTCCAACCTCGTGCTTCACCTGTGTGGAAACTCGGTAGGTTTCCAAACCTGCAGCTGGAAGTCGAACCTCCTGCCAGATTCTGCTCCGCTAAATTACTCAGCTTTAAAGGATGAATATCAATTTTTGGTGTTTGATCTTTAAAAAAAATAAAATAGTTTTTGAGTCCTTCAAAAGTGGATGAGCTTTTTTAGAAATCTCAAATCGCTCTTGGCCTGACTGAACAGTAATTCTCTGTAGTAAAAGATGTCAAAAGTATTCACATTCATTCCTCAGGTAGAAGTGTAAACTGTAGAGTTAATTTGAAATAGTTCTGTAGGTGTTGAAGTATTAACTCAAGGTTTTTAAGTAAAAAGTAACGGAATGGAAAAGTAATGGAAAGTAATTTGTCTACATGAAGGGCATGAACAATAGTCACCTTACAGGATGTGCAACATCACATAAAGCTAATCAAATTACTCAAATCAGGTGTTATGAATGAGAAACCCCTGGAATATAATCAAGAGGAAGATGGATGATCACAAGCCATCAAACCAAACTGAACTGCTTGAACTTTTGCACCAGGAGTAAAGGCATAAAGCTACTCAAAAGCAGTGTGTAAGACTGGTGGAGGAGAACATGCCAAGATGCATGAAAACTGTATTTAAAACCAGGGTTATTCCACCAAATATTGATTTCCGAACTCTTAAAACTGTATAATATGAATTTTTCATTTGCATAATTTGAGGTCTGAAAGCTCTGTATCTTTTTTGTTATTTCAGCCATTTCTCATTTTCTGCAAATAAATGCTCTAAATGACAATATTTGTATTTAGAATTTGGGAGAAATGTTGCCCGTAGTTTATAGAACAACAATATTCATTTCACGCAAATATATACCTATGAATAGCAAAATCAGCAAACTGATTCAGGAACTGAAGTGGTCTCTTTTCCAAAGCTGTATGTGCAGAAATATAAAAAGTAGGGGGTTCTAAAGGGTTCAACTTTCAACTTCTAAAGAGGAACTTGAGAAACCACAATGTGACATGTGCACAATGTCTGTTTGACTTTCTAGACCTTACGTACAGAGCGAACACATTCATCCTTAAAGCAGTTATACCTAAAATTAAAACAATAATACATTTTAACATATTAAACCAAGCATTTTCCTACTTTTTTGCCACCACACAGGGCAAATAAAAAAAAAAACCCTATAACAAAACCCAAGAGCAAACAATAAGACACACACACACATACTCAAAAGTTCCAACCCAGCTTTCTATGCCAATCACAGTGTTTGTTTTATTTATTTAATTTTTTTTTTCCTTCTCATTGTTCTCCTTTGTCCAACATTTGGCTTTAACATGCTAATCCTCTAAGTTGCTTGTCTTTCTTCCCCTCTCTGGTCTAATCCCTCTATTCTCATGCTGGCCCACATCTGGTGTGGTTCACATTAAACGCACTGATTGATGATGTATCGATCACCGGCCTTTTTCCGGCTAGGTGCTGAGTCGACAGTGCCGCAATCCGGCGCCTTATCTTTGCGGCCCACCTTGCCAAACAGGGTCTTTTTTTTTTCCTTTCCAACCTTCGGAAAAACAGCGAGCGCGAGTGTTTTAAACGTGCTGTTGTGTTGGGGTAGCTTTGAGGAGAGAAGCACAGCTGTCCGAGGGAGTGTGGGTGACAGAGAACGGGAAAAGAAAGAGATGAGGGAGAGCGCGGGGTCGAAATTATATATTTTTATCTTCGTCACCATCTGGGTCTCCTAATGAGTATGTTTCGGGGGAGGCGTGTTACGGTAAAAGCTAAGTAATTATATTTCTCTCTCTTAGGATCTTTTTAATTCTGTTTATCTCCTCATTCCCGTAGTTCAGTAATGACACATCCAGCGCATTCTAGTCTCTTATTCAGAGCAGCGTGACTGCCTTTCGCCCTTTTCATACCCACCCCTTGTTCTTTCTTTCGCTTCTGCCATTTTGGAAAATGCACTTCTTTTTTCTGGGGGCGAAGGAAATGGACAGAGCTGCAAATTACATCTGTGGAGAAGACATTTGGGTCTACCGTCCAATTTTAGGGAAATTGGTGCAGTCTCCTACTCGAGAAGCATGAAGAAAACTAATTTTAATGTCTTTTGCCAATTTCAATCCTTTTTCTTCCCCTTCTTCAGGTGCTTCCATTCCTCCATCTTTTTCTCTACAGCTCCCATCCATTTTTTTGTACTTTTTCCTCTGGCTTTCACAGGCTTTCAAATTGTACCATTCTTGAATCGTCCCTGCCTTTTCCCCTTTCATTTCCCCTCTCACACAGGTCACTTCTTACATTCTTCTTCTTGCCCTGTGGCTCCTCCTTTTCTTCTTCCTTCCTTCTCCTACTGCTCTTCGTCTCTTTCTGAAGCCGCCTTATTCCATACGTCTGCTCTGCTGGGACGATGTGATAAGTATCAGCTTCAGCTGGCACTTCAATTCATCCCCTCCTGCCATTTCTCCTGGTCCATGAGCTCTCTCCCTATCTGTCCCTATCGGTTCCCTCAGAGATTCCTTCCTGAGTCTTTCCTGGGGTATGGAGAGGAAGAACCTGTGCAGGGTTTGCTCTGAGGTACAGTGGCTTTCAAAAGTTTTTATACCCTTTCCTTTTTATTTCATATTTTGTTACTTATTTTTAAGTGACCAATTATACATGTTTTAAAACTTTTTATCAAATAAAAATCTGAAAAGCCCCTTTATCTGAAACCTCTAAAAAGATTGCCTCCAGAAGTCACTTAATTAAGTAGTTAATAGAGTCCAGCTGTGTATACTTTAGTCTCTCTTAGTGTCTATTTAGTGGTTTGTTAGAGAATGCTAGTGGACAAACAGCATCATGAAGAGACCAAGGAACAAACCAGACAGGTCAGAGAAGTGGAGAAGTTTAAAGCAGGGTTAGGTTATAAAAACCTATCCCAAGCTTTAAGCATCCCAATGAGCACTGTACAATCCATCATCCAAAGACTTAAAAAAAGCATTCTACAACTGTAAACCTACCAAGACATGGCCGTCCACCCAAACTGACAGATCAAGCAAGAAGAGCACTGGTCAAAAAAGCAGCCAAGAGGTCCATGGTCACTCTGGAGGAACTGCAGAAATCCACAGCTCAGATGGGAGCATCTCTTGACAGGACAACTATAATTCGTGCACTCCACAAATCTGGTCTTCATTGTTGAAAGAAAGAAATAAGAAGTGTTGTTTGCAGTTTAAAACAATCCATGTTAGAGGACACAACAAACATGTGGAAGAAGGTGTTGTGGTCAAATGAGAGCAAAGTAACACTGCTTATCACCCTGAACACACCATCCTCACTGTGAAACATGGTGGTGTCAGCATCATGCTGTGGGGAGGCTTTTCTTCAGCAGGGACATAGTTGGGAAGCTGGTCAGAGTTAATAGGAAGATGGATGGTGCTAAATACAGGTCAATCCTGGAAAAAAAAACTGTTGGAGGCTGCAAAAGACTTGAGACTGGGAAGGATATTCACCTTCCAGCAAGACAATGACCATAAAAATAGAGCCAGAGCTAGAGTGGAATGGTTAAAATCGAAGTATATTCATGTGTTAAAATGGCCCACTCAAGGTCCTGACCTAAATCCTATTGAGTCTCTGTGGCAAGACATGACAATTGGTGTTCACAGATGCTCTCCATCCAACCTGACTGAACTTGAGCTATTTTGCAAAGAAGAATGGGCAAAAATCTCTTGATATTGATGAGAGGGCTAAACTGTTTTGTCACACTTTTTTCAGATTTTTATTTGATTGTGTCATTTGTGTTCCACTTTACTATCACTTAAAATCTCAATAAAATACATTTGAGTTTGTGGTTGTAAGGTGACGAGAAGCACTGTTCTCTGGCCATTTGCAAAGAAGCCTATTTGGTACCATTGACTGTACAACTGGCATGTAGAGCGTAGATGCTTTTACGTAGCTACATTATGACAGCAGAGGGAGGTAGTCCAGAATGGGCAGTAGAAACCAGAGAGAGAAACCAACATCCCTCATGAATACAATCTGCAATGTGATGTGAAGCGGAGAGCAGAGAGGTTTTATGGGAAGGAAGTGAGGGAGGGCTCGATTTGGGGTGAGTAAGAGCGAGGGGAACAGAGGGAGGCCGAGGTGATGGTGATGTACTTCCTTTCTTTCTTTCTTTCTTTATTTATTTCCTTCTTTTTTTTAGTTTATTACCCTGTTTCACATTTACTTCTTTGGGCTCTCTGGCCCATATGAACTCTAGCTGTGAGACGCCAGTCACCATCGCAGAATGTCTTGTTGTGGCCCAGACTTTCCCGTCGCTAATGCCCATCATTAGCACCTGCCGCTAGGCTCTGCTGACACAAACTTAAAGCCCTCTGGCCCAATTCTTCCCAAGAAATAGCACCCTGTCTTCTCTAGAGTGCTGGAACTACCTGATAACATCCAGGGAAATAATGAGAGTGACAACACTGTAAGAAATGATTGTTCCTGCATGCTAGCAGGGGTACATTCAGCAGGAGAGTTCCTGTCTGCTGTAACAAGGCCAAGAGACTGCCCCTGTCCCATCAATTGAAAACCCATGTCAAGAACAACCGCTTCCACTTTAGTCACAGAAAAGCATGTCGTAGCGGCCGAGTGTGCCCAGCCCTCGCCGGAGCCTAGTTTGCTGATTCCGAGAAAACAGAGGAGGCTACCGGGGGGTCAACAAAATGGAGGCCAACACATCATTCCCCACTTAACCCCTCCCTGAGCAGAGCAGCAGCCAGTCACAACGAATTTACCACTAAGTGGAGCACCGGCCTCGCTACGATTTGCCGCTAGCCATCACCAGGATAAGCCACGGAAAGCAATGGCAAAGACAGGACGAGAAGGATAAAGCCAGAAAGAGGCACAGACGGCAAATGAGATCTTCTTCATCCTCTTCTGCTCCACTGAACTGTCTGTAACCTCCGTCTCCTACCAGACACATCCAGGGAACACGCCCACGACAGTGAGACACATGAATCTTTCACAGGCCTGGTCACAAACTGGGCCAAACAAACATGAGCTCAGCCTGAGATAAGAAGCTCTCATAGGACTCACAAGAAACTCTTGAACATCTTGAACTTCAAGCAGCATTCTGCCTAAATGCTCAAACTCATGCTATTTAAGTATTCCTATTTTACTCAGGAATATTTGATCCTGCTTTAATCAGGAATTATTTGATCAGGAATTGATCATACTTAACCATACTCAAGTAAGATCAGTTATTCCAGATTAAAGTAAAGTCAGGTGTTCATGACTAAAATGGCATTAATCAAATATTCCTGACTAAAATAACATCAGCTATGTATTCACATTCATTACTTAACAGTATATACTACAGAACTTCTCAAATAAATATCAACTGACGCTAGTTAAGACATCATTAGTCATTACAATTATTTTTACTTATGTCTGAATTCCTTATTATTTACAATATTGGTCATTTTTAACTTGAGGAATGTTTGAGACATTATAACTGTTGTAAGTGCTGTTAATTCTGACCCTTATTGTAAAGTATTACCCATCTTTGTTTTAGAAATGTTATGGTTTGGGGCTCCGAGTGGTCTAGCAGTCTAAAGTGCTGCCACTATGATCAGAAGAATCCAGGTCATGCAGCTTGCCATCATCTGCTACCGCACTGAGAGGGCACAATTGGCCTTGCTCTTTCTGGGTGGGGAGAAGAGCACTCTTTCCCCTCATCACTCCAAAAGGTGATGGTGATCAGCACGAGGCGTCTGTGAGCTGATGTATTGGAACCGAGTCCAGAAACTGAGTTTGCTCTGAGTGTGCTGCGATGCTACTCGGCAATGATGCATTAGTAGCAGCTTGAAAAGAGGAAGTGGCTGACTTAACATGTGTCAGAGGAGGTGTGTTCTAGTCTTCAGCCTACTTGTGTTGTGGCATTACTAGTGATAACTAACTAATTTGGGAGAAAATAGGAAACAAAATTTAAATAAAAAATGCAATTTTATGGTTTGGAGTACAAGTGAGTGTAAAAAGGAACCAGACATACTGAGATACTGTTAATGTGTTTTTCTCACTGCTCCAGGGAGTTAGGGTTACTTAGAGTTCGATTCCCACATTGATTACTGTCTGTGAGTGGTCTCGTAAGTGTGAGTGTGTGGTACCATAACAGACAATGGCTGTGACGGAAATAGCTTTCTTCTTATGTTTTAGGGAATTATTGTCGGCCATTTTTCTTTGAGCATCCGAATTGTAAAATGGAATTTGAATTTGATGAGAGCACTATAAGCTCAGAGATGCATTATGATTTAATCAATATCGTAGCTTACTGCATGAGCTAAATATGTATGGAATAGAACCAACATTGAGCCACCAGGGTTGCCAGATAATTAACAGTATTCTGTCCATGTAAAATTTGTGTCAAATCTACAAAAATGCAAAGGAACCTGTCCAAAAACAAGAAAATGAATGTTTTAAATAAATGTTTTACCAAAATGCATTTTATGACAGGACACACAACCCTGTGCAATCAGAAATGTAACTAAATAAAAATGAACTAAGTAAATACCCAACACAGTAAAGTCTTGGCATTTAGCATTTTTGCCACCAGCCAATTTCCAATATGACCTGATCAATTTGGCATGAAGCTGCCCAATCTGGCAACACAATGAGCTGTTGGACACCATTAATTTGACATATTTTCACATAAGGAATCATGTATTAAACATAAAATTGTTAAACAAACCAAAATAATCTGTGAAGCATTTAGGTGACTCTTATCTGCTGTTAGCTTGCATTGTTTAAGGCTGGTCAATTATCCTGTGCAGAGATCCTGATGAGAGCCAGTTTCATCATAGTGTTAAGTCTTAATAGAAAAGACCAACTGACTTCATCAAGTGCCTTTTTTGTATTAAATAATGCTTTAATCATTTCTGTCTTTAGCTTAGTGGCATACTCTATTATAAATAGTCTGCTTCTATTGTAGTAAGGATGCCTTTATTTAATGAAAGCTGAGCTCCTCTCAGATCTCCACCAGTGAACTGTCTCTTTTAATAACCTCACTGATCTTACACAGTGTGGTCACATGACCTTCTCCTGAGAAAACAAGTTTATGTTCAGCATCACGCAGTCAGCTTTCAGACATTGATCAGTGGTTAGCATGGCCGCGGTGATACGGTGTGAACATGCTGAGGTAGGTAAACTTCTTGAGCCCTGCAGTCCATATGGGGCACCGTTGGAATATATTATCTGTTGGACAGGAACATAAACCAGAGCTCTAAAGTGCTGAGACTCAGTAGAGACATCTGGAGAACTACATCTTCTTGGCAGTCTCTTCTCTTATTCTCCTTCTCTACTGATGCCCAACCTGAGCACATACAGGGGTTGGACAATCAAACTGACACACCTGGTTTTAGACCACAATAATTTATTCTCCCGATGGACAGTTCTGGTGGAAACAGGAGAGTTGAGGTGCACATTGAATTCTGCCGTGATTTGGGCAGCCGTGGTTTTATGTTTTTTGGATACAATCCGGGTTAGCACCCGAACATCCCTTTCAGACAGCTTCCTCTTGCGTCCACAGTTAATCCTGTTGGATGTGGTTCGTCCTTCTTGTTGGTATGCTGACATTACCCTGGATACCGTGGCTCTTGATACATCACAAACACTTGCTGTCTTGGTCACAGATGAGCCAGCAAGATGTGCACCAACAATTTGTCTTCTTTTGAACTAATTTTGAAATAATGTTGTGTGCATTGCAATATTTTAAGCAAAACTGTGATCTTACCCTGCTAACTGAACCTTCACACTCTGCTCTTCACACTGTACAATTAATGAAGATTGGCCATCAGGCTGCTACAATTTAGCCATGAAACCTCTCACACTAAAATGACAGGTGTTTCAGTTTCATTGTCCAACCCCTGTAGATTCTGTAAATTCTGACTGTACAAAACGTATTCTTTGACATGGAACAATAGTGGAGCCCTTTCAGCCCACACAGACAAAAAGTATATGTGTAAAGTGTATTCATAAAATAATCAGTTGTTGAGCTAATCTGAAGACCACACAGTGACCTCTGCACACTATGATGCTCATCATTCTTTTACTAAATTTTGTAGAAATAGTCTGCATGACAAGGTGTTTTTTTTTTTTTCATTTGTGGCCATGACAGTGATTGGAACCTGAGTTTGATGGTTTTGGATGGGTGAGTGAATGTTTTTGGCAATATAGTGTATTTTTTGTTGGTATCAATAAAAAGTGCTCAATAAAACCATTCTCCTCATCTCTCAACAATGTACAATATACTGTAAAACAATTTTTTTACATTTTTTTATAAACTGTAGAACAGTTTTATAAACTTTCTCCAAAAAATGTTACAGAGATGTAGAGGTGCCATGAATTGTCAGTAAATATTGATAATTTTCTGGCACCTCTGCATGACTGTATTATTTATTGAGGTCTAAGTGGATCAGATGCATCAGTGCTGCTGGAGTTTTTAAACACTTCAGTGCCACTGTTGAACTAAGAATAGTTCACCAACCAGGAATGTCCGGCCAAAAGGATCCTGTGGACATTGTCCTCTGGTCAGCATCCTGTGAGCACAGATGAAGTCTCTGATTTATTACTTACAGTTGGTAGGAACAGTGAGTGTTTAAACACGGTGTTTAAAAACTCCAGCAGCACTGCTGTCTCTGATCCACTCGTACCAGAACAACACACTCAACTAACATGCTACCATCATGCCACCCAAATAATACTGTACTGCTCTGTGCTGGTCTATCCTATGTGGTCCTGAGCATTGAAAAGCAAGCTGAAAGTGGGAAAATAATAAAGTATGCAGAGAAACAGATACAGAACTACAGTCTGTAATTATAAAACTACAGAGTGCTCCTATATGATCAGTGGACCTGAAATAACAGAGAGTAGGTGTAGAAACAGGGAAAACTAAGTGGTGGTTATAATAATATGGTTAGACTCTGTAATTATTATGTATTAATAATTTAATAAATAATTAAATCACTTCTGAAAAATGTGACTTTTTGAACTTTAGTGTATATACTCCTCAGTAATTGTATGTGATCTGGCACTAAATAAACAAGTCTAAGTAAAAAGCACTTTGGTCATATCATATTCTCGTGTTCCCATAGCAACATTATCTGTGCATTTTCAGAGTAATTGCGCTGATTTGTCTCTGTATTCACCTCGAGGACCATTTCTGTAACATAAAAGTAACTTTATTATTGCAGGGTGGAGTTAATTACTGAGTTATTTGTACATTACAGAACTATAAGTGGCTGTGCAGTTTAGGTGCATGTTAAACATGGTGGAGGTTCACAGTGTTAGAACTAAACCTCAACTAATAATAAACCCTCTTATATATAAATATATTTTATAGATATTTGACAGCCTTGTGTTTCTTTGTTTTTTGGTCAATATTTATATAGAAAAATACATTCTGACACAAACTTTTATGTATTTAAAAAAAAAAAAAAATATATATATATATATATATATATATATATATATATATATATATATATATATATATGATGCAGAAATTCATATTCTTATAGATCTGTCACAATTACTAATTGTTTTTAATATATTTTGTCCCAGTTATAATTCCAGTAAATTATATTGTAAAGTTTGGAATATAAATTTGAATGTTCATATGTTAAAATATCCTAAATATATATAGCAAAAATAATGTAATAAAACCATTCATTTTCAAGAATGTCTACATACCGGCTCTTTTTTTTTTTAGACTATATAGACTTTGAACACAGTGTTTAGGTGAAACTGTGATGATAATAATAAAGTACACAAAATCAAATATAGAACTACAATCTGTAATTATAAAACTACAAAGTGCTCTTATATGATCAGCAGAGCTGAAAGAGTGGAGTGTAGGTGTAGAAACAGGGAAAACGAGGAGGTGGTTATAATAATTTGTCTGGACTGTGTAATTACTCTGTATTAATACTTTAATAAATAATTAAATTACTTCTGAAAAATGTCCAAAAATCTAGGTCTTTGGCTCTGTTTGTCGTTTAGTTATACATCTTAGTCCAGCCCATTTATACTCAGCACTCATCCACACACTGGTGAGAAACAGCAGCCAATAGCGCACAGCGTACTCTTAACCGAAAACAACCGTCCACCTGGAGGACTGCATCGGACACTACAGCGTTTATCCAGGACAGAGTGCCAATCCATATCTGAAAACCCAAGCAGACACAGGGAGAACATCGAAACTCCACCCACATAGGGGCTTGAACCCAAGACTCTACTGCTGGAAGGTGAATGTGCTAACCACTAAGCTAAACACTAATACACCATGCCATCCACACCTCCAAACAGCATCTACACCCCAAACACCCGCCAGACCCATAGGGTTAAGATGCTCTTCTTAACAGTGGAAGAGTTTCTGACTGATGGTCTGTCAGATTGACCCATATTTGGTAAACACAGGTGTCCAGGGGCATCACTGGTCACTGATTGGCTGCATGGTGGTGAATTTGAAGCCTTTGCTTTATTATGCTGGAGCATAACATGCGATGGAGCCTGTCATGACCTCCCTAAGTCACTGCCTCAGGGTTCTCATGGGACGCCGATGGTGTCTTGTTTTTTTTTGTGTGTGTTTGTTTGTGTGTGTGTGTGTGTGTGTGTGTGTGTATGTGTGTGTGTGTGTTAGCAAGGACAGAGCACATTCAGAAGCAGAGGTGTCACATTTGTTGTATCTCCACTCACATTGACTGATGGTAAAAATAAGAGAGCGCAAAAGAGATACTAAGAATAAAAATACACAAAGAAAAAAAAAAAAAAGAAAAATGTGTCTAAAATACCACAAGGACAGAACACACTCTGCCTGCTCTTCACGCCCACGGCTGCTCTGCTCCACTTCGGCAAAAGAGCAAAGTCAGGCAAAAATAAAACTCAGGCAGCTGAACAATCCGTGGCAGAGACTGAAAGTCAGAACCCTCTCCCCTCCCAGTTGTTATTCCCAGCGCGGGTCCGAGTTTTTCCTTCAGAACGCAGAGTCTGAAACTCACTTAACTGAGCTAATTAAAATCTGAAAGTGTGGAAAGTTTCGGATTGTTAATTTGACTCGTTTTTGACTCATTTTTGGATCAAAATATCGAAATGCTACAACTGGGTGTTTTGCCCTGTAAAAAGACTTTGTATAGAAGGTGCTTTTAAACCTATACCTTGTTTGACCCAGACTGCTCAAGATGCTCATTGCTATCTCCCCCCCTCCCACAGTCTATTTTCAAGCCATGAACCTGTGTCGTTTAAATAGCATCTGTGCTTGTGAATATATCTACGTGGGCATGGGCATGGTGGTCTTAAACTGAGGTGTGTTCAGGTAAAGTCAGAGCACACCTGGCTCTTAAAGGGAGTGGTAAGTGACACACTGATTGGTTTATTTCATGTCACGCCCAAAACACAATGAGTATATGCCGTTCACTCATTTCAAGCTGTGTAAGGTGTACTTTTCCTGTCGTTATGATAGCAAAGACATTCTGACAATGCCCTAAATCAAGCTGTGTGGTGCACAGTTGACAGCCCACCTCTTAATCACTTAACCCTTGTGAGGTGTTCATATTTTTGTTACTCGTTTACTTTGTTACTTGTATTTAATTCAGCAAAATTAAGCAATTTTACATTAAAATGCTTTACACATGCTTGCTTCACCTAAATTGCAAGCAATATAAACAGCTTACATGGTTAATATTGCCCTTTACCTTTCTTATGTTACATTTCTTTTAAAAAGTGCTGCTCTTTTTTTTATTAGTTTTTTAATAAAATGTAAAAGAAAATGAATTTAACTCAAGATATGAGTGGAAAAATTGTTTAGTTTCAAATTTACAAATGAAGCAATGTTTATTAGCCCTTGGCCAAACATACTGTATGTAATATAAATGTGTGTGTGTGGGGGGGGGGTGTACAGTGTGTGTTTATTGAAAATGTGTTTTGATATTTGTTTTTCACAAAAAATGAGCCAATGCCAATGAGTTTGAGTTAGAAAAAATATTTTTTTAGTATCATTTGATGAAAAATGAAAACAGGTCCCACAGACCCGAACACCACACAAGGGTTCAATAGGACTTTGGTCAAAGCCAAAAAACTAGCCAAGATAGAAGATACATGTATTGCATTGTACCAACACATCACATCAGATATACACTTGTTGTATACTTGTAACATAATTACTTTATGGAATTATTTGAATTTCTTGAGTTACTTTAAGTTAATTTAAGTTACAGCTGCTTTAATATCGTAGTTTTGCCAAAACTTACTTTTTTGGAAGCTTTGCTTCATCTGTGGGACTTAGTTTGTAAGTGTGCTGCTGCGACTTCAAAGGTTTCTTCAAATTTTTTGAAGCTAGGTTGCACTTTGGTGCAGCACAGAGTGAACAACCAACCAAGATATTGATTATCTTTAGCTGATATAAACTCAGGATAGTGTCTTTATTTCCAGCTAGAAAATGTGTGTGTGTGGAGTGGAGAGAGAGGGGTGCTCGCTGTGTGAGTGCTAGTTTTAGCCTGTTAGCTTGTTAGCTCACTAGCCTGTTGTCATTTTGGTGTGGTTGTGGCCGACAGCAACCATTGTAATTGCAGCAATAAATCAACCACTGTAAACGTCTTTCTCGACAATCCTTTCAACACGTCCATTTAGACGTTAGAATATATTTTTACTAAAGGAAAATAATAAAATTTATTCACACTGACTTGGATAAGTAACTTTAATCTGACTATGGGATTGGAAATAGTAACATGTTGTTAGATTACTCGTTATTGAAGTAATTTGTTACTGACAACACTGGTTGCCAAATGCAAAAACTGTGGGATGCTATTTGATGCACTTTCAATACTCTATCGTAAAATTCTGCAGAAACTGTGTGGATATTCAAGCTGCATGAGATGGATTATTGAAGAACACCAAGAGGAAGCTTTAAAACTTCATGCTGAGATGTCTGGCAGTTTAAATTACACATGCGTTACACATGCATAACATACTACTTCTGTATGTGTTCATAAAATAAAAAATGACCAAGAGTTGCCCATATCAATCTAAAATGAACTTCCTTCCAAACAGCATTGCAATGCAAAACTGGCAACTCCAAAACGTAGGTGCAACAATTTTTGCTACTTTTTATTTGATCATAAGTGTATAAGAAATGTGCATACAAATGTATCTGATTTTTTTCCCCATTTTCCTAACCAAATACCCAACCCACTCACTAGGACTCCCCCTATTACTAGTGATGCCCCAACACACCAGGAGGGTGAAGACTAGCCTATGCTTCCTCTGATACACGTGAAGTCAGCCACTGCTACTTTTCGAGCTGCTGCTGATGCAGCATTGCTGAGTAGCATCACAGTGTCTCGGTTCTGATACATCGGCTCACAGATGCCCTGTGCGAATCAACATCACCCTAGGAGTGATGTGGGGAGAGAGTGCCATCTACCCACCCGGAGGGAGCAGAGCAAATTTTGCTCCCTCTGAACGCCGGCAGCTTGATGGCAAAGCTGCATGAGCGGGGGTTCGAACCTGCGACCTCCTGCTCATAGTGGCACCGCTTTAGACCGCTGGACCACTCGGTATCTGAAATTTGACCTTTATCAAATACAGTAATGTAATGAGATTATCTAGCTACTTTAAAAACATTCATTTTATATAACGTATTTACTGTACATAAAGGGCATGCTCAGTTTTGCATACATATATTTGTATATTATGGTCAACCAGCTAATGCCTGCCCTATGGCCAAAATCAGGTCACTTCTATACAAGGCTGTGAAAAGTTAAAACGACTGATTACCAGCTCTGGCTGCTGAAGTCTGTAGAAAAGAGAAAAAAAGTGTTGTTTTTCTTCCCCACTGATCTAAGTGCTGTTCTCGCAGTGCTCCCCGAGGGTAGGCACACTCTGAATCAGCGTAAAAGTGCAAATTCCACTTGGCGCATGCAAAGCAGGCTGGCGTAGCCTGCTTCCCCAAAGTCGGCATCAACCTCAATCAAAGAGCCAACGTACTCAGCAGCCAGTGCCCGCCGTCATATCTACAATCAATGCAGGCCGTTAATGCAGAGCTCTCAGAATTATCGACGCCATTGTTTGCTATAAAAAAGAGGCCTCCGAGTGATTCACGCCAGGAAGTCAATTTAAAGAATCAATAGCGAGCCTATTAGCTGAAAACTTATTATGACAAAACAATTAACCGGATGGTAGTTATTCCAGGTCGAAGTACGGCCCCAGACCGACGTCTGATGATGTATCACTCTCGCTGGCTCTGACAGTAAGTGAGGGGGCGTGCCAGTTTATAGAACTCATTCATTTGTTAATTGTGTTTTGTTTTGCCAGGTGTTTAGTGGTGTTTTGTCTGGAAGGCTGTGTTGTGATGTAATGTTTTGGCTGCTTTAGGGTTATTAACTTGTGTACAGTACATCTTCATTCAGATCAGACTAGGGCAAGGGCAAATTAGCCATTGAAATATGTTTTATCCTAAAATAAAAAAAAAAGCTGGAAATCATTTCTCTTTAATTATTCAAAATTTTAATGTCATAAATCAGCTATGATTTTTTTTAAGAAGTAGTAGTATCAGACCTATAGAACTATTCAGACATTCTGACTTTTCATTATATAGCGGAACATTGCTGGCCACAAGTCATTCAACAAAGCTGAACCTAAGGTCACTCGAAAGCAGTGTGAAAGACTGGTGGAGAGCATGCCAAGGCATGTGAAATCTGAGATTAAAAATTAAGAAGAAAGGGTGATTCCACCAAATATTCAATATCTGAACACTTTAAACATCATTATACCACAGTTAGTTCCAACCCTGCAATGTGATTGGCTGAAGGGCGTTTTATGAGTGACGTTATCAGCCGGTAATGCACTGTAACCATAGCTCTCCACGTATTACTCTGCCACATACAGGTAAGCTAGCAATGATGCAGTGCTTACAAACCAAATACAAAGCAAATGAGATGTCATTATACACCACTAGAAGCCACTGGATCCCATAGACACAGTAAAGATTTAAAAATACGCATTATTACACACATTATCAGCCACCAATATCATTTAATTGGGTGAGTAAAGCGCTTCTGTTTTTTACAGTATGCTTAAATTTTCACAATTTAGACTGAAATGGCCAATAATGCAGAGCTTACAGCGCAGCTAACGCAGAGCAGCTACGGAACTATTTTAACTCGCGGGGTGTTTATAACCAAAGAAATCGCATTTTCTCGTCCTGTTTAACTCAAAATCTTTCAATAAACAGCAGTAATGGAACAGTGGTATAATCGCAATAATTGCACGACCGCATCACAGCAGTGCCAATATCACACTTTATAGCACTCCCTCTCGTGTATTATTGCTTAGTTAAAATATAAGTTGCCATATGTTCTTTCAAAATTGTACATTTAGTATGTATTTAAGCATATATTTTAATTTAAAAAAGTATGCACTTTTCCATTTTAAGTATACTGTTAAAAATACAATTTAATACACTTTCCTTTTACAAGGGTTAAGCCTTGTATCACAGGTGGCATTGCTTTCTTTGTCTAGCAGGGCTGACCATGTGCATGTGATCAGTAAATAAGTGGAGTCTGAATCAAATTAAACAGTCCATAAAATGTGCCTGTTGGCTTCACCACTAACATACGGCGTCAACTCACACTCTCATTCTTATCTGTAGACAAATAATACACTATAGACACTGACCTATAGGCCAACGCATGCTTGGTGCTACTTAATTCCATTTCTTGTCTTTTGAGCAGACGTAATGTACAGAAGAAATCTGTAGGCCTGTCCCAGCTGTCTGTGCACACACACATACACACACACACACACAGTGGAAGGAATTAGGTCTGTTTATTCATGTGCAGTATAACGTAAAACAAGCTACATCAGCAGCAGTAGACCCCCTAGGTTAGTAGGTAATAGAGAGAGCCTTTTTTATTAAAGAGCCCATAAACTACATTTTCTTGACTTGTTTTTTCCATGCATGCTAGTGTGACCATAATTCATGTAATTCATAATTCATAAATTCATAAACACATATTATAAACACTATATTGTAAACCTTTTATTAAATGTTCATTTCATTTCATTTTATTTTATTAAATGTGTAAATCATACTGTATATGCTGTGATTTGGGCTCACTGACCAAAAAAGTCAGTCCTTAAAAACAATCCTTGGGCCCTATATTAGAGATCTACCGGTGAACCGTCAACCGTGCATGGTGTGGCTTGATTTAAGGTGTATAGCTAAGATAGGAGTGGACTTCTGACAGGGTTTAAATCAGTCAGTGGTGCACCTGTGTTTTCTGTCGCCAAGATAGCAATATGCCAGAAATTTACTAGAGCACATCTTATTTATGTGTAGTTATACTCACAAGCATCTTTGCTATTTAAACGATACAGGCGTGTAATTAAAGTAAACAATGTGTCATATATACAGCTCTGAAAAAAAAGAGACCACTTAAATATGATGAGTTTCTTTGATTTTACCAAATTGAAAACCTCTGGAATATAATCGATAGGAAGATGGATGATCACAAGCAATCAAACCAAGCTGAACTGCTTGAATTTTTGCACCAGGAGTGGCATAAAATTATCCAAAAGCAGTGTGTAAGACTGGTGAAGGAGATCATGCCAAGATGCATGAAAACTGTGATTAAATCTAGGGTTATTCCACCAAATATTGATTTCTGAACTCTTAAAACTTTATGAATATGAACTTGTTTTCTTTGCATTATTCGAGGACTGAAAGCTCTGCATCTTTTTTGGTATTTCACTCAGTTCTCATATTCTGCAAATAAATGCAATATGACTTTTTTTATTTGGAATTTGGGAAAAATGTTGTCTGTAGTTTCTAGAATAAAACAACAATGTTCATTTTACTCAATATATACCTATAAATAGCAAAATCAGAGAAACTGGTATATATATAGTGTCAGTTGTTTATTTGAAATATCTTTTTACCTTGACTTCCACTGAAAATAATGATTTTTTTTTTTTTTTTTTTTTTATGTGGAATTTTCATAATAGGATCCATATCTTGAAAAAAAGGTAAAGAATATTTGTGTGTTTCTGTGATACTTGCCTGAACTTTGAGAAAGTCAAACATTCTTAGAAGCAGAATACCTCACTTATTAGTACAGCACTTATTCATCAGCAGCTCTGGGTAAACAGTCCTGATCAGTTTTGTTCTGTTTTCTCTGTATGTGAATGTAAAACAGTACGTTTTTCAGTACAGTATTGCTGAGGAACAGAAGCTGAAATTCTGTGTGGTGAAATCTGCCTCTATAGATCTCTTCTATTTCCTCATGTATCTGTATTTTCCTCAAACAGCCATGGGTGGGCAGTATATCATGTGGATTGTAAGTGGGACATACTGTACTATCACTGAACTCATTTTCAGGGTGGTCTATTCACACAGTCAGAACATCCATTTCAGGAAGCTCCTGATCTACAGTGTAGATGATCTACTGTGTAGATGTTGCCTTCAGAGGCAGTTTGGATCACTGTGGTGAGTGATAATAGGTGCATTATGGTCCACATCATGTCTAAGCTGCATGTCTAAGAGGTCCACGGCTTCTGTTCTGTGAACATATGTTTTAAACCAAAAACTTAAAATGATTAAAAACCTTGATTAAAAATGTTGCATTGCACCGTAAAATATTACCAAACTAAACACCTCAACTAACTTTATAAAGCTTATTGGTAAAAGTTCGTCTGATTAAATAATCTTTTTTTGGCAAAATGGTAGTTGAACCCTAGTTGAGGCCAAGGCAATTCATTTGCACATGCTCAGTTTAACTCTTTAGTTGAACAGCGTCTACTGATCAATTCTGCAGGGGTTTTCACGTGGTGTTGGTCATGTCATTTGCATATTTGGTGTGTTCTCCCACCTTCACTCAATATCAGGGCATAATCATTCTCCACATTTCCCATGTTCTGGTTCGATCATTTTCCTTCTCTTAGGTTTTATACACGTGTTATACACAGGGGTTGGACAATGAAACTGAAACACCTGGTTTTAGACAACAATAATGTATGTCCTGATGGACAGTTCTGGTGGAAACAGGAGAGATGAGGTGCACATTGAATTCTGCCGTGATTTAAGCAGCCGTGGTTTTATGTTTTTTGGATACAATCCAGGTTAGCACCCGAACATCCCTTTCAGACAGCTTCCTCTTACAGCGTCCACAGTTAATCCTGTTGGATGTGGTTGATTCTTCTTGGTGGTATGCTGACCATACCCTGGATACCGTGGCTCTTGATACATCACAAAGACTTGCTGTCTTGGTCACAGATGCACCAGCAAGACGTGCACCAACGATTTGTCCTCTTTTGAACTCTGGTATGTCACCCATAATGTTGTGTGCATTGCAATATTTTGAGCAAATCTGTGCTCTTACCCTGCTAATTGAAGCTTCACACTCTGCTCTTACTGGTGTAATGTGTAATTAACGAAGATTGGCCACCAGGCTGGTCCAATTTAGCCATGAAACCTCCCACACTAAAATGACAGGTGTTTCAGTTTCATTGTCCAACCCCTGTAATAGTTAACTGCCTGGCCTTTAGTGTTGTTGGCCATAAGAGCAAATTGCTATTGTTGTTTTGTGTTGCTGAGTGTAACTATGTACGGGCTATGTACGGGCTGTCCAGCTGGTCACATCTGCATTACTGAAAGCTTTTATGACTGACAATAATCCTAAAGAAGGGTCAGTAAACCTTACAATACAAATTTCATACAACTTAAAGCTCCACTAGGTAGGATTGAGATTTTGTGCTCGTGGGCTCCCCCTACAGCTGTAGAGTGTAATAAATGTTTCAGGCGGATTTGTTTCTCTTTCTCGTTTTCTGGCTTTCACAGACATATTCGGTCTCTTTCCAGCTTCTGCCAGAATGTCTGTATGTTAGTTTGTAAAGAATGAACCAGTAGTCCTTGTAGAACTGTTAGAACTAAAGGTCGGAAAGCAGGTCGCAGTTCTCGCGAGCGTTGGTCGCGGCCGCCTCGGAAAACTTTCAGAAGAGAAGCTCCGGCACAGACACGAGAGCACCGCTATTCCTCCTATTACACCTCAATGCAGCGCTGCAGTGAGTTTCAAGCTGTAATTTTGCATAAATATAAAGGCAGTAAAAGCAGTATTATTTATGGTGCAGACTTACAGACATATAACAGAAATTTGAGGTAGACTATCTATTAAACAACAGAAGGAGAAAAACAACCGGTAGTGTTTTGAAATCCATCACAGATCACGGGGATGACTTCTGACCACAATCAAAGCTGAGGGGGACGTGTCCCCTTCATATTTTATAATTATCCGTTTGGACCCAACACATTTAACATACAATAGTATATAGCCCTGTAGTTGAGAAGCAGATTCCATGTGGAACAGCACGTAGATTTGTGCTCAAAACATTTCAAATATTGACTTTTGGGAAAGTGTCCTATGAGAATGACATGCTATTTAAGTCACTGAACTCTTCTGAATGACCTCTTCTATCATCGCCTTCCTCTAACACTACTGATCTGTTTCTGTGCAGGAGAGCATCTTCACATGTGACTTTTATGGCCCTATGAGATAAATAAATCATGAAAATACTGTATATGGATGTTCAGTTCAAATGCACAGGTATGGATTGTGGAAAATATGTACTGTATGTTTCAACTGTGGCTTCAGTATGTAAGATATTTCTGAAAGGCCTGTTCAAGTTGAAAGCCCTTGGTTGAAAAAAAAAAAAAAGCATTTTTGAAAAGCATTTTTATAAAGCTGAACTGCTTAACGGCTGCTTCAGAGTTGCCGTGTGTTGAAGGCACAAGATGAGACGTTAAGAGAAAAAGAGACTGTATGTCAGATGATAAATAGAGAACATCAGGTATTAACATGATACTTTTGAACTGTTTGTATTAAAAGAGTCCCCACAAATGCATATACATGATTTGGTAGATGCTTAGGATCCAACCATGATTATAATGTAATTATTTATCTGTTCAGGACCAGTTTAAAAGCTTGAACATGTTTAAGACTTTTTTAGCCTTATTTCTTAGTTCCATATTTGTCCCTTAATTGTTTTCATGTCTTTATCATTAATCTACAATGTAGAAAATAAATTAAATAAAGAAATAAAGAAGAGAAAAACGTTAACATTGGTGTTGTATGTCTCATAGTATCTTTATAACAGGTGAAGGGTTATTACAGAGCTATGACATCTGAAATAAGTATGTCATGTATTGGTTCCTTGGCTTATTAAAGGGTTCTTCAGTTTGGGGGTAAATATTTTAGTTGGCTACTACTATA
The DNA here is from genome assembly GCF_023375975.1 of Astyanax mexicanus. Taxonomy (NCBI): domain Eukaryota; kingdom Metazoa; phylum Chordata; class Actinopteri; order Characiformes; family Acestrorhamphidae; genus Astyanax; species Astyanax mexicanus. Next base: position 12,737,314 of record NC_064418.1, on the reverse strand, counting down.
TATTTAAACAGTCAAAAAACCTAATATAATTTTCCGGTAACACTTTATATGGATGGTCCATTTTATGGCCTTGTTGATTCTCAACTGACATTCAACTAACATTGAATTGAATGTCCATTAAATGTAACTTAACCCTATGTTGAATGTAAATGATTCAAAATAGAACCTAACCCTAAACTTAACTCTTAATCAACCATAAAATCAAACCCTACACCTAACCCTTACCCTAACCTTAACCTAAGCTTAAAATCTAACCCTAAACCCAATCCTAAAATATTAAGATAAGCGTTTGGGTTAGAGTTGAATGTAGGGTTATATTCAGTAGAGAATCATTTATTTTCACCTTTTAGTTCATTTGCATTTAATAGACATGTAGTTGAATGTTAGTTGAATGTCAGTTGAGCATCAAAGAGGCAATCAAATGGACCATCCAAGTAAAGTGTTACCAATTTTCCCTATAAAACACTTTCTACTATATCATAATCACATTACCTCAAATAAAGACACTCTCTGCTCGTCTCCTTGGTGGTCTTCATTCTTCATGCTCCTGCTCGTTGCAGTAACACGTTTCTCTTGTCATATGTGCTGTTCTTCATTTTGACAGGATATGAGACTGATTTATGCAAAAGTGGGGAAATGAGAGGTGTGGCAGAGCTTTCCATGTTCCATCAGAGGCCTGTCATGTTCTAGAGGGACATGAGCTGGAGAGAGAGAAAAAGAGAGACAGAGTAAGAGAGAGAGAGAGAGAAAGAGAGAGAGAGAGAGAGAGATGAGGGTGTGGAACAAATGAGCTTTCCACATCTTAATAACTTCTAACAAAGTTAGACACTTGCACCAGCAGTTCTTTTATAGGGATTTAATAGGGAGTTCCCTGTACCTCTACTTTCCTAGGAAAGGCTCACATTGCTGTGAGAATCTGATAGTGTTTAATAGGAGTGTGCCATATCATATCATACACAATAATATCGCCAACATTTTTGAATGTCGTGAACAAAATGATACCCTGAAATATCGTGTCATATCACCCACCGATAATTATCACGTCAGGGTACTACTTTTTGCTGTTTTTAGCAAAAGATAAATTCACACTGTTCTCATTTCCTATGACTATGAGTAAGTCCAGGTAAAGAATGAGTTGAGTGGGAAGTTCAGGAGGGAGGATGTTGTATAATATGGAAAGTCTGATAGGGTTAGTGAATAGTAAAGTGCAGGGTGCAGAGTTTGTATGGATGTCAGTGGGGTGGGTTGGGCAGAACACTGTTCTACTGGCTGTTCCACAGCCTGGTCGCCTGGGGGAAGAAGCTGTCTCGAAACCGGCTGGTTCTGGTCTTTAAGCTTCTAAGCCTCCTTCCACTTGGCAGCTGTGAGAACAGGGAGTGGCTTGGAGTGGCTCAGTAAATATATTTACTAGAGACAGATTATATATGTCTAGTATCATTTATTTAATTTAATCCTGGATATATGGAGGTATTTGGAGTGCATTATTAGTGTCATGATGTTCTGGATCATTGACTTCTGTTACAAATCTTATACTTATTATTATTATTATTATTTATTATTATTATTATTATACTTATTATTATTGTATTTTTTAATATCTCAGTTAGTGGTGTGCCATATCATATTGTATGCATTAATACAATTTAATTTTCATTTTGTTGCAGTATTCTTGAAAAAAAGAAAATATTAATTTAGGGTTTTGTCATATAGTATTATAGTACGTTATTGTGAAAATACCATACATTTTGTGATATAATTTTAGAGCCATATCAACCCCTAGTGTTCAATCTCAGATCAATCATGCTGGTGGTCCGGCCTGAGCAACCTGACCAAGCTAGTCAGCCAATGTGACCAAGCTTTTTAACTACGTTTACCAGGGTATACCTGAATCCTGCTACCATCAAAAACTGGTCTTCTATTGGATTTTTCAGCAGGGTAATCTTAGTTTTGTTTCTCCGACTCTGACTACGCTTTATCTAGCCCTCTGTATCTGAGCCCTGCCAGCCTTGATGAAGATGAGCTTCGGATTCACCACAATAAAGTCGCTCTTCAACTCCGGTGTTACAGCAAGTACCGCACTTTCTGTAGGAAAGAAACAGAAAAACAAAACAAAGAGAAACAGGGTGTCTGATGAATAGACATTTGGGGGTAAAAAAACAAAAAAAAGCAGTGGAGGGAGGAGAAGACGGGAGCCGTGAAGCTGCTGAAAGAACGAGAGATAGATGAGACAGCAAGAAAGAGAGACGAGATGCGGCAGCGACAGCAATTTCTGGAAAGTTTGCCGCCTCCCCTCCCCCTCCCTTCTTTCCCTTCCTATCTCCTGTGCCGAAGAGAGATGTGGAGTTTTGCAGCGTTCCTGTCGGTTTGTTGGCTTTGTAGAGCATCAAAGGAAGGTAGATGCTGTCTCACTCCGTTGCCGTGGCACCCTAGGTGAGATATTCCTCATTTTTTATTGAAATATTTATTTATTTCTTAACAGTCCTGACAGTCTGATGGCCTTTAAAGTCACAGTTTGTTTGATGCGAGAGGAAGCTGACGGGAGGGAAGAGGAAGAGCGATGTGAAGCATTTGGTGGGGGCTAAGTAAAGAGAAGCACAGCGGTGGCATCAGTCTTTCGAGGTCACTTATGGAGTGAAATGTATGCCGTGTGTCTGACAGAAGACAATAAACAAGCTGCAGGCCATGTGGCGGGCTGACTGACCTACTATATATGCTCCGCCCATAAAAAAGTAACCTAATAGCATCTGCTGCTCACTATAAAATAATTCAAGCTAATGAGAATGCGCTGCAAAACACTAACATTGGTAGTCACGGTTTAGCTAAAAATGCTATTTGTTTTGGAATTAATATGCAATAGCTTGCATTCTTAGAATTGAACATGTATTTCAGTTGTGTAATTTGTTTTATTTTACACATAAAACCAATAGGCTAGGCAAACTCTTCCACATCTTGAGCTGGTTAACATTGGCAGATACCTAATTTAGCATCCTAGCCCTGTCATGGCTATGCAGGCTATAAGAGGGCAATGTAAAATCTCGAACAGGACAGTTGAGCCAATTGGTTACTATGGTGAGTTTATCATCATTTATTACAAAGTTTTCACCTATTATGTACCCTAAAAAGGAGACTTTCTGGAGATGAAACCCACATTTTTCTTCTTTAGCATAGAGGTTATTTTTTTTAGGAGAAAATAAACATCATGTAGGATGTGGCGGACATAACTGACATTGGTTTTAAGATCAGGGGAGAAAATTAGCATATCATCAATGACCACTGACAAATAGACCCAATCCTTCATGAAGGATGACCAAACCATAACTAATCATAGTTGTATGCACCAAGGAGGTCAAGCTTAGTGAAGTAGGACATAACCTCGAGTTGTTTGAGGGCTTTGGCAATGAGTGGCAACTGGCAGATGAACTTCTTAGTTCCATGTCATTGGAACAATAACCTCAATAACCAATGCAAGGTCTAAGACCACCATCCTTATTCTTAAACATTTTCATGGGCAAATGTAACCCTGAGCAGTAGCCTCATCTACATACTCCTCCATAGCATTCTCCTTAGCATATGTGAGTGTGAGATTTACAGATTGACTGATGAACATTTACATATACATTGTTCTTTCAGGTGATTGCCTTATCTTTACTCACCCAAATACATATATATCTCTGGTCACGATTGTTTAATCTTTAATGTGTGTTGTAGAGTCAACTGTCACAGACTCGGGGCTACAGTAGCTTCAATAATGACAAAATCGACAACCAACAATGAAAAAAATATATATATGGGCTGAAAAATATACAGATTGTATACATAATGCTACTGACACCATGTTTAAAAGATGGGTCAGAAGAAACTGGGGTTTGATTTCAGGTAAAAAAAAATAAATAAATCAGAGGAGGCACAGCATCTCAACTCCAGTGCATTGCTCCCCTTAACCTCCATCACCCTTCACTATACCTTCCCTGCTATTGAGCCTCGAGCTGGTCAAAGAGAAGCAATATCCTCTGCTCTTACTGTGCTCTGAGGTCTGGAGAGTTATAGTATTCTGACTGTTCAGAAGTGTCATCAACTTTGGAGATTACGCTGTGTCACCGATTCCCCCAGCTTCACCCCACAGCTCAGAGACCCTTTATGGAGAAAGCCAGTTTCCTGGACACACACACACACAAAATGCCACTTAGATTATTCTGTTCCCTCATCCCCTCTGAAAGAGGAGATAATTGCATGTAATTGTAGTTTCTAATGACGGCCGCTCTCTCGGCGGAAAACGTAACAGCCAGTAGCCAGCTGTTATGGGCAAACTCCAGATAGAAGGGAAATCATTAAGCAATTTCATTAAGGTACACTGCCCTACACACAAACACACACATACACACACACACACACACCGACCCTTACCAAAAATTAAACTTTCAGTGCTGGAGGGTCTAATCAATATGGAGCCAAATGGTTTCCGTCAAAACGTGTAGTGGACTATGAATTCATTAACACAGCCTTGTTTTCTTCACAGTCACTTGAATACAAAGTCCTTCACAGTGGGCGCACTGCAGAGTTGGCCGACTTCATCGGGATCACAGCAAATAGGCGTTGTATATGCAATACCCAGGTTTAGTAAGCTGCCAGTGTTTGGCTCTAAAGCAAGGCAGTTACCCCTCGCTGCTGAAGGGGGTGCTGTTGCATGGCTGACCTTACGTATTGACCCTAGATTTCTAAGCTAAGCTATAAGCTCTTTTCTGCTAGCAACCCAGTGATGATGAACCCTGTGATTCTAATACATTGAAGATTGGTACCAAGAAACACTGTTGCACATTATACCCTGCTCAACAAAACTCTAAAATAACACATCCTAGATCTCAATCAATGACATATTCTAATTGAAAATCTGTATTCATTGCATAGTTGAATGTGTTGAGAACAGGACAACACAAAAATCAATCAATGTAAATCAAAATGATCATCCCGTGAAGGTCTGGATATGAAATCATATTTAGAATCATAGTGGAAAACTAAATTACAGCCTGATCCAACTTCAGGTGAAATTCCTCAAGACAAGTGGTGGAGGATGTTCTCCTGAGGGATCTTCTTCCTTCTTCCTTTTGTTGGTGGATGAGACATGATGTTCCAGATGTGCTGGATTGGATTCTGGTCTGTGGAACTGGCAGGCCAGTCCATAGCATCAATGCCTTCATCATGCAGGAACTGCGCGCCAATGGCGAATCTGCCAAACTTGGTGTTCTCTGAAAAATTCAATCACCCTGTTTGGTGTTGGGCTGTAAGAACAAGCCCCACTTGTGGACGTCTCACCCTTATACCACCCTCATAGAGTTTCTGTCAGTTTGAGACATCGCCTCAAGCTATTTCTAGAAGTGAGAGCACTGACAAAATGCAAAAGTGACCAAAACGTTAGCCACAAAGGACAAGAACAGAGAAACGATCTGTGGTCACCACCTGCAGAACTACTCCTTTATAGGCGTTGTCTTGCTAATTGCCTCTCATTTCTACCTGTTGTCTGTTCCATTTGCACAACAGCAGGGGAAACAGATTCACAATCAGTGTTGTTTCCTAACTGGACAGGTTAATTTCGTAGAAATGTGATTGACTTGGAGTTATATTGTGTTGTTTAAGTGTTCCCTTTATTTTATTTTATTTTTGAGCAGTGTATATTGAATAGGAACTCCTAAAACCTGTAAAAAAACATTAGTGATGGTTTATAAACCAAAAAAGTCATCAATCTTTTTATCACATTACTATTTTCTAATGTTCACAAGCAGCTGATGAAGAGAAGCACCTAGAAATTCTTAAAGTCTTAAAATTGAATCATGAAGGAATATTGCTTAGATTTACCAATGAAACCAAAAACTGCAATTTATTAATTATGATTTTAAACCACTGTCAAACTATACCTGCAAGGCCACCTGTTTTTCACAGCAATGCTTTAGAAACCTCAGCAAAAAGACTGAAATCTTTCACAATATGAACTAATGCCATCTACATAATCTCAATGGCATGCACACAAAACTTTGAACAGTTAAATGAAATGCTTAGTAAAATAGTTATGCTTTGAGATTAAAAATAATAGGCCCGACTTTTTTAGAATAGACTTAATATGTAGCCTACTATACTTTGCATCATACTATGTACCAAGAACAAATGTGTCATGACTGCAAAATTACTATTTCTGTGACTGGAAAGTGACAGAGCAGAGCAGAACGAAAACAGTGCTTTAAAACACTCTTGAAGGACAAAAAAAAAAAAACAAGGAAACAAAAACAGAACGGTGTGGTAATGGCAGTTATGTTCTCAATACTGTGGTTAGAATTCTGCCATTACAGTGTTGTGGTGCTGTGGTGATGATGGTAGCCCTACTGATAAGCAAAGGCAGCTCACTATTAGAGTACTGGCAAATGAAAGGCTATTACCGATGGAGGAGTACAGACTAAACAAGGCAGTGTTTTCCAACGGCAAAACAAACCTAAAAAAAAAATCACAAATAAAACAAGGACTATGTTCACACAGCAGGAGAAAGGGGCATAAATACGATTGTCTCACCATATCTGATGTTTATTTTAGGCTGTTCACATATCAAACAGTTATCTACCACTGTCTACTACCACTGCTATGCTGATGACACACAACTAATCCTTTCTTTCTTTCACTTTACTTCCAACACTCAGGTTTTTTCCAGCATCTCAGGATCCCATCTTATCATCTGAAACTCAAGCCCAGGAAGACTGACCTACTGTTCATTCCAGGATCTACAGGTCTTCAACACAATCTTTTCATCTTCTTTAAGAAATAGCCAGTCTTGGACAAGTTGGTTATGGACCAGTTCAAATCTGACTTGGTCATGCAGATTTCTCTTTTATAACATCCAGAGAATTCAACCATTTTTATCTAAGGAAGCCACTCAAGTGCTTCTGCAGTTATTTTAAGATATGTCTTCTGGCTGGTCTTCTGTTCTTTGCAACTGATTCAGAACGAATGTTGCAGCATGACTCGTCTTTAATCTTTTGAAATTCAGTCATGTGACTCCTTTGCTGAGTTCCCTCCACTGACTTCCTATTGTCGCCCACATCAAATTCAGAACCCTGACTCTGGCCTGCAAAGCCAAAAACGGACCAACTCCTTCATACTTGAGGGCAATGGTCAAAGTCTCTTTAAGCTTCCAGTATGCCTCGCCTTGACCCACCATTACTCAAATACCACAGAAGACAGACATCCTGACTCTTCTCTGTCCTGCACCAAGGTGTAGGAATGAACTTCCACTGGGAGTCACTTGCTGTCTTCAAACACCAACTGAAGGCTCATCTTTTTAAACTAAAACTAACTAACGAACTAACTAACACTCTTCCTTTATTGAAACTTGATGTATCTTTCTGGTTCTAGTCTCAACAAATAAGCGATGGGTATTTTAAATAAACAACAAACTGCGATTGTTGTTGCCAACCAAGTTATAAGGTTTAGGGGCCAAATAGGACCAGGTTGGATTGGTAAAGGTTTTTTCCCAAAATAATTAAATTGATGTTTTTTAAAACTTTTATATTTCCTCATGTTATCTTTGTCTAATATTAAAATGTGTTTGTTATGAAAAATACAAGTATAAAAAATATATCTGTGGAGAAATACTTTTTCACAGCACTGTAACACAAAGGAAATCAGATTTGGGTCATTTTTAACTGCTGTGTAAAAGCAACCTATGGATGGTGGCAAATAAAAACATCTAATAATGATAAAAAAACAAGGCTGAGGCACGGAATGCTGGAAATACATCAGGCCACTATAAAAGATCAACACTAACTCTATCTTTTTCAAACGCTCCAGATCATAAGGCAGTCAGCAGTCTGGGCTTCCTGGTGTGTCACATCAGAGATGGTGGAAGAAAATGTTGGAGGGAAAGGTACCTGAGGACAATAAAGTTGGGAAAGGTAGCAGAAACAACAGAGGGCCGATTTCATCACCTCATGTGGCCGCTGTGGACGTGCATGGTGTAGAGAACAGGGCTGCGTATGTATTTCTAGGTTGCCAGACGTGTGCGCTTGTGAGTTTCGGAACGTCTTTTGACTGACACGTCAGACTTATGCAATGTAGTGGAGGAGATGTGCTTGACAGGGAAGGAAACTTACATTTTTTAAGGTTGTGGTGGCAAAAAGCTTTTCAAAATAGAGGCCAGTTAAATAAAAAACGAGTAACGAATTTGTATAACTTGTATTTGGCAAATTCAGAAGTAAACAGCACTGAATAGAACTCAATATTGAATTACAGTGGTCAGTTTGTTTGTGAAACTAGCATTAGGCTTAACTAACCCTTTGAACCCTAGGCTGTTTTGGTGTTTTTTCTTCGTTTTTGTCAGTTCCTATTTCAGGTCTTATAACACAGTAATTATATCAGATAGTCACATGCCCTGAGCTCTTTTCCTCCAGAAGCTATACGGCTGCTCAAAAATATAATCATTTCAAATGTAAAAGGAAGCAGAACTGTTATATTTTCCTGGAACTGATCATGTTTTGGTCAAAATTTTACCAAGTGCCTTTTTTTTTTTTACTTATTTTTGAATGTATAGTCTTTAAATATATTCAAACCTAAGATATCTTTTCAAAAATGGTTAGACTAGAGTGTATATGAGTTATAAGAAAGCATAAGAATATTGATGATAGTTTATTAAATAGCTTATTACTTTGACAAAATACATGGAAAGCATCAGGCAGATTTATTTTTCTTGATAATCACACCTCTAGGATACATGTAGATTACTAAAAACCTGACATTCAGAGAGGCCTATGCCTTTCAGTATTTTGATCAGCACACACAAAGAAAACTATATACAAATATGTAAACTCTTTAATCTAAATAAATAAAAATGTTCAGTGCAAAATAACTACTCAGTATAAATGTGCAAGTAAAAAAAAAACTATACAAAGTAGTGCGCACACCATACCTAGCTTTAGTTTGAGTAAAGCAGGTAGTTTCACACTTTTTCTGTGGACGCTTGTGAGTCATTTACTGATATTATTATATGTTTGAAGCAGTAAAGGTAAATAATATTGGTTGGGGAAGGAGATCTTACCACTTTTTTAGGTGTTTCTCAATGGGTTTCTTGCAGATGCTTTACTGCACAGGGATGTAACTACTATTTTTAGAAAGAGAAAGAACCACCCTTTCTAACCATATATGGATTATGTTAATGTGCGAAGGGATTCCTGAGTAATTAAGCTGAGAATACAAGGTGCGATTTTGGGACGTACAATCCGTCCGTAGGGTTCTAAGGGTTAACAGCGCTAAAATCCCAGCTAACCTCTCACAGCCTTTGAGCTGAACTGCCTGATAGTGAGACCCATAGGTTGGAGACCTCAGGAGGAAGTAGGACTGGCGAGGGCACTTGTCCAAAAAGCCTGTGGAAGTGCCAGTTCACACTGAATTCAAACAGACATCTGCAGGGCAGCTGAACCCAGCCCATGTGGAAGGACCTCTGCCAGAGCAAATGGAGGAGCTGGACAGGAACCAGGCACAGCATGATAGCACAGATTGCAGAGATTAGCTCAGTTTTTAGGTGGTTAATTAGTTTAATAACACCCCAAACAGTCAAAGATGTAAGAGTGGGCTGGGCTTAAAAGCTGACTTACACTTTCATATTTGAGACGATACCATTTATTAAGCAGAGCATAATGATAAGCAGGGAAACGTCTGTGTTAATTATGCTAATGTCGGGCGCAGAGTGGTCCAGTGGGCTAAGCGTTGCCAAATATGATCGGTAGATTGCTTGTTCGAATCCAAGTCATTCAAGTCAGCTTGCCATTAGCTGCGTGAGCCCTAGGAGAGAGTACAACTGGCGTTGTTCTCTCTGGGTGGGTAAATGGTGCTCTTTCATCTCATCATTCCAAAGGCTAATGTCAATCAACAAAAGGCATCTGTGAGCTGATGTATCGGAACCGAGTTGCTGCACTTTCCTCCGAGTTTGCTTTATATTCGGCAATGCCTTATAAGGAGAAGTTTGAAAAGAAGCGGTGGCAGAGTACACCATGATGGGGGATGTACAAATGACTAGCAGCTGAATGGGTGGGACACTTGGTCTGGCTAAATTAGGAGAAAATGGAAAAATATATAAATAAAAAATATATAAAAAAGTACTGTGGCGTGGAAGAGGAAGGAAGACCCGTGAGACTAATGCTGAATGCTCAACAGCTTCTTTATTGAACAGGCTTGCCACTCACTTACAGCCTTTAACAAGAATAGGAGAGCTAAAACCAACAACCCACAGAGCTCAAATAGCCCAAAGGCCACCAACCCAGCTGTGTGTCTCCCAGATGGCAGATCCAGAGTGGTGCCCACCCTCTCTGCATAACCTCTCCCAAGGGAGATGCCCCACCCCTGTCATCCTCGCACACAGGAGAACAGAAACATGCCTGCAGGCAGCCACACACACAACCCAGAGCCGCCACATAGCCCCCCTCCCAAGGGTCAGCCGTCCCGACACAAACCCCACCAACCCAACACAAACCCCGTGTACTACAGAACATTTTTTTTTTTTTTTTTACAATCAGTCGCAAACAAAGTAATTAAGGCGGGCGGGCGGCCTCCGTGCCCGCGGCAGCCTGGAGGGGCTGGGCACGGCACCGCCTGCCAGCGGCTTCGAAGAGCCAGAGTTCAGGTCAGGCACGAGTGCAAGGCCGGCAGGCTCCGCACCACCGTCCACAGTGTCCGACAGTCTCGGCCTATAGGGGGCCAGCCTATCACGGTGCACAATCATAGTGCGTCTGCCCCACCGGATCTTATACACCACCTCCCCCAGCCTGGACAGCACCAAGCACGGACCCACCCAGGCCGACTGGAGCTTCGGGCACAGTCCCTTCTTCCGCTGAGGGTTATATAGCCAAACCCAACGGGTTCCCAAAGCAGCGCGTGTCGTACGCACGCTTCTGCTTCTGTCCGGCAGCAGACTGGTTGGAGCGCGCTAGACGGTGTGCTAATTCCAGCGAAGACATAAGGTCCGAGACGAAAGTGGGCGTGTCCGAAGCGTACCCGCCCCCTTCAGGAGGCGCCCCAAAAGCCAGGGAGACCGGCGTCCTCAGTTCGCGCCCTAACATAAGCAGAGCCGGCGTGAATCCCGTCGTCTCCTGCACAGCGGAGCGACAGGCCAGCAGCACTACCGGCAGGTGCCTGTCCCAGTCACGCTGGTTCTTGTCCGACACCATGGCCAACTGCGCCGCCAGCGTGCGGTTAAAACGTTCCACCAGTCCGTCACTCTGCGGATGAAGGGGCGTCGTCCTGGTCTTATGGATTCCCAGGATGCGGCAGACCTCCGCCATGACCTCCGACTCGAAATTTCTCCCCTGGTCGCTGTGCAGTTCTTCCGGAACCCCGAATCTGCAAAAGAACTCCCGCACCAGGATATCCGCAGTAGTGACCGCCCCTTGGTCCGGCACCGCGTAGGCCTCTGGCCACTTCGTGAAATAGTCCATCGCCACCAGAACAAAGCAATTTCCAGAGTCCGTCACCGGAAAGGGGCCCAGCACGTCCATGGCCACCCGCTCCATCGGGCTGCCGCACTGGTAAGGGTGAAGTGGGGCGTGGGGCGCCCTCGAGGGGCCCTTCTTGGCAGCGCACACGTTGCAGTAGTGCACATAGAGTTCCACGTCGGTTCTACACCCAGGCCAATAGAAGCGTTGCCTCAGGCGCTTCAGAGTCTTGGTGACACCAAAGTGCCCAGCCCCAGGTGACCCATGAACTCCCCGTAGGACCGATCCCCTAAGCGCCCGCGGTACCACCACCTGAAAAACGCGCCGCCCGTTCGCCAGATCCTCCCAGGTATGGCACAGCACGCCGTCGGACAAACTAAAACTAGCCCAGTTGGAGCGCAACGCCTTAGCAATCGGGCCCAGCAGCACCACCTCCCCCCACGACGGTGTGACGTTCGCACTGAGCGCGTGTACTGCCCACGATAATTCGAATTATCGTGGGCAGTACACGCGCTCAGTGCGAACGTCACACCGTCGTGGGGGGAGGTGGTGCCGCTGGGCCCGATTGCCCGAAAGCTGCTCTATGGACACGGCCGGCGCGACAAAGCATCCACGTTACTGTGGCCACGGCCCGGGCGGTGCACAACCTCAAAACGAAACTCCTGGAGTCTAGATAACCAGCGCGCAAGTTGGCCCTCGGGCTCGCGGAAATGCATGAGCCACTGTAGCGAGGCGTGGTCAGTGCGCAGCAGAAAGGGCACACTATACACGTACACTCGGAAATGTTTAAGGCTTTCGACCACTGCGAGTAGTTCCCAGCGCGTTACGCAATAGTTGCGCTCCGCCTTGTCCAGGCGGCGGCTATAGTACGCTATTACGTGCTCGGAGCCGTCCTGAACCTGCGACAGGACCGCTCCGAGGCCGTGGTCGCTCGCATCAGTATCCACAATGAAACTCTCAGACACCTTCGGATACGCTAGAATCGGAGCATTGCACAGGCAGCTTTTTAGCTCCTCGAATGCCCGCTCCGCCTCGTCAGACCAGCGGAATTTCACACTAGGCTTAGTCAGAGCATGCAGCGGTGCTGCCACGTCCGCGAACCCCCTAATAAACCACCTGTAATACGAGGCGAGCCCCACGAAGCTGCGAACCATTTTTGCGTCTCGCGGTGTGGGCCAGTGACGGACCGCCTCCGTCTTTTTGGGATCGGTTTCCACGCCAGCACCGCTCACTACGTGGCCCAGTAAGCTCACGCGCTGCCTTAGCAGATTACACTTTGCCGGATTGAGCTTCAGGTTAGCCGCCTGAATCGCGCCGAGCACCATTTCAAGGTGAGACAGTGCGGAGTCGAAGTCAGTTCCGTGCGCCAAGACATCATCCAAATAAACGACGCAGCACGACCGCGGAACCCCGCATAAAACACGCTCCATAAGACGCTCAAAAGTAGCCGGCAAGTTACACAATCCGAACGGAAGCACCGTGAAATGCCATAGGGCTGAGCCGAGCGAGAAAGCGGTTTTCTCCCTATCCCCCGCCAGACAGCTGGTCCAGCGTATCGTCGATCCTGGGGAGCGGGTAGGAGTCAAGCTTCGTGACAGCGTTAAGTCGTCGATAATCCACGCAAAAGCGCCAATTTCCATCCTTCTTTTTCCCCACCGGGGCCGACCACGGGCTGCTCGAAGGCTCAATAATGCCTGTACTCGCCATCTCGCGGACTAACTGCTCCGCCGCTACGCGCTTTGCTAACGCCAGACGGTGCGGCCTCAGCCTGATGGGCTGGGCGTCACCCGTGTTTATCGAATGAACCGCAAGGCTAGTTTTAGTACACTCGCGCTCAGACACAGCAAAACTCGTGCGAAAACGGCCGATCAGTTCGCGCAAACGGAGTTGTTGGGGACCAGATAAACCCACACAACTGCGCTCCAGCATCTCCTCTATCGGATCTACACTCAACCCCACATCCAGCGGACCCTCTACCGTATCACGCACCGAATCACACACATTCCCTCCCACCAGGTCACTTACCTTGCCGACATCAATCATCAACTCCGTTAATCCTAGGAGACCTATAGGATCCCCGGTGACTGAAGAGAGAGCGATGCGCTGGCTGTTGTCAGTCACAAACTCGGCCGCTACCTCCGTCGCTAGCTCGGGCCGTATCAGTGAGACTGACGAGCCCATGTCCACCAGCGCGTTCACCGTCACTCCATTCAATGTGCATTTCAGGAAATAGCCGCTGAGTCCGGCAGTTCCGGAATCAGATCCCGAGGGTAAGCATAGCGTTCCTGGGGCCACCGTAATCCTCACTGGGTGGTCCCGGCTCCGTTTCCCGGCCGGCTGCAGTGCGCTCGCTTGTGGCCACGCCCCCCGCAGCGCCAGCACTCCAGTTGGGCATCAGACCGGCTCCGGCCCCACCTCTGCGAATCACGGCCAACCGGCGACGCCCCCCACGGTCCAGGATGGCTTGAGAGGATGAGTTCAGACCGCTCCGCCACCTCCACCGCGGACTCCAGGGTCTGCGGGTCGGCCAGCCTCACGTGTTTGCGCAGCTCGCTCGGCTCGAGGGCGCGCAGAAAGTGATCCAACGCGAGCCTCCTCTGGGCCGCTCGCGGAAACGTTGGGTAAGCTTGGCGGGTTAGCAGGGCCATCTCCGATGCCAGCACGCCCAGTGTCTCTCCCTGCTGTCGGCGTCTGTCCGCCACTAGCATTTTGGCGGCCGCCTCCGACGGTTGGCGGCTGAAACGTGTTCTCAGCGCCCGCGTCAGTTCAGGCAGCTCGCAGCGGCACTCGGTGGGGAGCTCGATCAGTACCCTCAGCGCGTCGCCCCGCAGCGCCAGGCAGAGGTTGGCTGCCGTCTTGGCGTCCGTCCAGCCTGCACCACCCGCTACGATCTCAAGCTGAGCTTCGAAGGCTGTCCAGTCAGCGCTGCTTTCGTAGGGGGTAAGGCGGGGTTGAGCCTTCAAGCCCGCCATCCCCGAGGCTTGCGCCGCCATCATCGCGCCGTCCGCTCTGGGAGCCAGCGCCGCCGTGCTCGCGTCGTCCTCTCCCCGGCCACGACCTCCGAACAGCCCGCTGGCGCCGTCAGGTCCGAGTCCACTTCGCTGGAGAGCCTTGCCTCTAGTCCGTTGGTCCGCTGTCTTCCTCCTCAGCCGTTCGATTTCCCCTGCCAGCAGCTCAATATCTTCCAGCAGGGTCACTTCTGACACCAAATGTGGCGTGGAAGAGGAAGGAAGACCCGTGAGACTCATGCTGAATGCTCAACAGCTTCTTTATTGAACCAGCTTGCCACTCACTTACAGCCTTTAACAAGACTAGGAGAGCTAAAACCAACAACCCACAGAGCTCAAATAGCCCAAAGGCCACCAACCCAGCTGTGTGTCTCCCAGATGGCAGATCCAGAGTGGTGCCCACCCTCTCTGCATAACCCCTCCCAAGGGAGATGCCCCACCCCTGTCATCCTCGCACACAGGAGAACAGAAACATGCCTGCAGGCAGCCACACACACAACCCAGAGCCGCCACAGTACATTTATATACTTGCAGACTGTCACTTTAAATGTCAGGGTGTTAAATAACACTTGTCAATCAACATCTGAGCTTTATTTCTATATTTTTTACACTAACCAACTTAGTTACACGCTTGCTATTTATACATTATACACCATCTTACATGCTCAATAAATACATTCTGCTGAATATATTTTTCTGTACTTATTCATTTCATACAAAATGACTGCATAAACCCGCCATGCACTCTGCCATTTAACTTACCTCACTAATACCATAACAGAATGTTCTTATCAATAAAGTGTCCTGCTGCTTCTCTCTCTCTCTCTCTCCGCCCCATATGCACACAGTGCACGAGCCATTTATTCCACACAAAAAACACTTTGACGGATGCTGAGCTGAGAGACAGGGATGGAGGGGTAAAAAGAGAGGTGAAAAAGGAGAGAAATGCATGAGCATCGATCTGGCTCGCAGGCACGTCTTGTCTCCTCAATAGAGCAATATTGATGTGCTGGAATTGCCTCTGAAGAGGGGTGTGCTTGTGTGGGCATGTGTTCTTTGTGTCGATAAAAACGGTATTAGAACACTAAATATATCATAGCTGACGAATGTAATGTGGCAGAACTGTAATATATATATATATATATATATATATATATATATATATATATGTACACACACCACACTCAGGCTTTATACAGGCATATGTATTTGTCAATATCTTCACGTTTACAGCTTCAGGCTTGCTTTATTCTTATTTGCTTTCTAGTAAAAGTAGATATTGTGGAGTCTTAACCCTTTGATGCGCAAGGGACTGGACCCTACACTCTTCCATTAGTGGATCAAAAATAACCAGTGTAAGAATCAGTATGTCTTCTTGCCAATATGCCACCATTAATAATTAATTTTCTGTAATAAATCTGTAATAACTCATAACATGATCAACATGTATCATTAGATATTAAGGAAACATGACGAGTTTAAGCACCGACAGCTCTTGTCAGCAAAGCTTCAGCCAGTGTTTTCTTATTTGAACTTAATTGTGAGGTACTTTACAGTCATCTGTGTGGGTTGTGGGTGACCTCCGAAAAATGGCCATTTGGTTTTGCATAAACCAGACTTTGGAATCCTATAAAACCAGCAAATCAAACTGTTATCAAATGACACTAGTCAATTATTAAAGACGCCTTTCTATACTATTAATGACATAAGTATCAAGTTATATTACTGTAGCATTTCGAAGAAATGGAAAGTCAAACTAAGCAAAAATGTCCATTTGGTTTTGCATAAACCAGAGTTTGGAATCCTATAAAAACAAACTGTTATTAAATGACACTAGTAAATTCTTGAAGAAGCCTTACTATACTATTAATGACATAGTATCACTTTATATTACTTAGCAATTTGGAGAAATGGAAAGTCCAGACCTTCGACCATTTCTGTTTAATTCAGTCTGAACCAAAATAGCTTGCGTGAAAGGTGGTGCCAACCATGGTCTGGAACAAAGAACCAAAATTTGGCCAGACTAAATTAGTAAAGATCTCATTGTCAAGTATTCACAGTAAATAATTCAAGATATATTTGACCAGTGGTAGGATGGTCCCCCCTTAAATGTGAGTCTTGGTCCTCCCAAGGTTTCTTCCTCCTCCTCCAGCTCTGAGGGAGTTTTTCCTTGCCTCCGCGCTCACTGGCGGTTCTGTATTATGTATTTTCTATGTTTAATCTTTTGCCTGACTCTTTGTCCTGTGATCATGTTTCTGTAAAGCTGCTTTGTGCCAACACCAGTTGTAAAAAGCGCTATACAAATAAATTTGATTTGATTTGATTTGATATACTACTGTAGCAATTTGGGGAAAATTCAAAGTCAAACTTAGGAAAAATGTCAATTTGGTTTTGCATAAACAAGAGTTTGGAGTCCTATAAAAGCAGCAAATCAAACTGTTATCAAATATCACTAGTCAATTATTAAAGACTTTCTATACTATTAATGACATAAGTATCAAGTTATATTACTGTAGCATTTCGAAGAAATGGAAAGTCAAACTAAGGATAAATGTCCATTTGGTTTTGCATAAACCAGAGTTTGGAATCCAATAAAACCAGCAAATCAAACTCATATTACTTGATACCATTACATTCTGGAAGAAGTCTTTCTATACTATTAATGGTATAAGTATCAAGTGATATGACTGTAGTATATTGGAGTTATGGGATGTTATACTTAGGGAAAAAGGGGGATTGGGGGAGCACCACAAAGCATTTGTTCTTAAGGCATCCAAATGGCTAGCTATGGCACTGGAGAGATAACATGAAATTGTGAGGTGAGCATCTAAAACTTCTGGTTTATAGATTGTGCACTGGTTTTCACACATGCATACAGACCTCGGCACCATCTTTCCTTTTTATTTATTTAACACCTTCATTGGATATTGACCACCTCTGAGGCCCAGGTGTCTTCGGATAATCATTTGAAAATATCAAGAGCCCCCTGGTCACTCAGCTCCTGATATTTTTCTCACACTGCCGTAAAATCCATCAATTCTGATTAAGCTCCTGATCCGGAAAGATACTTTAGATTTGTTAAAAGTGTCAGATATTGTCTTGAGCTCAATCATTCAGATTCTAACCTTTACCATTATCAACAGTGAACCTATTACAGTGACCTACCACATTAGATCATGATAACCTCCTCCCACGGGCTCTTCCTCCATACTCTGCGTTGGGTGAATCATGCTTTTAAGAAGTACGCTTCCATCTTTGGCTCTATGACTGCTGCGGCTCTGGAGAATTAATGACATTGATTATGTGTCAGGGCTAACCTCTAAACTAGAGGAAGGACACCGAGAGATCAGGGAACAAGAGAAGGAAAACAAAGGGATCACCGGGCTATTAACGCTGTTCATAAAACGTGCTCCTCTTCAATCGTCACTGTCCATCACGGCTGATGGATTCCTGATGGCGACGTCCTCCCCTGCATCACAATGTGTCTCCTTACACAAGATGACAGTGTAATGAGTTTGGTCAGGCTTTTTCCAAGGCTGCCTTGTTCTCACATCTTCAAAAGCCTTGTCGTATCTCCTGCAGGGCCACCAACGATCAGCTCAGTTCCTGAGTTCTACCTGAGTTTCATCCTGAAGCTGCAGTTCTCTATGGAAGTCTTACACTGATCTGCATAAGGCCCATAGGCATTGCTGACCAGATGCAATATTTCCCTATATTTAATAAGGATGCCTCAGGACAACATACAGTTGCAAGAAAAAGTATGTGAACCCTTTGGGATTACTTGGATTTCTGCATAAATTGGTCATTAAATGTGTTCAAAGTTTTCATCTAAGTCCCAATAATGGAAAACGCAGTCTATTTAAACCAGTGGCGAGCTGTTAATATAGTGGGTACCCCTTCTGCAACACCCTGAGAAGGGGTTAGACAGCCATGGCCCCGCCCCGTAGTGAAAATCATGAATCTGATTGTTTAGACTGTGAAAATAATAAAAAAAAAAATAGCTGCATCAAAAAGGAAGTGTCAGATTGCAATGCTATTGGAAAGGAAGATTAAAAATAGTTTTTCAAGAACAATAAATTATCACAAATATAGACTGATATGGACAATATTTATTAGGCTACAATTATAGATGTAGTGTGTAATGCATGTGTAATGAGTCACAGGGGTTCATAATTGCTAATGTCCAGCAATAATTCCTGCAGATTTTGAGATAAAAGTGGAGGGTTGGTAGCACATCCAATAACATCCCATACATGTGGTCTAATAATGCATCTGACCATAGCATAGAATCTGTGTCTTTCAGGCAAGCTTGTGAGATGGTCACAGTACATGGATGACAGGGGTGTGCCATATCACAACGATATTTATCGTTATTTATTTACTTCAGTCCTGGATTATGTGTGCATTTTTAGTATCATGACACTTTGGATCATTGACTTATGTTAGAAAATTGTTATAAAATGTATATTATTAAATATTTTTTGTGAATATCATGTTGTATGCAATAATAAAACGTAATTTTCATTTTGTTGCAGTAGTGTATCCTTCTAATATATATTCATTTAATTCAGTGTTTTGTCATATCACCAAGAGTATCGTTATCTCAAAAATACCATGTAATATTGCGATTATTTTAGACCCCTAGTGGACAAGCATTGTGCTGTTGGAATAGCTTACCTAGCTTAGAACACTGAGATAACGAGAAGCTCTAAATATTTATTAATTAGCTAACTAGCTAAGTTTCGAAGTTCTTTTCTGTGGAAGATGGTGGATATGAGTTGAATGGAACTTCTCAGGATCTCAATATTTTTGTGTTGGTTTCAAAACACTGTTGTTCAAGCAAAATTCTTCTCTTCCTTTAATTAGTTTCACACCCTATAACTATAACCTGAGTTATTTTATTACTTATTCTCTACAGTCAGTGAAACAGTTATTCATTTAATTTTCTGAACATTTGAGGCTAAACGCAAAAATAGAAAATTGGATGTAACAACTCATTATTTATTTATTTATTTATTTTTAAATGTAGTTTAGTGTACAACAAAGAAGTTTTCATCCATTTTCAGTTAAAAAAAAATTATTTCTGCCCCTCACAATCGTAATTTCAGGAAAAAAAAAATGAATCTTTTATTTTCAGAATTTTTTTTTTATTTTTGCATTTGCAAGTTGGATTATACCATCAGATTTGTGTTACAAGATGCAAAAATGGACAAATTAAAAAATTGAGAGAAGATTCAACGTTTTATTTTTCTAGAAATTCTGTTTGAGAAAGGCTGAAATGAAAAACTCAATAATTGAAAAATTGAATGAAAACCCATTTCCTCTTCATTTCGAATTTAGCTTGATACAGTCAGAAAATGGAACTGCTTAACGTTACACTGACCCGCTACGTTTGTTTTCACTGTTGGTGTAACCTATATCAATGGTCTGCTGCTGCACTGGAAGATTTTACACAAAGTAAACAAACATGGCCGCTCCCAGTAATCAGACAGAATAGCAAAATAACAGCTCCAACAAAAGCAGGATCATTTTATTTAGTTGAAATACATTTGTGATTTTTTTCAGAGAATATGAATGACACAAAAACACAAAAAAATTATTTTGTTCATGCTTTGGGTTTGGTTTAGCCGCTTATTACCAAACAATTGTGTCTGCCCTTTTACAATCACAATGCTAGCAGAAACAAAATCTTATTAAATCTAAATGACCCTGATCATAAGAATTATCATTACAATGATAAGCCTCAAGCCTCAACATGCCTGAAACAAAGTTATTAAACTCAAAATTGAAATTTTTGGCCACAACCATAAATTTAACATTTGGAGAGAAGTCAACAATACCTATGATTTCCATCAGGGACTGCTTTGTTAGCTCTGCTTGTACCAGAACAATCCAGGCTAACACATATGAATTATATTGTAATACATGACACTGTGAAATACAAATAACCAAAATGAATACCCACATAACATAAAAACTAAATTAAAGCTGAAATCTGGTGTGAAATGGACTTGAGGTGTAGTAAAACAAGATAACAAGTCGTATAACATTTTGTCGAATAGCCAACCTCCATTCACCCTCAGCATTCCAAAATACAGTGTTTTAGCGGATGCTCCAAACAGGCTTACAATGCTATTGATAGGGGCATACCGTTGCTCATGAAAATTAATTGCTATTATTACATCATTAACACCATGTTGAAATTACGATCACAATAAGTTACGATAAGTCAACTGCATACAAAAACGAATAAGTAGGATAGGTGAACAGATTACAAAATTAATTCTGTGGAAATGCATGAATTTAAGCTGTTGCTGAAAATACGTATCTCTATAATATTCAGCTATTTACACTGAATAAATTTTGCAATCTGTTCCCCTATCTTACCTATTCATTTGTGCTCATCATGACTTAATTTCAAGATGGCGGTGCCCAGAGACTTACCTGTGTGGAGATACTGCGTGTATAAAGAGTGTATTTTAATAAACTAGCAGTGTATTTCAAAAAGTCAGGGGTGAACAAAAGTATAGGGGTGAACATACCTGTTTCACTAAAGCCCAAATCTATTTATTTTTTTATTTTATTCCAACAAATATTTTATGCAGGAGGATATTTTATTATTATATCCTAACATTTTCATGACTAAATATTGAAATATTTGATGCAACAAGCATTGAAAATTCCCTTTGAAATTTATACAGAAGGATGAAGGAAATGTAGCTGCAGTTTATAATAAATATACCACTAACGGATAATAGCTTTTCATGAAATTCTGAAATATGCAGGGCACTTATCACTAAATATAATTCATCATTATTATTAAGTAATTAAATAAGTAATTTCTCTTTTTTATTAGTTGTTTTCCCCATAACAGATCAAACTCTTGAACTTTATTTTCTTGCTGGCTGCCTTATAGTTCTCCTCATTCTAAACGTGGCTGGTTGTTGAGACTTTTAACTATGTAGTCGTTAGCCCAGGGGATGATCTGTGTTAGAGCGTTCAGCATCAGACAGTTTATCTCTGCATTGACTCCGGTCTCTTCATGATAGTTCCACACGGGGAAAATGCAGTTTACTGGGACTCCAAGAGTGTTACTGCACTCACGCATCTGTTTACACAAAGACACACAAACAGTCATTCATTTGAACCCAGTAACTAAGGAGTTCTCTATAGATGCTGACAGAAGCTAAAGCTACGCTGAAAAAAAAAAAATTGTGTTGATTTTACTTAAATCCCATTACTCTACTGCAGTTCTCAGTCAGTATTAGGCCTGTCACAATAGCATTTTTTGTGGACGATATATCCACACAGAAATTATTGCGATAAACGATATTATTGTCATTTTAAGACCATGTAAATGTCACTAACATTTATACGAAGCATTTATACCCTTTTAAATACAACACAATTTTAAATAATCATAGTTTGGGAAATGTATACTCTTTTCTTTACCTACTGCAGTCCACACTGTGTGTATGGAGTTGCAGTTACTAAATGACTGGCTAAAAAACTGTTCTCTGTTCATATGTGTTATATATGTGCGCAAACATTCGAATAAACACAACAGACTATATCACGATTACTAAATATTACTGAGGTAGTGTCCATTTATTGTTCGATAAGTCGATAATATAATTAATGTGACAGGTATAGTCAGTATGAAGTCAGACTTAGTAAAAAAAAATGGTAACTTGCTCTTTTAGCCTATAACACCAGATCAGATAAAGATAAAAAATTAATCCTGGGGGTAACAGCTATACACTTTTGGTGACTAAGATAGGAAAACAGGCCTATTACGCAGATAATTGATACCAGGAGCTAATAGGAAATAAATAGTAGTCAAATATTTAAATGTAACATAATTCAAAATAACTCTATTGTGTGGATACATTTTTTTAATAAGCAATTTTTTCAGTAAGAATAATTTTTACAGTGAATTGTGTATTTTGTGGCAACATTATGCACCATAAGGGGTCCCAAAAAGTCTTAACATAGCTAGATAGGTTTGCTACATTCTAGTAAACACTGACACTTAAATTTACATGCAACAGTTGTCAATGCAATTCTCAATATGAGAAGCTAACAAAAAAAATGGCTACACTTTTTTTTTATTAAGCAAAGTTCATAAAGCAGCATTTAAGATAGAATCTTATACATTGCTGGACTCTAAGAATCTTATGTGTGCTCACCTTATCCCTGATTTTCTTGCTTTTGTAGACTTTGCGCAGATCTTCTTTGGTCATTTGGCACGTGCGATCTATTCTCGTCAGGAAAACCACTTGAGGGATATCTGTGGAATAGACACACATGGTAAAATTATCCATGTTCTGCTAACAAATTACTATCTTAAACTGCACCTGTACAATGTTTGTGTTTTTTTTTTTTTTCTGAATGATTTTTAAAGTAAAACTTGTGTTTAAGAACGTGTCACAACTGAAAGTCCAAACCAGAGTCCGCACCAAGGTTCATGTCTGTGTTAAATTGTGTTAATTTGGTTTGGTTAATTTTGGTTTCACTCTGCAGCTTAGTGAGCAGACTAAAAAGTACTTTACTACATCCTTTCGTTATCAGCTACGTTGGCGGAGTCTCTCTATACTTCATATTAACTGGTTTGTTTGTTTGTAGAATGTTAGTTACGAGTTTGACGAGTTGATCTGCCAGGTGTTGTGACGAATTCTAGCTCTCTGTCAGAATCCCATTCCCCTTCCTGTACATGCCCCCCACAGCAGAATGAGTATTAAAATGTATCCTCAGATTTCTTTTATTTCTGTTTATAAATAAGGGTTAATCTATTGTTACAGTAAATAAATGAATTCCCAGTTTAAGCGTTTGTGTTCATACTGCTGCATTATATGTCTGCATGCCAAGGGGAGTCAGATTTCAGCACAACACCAATTATTTTTTCCTCTGGTTTCTTTAAAGCCGGTCTCAACTCCCAGTAACTTGTTTCACACTGCAGACGGATTGGACCATGGTTTAGTAGCTTCGGACCAAGTCCACCTAACTTGGTTTGGACCCAGACCAAACAAGGCAGGTGTGAAAGCACCCAAAATTGACTTTCTTGAGATCCTACACAGTAAATGGACTAGTGTTAAATTGACATTGATAAATCAACAAGATAGGGCTTGATTCTAACCGTGTTGATTAAACAGTACTTAAACAGTTAACAGTTATTGTGTTTTAAAGCACTAGTGATAATGAGCCCCTTGCCAAAACAAGCCCAGAATCTGTCTTGGGTGTGTACAAAAGTAACAATACTCTCACATTCTTTGAAAGATCATCTTCTACTCATGTATCTATTCACAGTCCCAGACATTATGACCAGGGCACAAACATCTGCAACACCATCTGCAAGGTAGCTGCGCCCCTGAAGTAGCAATGGACCAAAGTCAGAGTGCACCTGGGTCTTAAAGGGAATGGCAAGTGACACGCTGACTGGTTTATTGCACATTACTCCAAAAACACGCCCATGATTAATCAAGAGAATTAGAAAAGTATTTTTTAATAGAACTTGAGCATTTCACAAGTCTGCAATACTTTTATTAACTAACTGTAAATTAAGCCAAAAGGTTACTTTTAATCTGTGTTTATTTTACCATTTAGTAAATACAGTAAGGAGACTGAAATATGTACACTAATATTGACTTAAACAAAGCTAACATTAATGTCCAAACAGCGTGACTCACTCATCCTGCTTGCCGCTACTCTGACTTGCTTCATTTTTTTGATGAAGTCATCTGCCATCATCGCAAGCTTGTCTGCTGGCATGACATTAATCAGGCAGTGTATCTTGTCATTTGGGCCAGGATTCGTCCGGTAATATTCGTTGGGATCGGTGAGTGGGATTACAGGGTTGAACTAAAATGAGAAAAGAAAAGGTGGTGAAAATAAGAAATGCTAAAACCATTTTTTTTTACAATTTTAATACAGTGTTATTAAAATAACACAGGTTTGGTCTATGGTGCATCACCCCTCCACCATCCAGTCTCCTCCCTTTTTACTCTTTTCTCCTCTTCTAGACAATTCTTTGGTGTTCCAAATAGACTTTTTAATACTCATCACAGAAATTTCACATATTGATTTTTTTTTTTTTTTTTTGAGAAACAAGCAATTTTGTTTTACAAACTTTGTGAAATGCTGAATATTGATGTTTTTTTTTTTTTTTTGGTTTGGTCAAAATCATATTTTGACAGTCAAAACCAACATAACATGTAACAGAGCCTCAACTGTTTAAAATAAACCAAAAAGGCATTTGCTTATAAGCATAAACATCTCAATTTACATATATTTTGTCTAGTTTTTGCCAATGGATTTTTTGCAAGTCCTCCAAAGAAGAAAGACATATGGAATTATTTAGTAAACAAAAAAGTGTTAAACAAACCAGAATATGTTTTATATTTTGGATTTTTCAAAGTATGCACATCTTGCTTGGACGACAGCTTTGCACATCCTGGCATTTTATCAGTCAGCTTTATGAGATAACAGTGTTTTTTTATTGTACTGTACAACCCTGAATTAGAGCAATGACAATGCATTTTATTTGAACTAAATTAGACCTTACCGTGTACCCTTCTTTGACATGTCCTTTTAAAGCACTGATGATGTCTTCACTGGACACCCCTTTAAGAAGCTCTTTTTCCACACCCATGATGTCGCTGAATGCGAAAGGAAATGATCCATCCTTTGCCATTGAAAATTTCTGAAACTGAAAGAAAAATGCATTTTTTTATATTGAAGTGTAGGGGAGAGTGAAGTAAACATAGTAATCTTATCTTGCTAATTTAATCAGGTCGTTCTCCAGGATTTATTTGTATTTTGTTGTGTAAATCTTACCCTCTACCTTCTCAGACCTTCCAGGACCTGCTGCACATAATCATTCCAACAGCATGACACTACCAACACCACGTTTCACAGTAGGGATGGTGAGTTGGATGGTATTTTTTGGTGATATGCAGAGCAAACATATCTGATGGCCAAAAAGCAACTTCCTGGTCCTCGACTGCATATTTTTACTTCATTGACATTACTTTGTAAACATCTGATTTCACTCTCACAGGGATTTTCTCTCTATTTCTTCTCTATCACCTGTTTAAATCGCCAAACTGCCAGTTGCTAAAATAGGTTAGACAGTGGCTCCCCAGGAGGAGGTAGAACTCCATGTGTGTAATAAATAATGAAGTAGGCAGATCTGTAGGGATCTCTATTGCAGCTGGTTAATGTTTACTGTCAAGGTTTATTCCAGCTGGATTTTATCTTGCGTCAAATTCAGACTTGTAACACCTTTGCTGCATTTCCTTTACTGACTTCCTGTACCTGCCTGCATCACATTCAAAACTCTAACGCTGGCTGACAAAGCCAAGAATAGACCAGCCCCTTTATATTTTATAGCAATGGTCAAAACCATATTACGATTTTCTTTGAATTTCATGGAATTGCAAATGTACTTCCTGTTTGCAATCTCAATTAAAATTCAATTAATAATCCAGACATTCAAGCATCCTGCAGTGTATTTCTGTCACGTCTGGTGCTGTAGGCACTTCTGTTCCTTCCACACTGAGCTCCAACGGAGGTTTGCAGCCTAACAACTACACTACCCAGAACGCACCACACGCTGACATCACGCACACACCTACGCATGTGACACCTCACCTGCTTCCGCCAGGAAGCCCGGAGTATTGATTACCCCAAAGTATTTAAGGACGCTTCACGAATACACAGGTTCCGCGTATTGCCTGGTTTCTACCACTTTACAAAGAGTTACCTCTTTTGTGTTTGTTTTTCCGTGTGTGACCTTGCTCTTGTTTTTTCGACGCCGATTTTTGCCTTATCTCTGATTTTGGATGTTTTCTGTGTTTGACCAGGACTGTTTTTCGTTTTTCGATTATTGGATTATCTCTGATGCTGGCTTCCTCGTGTTTGAACCCTGGACTGTCTCCCATACATGGTATGGTTATTCCTATGTGGCTTCTGTTTACCGGTGCTCTGATTGTTTCTGTACGACTACCCTTTTCTCTGCCCTTATACTCAATAAACAACCCATTTTACTGTATCCGCTAGTGTCTGTATTCTGTGCACACCATGACAATTTCAGTATTTGGGTTGTACGTACATGGATGGTTTGACTGGTAGTAGACTCTGCTGCAGCCAGACATTCGATGTACTGACGTTCTTCGAAAATGCTTTTGATGGTGTTGATGATGCTGGATTTTCCTGCCCCGACTGGCCCGTACAGAAGGAAGTGGAGCTCTCGGACGCCCTCGTTGCTGATCTGAAAGTTCCTCAGTTTGTTGATCATTGGATCTTGGCTTAAAGAAAAAAAAGAAAAAGAAAAGTCAAGCTCGGTCTAGAATAATAGAGAAAACCATGCAAAACTGTTACATTTGCTTTGACAGATAACAAAGTCTATTTGAATTTAGCACAAATGTGAAATTGTAAATTGTTTAAAATAAAACTATGTTTGCTTACATGTCCATCAGAAAGAGTTTTCTTGGCTGTGACAGACAAAGTTATAAACTGACTGATAACAATACTGAATTAAATACTGAATTACATGCATTAACAAATACAGTAAAATCACCTTTTATAAGTCAGTACATTTAGGATATATATATACTTATATATAAGTATATATATATATATATACTTTAGAATAGAGTATTGTACCAGTCAACAGTTTGGAAACAACTGGGGTTGGTGGGGGGGGTGGGGGGGTGGGTACATTTGCTAATATGAACCAAAGCCCACCCTATAGTGACAGCATTTGTGGAACTACAGTTAAACACAGATAAACTAAATACAGTTTTGTCTGTACTTCTGTTTATTATTAGTTAAATCCAACTAAAGGTTACATTACACCTGAAACATGTTACTCCACATTACATTTACTGTTATTATGCATGCAATGTCCAAATTATATACATGTATGATAAAAATGGATCAGTTATCACTAAATAATATAACAACAGATTTGGTTGTTATGATTATAATAATTATTATTATTTGATTATTAATATTATTTGATTATTATTATTATTATTGTTGTTATTATTATTGTGTTGGCATAACATGTAAAGCTGGTACAAACTCCCTGACACCCTTGTTAACTGCTTTTCTATCATACATCCCAAACCACTGGGGTTGGGTTTTTAAGGCACTTTTAATTTCTTAACACTATTTTGCCTACTAGCTGACTGCATGTGTGTTAAGTTTTCAATATTATTCTACAATGTATTTTATAATACAAATAAAGAACAAAGATTGGTAACACTTTACTTGGATGGTCCATTTGATGGCCTCTTTGATGCTCAACTGACATTCAACTAACATTCAACTACATGTCTATTAAATGCAAATGAACTTAAAGGTGAAAGTAAATGATTCTCTATTGAATAAAACCCTACACTCAACTCTAACCCAAACGCTTATCTTTATATTTTAGGATTGGGTTTAGGGTTAGATTTTAAGTTTTGATTAAGGGTTAAGGTTAGGGTTAGGTGTAGGGTCTGATTTTAGAGTTGATTAAGGGTTAAGGTTAGGTTTAGGTGTAGGGTTAGATTTTAGGGTTGATTAAGGGTTAAGGTTAGGGTTAGGTGTAGGGTTTGATTTTAGAGTTGATTAAGGGTTAAGGTTAGGGTTAGGTGTAGGGTTTGATTTTAGGGTTGATTAAGGGTTAAGGTTAGGGTAAGGGTTAGGTGTAGGGTTTGATTTTAGGGTTGATTAAGGGTTAAGGTTAGGGTAAGGGTTAGGTGTAGGGTTAGATTTTATGGTTGATTAAGGGTTAAGGTTAGGGTTAGGTGTAGGGTTTGATTTTAGAGTTGATTAAGGGTTAAGGTTAGGGTAAGGGTTAGGTGTAGGGTTAGATTTTATGGTTGATTAAGGGTTAAGGTTAGGGTTAGGTGTAGGGTTAGATTTTAGGGTTGATTAAGGGTTAAGGTTAGGGTTAGGTGTAGGGTTTGATTTTAGGGTTGATTAAGGGTTAAGGTTAGGGTTAGGTGTAGGGTTTGATTTTAGGGTTGATTAAGGGTTAAGGTTAGGGTAAGGGTTAGGTGTAGGGTTTGATTTTAGGGTTGATTAAGGGTTAAGGTTAGGGTAAGGGTTAGGTGTAGGGTTAGATTTTAGGGTTGATTAAGGGTTAAGGTTAGGGTTAGGTGTAGGGTTTGATTTTATGGTTGATTAAGGGTTAAGGTTAGGGTTAGGTGTTCGGTTAGGTTCTATTTTTAATCATTTAGATTCAACATAGGGTTAAGTTAAATTTAATGGACATTCAATTCAGTGTTAGTTGAATGTCAGTTGAGCATCAAAGAGGCCATCAAATGGACCATCCAAGTAAAGTGTTACCCAAAGATTAATAGAAATGTGCATCCATACTTTTGATAGGTACTGTATATTGTACGCATCTGTAGGTAACACGTGCTGTAGGACACTGTGTACATTATACCTACACAAGTGATTATTGACATTTACACACATGCTGTTCTGTCTATGTGTTTTTCCTCTGCCCGCCTGTTTGGTTTGCACTGTGCTCTGCAGCACATGACTCACTCCACTGTAGCCCCACCCGGTTGTAACATCTCTCAGGTGTACCTGGTCAGTTTCTGTGTACATTCCTTTTGCTTGATTGTTCCTTTGTTGTCTGGCCTGTGTGTTCTTGTGTGTCTCTATATGCACAATAAGGTGCACCAAAATATAAGGCGCACTAACAATGAACGTCTATTTTCTGGTCTATTTTTTATACATAAGGCACACAAATCATTATTATTATTATTATTATTATTATTATTATTATTATTATTATTATTATAAGGTGCATTAAGCGACAATACTAAGGAACAGGGGTGACGCCATGTTTTCCTTCTAATTCATCAGGTCTTGCCGCTGGGTGGTGGTGGTGGGTGACCAAGTTAAGTAAAGCAAAGCTAAGTAAACAAAACTGTAATTTTTTTCAAATGTAAAATCTACACAAATGGGTGAGTAAAGTGTTTCTGTTTTTTTACAGTAAGCTTAGATTCCCAAATTTCTCCATCTATCTATCTATCTATCTATCTATCTATCTATCTATCTATCTATCTATCTATCTAATACTCTCCTCTGCACGGCAAAAGCGCTACAAACTGATGTGCCATAACATGGTATAGTATTTCTGTATGTCTGAAAATACCATGCCAACTTAATGTCACCAAATATCTGTCATAGTTTTTTCTTCCTATTTTTTTCTTCCTGTTTTTCCAATTCTATTATTCTATCTTATACCGAACTGTTAAATTCAAACTGTGGTGTAACCCTGACCTTTGTGTAGCTTTACAACCTTGTTATTAAAGCTTTATGACCTAATAAACAATCAGTTTGGACTTACTTCCACTGGACTGATCTCCATTCTTTAAGCTCTGGAAGAAATGCATGATAGAGTTAGTAAACACTGTGTAGCTCAAGGACAAATGAAAATAATATTTGCAATAATAAATATTAACACATTTTCTAATGGAATGTTTCCACCAACTTGGAAGGCTATGGTGTTGTTATTCTCAAATTACTTTTGGATTATCCAGCTTCAGGCAGGATCATTTCCATTTCTCTGCTGACCACTTTTTTTCATGCGAAATGTTTAGTAATATTTAATAATCAGGATGTTCATACTCTATTTCTATAGTTTTATTTCTAAGGCAAACCCTGGTTAAATTGTGGTGTTAGTGTTCTTCATAGGAAGAAGTGGGAATTCTGCCATGTGAAACCTGGTGTATAATTGATAAGCCCTGGCAAGATCAACAACATGCAGTATCATTTATTACTTCGATTGACGTTTAAGGAACTCGCTGAGAAATTCAAACACAGCAGAAAAATCAGCAAGGTCTTTAAGATAACCAGGCCTGGTGATTAAAATACTTAACTGTAATGTTGATTTTATTTGTTATTAGAAGAGTAGTACACATATTAATTTATGAGTGGTTTGGAAACAAGAATTCAATGATAGAATCACCAAACTCTTCTTCTTGCCGCATCTAGCTAGATTCCACCAGGTCCAGATTGAATGGCTATTGTATTAATTTAAGGAACACTGTCATTGTCTTACTTGATGGTGAATCTTCTTCCCAGTATCAAGCCTTTTGCAGCCTCCAACAGCTTTTTTTTAACAATGGATTTCTTCTTGTCTCTCTTCCATAAAGGCCATATTTGGGGACTGCACAACTTATTGTTTCACTGTGGATTTCTGCAGCTCCTCAAGAGTGACAATGGGCCTCTTGGCTGCTTCTCTGATCAGTGCTCTCCTTGCTCTCTCTATCAGTTTGGGTGGACAGCCATGTCTTGGTAGGTTTGTAGGTGTAAAATACTTTTTTTTTTTCATTTTTGGAGGTTTGATTGAACAGTACTCCAGTTCTTGGGATGCTCGGGGCTTGGGAAATGTTTTTATATCCTAAACCTACTTTATACAACTTTATCTCTGACCTGTCTGGTGATTTCCTAGATCTTTATGATGTTGGTAGTGCACTAATGTTCTCTAACAAGACTGCTGCTTTCACTAAAAGCATAGATATAATAGTGACGGTTCACCACTGCCTAAAATCAACTTTTAAAAACTGTATGTAAATTCAGGTTATAATTTAAGGCTTTTTAAAGTCATTGAACAGGAGTTGAGAAAGCTGACAGCAACACCTCTATAAATCCTCTGTAGCGCAGAAATTGTACATACCAACAGTGACCATGCAAGACCGTGTGTCGCTACCCGATGAGTTCTCCAGATGTATGCTGTACTTTCCTTCATCTCCTTCAGTAGCATTTGAAATGTCGAGGTAACAATCTGCCCCTATTTTTCGTATTGAATGCTTGCCATCCACACAGTCCAATTTGTGGTCATCCTTTTTCCATGTTACAGTTAGATCAGGTGTGTTCGCCACACAGTGTAACATAATCTGTTGTCCATATGTTACATGTTTATCTGCCAAAACAGTGCTGAATTCTTTTGGAAACAAGAGGGAACAGATTATTAGGAACAGACACATAGAATACGATTAAATTGCACCCTTGTGACAAACCATGCAGAGACATACACTGTAAGCCTGGATATGTGGAGTTTACTTAAACTATTTAAGGAAATTGGTTGTTTACTGATAACTTGAGTAATCTTGTAAATTATGTCTAAACTGTAAATTTATTTACAACTGTAATGATGTTTCTTTGTTTATATCAATTGCTTTGCACACTAATTCTACTTGAAACATTCTGACTTAACGTCAGGTAAATAACTGATTTATATGTAGTCTTTTTTTGTTTCTTTTAATTAAAATTATAGTTTAAAACATATTGTAAATATACTGCATTTTTCGGACTATAAAGTGCACTTAAATACCTTTAATCTTCCCAAAAATTATAATCCGGTGCACTTTATGTATTAAAAAATCACTCCCCAAAGTACAGCATTATAAGCATTAGCCATTAACTGCAGCATTAGCTCTTACGCCGTTCAGAAGTGAGTATATTGGACTGTAGTCTGCATGTCTGCGTCTCATACTAAAACAAGTTTTTTGGGCTGACTGCTAGCTGATAGCATCCTGGGTTACAGGAACACTCAGGGGTTCTCAGTCTAGTGCTATCAGCAGTTAGCAGCTAATGCTAATCCTGCTGTACCCAGTCTTAGTGCTGGAAAACTTATCTGAAAACTCACCTTTAGACTAAATATTGTAAATCTTAGCTTACTGTAAATAAACAGAAGCGCTTTACTAACCCAAGATTAACATCTAGCGCTCGTTTAACTTTGAAAGATTTTTTTTAAAGAATTACAGTTTTGTTTACTTCCCTCAACTTCCCCATTAGAAGGGAAACATGGTGACACTCTTGCTCGCTTAAATGTAGGCATCATTACTAGTGTCCTTAATGCACCTTATAATCCGTGCTCCTTATGTATGAAAATAGACGTTCATTGATAGTGCACCTTGTAATCCAATGCGCCTTATAGTCCAAAAAATACAGTAAACAGTCAGGACACAGTTATAGACTCTTATAGACTGCAACATGGAGGCCAGCCACTTAATAATAACAATATATTAAATACAAATTGCCCTAAGGTAGTCTGTGGGGAATGACTACACACTGATGGTGGTAGTAGCAGATGGAATTAAAGCGCACATTCCAGACTTTAATTGAAGAGTATTTGCATACATTTCAATTTTATCATTCTAAAATTACTTTTTTACACAATAAAAATACATTATCATATTTATAAAATCTAAAGTAAACGTTTACTTTAAGTTTTTAGAATAATAAAGCAATTACAGTATCTCACAAAGTGAGTACATGCCTAATATTTGTGTAAATGTTTTACTATATATTTTCAGAGGACAACACTGAAGATATGACACATTGATACAATGTAAAGTAGTCAGTGTACACCTTGTATAACAGTGTAAATTTGCTCTGCCTTCAAAATAACACACAGCCATTAATGTCTAGACCACTGACAACAAAAGTGAGTACACAGTAAGTAAGTTAAAATGGCCAGATTTTGCAAACTCATTAGTGTTACATAAATTTCTCATACTCAGCACATAATATGACACAAAAGATGACTGCTTTGCTGAGGAATCTGAATATATAGGTGATGGACTGGCCAAGTATGTCTCTAGACCTAAATCCAATTAAGCATCTGTGGGGCATCCTCATTACTGAAGGTAAGGTGGAGGAGCGCAAGGTCTCTAACATCCACCAGCTCTCTGATGTCATCATGAAGAAGTAAGAGGAGAATTCCAGTAGCAACTTGTGAATCTCTAATGAACTCTGTGCCCAATAATGGTGGATAATCGAAAATAATGGTGGCCACACAAAATATTGACACTTAGGTGTGTACTCACTTTTGTTTCCAATGGTGTAGACATTAAGGCTGTGTGTTGAGTTATTTTGAGAGCACAGCAAATTTACACTGTTATACAAGCTGAACACTGACTACTTTACATTGAATCAATAGAGAAATAAATATGAAGTATTTGTCCCAAACACTATGGAGGATTTTTAAGAAAGCTGTTAGGTGTGAAGCAGAATACTCCAAACTGATAAATTCCAAGCTCCCATTTGGCAAGAGGGCAGAATAAAAGCCTCAATAAACATCTTTGGATTTGACTTCTACGGTCAGACAAGACAGAACAAAAAAAAAAAAAATGCAGCACCAAATATTGGAGATGTTTGCCAGAGTCAAGGTCCTACTGAGGAACTCTAATCCTCACTGTATGTTAAGGTTGTAAATCCATGAATTTGAGAGGCTCTTTTTCCAAAGGCCATGAAAACACTGTTATGATACATGGCATCAAAGTCGACAAGAGACTTTATATCAAAACCTGCCTCCTTCAGCCTGGAGGCCCAGACTAGGTCATGTTATCCTTCAAGTCAATAATCCAAAGCCTACCACCAAAATCTATGCAAATTGATTCCCTGACAACAGAATCAAGCTGCCCCAGACTTCTAACATCCAGAATTAGCTGAAGACTTTAAATCATGCATGTTTGACTACAGGACATATAGATGTATATCTATGTATATAGATTTGACCTTTGCATAGACTTACCTGAGTTTATGTACAATGAATTAAACTGTTGCTGCATTTTTTTTTTGTAAACTGTAAGAAAAATAAGATTGAAAGCTGCTTATTTAAAATAACTTCATAACACAGCTTTAAACTTACCAGGTTTGGCTGGAGAAGAACCCATGTTTGCAGCTATGAAAAAAAAAAAACATTGTGAAAATGTATATTATTGTTTTGTCTAGAGGATATGTTCCCAGTCTAAACATTGCTGTTCAAAAAAATATGAACAGCAGCACTAGTGCCTGGCGATTCGATTCGATTCCAATTTTTGGGGTCAAAAAATTCGATACATTTTGTTTCAATTACGTGATTGAGAAGATGAAATGACAATTTAAACTATTGTTTAAATTGTTTATTTAAACAATTTAAAATCTCAAATACAACATTTACAATAATTTTAGGTTCTGTACTGTATCAAATCTTTTTGCAACATTTTATATTTAATTTTTTGTAAATCTTTAAAACGTAACCTTAAAAAAAAACACAGACGTCACAGTCTTTTTAACCATATTGCTACATTTTCAAAACTTAACAAAACCGTAAATATTAAACATACATAACTTTAAATATTAAACATTAGCTGGGTCCAGAAGTCACATGTAAGTGCTAATCTATCAACATTAATCAGAGCTTCTCCTACTTTATTTGTTGTTTCACTGGGGAATTGTGGCACTGCTTTATCGCTAAAAAAGCAACGTGAAGGTAAAGCTTACCTTGGGTCCAGTGTACAAACCATAAACTTAAACCCCAGATTAATTTTTAAAAAGGGCTTCATTATTTAGTTTGAAAATATCCTGAGCTTATATCAAAAGATACATCGAACATGATGCTGTTAAACAAAGTCTGTATGGATACCTAGGAGATAAATGCTAATTTGGTAACTTTGAATTATAGCTTGTACAGTGCTTTTGTTGTAGTATAGAAAGGGACATTTAAATGATAATAAAAACAATGCTTCGATTAAAAGAATTGTGAGTGTATAAGAGCCCTAACAATTCAAAGCCTTTAAATAAAAGTAAATTCAATGTCAGAATTTCAACACTAAGGGATGTTTAAAGGTTGTCTTTTCTCTAATTAATATTAAATATGAATATTAAAAGATGTAATACAGCCAAAAAAAAAACAGTTGTTTAATATTCATGCAGGGAAAAACTAAAGAGCATGGTTCTCCCATAAAATTGAGTACAAGCAAACAATCCCTCAAAGCACCTTCCAGTACTCTGCACAGCCACAATACACTGCTAGTCGTCAGCTAGTTAACCAGCTATATTACCATGGCCATGGTCCTGGACTAGAATACCAGTTTTTTAACCACCTTGACCATCAAAGCCCAGTTTAGATCATCTACAACCAGCTACTAGCAAAAAAACTGACCTTGATATGGGTTTTTCAGCAGGGTTAAGAAAAGAACGTTTTTTAAATTGAAACTGAAAGTAGTCTGTTGTTGACAAACTCTTACACCTTTTAGTCCTCACATTATTTCCATCTGTCCTTTAGTGTTTACATAAAAGAAAATGAGAATATCAGGATTGGAAGTAGAACAAGTTTAGTCCAGTGTAACAGGTATTAGTCTAGTTTAGTGTTCTCCAATGTTGTCCTAGATTTAACCGGAACTCTACACTATTTACCACCAGCACTGCAGTTCACAGAAAAAAGAAACATCGGTCAACCCATGTCTAAAAAATCCTGATCCTATATTGGCCCTCCCACATTAATGAATCCAGTGTTTTATTTAGTAATGTAAAGCTCATAGAAATTTCCAGAAGCTTGGCTTACCTGTGTAATTCGTGTGAAGTGTGGAGTGTGCGCTAACTGTAGCTGCTGTTGTGAGTCAGCAGCAGTTCCGTCTCTATTTTACTTTCACTTTCAGCTCTGTGTTAAAGGAGGGGTTTTATAAAAGTGAGAAAACCATTTATTATTAAAATGATTCTGCTCTGGGCTGATTCTACAAAACGCTAAATGTTTCGTTAGTATTTAGGAATGTCGTTTTCATCGTGAACCCGTTCGTAAATTAAAGTTTAAGCAGACTTTCTGTTATTCACAGTGTTTATATAGGTGCATTTTGCATGCAGTTCACCAAAGCAACACCAGGGGCGCTAATTCACAGTGAACGGAACAGCATGAAACTGGAGGAAATAAAAAAATAGTATTCAAAGCAAACAAACAAATAAACAAATGACAACCAACAAAAACAACAACAACAACAACAACAACAACAATAATAATAATAATAATAATAATAATAATAATAAATACTTATTATTTGTTTATTAATTTCTTACTTAACTTAATATTAGTATTATTATTTTTATTTACTACTACTACTACTACTACTACTAATAATAATAATACCCTATTAATGTGTTCACATTAAGTAATCTGGATAATTTAACACAAATTAATCATTTACAAGTTTGTTGCTTGTACAGAGCATACATATTTAGCAATATATCACTACATGGCTGCTGTCAAGTTTAGAAAGTAAAATTATTTATTGTGCAATTTATTTTGATAAAATATGAAGTCGTTTTCTAAATATACATTCTCTCATATATATTCTTTGTCTCACATACACAGAGAGACACCTGTTCCTGTTTGATGCCAAAGCTCTGTGGGAAAAAGAAGCTAATATCAATGGAATTCCACTTTACCAATCATACATTCAATATATTTTTTTAAATATCCACTATTTAATGCTTACTGATAAAAACAAACAAAAAAGTGTGATTAATGTGTGACACCACTAAAATAGTAAATAAAAAAAAGTTCTAAAATACATGCATTTAGCTAGAAGTGACTTTGCACCCACTGTCATATTTGCATTTTTCAGATTATCAAACAAACTTTAATATTAGACAAATAGAACCTGTAATATAATATATAAAGAGTAAATTCACAAAGCAGTTTTTAAATGATTATTTAATTTATTAAGGGATAAAAGAAATTCAAACCACCCTTGCCCTATGTAAAAAAGTAACTGACCCACCCTAGTTGTGGCTTGTGAAATTAAAGATGAGTTTCATTTCTCTAACCACAACCAAACCTGATTACTGAGAGACCTGAAGAATTAAGAAATAAAATAGAACCTGTCTGACAACATGAAGCAGGTTAAAATATCTTAAAAAGCCACACATTAAACACCCTGATCTGAAGAAATTCAAGAACAGATAAAAAAGTCAGTCATTAATCATTAGTCTAGAAAAGGTAATAGTCATTTCTAAGCTAGCTAGCTATATATATAAAGAAAGAAACTGTGGAAAAAAAAATGGTATGAATGGGAGAGTTACTTTAAGTATCATAGTAATAATAGTATTGTAATAGTTTGATACATGTGTACAGTACCAGTCAAAGGTTTGGACACACCTTCTCATTCAGTGTTTTGTTTTTCTATATTATACCCTAGTGAAAAAAGTAGATTAAAGTATACTAATCGTTATTATGCTATAGTGCAATAAAATGTTCTTGTAGCCACATTATTAATCAGTATAATTAAAGAGTACCAAAATGGAACAACTTTTTTTGTACTTATTATACTTTAACTGTATAAAAATAGTACTAAAGTATAGTAATAGTACTAAAAGTCTACTAAACTGTACTAAAATTGAACTATTTTAAATATACTTTTAAAAATACTATTTCATGTATGTAACCCCATATTTTAAATATACTGACAGTAGAATTATAATACATTTAATAATTATTACAACTGTATCACTATTATAAACCAGGTATATTAGGAATGTGCTAGGAATTGATGTTAAATATATTTATATTAGAATACAAATATACTTCTTGTTACTGTCTTTTGTAAGTAGCACACTATACTTCAATGGGTAAAAAAATATATTTTAATATACTGTACCACAATATTTTTTATAAATGTAGTAACTGAATTTACTTTTTAAAATGTAAAAAATTATATATTGCACTTTAAGTGAACTACTGTAACAGTTGTTTTTAACACACTTTGCTACAAAATTGCTAAAAGTATGTTTGGAAAAAAGTATTTTAGAAGTATACTGAAGGTATACTTTATAGTAGTCCATTTTTTTTAATACACTATATTGTACTTTTTTAAAAAGTATGATTAAAGTTTACTTTCAAACATTTGGTGAAAGCATAATATTAATGTCATATATATATATATATATATATATATATATATATATGACATTAATATTATGCTTTCACCAAATGTATATATATACAACAGATTTATGTACTTACTTAATATATATACATATATATATATATATATATATATATATATATATATATATATATATATATACAACAGATTTATGTACTTACTTAATATATATATATATATATATATATATATATATTAAGTAAGTACATAAATCTGTTGTATATATATTTTTTCACCAGGGTATACATTAATACTGAAGCCGTCCAGAATATGAATGTCACATTATGAACACATTAGAAATTGTTTACTAAACATAAAAGTGTTAAACAAACCCAAATACTTTCATCAAGGGTGCTGTTAACTTCCGGTCCTGATGAGAGCCAATTTCATCATCATTTTTTGGTGTTTTTTGCGACCGCACTTAAGGATACTTTTAATGTTCTTTTTTTTTTTCTTTACTAATTTGAGACGTTCTTGCTAACTCTACCTCTTCACAGCACAACTGGTGCTCTCAAACACATTAAGAAAACAAGAAATTCAGGTAATTAACTCTTGACAAATTCAGCACAGCTGTTAACTGAAAGCCATTCCATTCCATTTGACTACCTCATAAAGCTGACTGAAAACATCCAGCCAAGATGTGCAAAGCTCTCATTCTAAGAAAGAGGTGCTTTTTTAGAAGAATCTAAAATATAAAACTACTATCTGGTTTATTCTGGTTGGTTTGGTTGGATGACTTTAGTATTAATCTACAATGTGCATTTAAAAAAATAATGGAAATAACACTGAATTCAAGGTGTGTTCATATATGCATGATACGTTTTAAGATATGACATTTCTCAATCTGCAACATGACTACCATCAAACATCCTACCAATATCTTAGCAGATCATCATTCTTGTTTTGCAGATTCTTTAGCGAATCTTAACATGAAACAACTTCTAATTTCTTCTCCGTGTTTGAATTCTTCTTTGAATTCTTCTTTAGGTAGTCGTTAGCTGAATACACAATCTGAGTAAGCGCTTCCAGCATCAGGCAGTTCAGCTTCTCATTGGGCTTGTTCTCCTCACTGTAGTTCTTCACAGGGAAGATGCAGTTCAGTGGAACACCCAGCCTGTTACTGCACTCATCAATCTGCACACATAGAGTGGCATTACTTTATTACTTTATCAGTTAAAAGATTCTATAGATTCCAAAACTAGTAAAGTCACTGACCTTCTCCTTGATCTTCTTGCTCTGGTAGATCTTAGTAATGTCTCGCTGGGTCATCTTGCACACCTGGTCCACTCTGGTCATGAAAAGCACTTGAGGAATTCCTGTAGCAGAAAAACGTGAGCTCTAACAGATCATACACTTTTTAGACAGAACCTTATTTTTTTGTGTGCTTTTCTGAAGCTTCACAATTCCAGAAATGAGATGAATACAAAAAGTGAATCTGAATCTGCTGAGTCTTGTCATATTTCCACAAATCTGTACAAAAACAGTATCACTCATTGCTAGTTTTTGTGTGTGGATGCAGGTGGACTCTAAAATATATCTGACTAGGATCCTCTCACATACAGTGCTGTGAAAAAATGTTTGCCCCCTTAATGAGTTCCCATGTTTGTGCATGCTTGTCACTCTTAAATGTTTCAGATCTTCAAACGAATTTAAGTCAAAGTCAAATTTAAGTCATAAGGCAAAGATAACACAAGTAAATACAAAATGCAGTGTTTAAATGAAGGTTTTTATTATTAAGTTAAAAAAAAATCCAAACCTACATGGCCCTCTGTGAAAGTGTTTGCTTCTCAAGCCTCCAAGAAAGTAATTGAGATCTATCAGTCTGGAAAAGGTTATAAAGCTATTTCTAAAGTTTTGGAACTCCATCGAAAACACAGAGAGCCGTTATCCACAAATTGCAAAATCAAGGAACAGTGGTGAACCTACCCAGGAGAAACCGGCCAACCAAAATTACCCTTAGAGCACAGTGACCACTGATCCAAGAGGTCACAAAAGATCTTACAACAACATCCAAGGAACTCCAGGGGCCCTATTTTAGCGATCTAGAGCGCACTAGTTTATTGCGCTTTGCGCAGTTGAATTTAGGGGCGTGTCCTGTGTCTTTGGTATCGTAAAAATGCCTTGCGCAGTTCCAACGGCGCAAAGGGCTTGTTTTAATTCCCTTAATTATTCATGGGTGTGTTTTGGGTGTTACGTGAAGTAAACCAATCAGTGTGTCAGTATCCATCCCCTTTAAGACACAGCTGCACGCTGACTTCTGTTCATTCCTATTTTAAGAGCGCATAAACTGACTGCGCGTCACGCTGTGAAGATAAACCAGCAGCTTAGGGAAGAGTAAAGTTATTTTATTCTTTATTCTGTTTATTGTTTATGTAAAAACTGGGTTTTCAACACTGAATATTAATAAAGCAATCGATTATTTACACTTGAGGGGGATTTACAATGCCGCTGAGCGTTTAAAAGGGATAAAAAAAAAAAACGATATTTAATATAGACGAATAAAATATTTACGTAAAAAAGGAAAAATAGGACATTTTAAAAAGATCATAAAAATGTACATAAAAAGTAAAGAATTTATATCTTATGAAGAAAATAATAATAGCATTGAAAGTAAAGTAAAATGATAAGAATGATAAGAAATTATAAAATTTATATCAATAAACTAAGAATCATTGGAAAATATATATATATATATAATTAATACATTTTATATATATATATATATATATATATATATATATATATATATATATATATATATATATATATATATATATAATTTGATTAATAAAATGCGCCAAGTTCCACTTTGCCTGCCTGGCGACATTTCAGAGCGCATGACGAGATTTTAATCAATGAATTACTATATTTAATATTTTAATAAATTTGCCCTGGTAATAAGAAACAAATGCTAACATATAGCTTTATATTTCTGTGTATTTCAAATGTTTTAAGTTTTATGTAGTTGATGGGCAGCACCAGGCGCCAGGATGACAATGTGCTTTATTTTTCAGATATAAAAGTGAATTTCAGTTAAATAATAGCAAAGTTAACTAAAATAAATTTATGTTCAGTCAAAGTTCTTTTCTCTTTTAATTTTTCATTTCAAAAACTTCAGCATTTTAGTGAGAATAAGCATCTGTTGAAATTCTTAAACAGCAGAATGCCTGTCTGCTATATTAAGTTACAGCTATTTAGTCTGTGTACTAAACATAAATATAAATCCTTATAACTGACAGAAATAAATATAACTAATAATAATTTATAGTTATTATGCAGATTTTTAAGTATATTTTATTTTTGTAGTTGATTGCTGAAGGTAAGGAAGTGATGGTATGGGGTATTTTGGAGCGCAGGGCGCAGGATGATCGTGATTCAGTTTTGGGCGCCAGTGACAGGTGAATTTAGATGTCCTTTCGGGGGATCAATTGCGCAATCTGTTTTTCCGCCGCCAAGATAGAAACACGCCAGAAATTTACCTGAACACACGTCATTTCCAGACCACCACCCCCGTCGGCGTTAATATATTATATATATTCCAAAAGTCTTATTGCTATTTTAAGGACCCGTGGGCAAGGCGTAAAAATAGACTGATGACGGGGTGTACGATGGCAACGCGCCACACTACATGCCTTGTATCTCAATTTGGCCTGAAACATTTTAATGATCCTTAAGACTTTTGAGGAAATATTCTGCTGATTGACAAGACCAATTTGAACTTTTTGGAAGGTGTGTGTCCCATTATATCTGGTGTACAAGTAACACCACATCATACCTACAGAACATCATAACTACAGTAGAACATGGAATTCATGTTGTGCATGAACATGAATTCTGCTGTGTACCAAAAAGTCCTGAAGGATATTTTTTTGTGTTTATACTTGTGGTGTCTGACTTACATTTAAATTATTTTGATGATCTGAAACATTTAAGAGTGACAAACATGCAAAAAAGTAAGAAATCACAATAGGAGCAAACACTTTTTTAATGCCACTGTATATTACAGCTTAAAATGTGTAAAACCAAAATGAGGTGCAATACATCTGCTACAGGTGGAGAAGCCTGTCCTTATTATAAGAGTGAGCTCACCTATTTCACTCGCTGCTTTTCTGATCTTCTTCATTTTGTCAATGACATCATCTTCAATCATGGAGATTTTGTCTGCTGGAATCACACTCACTAGACAGTGAATCTGACTGTTCAGAGTTGGTTCGTTTATGTATTCTGTGTTGAATTTATCTATTGGAGCATTGGGCTTAAACTACGAGAGAACATGGAAGAAAAAAAAACTATTATGACTTTATTAAAACAAAATGAACAAGCTAGGTGGACTGTTATTTTCATTTATTGTGTGTGTGTGTGTGTGTGTGTGTACTATCTTACTATGTAGTCTTCAGGTACGTGACCTTTTACAGCACTGATGATGTCATCAGGGTGTACCCCTTTGTACTCTCCCTGTTCCAGACCCATCATGTCATAGAAGGCAAACTGCCCGATAGTGAACTTCTCAAACTGTAAATAATAATAATAAAAATAATAATAATAGTAATAAGCAATTTATGATAAAAAAAAAAATACAAAAAATAAGTCTTAGAAAGCTTTGTACATTTTATGTGGACAACATGAATTAAAAAAAAATGAACACATAGATGCACTGACCTTTGTTGTAAAACTGTCGCCTGTTAATGCTGAAGCAGTCAGACAGTTGATGTAGTGATGTCCTTCAAATACAGTTTTGATGGTGTTTATGATGCTTGATTTCCCTGCCCCAGCTGGTCCTTGCAGGAGGAAGCGGAACTCTTCGACACCCTCACTGCTAATTTCAAAGGACTTTACGTTTCTAAACATTGGATCTGATCTAAAAGTATCAAAAATAAATCTTGGTTACCAGAATTGTTTCACATTCATCAGCAATGCTCATAAAGCAGGACGAGGCTATAAGAAGATAGCAAAGCACATTAAAGTAGATCTAGTTAAATTAAAAGTGTTAAACAAACCAAAGTATTCAGTGAAGCATTTAGGTGCTCTTATCTGGGTTTATGTAAACCTGTTGTTTCTGAGACATAACTCAGCAACTCCGATGAACATTTCCTGTGCAACAGAGTTAATGGTAACACTTTACTTAGATCGTCCATTTTATGGCCTTGTTGATGCTCAACTGACATTCAACTAACACTGAATTGAATGTCC
The DNA here is from genome assembly GCF_023375975.1 of Astyanax mexicanus. Taxonomy (NCBI): domain Eukaryota; kingdom Metazoa; phylum Chordata; class Actinopteri; order Characiformes; family Acestrorhamphidae; genus Astyanax; species Astyanax mexicanus. The sequence continues at coordinate 12,693,943 of NC_064418.1, read as the reverse complement.
ATTAAATTTAACTTAACCCTATGTTGAATGTAAATGATTCAAAATAGAACACAACCCTACACCTAACCCTAACTTTAACCCTTTATCAACCTTAAAATCTACCCCTACACTTAACCCTGACCTTAACCCTTAATCAACCATAAAATCGAACCCTACACCTAACCCTAACCTTAACCTTAACTTAATCTTAAAATCTGACACTAAACCCAATCCTAAAATATTAAGATAAGCGTTTGGGTTAGAGTTGAATGTAGGGTTATATTCAGTAGAGAATCATTTAATTTTACCTTTTAGTTCATTTGCATTTAATAGAGATGTGGTTGAATGTTAGTTGAATGTCAGTCGAGCATCAAAGAGGCAGAGTGTTACCGAGTTAACTTTTGATCTTCTTTTCCTGGGGTGGTCCTGATGAGAGCCAGTTTCATCATAACGTTCTTGATAGTCTTTGGGGTGGCACTTGAGGATACTTTTAAAGTTCTTGAAATTGATCGGATTGACTGACCTTAGAACATAACTATGCACTATAATTATAAGCTATTTACTGTACAACCACTTTACCTCTTCACTACACAACTGATGATCTCGAACATGTTAAAAGGGCAAGAAATTCAAGTAATTAACTCTTCACAAGTTCAGCACAGCTGTTAACTGAAAGCCATTCCAGGTGACTCATAAAGCTGACTGAGAAAAATGCCAAGATTGTGAAATTGTTTTCTAAACAAGAGGTGCTACTTTGAGAATCTAAAATATAAAACCTATTCTGGTTTGATTTTGTTTACTAAATAATTCCATGGGCACTACTAGGGGTGTGTCAGAGTGTCTTTGGTATTGTGAGGGCGCAAAAAAAAAAAATGCCTTGCACGGCTCCAAACGTGCAAAAGGAAGCAGGTGTTTTTGTGCATTCCTATCATTTACATTTTAAAAGGGATTAAAAATATTTAATAAGAAATCTGAAATAATAATAATAAAAAAAATTATAATAACACATAAAAAGTAAGTAAAGAATTTATATCTTATAAAAATAATATTAGTGAAAGTAAAATTATAAGAATGATAAGAAATTATAAAATTGATAATAATAAACTAATAACATGGAAAAAAAAAAATATATATATATATATATATATATATATATATATATATATATATATATATAAAACAATAAATTAATAAAAAAAAAATAATGAACATAAATAGAACTACTTAAAAATGTAAATAGTATAAACTCAAAAAAAAAAACACAGGCTTTCTGATGGTGCCCAGAAAAACTGACATTAGTTTCAGTTTCAAACGATAGAAACAGCTCACCAAAGCCTCAATCTATCCTTTATATATGACAAAGTTAATTTAATTGAACAAAGTTATTATTATATTTGTAGCGTCGCTCTGAATTCAGCTCTGTCCTGTGAAAAGAGAGAGAGAGAGGCGCAGTGCATTTTGCCTGATTTACTCTTGGTTACAAAACAGTAAATATGGTGTTTAAAGTGTGTTTTATACCATGGCTTTGCTGTTTGAACTACACTTCATCCGACCATTTTTATTAAAACCAGAGGTGGAAAGTAATGAATTACATTCACTCACGTTACTGTAATTAAATAGATTTTATGAGTAATTTGTAATTTTTTAAAATAGGTAGTTTTACTTTTACTCAAGTACATTTTGACTTTTAAGTCTCCGCTACAGACAGTAAGTACTCAGTTAAACGTGTCGGCGAGTGTTTGCATTGCCTGTCTGATATCAGACGGCATGGATCATATATATGGCAATTTAAAGAACAAATATAAATAAAGTATATATTAAATTCTTATATATTTTCTAATATATATAAGGATTTAATACATACTTATTTGTTTTGATTTGTTGATCCACAATGTCTCCAGGAGATCACTGGACATGGTATTACTCATAAATATATTAAAATTTTAACAGAAAATACACAGAAATATGTAACAAAAAAAAATAATCTAAGGAATTATTTGTCATATTACAAATGTGTGTACAGATTTCTGTGTATTTTGTGCCAAAATGTTTATATTTTTTAAGGAATAAAGTGTCCAGTGATCATTACATAAAATATAATAATAAGTGGGGTTTAACTCTTTGGATAACCTGACTTTTTTTTCAACTCATAAGAAAGGCACCAACAAATACTGTTCAATAGTAAAAATGACCCCTTGCTTCAAAGAATGTCCCTATAGTTATGCACAAAAAAAATTATGTTCTCAATTAATGTAGTTTATATTTTAAACGTTTGTTGTTGCACACAAACAGATATGTGCTTCGATATGTGCTTCTTTACGGCACTGCGCATGCGCCAACCAACGGTTTTTTTGTATTTTTTTAAGTTTTTATTGGGAACATTAAACAATCTGTGTGAATGTCAAAAAACATGTAAACATAAAGCAGAGCAATGGCAAGTTAAAAAATAATAATAATGTACAACTATAAAAATACGCTTTATAGTCACCTATATGACCATAATTTTTAACAGTAAAGAAAAAAAATGGATCATGGAAACGTTTTTACACCAAATAATTAAAAGTAACTATGTAAGTTTTACTCAAATTACATTTTAAATTGAGTACTTTTTTTTCTTTTACTCAAGTAGATTTTTAGATGGGTACTTTTACTTTTACTTGAGTAGAATTTTAGCAAAGTAAAGGTACTTTTACTTAATTACATTTTTTCAGTACTTTTTCCACCTCTGATTAAAACTGATTTTTTAAGAAAACAGAGGCAATCCCACGTGCAATGCCACGGGCTGCACCAATGCCCTGCGGCATTTTGGAGCGCTGGACCTGATTTTAATTAATGAATGGTGATAAGAAACAAACGCTAACATATAGTGTTATAGATCAGTGTATTTCAAAAGTGTTATATAATTGCCGGGCAGTGCCAGATGCCAGAGCATAGTAAAAATGTGCTTTGTTTTTTTAAATATAAAAAATATATATAAAAGTGGATTTCAGTTAAATAATAGCGAACTGAAATAAAATAAGTTTATGTTCAGTCTAAGTGCTTTTCTCTTTTGTTTTTTTATTTCCAAAACTGCAACATTTGAGTGGGAATAAGCATCTGTTAAAATTCTCAAACAGCAGGTGTCCTGTGGTAAAGAAGTGATGGTGTGTGGTATAGTGAATGGGGAGCACAGTAATCACGGTGATCGGTGATCCAGTCATGGTTGCGCAGCTGACTGTTGACTTTAGTCAGGGTTTAACCGGATCAGTCGCGCTGGTCTATTTTCCACAGCCAAGATAGAAACACGCCAGAAATTTACCTGAACACAAGTCATTTCCAAACCACCACGCCCATCAGCGTTAATTTATTCCTAAACTCCAACGCTATTTTAAGGAAGTGAAAATAGACTGTTGATGGAGTGTATGATGGCAACGTGCATCGTCACACGCCTTGTGCAGGGAGCACGATAGGGCCCCTTATGTTTTTCTTCATATTCTTGGATGGCTTTAGTATTAGTCTACAATGCAGAGATAATAATGAAAAACACTGAATTTAAGGTGTGTCCAAACTTCAGACTGGTACTCTATGTTAAGAAATAAAATTATTTTAAGCAGACAAAATAAAAAAATCTTGTGTTTATACTATCTGCAATGAATTAAAATGTATTTGTAATGTCCGTATTGCTTATGTTTTCACATAGGATCTTATGTAAAAGAATGATATTATTTGACTTACTGCCATTGGATGGTCCTCCATTCATCAAGTTCTGTAAAAAATGCATTGATGAGTAATCATAGAGGTGAGGTAATAATACAGTTAGTGACAAAACATTGCCTATTAGTGTCAAGTATTAACAAAATGGGATATGGTTCATGCCTCAATTACAAGAGCTCCTCCTCCTTAGTCCTATATATACCTCCCAGTCGCCTCTCACCTTTGTGACTAAAAACCTCGCATGAATTCCATCTCTGCGCAACTTGTCACTTCTGCCACTATGGACCTCTAACAGGTTTCTTTGAATTCCAAACTATTCTCTGACTGCTGCTGCTTCTTATTGCACTCCAAGGCTGCGTTGTGTGGTCTGTACCTGACACCCTTGCCAGTTTTTGGCTCCACAGCCTGGCATGGCCACTCCTCGGCCCAGTGCGACTGCTACCCAGACTGGTGCTGCCACTCCCAGGAAGCCTGCCTATGCTCTGGATGCTGCCACCATTTGTTTCAGCCCTTCCCTCCACCTTCACTGCGTTTCCGGCGTTGATCTCGGTCGGACCGCTCCTGTGGCCCCTGATGGTCCCCTGCATGGCTTCCTGGGCGCCGTGATGACCTTGCCACCACTACACCCAGATGGCATGGCGGCCCACCCTAGGCTCCCTGCAGCCGCTTGACCCCCCCCGCACCCCCCCCCCCCCTCACCCAGCTTCTTTTCCGGCCTGGCCTTCTGCTTTTCTTATTTGTCGTCTACCTTTTCTGCTCCGCTTTCTTCTCTTTGTGATTTCCTGCCTTCTGTTTTTTTCTATCTGCCCTTTGTTCTGCTTTTCTTCTGTTATTCCCTCAGTTCCTGTTCCCTCAGTTTATGTTCCCTCTGTTCTCTATCTCGCCTGTTCCTGTGCCCTGGCGCCCGCATGTTCACCCCACCTCTGGTTCGGCCATCCTCGCATCGGAGAATCCTGGATGGTGCATATATGTGGACCTCTCGTCTCTCCTACTCTGTCTCTTCCAAGGCGCTTGCCCACACGAACACCTGTTTATCAGCGAATTTGGTTCCCCCAACACCAGTACATGTTCAATATTCCCTTAAGGAACATTCTCACCCTCAGTGGATTTAATCTTACTTATTTATCTACCCATTTATTTAGAATTGGAACAGCTACCATAGCTTTATTTGAAGGTTTACCTGACCATACAGTTCAGATCTTCTGCCTCTAGTTCTCCCACATTTACCACAGCTACGTCCGCACCCACGCACAAGACCTGCCCACAGCCCACAAAGTCCTGGCTTCATTTTAATTTTAGATATTTATTTTGAATTGTTTGTTTGTTGTCCGTTTTCTTTCACATTGTCTTTTGAGAGGACCAGGCTTGAGAACCATCTCAAACTGTACTGAACTGTGCCCATAGCATTATAATGAGTTCACGTCGCCTCCACCCCCAACCACCCCCACCCACCACACCCATCACTCTATCTATCATCTAAGAAGCATGCCTCAATTACCTGAGCACCCCCCACCGCCTTGGTCCTATATACACCTCCCGGTCGAATCTCACCTTTGTGACTAACAACCTCACACCCACCACCACCACCACCTCCCACATCTCTATTACTCACCTAGTCGAGCCATCTCAAACTGTACTGAACTGTGCCCATAACATTATAATGAGTTCACGTCCCCACTGCATCAAACAGGCATGGTCCATTTTATCTGCCTGTTACCTATTACTGGTGGATAACTACTGTCTTAATTTTCATCTTAATTTAGACCTGTGAGTTGTCTGGTGACTTTCTTAGAATTCCTACATACCCACAAGGACCATCGCGGAAGAGGAGATGCTTCCCCATGAATTCTGTATGGTTACAGTGTAGTTCCCCTCATCTCCCGTTTCAACATTTTTGATTTCCAAGAAGATTGTTGTGCCATTTTGTCCTGCTCTGTGTTTTCCCTCCACACAGTCCAGTTTCTGGCCTTTCTTCTTCCATGTCACATTTAATCTTCCTGTGTTTGTTTCACAGCGAAGAGTGACATCTTTTCCAACTTTCACTTGTTTATCAGCCAAAACTGTGACAAACTCTATTAAAAAGAAGGAGAAGATTGTTAGAAGAAAAGATATCCACCCAGCAGAAACAATTTCCTTATTTCTCCACACAAACTATTAAAGAGCTAATAGCTATTCTACCACTATACAGCTCCTCCATCACAGCGAACTGCATCATTCACATTATTCACATCATTCATTATTCACAGAAAAGTTGATGTAACACCGTGGTGAACATGAGTCTGTCCCAACTTCTTTGGAAAGTGTTGCAGGCATCAAATACAAAAGGGGGTAATATTTTCAAAAACTAATAAAGTTTGTCCATTTCAACATCCATTGTAACATCTTGTCTTTGTAGCGTATTTAATTAAATATATCTTGAAAAGTATTTGCTAATCATCATAATCTGTTTTTTTATTTATGTTTTACACAACAGCCCATCCCATACATTGGAATTGGGTTGTACTATTAGATCAATGTTATTTAACCTCTGACACATTGCTCACTGCAAAATATTACCAGATGGATATTCTGATTCCTTTTTAGCTTGCTTTGCTTCTATATTAAAAAATGACTGGATGTGTGATTAAAAAGTATTATTTGTTGGTAAATTTTAACTCACCAAGTTTGTATTCAAATAGTTGCATCCAGCTCATTTTTAGCCAATGTAACATCCACAAGTGGACCTGCAGAAAGAGACTATACATATATGTATTAGTGTAATGTTTGCTACCCTTCCAAAAAAATAAATAAATAAACATATACATTTGAGATATATTTCTAGTATAACAGTGCTATGAAAAAGTATTTGCCTCTCTAGGGATTTATTTTGTTTTTGCTTTTTTATCATACATGTATTTTACAGATTAACAAAACATTTTAATATCAGACAAAGATAACACATGTAAAACAAATGTAAAAAAAAAAAAAAAAATTATATGATGGTAAATAAAAGTAAGTAAAAAAATATTCAAATCAACCTGGCCCTGTGTGAAAAAGAGTTTGCCCCCTAAATCTAATAACTTGGTTGTGCCACCCTTGGGGCCAGCAACTGCAATCAGGTTTTTGTTATAGCTGCCAATGAGTTTTCCCATCTCTGTGGAGGAATTTTGGCCCACTCTTCTTTGCCGAATTGTTTCTCAATCAGACTTTGTCTTGGCCACACCAAAACCTTCAGTTTGCTTTTTTTGTGCCATTCCATGATGGACCTTCTGGTTTGCTTCAGATCATTATGCTGCTGCAGACCTAAAGTACACCAGAGCTTAAGGTCACAAACTGATAACTGGATATTCTCCTTCAGGATTTCCTCATAGAGGTCAGAATTCAAAGTAGCCTTAGACCATCACACTACCAACACCATGTTTGGCTTTTAGTATTATGCTCTTTTTACATAATTATGTTAGTTTTATTTCAGATGTAACAGGAAACACACCATCCAGAAAGTTCCAGACAGTTTTTTCCCCTCAGTCCACAGTTTTTTTTTGTTTTTTTCCCAAAGTCCTGGGGATCATCAAGATGTTTGTTGACAAATGTGAGACAGACCATTGCGTTCTTTTTGGTCAGCTGTGTTTTTCGCCTTGAAACTCTCCCATGGATATTATTATTCCCAGTCTCTTTCTTATTACTGAATTATTATAATAATAATCTATTTAAGGATATTTTCATCTTCATCTTCATGTTGTCAGACAGGTTCTATTTAAGTGATTTCCTGATTCTACAGGTCTGGTAGTATTCAGGCCCTGTTGTGGCTAGTAGTAAAATGTAACTTAGCTTCCCAAAATATGTGGTTTATCACAATTACTTCATCAGGGGGTCAGTTATTTTTTTCAAATAGGGCCTGGTTGGTTTGGATACATTAAAGTTTGTTTGATAATCTGTGAAAAAAAAATATAGGGGCAAATACTGTTTTTCACGGAACTGTATAGTATATAAACATATAAAAAATATATGATTATATATATATATATATATATATATGTGTGTGTGTGTGTGTGTGTGTGTATGTGTGTGTAAAAATATATTAACAAAAAAAATCACATAAATTCAAACTGTATTTCAGACAACTCTAGGATTCTAGCTCTCAGAAAAGTCATTAGCTTGGGGGTTCACATAGTTTTTTTCCCTCCTCACTGTGAATGTTAACATGTTGTGTTTGATAAAACCAGGAAAACATATATACTTTTTTTGTGTGGTATTAGTTTAAGCAGACTGTGTGGGTGGGTTTCCCGAAAGCTTCGTTAACTCGTACTTAAGATTGATCGTTAATTAAAGAGTGTTTCCCAAACCCCTGCGTAACTAAAGTACTACATAAAGAAAGAGCTACATTAGGGGATCTCTACTTGCAATTTAGCACATTAAAAACCAGGAACACATTAAGTGGCCAATTTATTATTAAGTAATCCCAAAGGGTTAACATACTTTTTCTTGCAACTGTGTATTGTATTTAGGGAAAGTTTTCCATGGAATGCTCTAAGGTTTTCACATGAATGAGGAAATGACAAAGTTAACCATTGTCACCATAGTTATGAGTTATGCGAACCCTTAATTAAACCACAATAACCTGTTTGGTTCTGCCTCACCGCAGATTAAGCACAAAAGAATAGAAACAAAAGAAAGGTACAACGCCCAGTATAAAAATATGCTAAAGCAGTTACTATTTCCAGCAGTCACTGAAGCTATATATATATATATATATATATATATATATATATATATATATATATATATATATATGTATATATACATACATATAATTATACATATATATATATCAAACATTATATATACATATATATATATATATATATCAAAAATAAAACAGATTTTTTTTTTATTCACTTTTTTTTCTTTTAAATGTAATTGGTTTACACAGGAAATAACGTATATAGCAGAGCTTTCTGAATGCTAAATGTCAATTACTACCAGAGTAATATAGAGTAAAAATCTAAAATACTCAGTTAGGTCAATGCTTTATTTTTATTATTGTTTATTAAACTTCATTAAATTACTTGATTATTTTTTTATTAAAATATTAAAAATTGTTACATTTCACCTTTACATTTTCAGGCATCAGAACAAGAAATTGTGTATGTGTGTTACGTGTTAACTCAGAATCTTGAATAGAATAAGTTTAATAACTTAACACTTAAAACACATGATATTAAATCATTCATCATTTTTATGTTTTTAAATTTGCTATAAACATACTAAATATATTAAACACAGTTAAATAACTTCTGTGAGGAACAGAAAAAAAAATCTAGAAGAAGTGATAAACTCACCTGTCTGTCTGATGGTATGATGTCCAGAGTCTGCAGCTCTTCTGCTCTTTTTATATTCTCTCTTTCTACTTTCACTTTCGGATTCTTATGGATGAAGAGGGATGGGACTGAGAGCTGCAGTCTTGATTTGACAGTTTTTTTGTGTTCTATTGTGTAACTATTAGAACATGAACATGATGTTAAATTAAAAATCAGTTACTGCAAATAGAAGTAAAACACTTTTTCATTCTTCTATCCAACCGTTTTTAGAAATTATATGGTGATGAAATGCAAAATGCTGATTCAAAAGGCAGAAGGTTGAGGACATTATGTTGATTCAATGTTAAAATTTAAACTTTAGCACAACCATTGAACATTAAATGTTGATTCAACGTGGTTTCAACGTTGAAACAACAACATACATTACTTTAGGTCGGTTGTGTGCCAGCTGGGATTTTACAAAAAAAAAGAAGTAAAGAAGACATTTCTTTTTATTTTTGCTTGCACTCAACCTTTACAGCCTTTTTCAAAAAAAAAAAAAAACTTTCACAGAAACACTAAGCAACAATTACTGTCCAAAATCTATTTAAGAATGGTTGGTTAACTTTGAAACTATGAAACATTTAAATAGAATGTTAAAACAATTAAACCATTAAATAAACTTTCTGTTTTTTTTTATCTATTATTTAAGGCAGTAGTATTATTGAGTTCTAAACAATAGTTCCAGTGTTCTCTCACGCCAATCAGTACAATTTATAAATATTTACTCTAACAACAGAGTGGTCTGGTAGGTTTTTTTTTTTTTTTGGATATAATCCAAAACCAGTATTTCCAGTTCCACCAGTTTCACCCCCGCTTGATTTGTTTAATGATTGCGGAAGAATTTCTGGCTAGAAAATAAATTGGGATAAATCTTCGTTCCTTACGTTGAACTTGCATGTGAAATGGCACAAGCACTCTCCACCCTTTCGTAATCACAATTTGTTAATAGGAAATGCTCCTTTTTTTTGTCTCCAATGGGAGAACAGGGGAGTTTCTACGCTTGGTGATATTGGTGATGAAAATGCTTTAAGGTCTTTCCAAGACATCAGAGAGCAATTTAATCTACCCAGATCCACTTTATTTAGGTATCTGCAATTTAAATCGGCCCTTTGGTCCCACAGAACCCACCCAATGCTTGAAGTGATCTATCCTAGTAGCCAATCTTGCTCTGCCTCAAAAATGTATACCTTTTTATATCAGCACAACTTATATCCACAGCTGTGCTGCTCATCCCACAAATGCATGATCCTTACAAATGTGGCACCATTTATAAGATACATTATCAGGCTTTCCAATTGTATAAGATTTATTTCAAAGAAGAACAATTGTTAAATTAAAGAAATAACCTACCAATCAGGAATGTCATTCTTTTTTGTGCTATGTTTATTTACATTAACCTCCATTGCAACTCTGTACAATTACACATTTACAACAGAGAGGTCTCAGGTCTAAATCTAAAGCCCCCCTGACTGTCGCTCTTATGACATAAATTCAATACTTTAACCTAAATGTTACTTAATTACAGTAAGTTCAAAACCTAATGTTAACTATGAAAGAGACTTTTTCATAGTTAGATGAAACATTTCACATTCACATTCCACCTTTATTTCCCATACTGAGGAAAAAATATGAGAAGGCCGATAGTGGCAAACAACATTGTTTCAAATGAGACCAACCGGAGGCCTAAGACAGTAGAATGGTGATTAAAATGTAAGTCTACTATTGTGTAAAGGTGAATTATAAAATGCCAGTTTGCTGTGTAATGAGATGATGGGTGATTCAAAGCATTTGTACAGTGGGTGTGGTGGCGTTTTAAAATAGATTCTTTCACTTTCATGTATACGCCATGACTAAGGACTAATGTATGAACTTGATGTAAAATGTCTAGCTGAAAAACATTGTATACTGTACTTAGGAGAGTGTAAAGCACTTAAGACAAAAAAAAAAACATTGTAATATATGTTTGGGTAAATGAACATTGTGGTTTTATTTTACAAACTACTGACAACATTTCTCCCAAATTCAAATAAAATATTGCAATTTAGGGCATTTGTTTGCAGAAAATAAGAAATGGTCAAAATAATTGAAAAAATGTTGGCTTCCCATTACTCCAAAATTCTACAGTAAAATCCCTCAAATTATTATAATTAATAGTATGGAATTTAGTCTTCTTGAATTTAATGATGCCATTTGATGGTCATGTCAGTTTATTTGCCTTCACTTTACTCCAAATAGTTACAGTAATTTTACACAAAACAAAAAGTTGGATAGATTGTTATGAATTTAGGGGTGTGATATGATAACCCTTTGATTTGCATGTTTTGCAGGCCTCTATATATGGTCCATATAAATAGTCAATTGTCCTACATATGCCATCCAATTATTCCAAATTTCTACAGTAATATAATTTGAAATTGAACTTAGTATTATGGAAAGTGCTTTTCAAGACTTAAGTGGGTTTTATTGATTTTCTTCTTTAATAAGACTTAAATTGTGGTCTATCCATAACGTAATGTTTAAAATATAGTGGATTTAACCTGAAAACAGATGTATTTTATGTTTATTAAGCGAAAGGTCTGCATTTTCAAAATGTAACACTGTTCTTCAGATAGGTAGTTGTCCTTCTGATGTATATTTGTTGATTAGAGCTGGTTAAATTATGTTTATTATGCTGCGCTGTAGACGTGGCTCCCATAATACACAGTTTAGGCATGTACTTCAACTTTCGCCCAAATTAATCTTTTTTTTTTTATTAAATATGTTCATATAGCTTATATCTGTTAACATGCTTTACATTAGTGCTGGGCGATTGTGGCCTAAAAAAATTATCAGATTTTTTATTATAACCGTTTTTTTTCACCCCGTGTTTGGTGGTTAGACCTTTTGGGTTAAGTCGATTAATTGAGTGAATTAATGATTCAAAACATCGTGTTCTTTTTTTAAGCTTACAGCCCGGAGAAACTCACAAACAAGGACACTGATGGTACTTAAGAATGCGGGTTTGTGACTGACAATTGAGAAATAAAGCACTAAACGAGTCACAGGAGAAACTTTGAAGGAGAGATTATTATTGTTTTCCACAATTAATGACGGATCCTCACCGGAGAGCGATGCTGCTGCTGTTTTTAAAAACTGTAGGATTTATTTTAGATGAATATATGCTTTATCCCACCGGGTGTTTATGTGGAAAGTCCTGGAACAGTGCTCGCCCTTTTTTTTTGGTACGAGCCTTAGACCGAGCAGAATGATTAGTCTGTGGGAGGCGCCGGTAACCAAGGTAAGATGAATAAACACTTCAGAAATGAGGAGCATTTTCAGATATTTTAGATTAAAAAGATAAAATGTCTGTATGTAAAATCCCATTAAAACTGTAATTTGAATTAATTAAATTAATCGTGAAAATCGCCCAGCACTACTTTACATATTTGTATTTTTAATACATTGTTATTATGATTACTTTTATGATGACTTTTAACAAGCCTGATTTTTTGGTGCCCTACACGCAGTGTGTGATCCACGTGTATGGAGCATTGGCACTGCATAATACATTGATTGCTCATACTAATGTTGCTGCTTATACTGTTCATTAATAAATTACAATACAAAAACTAATCATGAATGAATATAGGAAAAATCCAAAAGAAAAATACAAGCTGAGGTTTTGGTAAAGTTTTATTTTTAATTGAACCCAGAGCCAGAGTATAACTAAAAGCCAATTCATGCTTTAAAAAGGGCCACGGGATTAATTCCTTCCGTAGTTTAAAGCCCCACTAAATAGGATTAAGATTTTGTGCTCATGGGCTCCCCCTACAGTTGCAGAGTGTAATAAATGTATACAGCACTGTCGTAAAAACCTCCCCCCCCTCCATCTCCCAGGACTTTTAATCTACAATACCAACATATTTTATATATATATATATATATATATATATATATATTAATTATATGTTTACAAAGTTCTGATTGTTGTGAATGGAAAATTGTTATATAAAGACTTCTTTATAAGCATATAGGCTACATATTTATAATTTACAGCTATATAGTGGACCGTCTTATCATATGTGTACAAAATTATGATCACTGTGAATGGAGATACGTTAGATAAAGACCTGTGTATAAGCATATACATACACTACCGTTCAAAAGTTTGGGGTCACTCAAACAATTTTGTGTTTTCCATGAAAAGTCACACTTATTCACCACCATACGTTGTGAAATGAATAGAAAATAGAGTCAAGACATTGACAAGGTTAGAAATAATGATTTGTATTTGAAATAACATTGTTTTTACATCAAACTTTGCTTTCATCAAAGAATCCTCCATTTGCAGCAATTACAGCATTGCACACCTTTGGCATTCTAGCTGTTAATTTGTTGAGGTAAGCTGGAGAAATTGCACCCCACGCTTCTAGAAGCAGCTCCCACAAGTTGGATTGGTTGGATGGGCACTTCTGGCGTACCATACGGTCAAGCCGCTCCCACAACAGCTCAATGGGGTTCAGATCTGGTGACTGCGCTGGCCACTCCATTACCAATAGAATACCAGCTGCCTGCTTCTGCTGTAAATAGTTCTTGCACAATTTGGAGGTGTGTTTAGGGTCATTGTCCTGTTGTAGGACGAAATTGGCTCCGATCAGGCGCTGTCCACTGGGTATGGCATGGCGTTGCAAAATGGGGTGATAGCCTTCCTTATTCAGAATCCCTTTTACCCTGTACAAATCTCCCACCTTACCAGCACCAAAGCAACCCCAGACCATCACATTACCTCCACCATGCTTAACAGATGGCGTCAGGCATTCTTCCAGCATCTTTTCATTTGTTCTGCGTCTCACAAACGTTCTTCTTTGTGATCCAAACACCTCAAACTTGGATTCATCCGTCCACAACACTTTTTTCCAGTCTTCCTCTGTCCAATGTCTGTGTTCTTTTGCCCATCTTAATCTTTTTCTTTTATTAGCCAGTCTCAGATATGGCTTTTTCTTTGCCACTCTGCCCTGAAGCCCAAAATCCCGCAGCCGCCTCTTCACTGTAGATGTTGACACTGGTGTTTTGCGGGTACTATTTAATGAAGATGCCAGTTGGGGACCTGTGAGGCGTCTGTTTCTCAAACTAGAGACTCTAATGTACTTAGTGCTTAGTTGTGCAACGCGGCCTCCCACTTCTTTTTCTACTCTGGTTAGAGCCTGTTTGTGCTGTCCTCTGAAGGGAGTAGTACACACCGTTGTAGGAAATCTTCAATTTCTTAGCAATTTCTTGCATGGAATAGCCTTCATTTCTAAGAACAAGAATAGACTGTCGAGTTTCAGATGAAAGTTCTCTTTTTCTGGCCATTTTGAGCGTTTAATTGACCCCACAAATGTGATGCTCCAGAAACTCAATCTGCTCAAAGGAAGGTCAGTTTTGTAGCTTCTGTAATGAGCTAGACTGTTTTCAGGTGTGTGAACATGATTGCACAAGGGTTTTCTAATCATCAATTAGCCTTCTGAGCCAATGAGCAAACACATTGTACCATTAGAACACTGGAGTGATAGTTGCTGGAAATGGGCCTCTATACACCTATGTAGATATTGCACCAAAACCAGACATTTGCAGCTAGAATAGTCATTTACCACATTAGCAATGTACAGAGTGTATTTGTTTAAAGTTAGGACTAGTTTAAAGTTATCTTCATTGAAAAGTACAGTGCTTTTCCTTCAAAAATAAGGACGTTTCAATGTGACCCCAAACTTTTGAACGGTAGTGTATATGTTTTTTTTTACATATGTACAGTAGAATGTTATTACTACTAAAATGTAGTACATAAATGGTGGAAAATCCACCTGAATATAAGCTACTTTTTCCATCAGAAAGTAAAAAGCACATAACAATAATTACAAACAATCTGAACTGCATCATCAATTTGTCTTTTTTTGCATACAATGTTAACTTTATTGTAAAAACGACTGAAACAAGACATTTCTTCTGTGTCTACAACTGATAAAACAGCGTAGCACAGAGTAGCACTGTTAGCCCTCACCACGAAATAAGCACAGCATGAAATAATATTAAAACAAAAACACAGTATCAGTAAAAGCTTTTACAAGCCCCAGACTAAAATTTATATTTCAGTGTGGAGCAATATACTGCAAGCTAAGAGCTCACTAATAGTAGCTCTTAGCTCACGCCAATGAGTGAAAGAGATTCCTGTATTTATTCTTGTCGGGTCTATGGGCTGATTAATCTCCATCACCATTAGTGTCCATCACCATTAGTTAGCGTCTGTAAAAGAATTAATCAACCGGGTTTTTGTAGTCCTTGTAGAACTGTTATAACTTCAGTCGGAAAGCAGGTCACAGTTCTGGAAAGAGGCGCAGTTCTCGCAAGCGTTGGCCGCGACCGCCTAGGAAAACTTACAGAGTCTGGTTTGAGCTCAGAGAAGGCCAGCACAGACGCAAGAGAGCTCCTATTACACCTCAATGGATCTCTGCAGTGAGGATGAAGCTGTAATTGTACTTCTTTAAAAAGATAAATTATCAAGGAAATCCTACCTAGTGTACCTTTGAGTTGCCTTGCTAATGTAGTATAAAATAGGAAGTACTTGTATTTAGAAACGAAAATTGTCCAGATGTTGTGTCCAGATGTGCCTATTTACAATCCTAATATATTATTAGCATTAACAAAAACAAGCTTAGTTTCATCAAAACTCATTCCATATCATGCTCCTCATTTAACCCTGCCAAGTAGTCGTTAGCTGAATGCACGATCTGACTAAAGGCTTCCAGCATCAGGCAGTCCAGCTTCTCATCGGACTTGTTCTCCTCACTGTAGTTCTTCACAGGGAAGATGCAGCTCACTGGAACACCCAGCTTGTTACTGCACTCCATTACCTGCAGAAACACATTTTTAATCAATTTATCTGTTATCCTATTATTATGGAGTACGAGCTAGTACGAGTGTGACTGACCTTATCTCTGATCTTCTTGCTTTGGTAGATCTTACCCAGGTCGTTCTGTGTCAGCTTGCACCCCTGGTCCACTCTTGTCATGAACAGCACTTGAGGAATTTCTGCAGTGCAGAAAACAGAGGGACATGAGCCTTACAGATAACACACATGGACAAACATTTAAAATACTTTACTTTAAAATGCTTTATTTGTTTGGTGGTAGTCTGTAGCTTCAAAACGTTTAGTTTTTCACAGAAATTCCAGCTTCAAGCGAAATCCAGATCGGTTTGTTTCTTTTGAGAAAATAATCTGGTCTCAATCTGACCCAAGTATGAAATACACTCATTTTATTTGAGCTGTTCAGGTGTAGTTTAACCTGATATATTAGCCAGATTACTACAATAGCTAAGAACAAACAGTGTCTGTGCTGCTGCTTCATGCTAAGCTGTTTCACACTGCTCGTGACCGCACCACTCAATTTACTGCATCATCCCATTAAAAAAAACACCATAGTTTACTATAAGTTTAAAAGCTTAGCAAGATTTGTTTCTGCATTCAAATGTTAAAGCAGCTTCACATTGCACAAATATACGTGCTGGTCTGAAACACAAAACCTGGTCAAAGAATTACTTAATTCAGACAGCTCTGACCAATCAGAGATGGCAATGTGCTAACACGATTTGGTGTGTTTAGGTTTGTGCCAGTGTGAAAACAAACCAAACACTCCAAGCGAACAAACTCATTAACAGATTCAGACCAGATAAACTAAAGCACAAATTGAGCACAAATTGAGCAACCATTCACTCAAATTAAAGAAATTGTGAGCATGGATTTTAAACCGATCACTTGATTCAATTATTGTTTTATGCAAGATCCCTCCCAGGCTCCGTCAGATAGAAGGGATTGGGCCTTTAATTGAAAACTGAAGCAGCTAAAGCATTCACACACCACAAGTGCACTTGTAAATTCCTTAAATGTATATATTTATATACAGTACAGACCAAAATTTTGGACACAGCTTTTAATTCAATGCGTTTTCTTTATTTTCATGACTATTTACATTGTAGATTCTCACTGAAGGCATCAGAACTATGAATGAACACACGTGGAGTTTTATGTACTTAACAAAAAATGACCTGTCCTCCACAGTCACCGGACCTGAACCCAATCCAGATGGTTTGGGGTGAGCTGGACCACAGAGTGAAGGCAAAGGGGCAACAAATGCTAAACAAACTCCTTCAAGACTGTTGGAAAACCATTTCAGGTGACTCTACCTCTTGAAGCTCATTGAGAGAATGATGCCAAGAGTGTGCAAAGCAGTAATCAGAGCGAAGGGTGGCTGTTTTGAAGAAACTAGAATAAAACTTTAGAATAAAAATGTTTTCAGTTATTTCACCATTTTTTGTTAAGTACAAAACTCCACATGTGTTCATTCATAGTTTTGATGCCTTCAGTGAGAATCTAATGTACTTAGTCATGAAATTAAAGAAAAGGCAATAAAAAAGAGAAAATGTGTCCATATATGTGGACACACCTTCTCCTTTTCAATGCCTTTTCTTTATTTTCATGACTAATTACATTGTAGATGGATTATATAGTGAACTCACCTAATTTAGTCGCTGCTGCTCTGATCACCTTCATTTTCTGAATGGTATCGTCATTCATTAGGGAAATTCTGTCTGTTGGAATCACACTCACTAGACAGTGCATCCGGTCATTCAGAGTGGGGTTGTGGATGTAGTATTTGCTTGTATTGTCTATTGCACTTGCAGGGTTAAACTATACATAAGAGAAAGAAATGTATAAATATCATGAAGAAGCTAGGATTGGCTTTATTTTGGTTTTATATAATTTAGTGTGTGTGTGTGTGTGTGTGTCTTACTGCGTAGTTGTCAGCTATGTGGCCTTTTAAAGCGTTGATGATGTCTTCAGCGTGCACCCCTTTTGTATCTCCATCTTCTAGACCCATCCCATCATACATGGCGAAAGGTACATTCCGAAGACTGAACTTCTTAAACTGTTTTATGTGATGATAATAATAAAACCATACATGTAATTACATAACGAACAGACCCAATCAGATGGAAGAATTAAATCAGATGAAAATCTGAAAAATTGAGACATGTGAAAAAAGTAGAAGTGTTAAATGTACACGATAACAAACTTAACCTAGTTAGAAGCAGCACTGATAAGGCTGGATTAGTGGCCATGTTTACATGCAGCCAAATAATCCGTTAAAATTCAGAATAATGGCCCAATCGGAACAGAACACATCCATGTATACACCTCAGTCTGAGTAGCCGGATTGAGGCTGCTCCAAATACAATATCTATCCAATTGAAATGGTGAATAATCCTTTATAATAAAATAATACTATCCAATAATTACCATGTAAACTCCTGCATTCCATTCCATTTTCGCACAATCACACATACACAGCTGGAATTACTGGAATAGAGGCTTTCATGGAACGTTCAAGGTATCTTAAGTCAAGTAATGGAGTACAAATACTTATAGTGCACTATAGGCTCCTGTGACCTGGCCCACATTTTGTCCTTAATGACATGTTTCTACTTACATTTCTTATTATTGGCTTATTACATTACATACTTATATTACATTACTTATTAAGATGGCGGCACGCAGTAGTGCAACACCCTAGTTTGAGACGTTTTTACGTCAGTTCTGAACCCAAATTTACGTGCCCCACAAGTGAGTTATAGCAGATCCGAACGTTTGAGGATTAAGGACAGTTTGGCCAGTAAACAACAACTATGGACAATAATATCCAAGCAGGCAGACAACAGCTCCTCGGCGCTCCGGCGTGGGGGAGCAGATCGCTGCAGACAAAAGGCAGGAGGAAGTGGTGTGAGCGTCGCGCGCCGGTGTGCTAGCCAGGCTAAAGGCTAATGCAAACTGACCCCCGATTTCGTCGCTTTTCCTGTCTAATGTCTGCTCTCTGGATATAAAGCTGGATCTGCTGCGGCTGAGGATGAGTGTTTCTGAGGAGATGAGAAACTGTGCTGTGATTTGTCTCACGGAAACCTGGCTGAACCACACCATGCCGGACTCAGCCTTCCAGCTCACCGGCCGGCAGCTCTTCGAGCGGATCGCAGCCAGCTATCCGGGAAAGCCCGGGGAGGTGGCTTGTGCGTCTACATAAACTAAGGTTGGTGCACAAACTGCGTGTTGGTAAACAGCCACTGCTCTGAGGTGACTGAACAGCTGACTGTGAAGTGTCGCCCTCACTATCTAGTTTTTGGCGGTGTTTGTGATTGCTGTTTATATAACAGTTAGTTCCGACCTCACAATCTGATTGGTTGAAAAGTGATCTAGCTGTGATGATATTTGTGATAACATCACGGCCTTCTCACACTAAACCTGTATCACTCCGCCGACGCGTTGCCGAGTAACGACGTATATACACAGGACACCCGCACCAGCGTTAGCTTAGCACAGGCTAGAGCTCAGCCCGCAGCACTGACTTGTCTTTTGTGGAAAAAAGGGTAAGAAAATCGCTCAGTTACTGCCATCTGACAGGCAGAACGCTAACCAGCAAGGCTAGGCTAAGCTAAGTTAATGCTGAGCTAAAAAGCAAGCTACGCTAACCTAACCACAGTCCAGCCAGATAGCTAAAATCAACACGACCCAGCAAAACAAGCAGAAATACTCAAAAAATGTGCAGCTTTCACCTGAAGATGACTCCGCAGAGCAGGAGAGGAGAGTATCAGCGTTATTTCATGGTCCTTATGTTACCATCTTCGCTTATTCCCAGTTTTGCTTTCAAGCTAACTTTCGTGGTGTTAGTCTGTATGAACCATACACCGTTATGTAGTTAAGTTTCAGTTCTGTTACAGTTGTGGTGGAACTACTTTTTGGCGGAAGGCACATTCCATATTAAAGTATTTTCAAACAGTTTTTCTTTATTCATTTTGTAAAAAGAAACTGTTGTATAAAAGCAATAGAACACTTGAGGTCGTGTGTTATCACAAATAACATCACGGCTGTGATGATCTACGGCACTCGCCTTGATGTTATTCGTGATAACACACTCCCTCTCGTGTTCTATTGCTTAACCCTTTCATGCATAGAGGTCACTACAGTGTACAGCTGTTTAAAAGTGTTTTTTCTCTATAAATGTTTGCAATTTTGGGCACTGCTGCATATAGTCCACTCTAGTGAAGGCTATTGCATCATCCTATACAAAAAAATCCCATTGGCTGGTCATTGCAATGGGAAAAAGTAGTCAGTGAAACCAAGATGGATGACAGGCAGGGAGAAAGACCAAACACCTCGGCTATTTCTGTTTCTACCTTCTATAAAAAGCTACCATTGCAGGTAAAAAAAATATAATTAAGTCAAGTAACATCTAAGGTGACATATTATGTACAGATTTTAAATTTTTTTATTTTATATTTGGAGGAAATGCGGCTTAATCATGTGTCCACTCAGTTGTACATCATGCATCACTAGCTATGTTTCAACTTCAATGTAATGTCAATTACTACCAATGTTGTTCTTAAAATAATTCATATCATTTAATGTTTTGGCTGTAAATCAACTTCTTTATGTTTTTATAATGTAATTTGATTTTTTTTCTTTAAATCCTTATATTTTGTAGAGCTCAAAAAAACAGGCATACAGGGTAATAGAGGAGTTTCCAGACTCAAGTGAGGAAGACTGTGCTTCTGGTAGCAGTGATGAGGAATGGCTGCCAGTACAGACAGGTGCAAGCAGAGAAGTAGGGTCAAGCAGTGGTAGTGAAGTTGAGGAGTCTGTAAATGTTGCTGAGGGAGTTGAGACTGAGGAAGGAGATGAAGCTGATGAGGGAGATGAGGCTGTTCAACCTGAGGGACCACCTTCCAGGGCTCAGGGGAAAAAAGCAAAAGAAAAGAGTGTCAGAAATATCTGGAGAGCTAAGGATAACCAGTTTGAGGGAGACCTGCCTCCTTTCTTAGGGGAGAGCAAGATGAATGTTGAGGGAGCAGATCCAATAGATTTCTTCATGCATCTTTTCACCCAGGATATGATCAATGACATTGTGCACAATACAAACCTGTACGCTGTCCAGAAAGGAAAAGACAAGCTGGCATTGACCTCAGAGGAGTTCAAAACATTTCTTGGAATTAATATGGTAATGTCATATGTCAGATATCCTAGATCCAGAATGTACTGGTCATCAGAGACAGGACTTCGTCTTGAACTGATAGCTGATGCAATGCCAGTGAACAGATTCGAGCAAATTCTTAGGTACATGCACTTTGTTGACAACTACTCACTGGACCCCAAAAATGCTGACAGGTTTGTCAAAATCAGACCAGTTTTGGATGCACTCAAGGAAACCTTCCAGTCAGCACTTGACCCAGAAGAATTTCAGTCTGTCGATGAGATGATGATTCCCTACAAGGGACGCCTGTCTATCAAACAATATGTCCCCAAAAAACCCAAGCCCTGGGGAATTAAAGTGTGGGTCCGAGCAGGATCCTCTGGGTACATGTACAACTTTGAACCCTATCAAGGTCCAGCTGGAGGACGAGGTGAGATCAGTCAGCTGGGAATGGCTGGAGATGTAGTCATGCGCCTTTGTCAAGACATTCAGGACAAGAACCACAAGGTGTTCTTTGACAATTTCTTTTGCACTATTCCCCTCCTTCAGGCACTGGAACACCAAGGGATCTATGGCACTGGCACATGTAGAAGCAACAGGCTCCATGGAGCTCAAGAAAAGCTGAAAAAAGAAAAGCAAATGAAGCAAGAAGGAAGAGGATCTGTCTCTGTCGTGACCAATGCTCAAAACATCACTATCACACGCTGGTTGGATAGTTCAGTTATTCACATGGCCTCTTCCTGCACTGGCCTGTCCCCAACAGATGTGGCACAGAGATGGAGCAAAAAAGAAAAGCGAATGCTCAACATCCAAAGGCCATTTTCCGTGAAGTTGTACAATCAGCATATGGGTGGAGTAGATCTCATGGATCAATGTGTTGCCATGTATCCCCACCGACGCAGAAACAAACGGTGGTACATCAGAGTGTTCTTTCACTTCCTTGATGTCACAACTGTGAATGCCTGGCTCCTTTATAGAATGTCTGGAAATGAAGCAAAGGATCTGCTGCACTTCAAGGCGTCAATAGCTCGTGCTCTTATCAATGCAGGATCCGTGAAGATACACACCAGAGGAAGACCCAGTGCTACTCCACCACCGGCAAAACGGAGAGCAGTGTCTAAGGCCCCCCCCGAGATCCGGTATGCCCATGGAAACCACTGGCCCCAGCTCAAGGAAACAAAAAATGCCAGCAGATGCCAAGATGCAGCATGCACACGAAGAACCAAGTACATCTGCATGCAGTGTCTTGTAGCTTTATGCCCTGGATGCTTTGGCAACTATCATAGAAAATAGTCTCAGAAATGAGCAACAAGCATGATTTGACAGGAAATATGACACATGCTATCAGATACTATGAGATGATATGTTCAATTTAGAGACTTAACAGTTCAGAGACTTGCCAAGAATACAGTATGATAAATACCAGTTACAGTCAAGAATATACAAGGTTCCGCAGTTCAGAGACTGTTACTTGTGTCACACTATCCTCCTCAGTTTAGAGGAACCACCATTTCAACAGAATGTCACATTACAACTGTATAACTAAATTACAAATATGCCTATATAACTACCAAGTTATTACATTGATGATTTTTTTTTTTACAATAAAAAATGCATGAAGTACATTTGAGTGGACAGATAAATATTTCTTTACTGAATAAAGATAAAAACTTTTTTTTTTTCAAAACTTGTTTTACATCCCTAAGGATGTATAAAAACACGTAGTAAAAAAATCCTGACTGAATTTTTTATAATTCATGCATGAGAGGGTTAATTACATAGCACCGGATGCTAATGCTAACATTGGGCTGAAGGAGCTTTATGACAACATCATCTCGCTTCAGAACAAGAATCCGGACGTGTTCTACATGGTAGCGGGCGATTTTAACCACGTAGAACTGAAGAACACGCTGCTGAGGTTTTACCAACACGTGAACATTCCAACGCGAGGTAATAACACGCTGGACTGTGTTTACACCAACCTGAGGGACGCGTACAGAGCCTTCCCCGCCCCCACCTCGGGCTATCAGACCATATCTCCATCATGCTGGTCCCTGCATACCACCCCCCGCTGCGACGTTCCAAACCCACACAGAAGACCATTACTGTGTGACCCAGTAATGGCGATGCTGTGCTGCAGGACTGCTTCGGCTGCAGAGACTGGCAGGTCTTCAGGGAGGCTGCTGAGTGTGGTCTTTTAGGGTATGTCTCCACCAGCTTTGTACATCTAGTGACTGAATTTTTTTGCCCATTCTTTTTTGCAAAACAGCTCGGGATTAGATTGATTAGATAGAACGCGTTTGTCAACAGCAGTTTTCATTTCTTGACTGTGTTTAGGTCTGGACTTTGACTGGGCCATTCTAACACATGAATGTTTTGTTTTAAACCATTCCT
This sequence comes from Astyanax mexicanus, assembly GCF_023375975.1. NCBI lineage: Eukaryota > Metazoa > Chordata > Actinopteri > Characiformes > Acestrorhamphidae > Astyanax > Astyanax mexicanus. The sequence goes on along the minus strand of NC_064418.1, from coordinate 12,670,509 downwards.
TATAGTCCTGGCTTTACGTTTAAGGTCGTTGTCCTGCTGGAAGGTGAACAGCATGATGCTGCCACCACCATATTTGACAGTGGGAACAGTGACAGTGTTCAGAGTGATGTGCAGTGTTAACTTTTCACTACACATAGCATGTTACATTTTGGTCTCATCTGACCACAGCGCCTTGTTCCACATGTTAGCTGTGTCCCCAACATGGCTTCTGGCAAACTGCAAACAGGACTTTTTATGGTTTTCTTTTAACAATGGCTTTTTTCTTGCCACTCTTCCAGAAAGACCACATTTGTGCAGTTCATGACTAATAGTTGTCCTGTGGACAGTTTTTTTCCCGTGCATCTGAGCTGTGGATCTCTGCATTTTGTCCAGAGTCACCATTTACCTATTGGCTGCATCTCTGATCAGTGCTCTCCGTGTTCAGCCTTTAAGTTTAAGTGGACGGCCTTGTCTTGGTAGGTTTACAGTTGTGCCATACTCTTTTCATTTCCAGATAATGGATTGAACAGGGCTTTGTAAGAAGTTCCATTCGGTTTATTTGACCTTCATTGGCACTATCACTCATGTCACTTTCCTCTACTGAGATGCACAAAAGCACCACACTGTTAAGATACGAATGCGCCAAAGTCAGGGCGCACATGGCATCTTCACGATACCAACATGCCTAAAACCCGCCTGCGCAATGCGCAATTGACCAGTGCGCTATAGATCGCTAAAATTGGTAAAGGCTAAGCAGAGGTTCATCTGAGAGATGTAAAATCACACACAGCATCTTTTAGAAAGCTGATTTAAAAGAATACACATTTTCTGACTGAAGCATAAACTCACTTTTACTGTAAAGCTCTTTGTTACTTCTGCTGCAGCCAGACAGTTGATGAACTGATGTCCTTCAAATATGCTTTTGACAGTGTTTATGATGCTGGATTTCCCTGCTCCGACTGGTCCATGCAGGAGGAAGCGGAGCTCACTGACATCCTCCCGACTAATTCTAAAGGTCTTTAGGTAGCCGATCATTGGATCTTGACTAGAAGGGTACAAAAAGGAAACAAACTAATCAGTTGCTAGAACCGTATATGATATTTATATGATACGGTTACGCTCCCCAGTCCCTTTACAGACTCTTTCTCTTTCTTGATCTCCAGCCATCAGCATTTAATCAGCACTTGATGTCTAGATTAGCTTCACCTGAGTTCTAATTAAATTCAGCTGTGGATAATTTGCACTTTTGTGCTTTGTTTAAATAGTGTTTTTAATAAAGTTAGGATGCTAAGTGATCCCCACCTCACCTTCCTCATTCCAGAGAACCCAGTTCCACTGCCCCACAGATTAATGCTGGCTGGGTTTACGCTTCTCTATCCCACATCTGGTTTTAGACATGGTGACAGATTAGTACATCACTGTTTTATCTGCTCTAGATAGTCCTGTTCTATTGGCAGTAACTCTCTACTAGACTAGACAAGCTGCGTGCATACACGTCACTTATCACGTTAAATCGTTTTATTCTTATTTTATGTTAAAACGTGATAGTGGACCTACCTACACCGGACGGTCCTCCATGGCTTGAGTTCTGTAAGAAATAATGCAGAGTTAATGCAGAAATCAACTGAGATTACAATTAGTCATTAAAAAGCTTTATCAAATTCACCTTGTGAATTTATTATATTCCCTGAGTTGTTTACTACAATGTTAATGGAGATTGCTATATTAGATATATACTCTGTGAAGCACTTAGGTGGCTCTTATCTGCGGTGCCGTTAACTTGCGATTCTAAGGCTGGTAACTCTAATGAACTTATCCTGTGCAAAAGAGGTAGCTCTTGCTTTTCCTTTCCTGTGGCAATCCTGATGAGAGCCAGTTTCATCATAACATTTTTGAATGTCCTTTGAGACTGTACTTAAGGATACTTTACTCTGAAACCCAAAAAATGGCCTATGGTCACTCTGCAGGAGCTGTAGAAATCCACAGCTCAGGAAGGAGAATCTGTCTACAGGACAACTACGAGTTGTGCACTCCAAATCTGCCATTTATAGAGGAGTGTATGTAGATGTGCAAAGCTGGTAGAGACATACTCCAAAATACTTACAGCTGTAATTGCAACAGAAGGTGGCTCTGTATTGATATAAAGCTTGTCTTGGATAAGCTTAAATATATATAAATCTACAAAGTAGATCTTTAAACACACACACACACATATATATATATATATATATATATATATATATATATATATATATATATATATATATATATATAGTCAGAGTCAGAATTCTAACATACCAACAGTGACATTGGCATTGCACGAGACACGGCCTGATGAATTCTCTATGATCACAGTGTAGTTTGCTTCATCTCCTGCTTCAGCATTCCGGATTTCCAGACAAATCATTGTGCCATTTTTTTGCGTGTTGTGTTTGCCTTTCACACGATCCAGTTTGTGGCCGTTCTTTTCCCATATCACGTTCACCTTTCCTGTGTTTATCTCACATTGCAGAACCACATTGTCTCCAATTTTCACATGTTTATCAGCCAAAAAGGTGTAAAATTCTGTTGGAAACAGATAAAAGAGATTATCTGAAAATGATCCTTAATCTGCATACAACCATAATCAGATTTACATGAGAATGATCCTATTCCTTACTCCTCCAAACTAAATCAAACAGGTAAAGAAAACCCAAAGTCAGAGTCAGACTGTCAAATCTGTCGTAAAATACATTTGAAAGAAAAACTGAATAGTAGGAGGATGCTTTCAGATTGACTGACCTTTATTTCTTAAAGTATTTTCTTTTTACTTGAGTAGTTCTTGCCATAAATTATTATATTTCTTCTAATATAACAATGTGATCCAATGTAATATTGGATCATTATCCTCAATAAATAAATTACCAATTATAATATTTTTGTCTCATTTGTTTAACTGGGTTCTCCTCTTTATCTACTTTTAGGACTTAAGGTGTGAAAATCTGATGATGCTTTAGGTGATATTTATGCAAAATATAAAAAAAAAATCTCACCAGGTTTGGGACGGGGTCGCTTGAAAATGTTCATTTTTAAACTGCAAATGAATGTCCACTGGAGGCCTGCGGAACCAGAATCAAGTCAATATGTTTATTATGCTGCCTGACTGCTAACTTAACTTAGCAAGGGTTACAAACTATTAAATTAAAAATGTGAAGCATACCTGTCAAGTCTGTAATTGTATATGTTGGGCAACTATACAGCAATTTAGTCAATAGTGTAACAATGCTTAAGCAAGTTTGACAAAAGTAGTAAAACGACTTAATTTTTATACATGTTTTGTGAATGTTGCAAAATTAATTTCTTTTAACAGTTCAGGGCTAGTTTTAGGGTTTGTTAGAATTTGTTAAAATCAAGTATTGTGGTGTAATTTATTATATAGTGGGGTAGAAGAGATGGTTGAGCTGAAGAGAGAGAAAATGTAAAGAGGCCTGAAATAAACTGAACAGATCAAGAGTGCACTGATAAAAAAAGAAGGATTAATTAAATATTTTTACTTGTGTAGCCCCCTTAGGACTAATATTTACTGATGGCATATATCTGGTCCATTTCCTTTTTGTAAAAGCTCATGATACTATTTTTAGGTCACCATCAGTCACTTTGCAGAATTTGTGCACCCTTTGTTAAATTTTAAATCCATAAAAAAAAAAAAAAAATATATATATATATATATATATATATATATATATATATATATATATATATATATATATATATATATAGTCCATTCCTGCCAAAAAAGTAAAGACTTCAAGTCTTAAAATGTAAGGGATACTGAACCTCTGTTGGGCTGGTGGGATGGTTTTGAGCGGGCAGTGGAAAATGTCCCTTATTTTTAAATCCAAAACTTGACAGGTATGGTTTAAAAAGCAGAAGACTTGTGCTTTGATGGTACAGTGGCTGCTATGTTGGTTTCTAATTCCACAGATATTTAAACCTGGCTTTACCTGTTTTGTTTCTTGTAAAAAAACAATTCCAAAAGGAAATGAGTTCACATAGTTTAAACTCTGATGAAGGAAAAAGATAGAAGGCAGAACTGCAGAACTGGTCGCGTAGCAGTTATGGAATGTGCTGCATTTTCAGTTTAACTATTCACTCTCAACTTTCACAAAAAGTTACTAATAAATTATAGTTAAAGAAGGTTAATGAAGCCAAATAGAAAAAGACCAGAAAATGAACCTCTTTAGCAATAGCCTTGATCAAATATAAGACTGGCATTATCAAGATCATACCTCAAAAGTGTTTCACTGTCATTTAAAATAAATCTTGAATCTCAATTTTTGCTTATTTTCAATTGTTTATATATCAAAATTAAATCGGACCATTGTTCTTTAAACTGTATGACAAATAAATGAAAAAAATATTAGTGTAATGATGGATAAATAATGAATACTTAATTGTTTATTTAACCTATTTAAAGTTGAGATAACTTCATACAGTCAAATATATTCAGGAAAAGGAAAAAAGAGCAATATTCAGGAATCGGTTGTAAAACAAATAAACACAGACTACAGGAATTGATGGACTTACTTACTTGTATGAGAAGTGTCAGCTGAGCTCCTGTGTCTTGGTTTAATGCTCTGAGTCTCAGCCTCTTTCATTTAAAGGCTCTTACTCTACTTTCACTTTCAGCATCATGTGAGGGAACTGTAGGTTGGGACTGAGAGCTACAGCATTACCCTGTTAAGAAGCTGGCTTCTTTTTTTTCACAATAAATGTGACAAATAATGAATTAAAAATATTAGTTCTAACATGAGAGATTTTTTTTTTTTTTAGTTGGTTGGTTTGTTTGTTTTTTGCAAAACTTACACAAAGTCTCACTTAAAATGTTGTGTAAACGTACTTTAAAAAAGTGATGATACTGAAACTTTTATGTCATAGTAGTTTATCACCAAAACAACTGATTGCTTTAATTTAAATAAACTTAAAATGTTTTTCAGTTAAATATTTTTTTTTTATTAAAGCACCTACATGTTTTTGCTGCAGTGAAGTCGGACAACTGTGTAAAACAGAAGGAAAAGTTTTTGTTGGCTTATTTACCTACTTACTGTATTTTTCGCATTATAAGGCGCACGATCAATAAACATCTATTTGCTAGTCACAGGAATTATAAGGCACATTTTGTGTGACTCTAGTAACTAGTAGTAGGAACAGGGGTATTGCCATGTTTTACTTCTAAAGACGTCTAAAGTCTTGCTGAGACCTGTTAACTAAGCAAAGTAAACAAAACTGTAATAAAAAAAAACATGTCAGACAAATCAGAAAAGTCAAACAAGTGCTGAATGTTAATCTACACAAATTTCTCTCCTGAAAACTGTTTATTTTGGGTAAGTAAAGTGCTTCCATTTATGTACAGTAAGCTTAGATTTACAGATTTCCACTAAAGCTTGAGCATTAGTATTAGCGGCTAACCGCTAGCGACCGCTAGCAGCTAATGCCAACCGACAGAGCTACACTGAGGAACCCTGAGTGTTCTGGTAACCCAGGGCAATATTAGCTAGCGGTTCGTCCCACGTAGCTTGTTTTAACACAGGAAATGCGCAGGCTACAGTCCAATATACTCACCACTGCACAGCAATAGTGCTATCCGGGGTTAGCAGCAAGGTACAGGCCGATAATACTCACCTCTGAATGGCCAAAGAGCTAGTGTTTAGCCTGGTTAGCGGCTAATGCTGCTCAAGCAGTGCTAAGCCAGGGTTAGCAGCAGGCTACAGGCCAATGATACTCACCTCTGAACAGCGAAAGAGCTAGCACTTAGCGGCTAATGCTAATACTGCTGGAGAAATGAACAAAAACTCCTGTATAACGCTGTACTTCAGCGGGGTGGCTTTACCGCTCCTTACAACCTGACTGGTAAATACATAAGGTGCATCGGATTATAAGGCGCACTGGCAATTTTTGGGAAAATAAAATAATTTTAAGCATGCCTTATAATAATAATAATAATAATAATAATAATAATAATAATAATAAATCAGTTTTATATAGCGCTTTTCTTGGTACTCAAAGCCGCTTTACAGAAAAATTCACATACATACGTACAATATGCACATGTGTCAATGTTCATATGCAAACTTGAAAAGGTGGGTTTTTAGATGACGTTTGAAGGAGTGCAGGGACTCAGAGTTTCGAATGGTAAGGGGGAGGGAGTTCCATAGGGTGGGGGCAGCGACGGCAAAAGCCCTGTCCCCACGGGTCCGGTATTTGGTGGAGGTAGTTTGGGTGAGGAGGTTAGCATCAGCAGAGCGGAGTTGACGGGCGGGGGAGTGGCGGTGAAGGAGGTCAGACAGGTATGGGGGGGCGAGGTTGTTAAGGGCTTTGTAGGTGATAAGGAGGATCTTGAAATGTATGCGTTGTTTTATGGGAAGCCAATGAAGTTGACGGAGGACAGGGGTAATGTGCTGTCTAATGGGGGAGCGGGTGAGCAATCGAGCAGCAGAGTTCTGGACATATTGGAGTTTTTGAAGAGCAGTAGAGAGGAGACCATACAGGATGCTATTGCAGTAGTCGAGTCTGGAGGTGATAAAGGCATGAATTAATGTCTCTGCAGCAGGAGTGGGAAGAGTGGGTCGCAGGCGTGCAATATTACGTAAGTGAAAGAACGACGTTTTAACTATGTGGTTGATGTGTGATTTGAAGGAAAGTGTAGGGTCCAAATAGATTCCAAGGTTTCTGACAAGTGGGGAAGGAGTGACAGAATGACCGTCAATACAGAGAGTGAAATTTTGACAGGTGGAGAGGCTGGATTTTGGACCAAAGATAATAATCTCCGTTTTATTACTGTTTAGTTTGAGAAAATTATGGTTCATCCAGTCTTTCGTACCTTATGGTACGAAAAATCCGGTAGTATGTAGTATCCTTTATTACAATGCATAATGCATTTCCCGTAAGACCAGCTGTCGTGCTGTGATACATTTAAATGACACATTCTCATCATATTTCAAGTACCAGCAGATTGTATCAGCACAGACACAGTAATTTACTTTGCTCGTTTCAATGGCACAGACGCTCTCTAGTATCATAGAAAAGAACCAGCAGGAGTGAGGGAACTCTGAGGACTATGGGCTCGGGTTTGAGCTAGAAGACCAGACCCCCATCTAGTGAATGAAGATGGGACTAGGAGGTACTGAGAGATGTATGTTTAACCCTAAGTTAACCAGGCATTGAGATGCTTTTATCATAGAGTACCTAAAAGTGTTCCATGGAAGTGTTGTGTTTTTAGTGTTTTGTAGAGAAAGGAAAAAAAAATTGTGTCGTTTTGACCAGCATGCTCCTGTTTTATTATGTGTATGAAAACTTCTAGATGAAAATACAAAAAAAAAAAATTAATAAATAATAATAATAATAATACCTGTACTATGTATACCTGTACTATGTACATTTACATATGTTTATGTAAAAAAAACATAGTTGTCTAATTCTAGAAACTACTTACAGCGTTTCTACCACATTTCAAATTAAAATATTGTCATTTAGGGCATTTATTTGCAGAAAAGGGGAAATGTAAAATAAGTAAAAGATGTTGTGCTTTCAGACCTCAAAGGATGCAAAGAACTGATTTTTAATAACATACATGTACTTATCAAACTCATAATCTTGCACTTAAAACATAAACTGAATCCTATGTGGTATTTAGGTAAGCAAACTTCCCCATGCATGGAATTCCTTGGAAGAGTAGATTACTAATCAACTGGCTCAACTGCAGTTGTCTGGGCTATGTTGCTCCTTTGAATAAAGTTTATTGTGTGTTTTTGTTTGTTTGTTTCCAGATGGGAGTCAAATTGGATTCCTTTACCATGGGGTTAAGGAAGAGGTAGGTTAGCTTTAGGTTAAGATGTAGGATATGTTTATTTTGAGAGGTAGGTTAGCTTTAGGTTAAGATGTAGGATATGTTTATTTTGAGAGGTAGGTTAACTTTAGTTGAGGAGTAGGATATGTTTAGTTTGAGAGGAAGATTAACTTCAGGTTGAGGTTGAGGTGTAGGATATTTATTAGACAACTGTCTTGCTAGCTAGCCAGTTAATACACAGCACATGTTGCTGAATATATTAGACAACTATCTAGCTAGCAAGCTAGAAAATACACAGCACATGTGCTAGAAAATACACAGCACATGTTGCTGAATTTAGTAGACAACTATCTAGTTAGCTAGCTAGCTAGCTAGCTAGCTAGGAAATACACAATTTCTGTTGCTGAATTGATTAGACAACTATCTAGCTAGAAAAAACACTTTATATTTTGCTGAATTTATTAGAAAACTATCTATATAGCTAGCTAGGAAATACACAGTATATGTTGCTGAATTTATTAGACAACTAGCTAGCTAGTAAATACACAGTACATGTTGCTGAATTTCCTAGACAAATTTATAGCTAGTAAATACACAGTATATGTTGCTGAATTTACTAGAATAATATCTAGCTAGCTAGCTAGCTAAGAAATACACAGTAAGTGTTGCTGAATTTATTAGACAACTATCTAGCTAGCGAACTAGGAAATACACAGAGCATGTTGCTGATTTCTTTAGACAACTATCTAGCTAAGAAATACACAGTAAATGGTGCTGAAATAAATTAGTCAACTAGCTATCTATCTAGCTAGCTAGCCAGCTAGGAAATACACAATACATGTTGCTAAACATCTTAGAGAACTAGCTAGATACCTAGCTAGAAAATACACAGCACATGTTGCTGAATTTCCTAGACAACTTTCTAGCTAGTAAATACACAGTACATGCTGCTGCATTTACTAGACAGATTTCTAGCTAACTAGGAAATACACAGTACATGTTGCTGAACTTATTAGAGAAGTAATGTAGTGTTGATAAATTTACTAGACAACTATCTAGCTATCTAGCTAGTAAATACACAGTACATGTTGCTGAATTTCCTAGACAACTTTATAACTAGTAAATACACAGTATTTGTTGCTGAATTTACTAGATCTAGCTAGCTAGCTAAGAAATACACAGTAAGTGTTGCTGAATTTATTGGACAACTATCTAGCTAGCGAGCTAGGAAATACACAGAACATGTTGCTGAATTTATTAGACAACTATCTAGCTAAGAAATACACAGATGGTGTATGGTACTGAATTAATTAGTCAACTAGCTATCTATCAATCTAGCTAGCCAGCTAGGAAATACACAATACATGTTGCTAAACGTATTAGAGAACTAGCTAGATACCTAGCTAGAAAATACACAGTACAATGTTTTTTTAAGATTGCAAAAATGTTGCCCAACATTTTTTATGTAAAACTAGCACATGAGTTGAATAAGCAAACATATATAAAAAGCTAATTGGATAAAAATGCTTGGTAAGCCTGTGGTTATACAGATAGACAAAATAAATGTTGATGAATACATTTTTAAAATATGACCCTAATTATATAAATGTTGTTACACTGTGTTAAATGTAAAGTAATTTAAAAACAGAATGCAATGATTTGCACATTTCATAAACCCACATTTTATTCATAATAGAACATAGACCACATATCAGATGTTGAAAGTGAGACATTTTTCCATTTCAGAATTTTTTCAAAACATTTCAGAACTTGTTTCATGTGTCACATCAGAAAAAAGTTACTAAAAAAAATAACTAAAACTTAACTTAAAAAAACATTTTAGAGAGATGGAGTCTCTCAGAAACATGCATAGGTGTTCACTGTGTATTTGTATTATTACTATAGGTAGGTCAGTGTTGGGAGTAACGGCGTTAAAATTAACGGCGTTACTAACGCCGTTACTTTTTTCAGTAACGAGTAATCTAACTAATTACTCTGACTGTAACTATAACGCCGTTACCATTTTCGACACTCCGTTACTGCACGTTACTTTAGCAGCTGAATGAACTTTTTTTAACTTTGCGCATACAGACAAAGAGCCCTATCATACACCCCGCACAAGGCGTGTAGCGTGGCGCTTTGCCACCCGTCAACAGTCTATTTTTAGGCCTAGCACGCGTCCTTAAAATAGCGTTGGACTTTGGAATATATTAACACCGATGGGCATGGTGGTCTGGAAATGATGTGTGTTGAGGTAAATTTCTGGCGTGTTTTTATCTTGGCGGCGGAAAAAAGCTTAGCGCGATTGCTCACCCTGCGCTCCAAAATACTCCATACCATCACATCTTTACCACATAAAAATAAACCACACCCAGAGCCTTCAGCAATCAACTATGAAAAAATATATATACTTAAAAATCTGCACTGTAACTATAAATTATTATTAGTTATATTTATTTCTGTCAGTTATAAGGATTTATATTTATGTTTAGTACACAGACTAAATAACTGTAACTAGGCATTCTGCTGTTTAAAAATTTCAACAGATGCTTATTCTCACTCAAATGCTGTAGTTTTGAAATGGAAAATTAAAAGAGAAAATAACTTTGACTGAACATAAATTTATTTTAGTTAACTTTGCTATTATTTAACTGAATTTCACTTTTATATCTGAAAAACAAAGCACATTGTCAATCTGGCGCGTGGTGCTGCCCGTCAATTATATAAAACTTAAAACATTTGAAATACACTGAAATATAACGCTATATGTTAGCATTCGTTTCTTATCACCAGGGCAAATTTATTAAAATATTAAATATATTAATTCATGAATTAAAATCTCGTCCAGCGCTCTGAAATGTCAGGCACGCAAAGTGGTGCTTGGCGCAGCGGCGCGGCATTGCGCGCAGAATAACCTCTGTCTTCTAAAAAAAGTTTTTATAAATAAGATCTGACAAGTATACTAAAATTAATGTTATTAAACTTACTAAAGCCAACAAATGTACTGTTAATTAATAAAGAGAAATCAGGCAAAATGCGCTGCGCCTCTCTCTCTCTCTCTCTCTCTCTCTCTCTCTTTCGCAGCGCGGAGCTGAATTCAGCGCGAGGCTATAAATAATTTACAACTCAGTTCAGTTAAATAAAAATAAGTAAGGACCTGTAAGTTAATCAAATATTGTCAAATATAAAGGATAGGTTGAGGTTTTGGTGAGCTGTTTTCATGATTTGAAACTGAAACTAACCGAAACTTTTATTATTCTGCGCAAAAAGCCTGTGATTGTTTTAAATGAGTTTTTTTAATGGATTTAAATGAGTTTTTTTTAACGGATTGTTGTTTTTGTCCATTCTTTTGTTTTGTTTATATATACATTTATTTCTTTGAGTGTGGTTTGGTTTGTTTAATTTTTATCCCCAGACGTGTATTTGTTTTTTCCGTTTTTTTCAGTATTACATGTCTTAGTAATTTTCTTTGGTCCTGTGGAGTTTTTCGTTTCTTATTTTTTTTTATTCGTTAGACTATATTTTTGTCAACATTTTGGGTTTATTTTTGTTTGTTATTTTTCTAATAATAATAGTAATTACATCATTTATTTTCTTTATTTATTCTTTATTTATTTATTTTTACAGGGCGAAGTAACGCAATAGTTACTTTTACTGGTAACTAGTTACTTTTATAGTGGAGTAACTCCGTTAGTAACTCAGTTACTTTTTTGGAGAAGTAACTAGTAACTATAACTAATTACTTTTTCAAAGTAACGTGCCCAACACTGAGGTAGGTTATAAAATAATGTTCTTCATACGAGTTTAATATGAAGAAACTCATTCTACTCTTTTCTTTTCGTTTGAATTCTTCTTCACAAAGTCATTAGCTGAATGCACAATCTGAGTGAAGGCTTCCAGCATCAGGCAGCTCAGCTTCTCATCGGACTTGATCTCCTCGCTGTAGTTCTTCACAGGGAAGATGCAGTTCAGTGGAACACCCAGTCTGTTACTGCACTCCATCATCTGCACAAACAAAACGTGATTTTACTGTATTAATTTTGTCTACATTGTTTTAGAATTTAAGTGTAAACTAGTAACTGACCTTATCCTTGATCTTCTTGCTTTGGTAGATCTTAGCCACGTCTTGCTGGGTCATGGTGCACACCTGGTCCACTCTTGTCATGAAAAGCACTTGAGGAATTCCTGCAGCAGAGGAATATGAATATATGAGGAATATATGATCACAGAAGTTAGAAATAATAACTTATTTAATTCATTGTTTTGGTCTTGTAAAACATACTTTGAGTACTTGGCTAATGTTAAAGTTAATGAGTCCACAATCAGCAAAACTCTAAACAACACTGGTGTGCATGGCAAGAAGAAGAAGAACATTGCTGCTCTGTAGTTCGCTAAAGAATGGAAGAATTTTTTATAGACAGACGAGACCAAAATAGAACTATTTTGATTTAAATGAAAAGCATTATGCTTGCAGAAAGAACCAATGCATTCCAGCATAAGAACTTTCTCTTATTAGTGAAACATGGTGGAGTTAGTATTGTGGTTTGGGCCTGTTTTGCTGCATCTGGGTAAGGTTGGCTTGCCTTCATTGTTGCAACAATGAATTCTGAATTATATTGGAAAATTCTAAAAGAAAATGTCAGGAAATCTGATCTGTCCATGAACTGACTCTAAAGCAAAGGTGGGTCATGCAGCAAGACAATGACCCTGAGCACACAAGTCATTGCTCCGAAGAATGGTTTAAGTACAGTAAAATTAATGTTTAGAAATGAACGAGTCAAAGTTCTGATCTTAATCCAAAGGAAATATTTTGAGTTAATGTGAGGACATACACCAACATCTCAGAGTTGAAGCTGTTCTGTGGGGAAAAATTGGCTAAAATTCCTCCAAGCCAGTGTGCAGGACTGATCAACAGTTGCGGGAAAAGTTTAGAAGCAGTTATTTCTGCAAAGAGGTGGGGGTCACACTAGATACTTAAAGCAAAGGTTTACATACTTTTGCTACCCATGAATGTGTAATATTGGATAATTTGCCTCAATTAATACATGACTAAGTATCAGACTTTTATCTCATTTGTTTAACTGGGTTCTGTTTTATCTACTTTTAGTACTGGTATAAAAATCTGATGATGATTGATCTGATCTGATTGAGTCATATTTATGTAGAAATACAGAAAAATCCAAAGGGTTCACAAGCTTTCAAAATACAAATCCAGAAAAAGGCATGACGTACTCACTGAAGTAAGTGATATAAGAGATCCTAGAGTGAGCTCACCTAATTTACTTGCTGCTGCTCTGATCTCCTTCATTTTCTGGATGACTTCTTCATCCATCATGGAAATTTTGTCTGCTGGAATCACACTCACTAGACAGTGGATCTGATCATTCAGAGTGGGCTTGAGGATGTAGTACCTGTTGTCTTCATCTATTGGAGCACATTCTTTAAACTAAACATGAGAGGAAAAAAAAGTTCTACTGAAAAATGTACAGTTATTTAAAGATTTAATGAATCTTCAATTGAATGTTTGTGTTAATCTTACTGTGTAGTCGTTGGGTACATGGCCTTTTAAAGCACTGATGATGTCTTCAGTGTGCACTCCTTTTAACTTGTCCTTTTCCAAACCCATCACATCATAGAAAGTGAAAGGCACATTTCCCACATTGTACTTCTCAAACTGTAAACAACAATAACAGTGTAATGAACAAAATCAATAATAATAATAATAATAATAATAATAATAATAATAATAATAATAATAATAATAATAATAATAATTCATTAAACATAAACAAACAAACAAATAAATCTGGACTGCAGCAGTGTTTCCCATTAAAACAGGGACAAAGAAAGCCAAAAAAAGTGTTTCTAAAGCAAAATGTTACTGTCCAATATAAACTAGGCATTCCAGCAGGAAGATTAACTTTTTACTCTTGTCTAAATGTTTCATTTTGTTGATAAACAAGTGCGCAGGTGTAAACTATAGTAGCATCACACCGAGCTGAGTAATGAGGCCGGCCTACAAAAATTACACCAAAAGGGCAAGGACAACTCATCCAGGAGGTTAAATCTAGCTAGTAACTGTTAGTGTTAAATCAACACTGTTAATGTTAAATCAACACTGTTAGTGTTAAATTAACACTTATTAGTGTTAAACTTTACACTGTTGTTTAACACTGCCAAATTTCCTGTGTATAATGTACCGGCACTGTATGTACATTTACATATGAATAACATTTGTATATTGTATATTACATTTACTCTACCAGCCTTGATGATAAAGTTAAGGATAAGGAAATGCAAGTAACAAAAAGAGGGTAAGAGCTAATGTGGTACACCTGAAGCACACAAAGTTTTATTTTTCTTTATCAAACAGGATTGCAGTCACCTTTTTGGTAAAACTCTCGCCTGTAACTGCTGAAGCAGTCAGACAGTTGATGAACTGATGTCCTTCAAATATGCTTTTAATGGTGTTTATGATGCTGGATTTCCCAGCCCCAACTGGTCCATACAGAAGGAAGCGGAGCTCTCGGACATTCTCTCCGCTAATTTTAAAGGACTTCAAGGTGCTGATCATTGGAGCTTGCCTGAAAGGTAAAAAACAAAACAAAACAAAAAAAAAAAAACATACCTTAGGTCAATCACAGGTAATGGTCTGGTACAGTATGTTATTCTTTTTTCCCTAAATTTATCCCTTTTTATTAGGGTATTGTGTATGCTGGGGGCAGGTTACTGTGGGTAGTGTACTGTGAGTAGTGTACTGTGAGTAGTGTACTGTGAGTAGTGTACTGTGGGTAGTGTAATGTGGGTAGTGTAATGTGAGTAGTGTACTGTGAGTAGTGTAATGTGGGTAGTGTACTGTGAGTAGTGTACTGTGAGTAGTGTACTGTGGGTAGTGTAATGTGGGTAGTGTAATGTGGGTAGTGTACTGTGAGTAGTGTACTGTGAGTAGTGTACTGTGGGTAGTGTAATGTGGGTAGTGTAATGTGGGTAGTGTACTGTGAGTAGTGTACTGTGAGTAGTGTACCGTGGGTAGTGTAATGTGGGTAGTGTAATGTGGGTAGTGTACTGTGAGTAGTGTACTGTGAGTAGTGTACTGTGAGTAGTGTAATGTGGGTAGTGTACTGTGAGTAGTGTACTGTGGGTAGTGTAATGTGGGTAGTGTAATGTGGGTAGTGTACTGTGAGTAGTGTACTGTGAGTAGTGTAATGTGGGTAGTGTACTGTGAGTAGTGTACTGTGGGTAGTGTAATGTGGGTAGTGTAATGTGGGTAGTGTACTGTGAGTAGTGTACTCTGGTACTGAGGTAATGTACTGTTAATGTAAATTTTTCCCTAATATGTTAAACTGATATAAACTGAATGATTGTGGACTCACATCCATTGGACAGTCCTCCACTCCTCAAGTTCTGTAAGAAATGCGGAGTTACTGTATAACTAGAAACTTGTACAATTTAGGATACAGTTCAGCAGGGTTAGTGTGTCAGTTATTAAACATTTATTAGTAATAAATGAGTATTATCTTCATATTAAATTCTTAATTTAACAGCTTTGGGTCATCTATAACTGCGTGGAGAAGTAGTTTTATTGTTTTGATAAAGAATTGTTACATACCAATAATGACCATGGCAGAGCATGAATCACTGCCCGTTGAGCTCTGTATGGTTACAGTGTAGTTCCCCTCATCTCCCACCTCAGCGTTTTTGATTTCCAAGGAAACTGTTGTGCCATTTTTTTCAGTTTTATGTTTGCCCTCCACGCAGCACAGCTTTTGGCCCTTCTTCATCCATGTCACATTTACTCGTTCTGTGTTAGTTTCACAGCGAAGAATGAAATCTTGTCCAGTTTTCACTAGTCTATCAGGCAGTACAGTAACAAACTCTAGAAAGAGAGGAAAGAGACTATGTTAGAAAGTCATTGAAGACTATGAAGTAAAGAAATTTCAGTAATTCTGTTTTTTTTTATAATGTTTTGTTGTAACATATAGAGAAATATAAATACAATCCAAAAATGAATTTAAATAAAAGTTAAGGATTATATTGTGTCTGATTATGCAAAATAAGTATTTGATACTTAAGCAAAATGTGACTTTAAATCAGTGAAATTACATTTCATTTCAAAACATATTCGCATGGTTTATTGGTGCGCATGTTGGTGCGTTTAGTTTTTTTTATGCCTGTGTGAAACCAAACCAAACACCAAACAGAGGGAGAAAACACTCCAGTAAACAAACTTATCAACTGACCCAGACCATAGAAACCAACTACAGGTGTAAAATTGCATTTTTATTCTCAGTAAATTAAGTTCTAATTCAGAAATCCTTACAACCAAGCTAAGATGTTTACAATAAAGTTAAAAAAATAAAAGACCATTTATCTTGAATTAACTTAACATAAATATATTTTATAAAAAATAAAATATGGTCTTTCTTGGTTTCACTTAACGTAAATACTTGTTTTTATTTAAAAAAAAATAATAATAAAAAAGAAAGTCTTTCTTGACCTGACATATTTAACACTGTAAAACTGAACATTGAACCTGTTGTTCTCTGCAGGGCAGCAAGGAGTGGTTTTATAAAACAAAATTGCATATATGTTCTAGGCCAGGGATCACATATATGCAGACTGCGGTCCGGGTCCGGACCCAAACCGATAAACTACTGAAAAGGATTTAATTCTGACAGCGTTTATTTAAAATGTCAGAACTTTTCTTGTCTTTACAGTATACGCGCTCTTCGGCACAGGAAACTTGCAGACCAATCTGCCAATCAGATCTGTGCAGACAGCTGCCCTGGCTAGAGAATTGGGACGCGGCGGGGAAAAACCGCCTTTATAAAGAGATAGAGAACAAAATGCAGTACATTACTACAATTCAAAATGAATTTATTTTGGGTAACATGAATCTAAGATAATGTGGTCTTTTCCAGTGCACAACATGCTCGAGCTATTAACTGTGTAAAGAAGTAATACAACTTTGGCTCATGTGATTAAGAAGATTGTATTAGAGAGTTTAAACTCACCTGGTTTCAGATGCATCGCTGCTAACATTTTGTGTATGTCCATTCCACAGCCTTTGTGTCGCAGCCCTGTGAAAAGAGACTGTATTCAATATATTTAGTTGCAACACTTTTGTCTGATTTTCAAGCTTACTTTAAAAATGAATACCAACAAACAAATGAAGGGTTTGGAAGCTGGAAGCGTGCCAAGCTTGTTTTATCTGATTTAATGTGTGATATTTTCTATTTATGGTCTTTAATCTCACACAAAGTTAGACCAGCATTACTTGTTTTGTGTAGTAAATAACAGTATCAAATACATTCATAGTCAAAAAGCAGAATGGCCCACAAATTTTGAAAGTGGTGTATATACTACATGTACAATAGTTTGCAAGTACCCCTTGAACTTTTTATTTTAACATTTTGTCACCTTACAACCACAAACTTAAATGTATTTTATTGAGAGTTAAATTGATAGACCAACACAAGCCATTCAAGTTTCATCCCCACAGTATGATGCTGCCACCACCATGTTTCACGGTGGGGCTGGTGTGTTCAGGGTGATAAGCAGTGTTACTTTTTCGCGAGACATAGTGCTTTGCATTTAGAACAAAACGTTTTTTTTTGTCTTGGTCATTTTTTTATGGGTTTCAGAGTAAAGGGGGCTGTTTCAGACAAACCAAGTCTCCCTGAAGCTGCAGGAGTCTCCCACAGACTTTTATTTTTCTAATGGCGTGTGGGAAGGAGAGAGAGAAAACAGAGAGGGTTCTGATTGGCCTGTTCTCTGCAAAGAGTCTGTGAGACAGTTTTTAGTGTGGGCGGGCAGTGTTTTTCCCCCCTCCCGGACGTGATTTGTTCAGTGACTGAGAGAAACGCAGTGACGCAGATCATGGCGGAGGCAATATTAATAATTATTGTAATATTATATGAAATGTTTTTGATGTTGTGCAATTTTTTGTCAAAATGTAACTATTAATTTTTGTTTTTTTTTACAAAAAAAAAAAGGAAAGCAGAGGCAGGTTCTTCCAAAAAAAAAAGATGAAACTCATTCTACCTCTGCATACTCTAAATTTAAGTTGGTAGGGTAACCTCCCTGAAATCAACTTTTGCAACTTGGGATGTCTGCTGTTTATTCCTTTGGACTGTGTTTTAGCACCACCTCTTCGGAGGACCAATTCAACTTTATTAATGATAATAACTAGCTATAGTATCTGTGGTCATTGTGCATATAATAGAGACATAATTTAAGCAAAATATCAGTCAAAAAGGGGGGAGAGAGAGAGTGATAAAATAAATCATTAGAAATAAACAAAAAACAAAGAAAAAAAAACCTGTGAGAGAAAAAAACAGATACAGTACAGCAAAAAAAGAGACAAATGTTAAGTAACAGTCACCAAGAAAACAAATCAGCTACGGAAAAGATAAGCAAATAAATAAGCAAATAAGTTTTTGATTTGCATGTGGAAATACGTGAACTCGCCAAGTGACAACTGTAGTCCAACCAACAAAAAACACGGACGAGCAGCTAATTCAACATCCTCAGCTGTACATCTCTTCCCTACACTCATAAAGAGATAACAGGAGGAAGAGCAGAATTACAGCTTTCTTTATTCTGAGTTTGAGAGACAGATACAGGCTACAGATGCTGTAGCAACACCACACACCAAAACACTGGTTGCAGACGTGATGTGTTTTAGAAAACCCCGCCTATTATCAGCAGATGACACTCGGTATCAGCAGCAGCACAACTCAACCCCAACTGACCAGCATCCGGCAGAGTAGAAAACAACACGGCATACTGCCTGCAATATGAAAGCTCCTATATCTGTGTGTGAGAGCTGATAGTCACTAATGTGTTCTTGAGTTCTGTTTTAATGGGTGCGGATAGTTTTTCCTTAGCCTGTACTCTAAGTATGCTTTTTGAATCAGCCCTGTATATTAAAGACTCTATATATAGATATTTAACTGCAAGCATCTCACTCCAGTCTGTAGCATCACAATTGACAGACAGAATTTATTTTTATGTATTTTTTTTTTTTTTTTTTGTAGAAATGCTATAACAAAGACTACAGTATACATTCTGTGAGCTCTGGGCAAAACATTGAAGTACGAAACTAGAATCTAGAATAACTGATGCACTTACCTTTAGGAGAAATGTCACTGAAGTCAGTGTCTGTGTCAAATGCCCTGAGTCTGCAATACGCCTGCATTTATAAGATCTCAATTTACTTTCATTTTTAGCAGCACGCAGACGGGAAGTCGGGTTGGGTTGGGGCTGAGGGTCCACAGCACTGTTTTCTTTGTGTGTGTATTATATAACTGAAAGGGTTTGAAATAAGTCCTAACTAGCATGTTTGTGTCCTGCAGGCCTGTAAACATTTTTTTTTATTGCATGGGATATTAAGAGTCTGCATATAGAGCAGACCTGAACCTTAAATCCACAAAATCATTAGTACATAAGCACATATTAAAAATGTTTAGAGAAATGTCAAGCTTTACTTTACAGACAGTTTTGTCAATTTTATACAGATTTCTTTGATATTGGCTTGGTGTTGTCTGTTAATTTTTGGAGATGTTATATTATTACAGTAAAACAATATATAAAGATATATAACAAGTTTTAAAGCTATTTAATGTGCCCCCAAATACTACTTAGAAAAAAAAAATAGTTAGATCTTTTTTTTTTCTAAATTATTATTTTTTAGGGTCAGGAAACTAGGAAGTAAATAATTAACAAAAAAATTAAGAAAAAAAAACAATTGTAGGTTGAATTAACATTTAAATGTTAGTCCGTTAGATTTTTTTTGACTACAGGATGTATGTACACCAAAGCAAACCACTGAACATCATACGAGTCTGCAGCACATCTGCATTTTTATGCTCTTATTTTATTTTCACTTTTAGCATCATGCAGACGGAAGTTGAGTTGGGGCTCAGGGGCCATAGCATTGTTTTTAGTTATTTATTTATTTATTTATTTATTTATTATCTGTGTATAGTAAAACTGAAAGTGTTTGAGACCTTATATCGAAAAAGTCTTAATCAGCATTTTGGTTTCCTGCAGGCCTGCAAACAAGTTTTTTTTATTTTTATTATTGCATTAATAATTCAGAGTCTTAGTATAATAAATATAATAAAGATCTTTAAGGCAATTAATCGTTCCAATATCCACCAAACCATTTATAAGGGAGTCACCTACTGTCAGACAGGCCATCCTAACAAGTTCAGTCCAAGAGCAGGTGCAAGATGAGTCTCCAATGATTGTAGGATTATTTCCTATATGATTGCACTCTTCACTGTCCATATTGACTTTAACTTTAATTAACTTTAAATTTTGCACATGAATCTAACTTCAATATTACTTCAACACAAGTTAATGATTTACTAGTTTAACTTTAGTTTAATTTTAGTATTTAGCTGAATATTTCACAGTGAATTTTAACAACCTTGAAGTAAAACTAAAGAAATTATGTAATGTCTACTGTGAGAAATTGCTGTCTTGCTTAATACCACAGACCACTGAACAGGAAATGTGCTCTGTTTTGCACTCCCACCAAACAAACAAGACACAACGTACACATACATTTTTCAGAAACTTGTCACTATCCTTTTGCCAAGGTTGTGAGGGTTCTGTAAAGGTCTCAGTGGTTTGTTAGGGACCACTAGTGAACAAACAGCATCATGATCATGACCAAGGAACAAAATAGACAGGTCAGAGACACAGTTATGGAGAAGTTTAAAACAGGATTAAGATATAAAACCATATCCTAAGCTTTAAACATCCCAAGAAGTACTGTTCAATCCATCATGCAAAAGTGGAAAAAGTATTCTACAACGGCAAATCTACCAAGACATGGCCTTCCACCCAAACTGTCAGATCAAGCAAGGAGATCACTGGACAGAGAAGCAGCCAAGAGGCCTATGGTCACTTTGGAGGAGCTGCAGAAATCCACAGCTCAAGTAAAATAATCTGTCTACAGAAAATAATAACCTTTACAAAAGAGTGGCAAGAAGAATAGTCAGAAGACTCTGAGATAGCAGAATCATGATGCTTCCACCACCACGGTTAACATTTGGTACAGTGGTTGCCATGAATAATGCTGGTGAATCTGGTTTTGTAGGCTGCTGTTAATGATGCACTCCATCTATTAAATTAGTAGGAGAGCATCCATACTAAATGTATACTTCATAATATCAAATTAAGACTGACTGTTGAACCCCTTGAAGACCATTAGTCTAAGACCACTTTCTCTTTCATTTTCAGTTTCTCAGAAATCGGTTTGTTACAGAAATGAACAGAACTCTCCTATCCCCCACCCCTCCCCCTCTGCTGTCTCTGAAAGTGAAAGTAGATATTAAACCCTATAAATGCAAGCCAGGATGCGCTGCAGACAAAGAGCATCCCACAGAGAAGAACACAGTCCTCCGCATCACTTCTGATCAAGGCAAGTCAATCATTTCTTCTTACGTCTTCTACAACAGCCTGGTGGAGGAATCACTATATTTAAATAATCATGTTGTTGGTTTTGTTCCATGGGTATTATTGAACTTCTGTTTAATAAAATATAATTAACAAAACGTTATATATTAATAAAATATATGTGCCTTGTTCCACAGGTACAACCATGGGATCAGAAGAATCTAAACCAGGTATGTTTTTTTTATTATTCATTTCTATACTTTGTAAAGACTATTAACTTGCTTATTGCAAAATACAGTAAAATAAGTTTGTACATAGAGCTAAATTTGGAATGCAACGCTTAAGACATACAATCACGTCCAAAAGAATTTGGATAGGTAGATTTTTTTTTGCAAATACCTTAATGGATTTAAAATTGATTTGCTGGAATTGAAGAAATCGTGAGCACAAATTGCAAATCATTTGCTTGAATTAAAGAAAACATGAGCATGAACTGGAAAATTGTTTGCAGAAAGCATGAGTGCAAACTGCTTTTGCTCAAAATCATTTTATTTTTTATCCCTGGCTCTGCTCAGATAAAAGAAAAAAAAATGATTTCTTAAAAAAAAAAAAAAAAAAAAATATATATATATATATATATATATATATATATATATATATATATATATATATATATATATATATATTATGTATTACCTATATATATATATATATATATATATATATATATATATATATATATATATTGTACTTAACAAAAAATGGTGAAATATCCAACCAACCAAACTATTGGCCTGTACTATATATATATATATATATATATATATATATATATATATATATATATATATATATATATATATATATAGCATAGCTTTTCACTATTTAAATATTATTTGATGGCCCTGCTGTACAAACTCGATGTGTGTAATACTGTAATATGACTGTGTAATAATTTATTTTTCTCTCTAATTACACAGCTCCCCGATCTCCATCCCCCGGTAAGATTAAAACTTGTGTTTTTAAGCTTTCAATCAAACATAAAGTCTAAACTAATGTGGATTTCAGTTCACAACACTGTTTATTTAAGACATACGATTCATTTAAACTTTATTTTTGCTCATCATCCAAACTCTTTACTAACTGAGAGGGGAGTAGCAGCATGCTCTGTAGTGATGGGAATTCTTCTGGCTCTTTCGGCTCCCAAGTGGCTCCTTAGATTTTTTTTTGGTTGCTTAAATCAATGTATTTGCAAATTATGCGTAAAATTTATTGCTAGTGTAAAACCATACATTAGCTGCGGTCCAATCTGAAGGGAGCTGCCCAACTAGGCAGCATTTGCAGGCAGCATAGGCGCGCTCCCGAGAAAAGGACTGTCCCATTCGGAAGGTAGCATGTGCTGCCTACCTGGGCAGCTGCCTTATTTTACCCCAATTCTGAAGGCAGCGTGAGATGTATCCTTCACGGCGAAGGCAATCCCATGATGCATTTCACCAGCTCAGAGTTCCAGCGCTCAGATTTAAAAACATGGCGGACGGAGCCGGCCTGCCACGGAGTTTCTGTACAAATGTAAGTAATTTTTTAAGTTGTTTTCCATCGTTGTTTTCGCCTGTACTTCATTTAATGTAAGACCTGACCGGCGGAAGCTACCGTTAGCTTATCGCGCTAATTTACCGGGTAAGCTAACACGCATCTAGCCGACTTACAGAGTACCAAACGCGGCTGCAGCGCTGAGGAAACCCCCACTAGGAAACAAAGATACCCTGGCCGTCCAGTATAAAAAGTTTTAACTGTTTTAAGTCACTGTTACGTATATTACGATTTACTGTGTAAATAGTGTAAACGTGTAGAATAACCTGTAATTTAGTGATTTAATGCGTAAACAGTTTAATTGTTAGAGGGAATAACTAGATTTACCTGTAACTGAGTGATTAATTGTGTAAATAGTGGAATTATGAGCGTGTTCTCCATAAACCACTGTTACTAATTCAGATTTATTTTTTCCACAGGGATGAACGTGGGCCGGGGAAGGTGAACGCTGGTCAGACCGGCTGGAGGCAGCGTTAGCTCCCTTTATGAATATATATTTTTTTCTTTGAATGTAATAAAGTTTTCTCTCTTAACATTATTATTTTTGCTTGCTGTGTTTTATAGTCACTATGCTTATTGTAGTATCACATCTCAACTAGTGGGTATGGGTAAATAAATAAATAAAAAGTTTATGAATCATGTGTTTTATGCAACTAAAAGGTAAAGATAAATTAGCTGACTGTGTATGAATGTACTATTGTGTGAAACGTAGCTTAGTTTGATTATTTAGCTCTGATGGCTCATACAAAATATTTATTATATTATGGTTTCATTACTCATGCATTTCTATGAAGCATCTAATCAAAAATAAATTAAATACATAAATAAAACTGACCATACTCTGAGAATTAAGTGAGGAAAAGTGTAGAATTAAAGTAAATCATGAATATTTAAATATATGTAATATTTGGATGAGTAAAAGAGAAATAGCTGCCGCTGCATTGAGATTTATCCCGAGGTAAGTGATCATTAACTTTAGTTATTTATAAACAGCTCACGAGCACAGCGCGCTAGACGTGATGACGTATGCTGACTCCAGAGCGTGTCCCGAACGCGCTGCCTTATAAGATCCCTTATGGGTGAAAATGCTGCCGAACGAGGGAGCTGCCTTTGAAGGCAATGACTACCTAGGCAGCTCCCTTCAGATTGGACCGCAGCTATTATATGAAATATGTATTATTTATATGGCTTTATTTGTACAAAAATATGAAATAGTAACAATGAAATAAAAAACAATGGCCAATCTCAAGTAAACAAACAGGTCCAATCTCTAAATGTGTAAATTATTTATCTAAATGTGCAACAACATGCAGATAAATAAACAGCACTGAACAACATCAACAAAGTATTACTCAACAAATTAAAAAATAAATGTGCAAATCAAAAAGAAACCAAGCATCCAGGTGATGTTTTTGCAAACTTTAGCAAAGATTGTCATTAACAGAAGGAGCTCTTCTTTGAGCGGTTGATTCTGTTTCTGTTATAATCTGCCCTGTTTTGGAAGAGGTGAAAGATGTTGCTACAATACACAGTTCATGTGATATCACATGTTTAAAACATGGGTAGATTAAGCACTCCCCTTCAATGTTGAATGCTACTTTTGTCAATCAGAATGTGAATCAGTGTCACATCATTTTTTTTAAATATTCTATTGTATCTAAATTCTAGATACTGATCTTGACACTGATCTTAAGTAGAGTATTATTTATATTATTATTATTTTATTGAGTAAATAAAACATTCACCGTTGTAAATACTTGACTTCAATACCAAAATTTGATATCTTCTTACTGGACTTTTGAAATCCTTTGTAATTCCTAAGAATAAAAAATGCCTAAAACTGTATAAATTTATGAATAGCTTTCACTGGTCTATTGTTTCTCTCTCTCTCTCTCTCTCTCTCTCTCTCTCACACACACACACACACATAAATATGACACATAAACATAATTATGTTTAGTATAATATATATAAACTTGTAACACATGTAACCATTATTACCAGTTGGGACCTGCTTTTCCCCCTAATTAATAATATTATTTTTTCCTTTACATTTACAGTTTACCGCTCTCCAAAACCAGGTAAGTTTAACTGATCCATTCCATGTTGAAATGTGCAATAAAACATATAGTCTAAATAATTGAATGTAGCCCATAATTCACAGTGTTAATTAAAGCACTAATTAAAGTTTTTGGAGACTGTTTATGTCAACTGATTACAAACATAGGGCCTTAGTTTCGAAATACGGTGTGTTCAGGTAAATTTCTGACGTATTGCTATCTTGGCAATGGAAAACACAGGTGTGCCACTCACTGAAAAAACCCAGGCAGGCGTCAATAGTCAGATGTTCTTTGCTATTTTGGAAACAGTGCGGGTGTACACCCCTATACCGGTATTATTAAAATTAGCACATGCCTTTTAGACCTTTCGAGTCGTGACAGGCATACTTTTCCCTTGGCTACGATAGCAAAGACACACTCACACCACTAAATCGATCTACACGTTGCACAGTGCCTATTGATTGCTATTTGTCTGTTTCCTGGACATGCATTTAGCTTAGTGGTAGACTGTATGTAGGGTTAGGTATTAAAGTTGTATAATGGTTAGGGTAAAGGTTAGTATCAGGGTTAGGTGTATGGTTATATATTCCATTGATTATGATTTAAATTCAGCTGAGAGTTTAGATACTTTTAACAGATATTCAGTTGAATGTTAGTTAAATGATAATGGTAATGAATCTTTACCAGTGACAAAACTAGCTAAATTCTGTTCAGCAATTAGGAAATAATGAAAGCTAAGTAGCTGAGGGTTTAGTAGCAAAAACTAGTAAGTACTTAATGATCCAACAGGTTTAATCAAGCAGTCACACATAATAATACAGAACTAAGCAGTTTTAGAGTTGTTGCACTACAACAAGAGCTCAATCACTGTACATTTATCTGAAACATATGCTGAATATACTCATATACAGTCATGTTTCCTGTTGGATAAGAATATTTTTGCTTACAGTTTCTTCCTTTTGTTTTTACTAGAATTTGTCACAGTTTTGGGTAAGAAACAGGTCAAGGCTGGAGAAGATGTCACTTTTCGCTGTGAGGCAGACACAGAAGACTTACCTGTGACATGGGAGAAGAAAGGCCAGAGACTGTGTTGTGTGGAGGGCAAACACAAAACAGGAAAAAATGGCACAAATATTTCCTTGGAAATCAAGAACGTCGATCTTGGAGATGAAGGAAACTACACTGTAACCATAAAGAATTCATCAGGAAGTGCCTCATGCTCTGCCATGCTCATTGTTGGTATGTTGGAATTCCATAAAAAATAGTAGATTAAAGTGAATTATTAGTGAATTAATGAATTGTGTGTGGTAATGAGTAATGTAAGTATGTAAGTATTAAATAATAATAATAATATAATATTAATTTTCTTACAGAAATCCCAGAATGGAGGACTGTCCAATGGAAGTAAGACCACCAACTTTTTATTTAACATAAGCACCTTTTCACTTTGCAGCCCTGCTAACATAAACATAGGACACTATCCTACACTCATTATGACTTGATTTTGTTTATGGCACTAAGAAATGTTATTGTTTCTCTCTTAGACAAGAAACAATGGTCAGCACGCTGAAGTCCTTTAAAATTAGTGCAGAGAATGTCAGAGAGCTCCGCTTCCTTCTGCATGGACCAGTTGGGGCAGGAAAATCCAGCATCATAAACACCATTAAAAGCATATTTGAAGGACATCAGTACATCAACTGTCTGACTGCTTCAGATTTAACAGGCGAGAGTTTTACAACAAAGGTGAGCACACAAAGAGCACTTATAGAAGCAACAGCACAAGTGACAAAGACAGGGAGAGAGTGAAATCCCATCAGGTGATTCTTGAAAAGCATTTAGTATGGTTACTTTACCAGAGAGAAGGTTAATGATAGCTGGCTTTTTCATCAAAAGCAGAAATATATTAGACATATATTTGAGGATTTGTATTGAAGTCTGTCACGTTGTTGTTGGTTGAGTTTAGATTTAGAGGCAGTGTGCTGACAGTGTTTATGTGTTTATAGAGCTGTCAGAGATAGCGGAAAGATGTTGCTAGTGGTTGAGGCTAAGAAGGGTTGAGGTTACGTGGGGAATGGCAGAGTATGTTTAAAGGTGTATTATGGTGAGATATGTAGCTGCTTGGTGCATTGTATTGCTTTCCAATGAAAAACAAGTATCTTCATTTTTGTGGATTTTTAGTTTACTACATAGTTTGAACACACAACCTGTCCCTTACACTGTGAAACATTTTATTGATGGACCAATAGAACTTCTTTAACTTCTCTTTTTGAGAAAGAACTATAGAAATTTAAGAAGGTTTTACTTACCCAAATAAAGAGTTTTCATGAGAGAACTCTGTATAGATTAATATCCAGCGCTCATTTGAAAATAGATGTTTATTGATAGTGTATACTGTAATCTGGTGCGTCTTATAGTACAAAAATATGGTACATGTTTTTCATTGAACAGTGATGATATGCTCTTGGGGTAGTGGTATTGAGGTTGTGAGTAAAATCTAGGAAGTGCTGCTGAACTCCAGAATCACGCAGAGGTGTTGTGAGGCCTAATTCTGTAAAACACTGAGGAATGGAGGTGCTGACATGATGATCCTAGAGAGGAGTGGATGGTTAGTAAATGGGTGAAGGGAAGGCTGTGTAAAACTATAACCATAACTAGGTAAAGGATCTTGTTATGTTCCTTGTCATATGAGCTCCATGCATCTTCACATTCCTGTTGCAGAAAAGCTCTAATGATCAGCTGCCCCATCCTACTCTTCATTTCCACACTGATTGATAGAATATCAGATCGCAAAGTTTTAAACTCTGCACAAACAACAAATAATGTGGCTTCTGTCTCAGGAATGGTTCCATCCTGATGTTTTGGGCTTTCTTTGGCTATTTTTGCTTGGACCCCAGAATCGCTGCTTGCGGCTATATTTATTATTATTATTATTATTATTATTATTATTATTATTATTTACAGTACGAGAAGTACAATGTCGGGAACGTCCCTTTCACCTTCCATGATGTGATGGGTCTGGAAAAAGAGCAGTCCAAAGGGGTGCACACTAATGACATCATCAATGCTTTAAAAGGCCACATATCCAAGGACTATACAGTAAGATCTATGTCTCTTTCTCACACAATCAGTCAATCCTGGCTTCTTCATGTTGTTTCAGTAAATAATTTTTTCTCTCATATTTAGTTTAAACCACTTGACCCAATAAATGAAGACAACAGGTACTACATCCTCAACCCCACTCTGAATGATCAGATTCACTGTCTAGTGAGTGTGATTCCAGCAGACAAAATTTCCATGATGGATGATGAAGTCATCCAGAAAATGAAGGAGATCAGAGCAGCAGCGAGTAAATTAGGTGAGCTCACTCTTATATCACTCATGTACAACATAAAAGTAAAATAGAAAGTGTTATTTAGCTACTGCTTATTTACAAAAATCTGTTGTGCTTTGTGTGAAACAAATGCGATTTGTTTTGGGTGTTTTAAGAATTATTTTGTGTAACATTCAGTATAGCTTCTAGTTTCCACTAGTTAAGTAGAAAGCACATCTACACATTTACATCTACTACTTGCTTCTGTGGGTTTATATATACTAGTGAATATCATTGAAAAGTTACTTTATTTCGGTAATTCGGTTAAAAATGTGAAACTCATATATTATATAGACGTATTAAACACAGACTGATCTATTGTAAGTGTTTGTTTCTTTTATTGTTAATTATTAGGGCTTACAGACAATGAAAACCCAAAAATCTGTGTCTCAGGAAGTTAAAATGTTTTATAAGACCAATTGGTACTTTTGTCAATATGGGCAGTGTGCCAAGTCCTGCTGGAAAATGAAATCTGCATCTCTATAAAAGTTGTCAGCAGATAGAAGCATGAAGTGCTGTAAGATTTTCTGGGAAAACACTGCACTGACTTTGGACTTGCTCAAACACAGTGGATCAACACCAGCAGATGACAGACATGCCTCTCCAAACCATCACTGACTGTGGAAACTTTACACTAGACCTCAAGCAGCTTGGAATGTGTGTCTCTCCACTCTTCCTCCAGACTCTGCTTTCTTGATTTCCAAATGAAATGCAAAATTTATTGATGATCAGTGGTTTGGAGAGTCATGTCATGTGCTGGTGTTTTCATTGGCTGTAAGTCATAATCATCAACAATAAAATTATTAATTGCTTCACTAGATCACTTTGTTTGTAATACATCTATATAATATATGAGTTTCACATTTTGAACATGATCCTACAATTGCAATTCTGCTTGCTGTTTACAATCTCAGTTCAAGAATTAAATTAGAATTTAGCTGTCTTTCTCATTTAAAATCTGAATTTTGTACAAACATCTACATATTCCAAATGAGCGCTCAGTACATTCAGACAATTTTTCACCACAATGTACTTAAAAATATAAAGCTAAATGCTGTCAATCAAATGTTGTGGAGCCCACAAAAATAACTTAGTTGTCAGCTTTACAGAGTCTTCTGTACAAGTTTGGGAAGCTTCGCAAGACCACAAAAATATGAGAATAAATTTGTTTTCTGGAATAATAATTGCTCATGTTTGTCTGCTTCAGGAATTCCTCAAGTAGTTTTCATTACAAGAGTGGACAAGGTGTGTGAGATGACCGAAAAAGACATAACTAAGCTCTACCAAAGCAGGAAGATCAAAGAGAAGGTCTGTTCTGATCTTTTTTTAAATGTGTACTTTGACTCCAGAACAACATGGACGGCCATAAAACATTTTACCAAATATATAATTTATATAGAATAGAATAGAATAGAATAGAATAGAATAAAGCTTCATTGTTTTGCCGAAGCAGGGACATTTTCTTTGTTTTTATCATAACAACTTCTTTATATACCTTTTTATTTATCAGTTAGGACTTTATATTATCCCTAAAAAAAACTGTAAAATTTTGATACATCACACACCTACGTTTCCATTAAGAAAAAAAGAAAGCTAAATATAAGATGGCAGTTTTTCTTCCACTGCTATCTAGCACTATGGGTTTAATCACAACACAAAATGTAAACTATTCATTTTAATTATGTACTGCTCTGTTGGTGAGTATCGATTTATTGTTAGAAAACATGATATCACAATGCTTCAATATGTCAATATCTTTTTACATCTAATGTCGCTCTCTGTATCTGCAGATGATGGAGTGCAGTAACAGATTGGGCGTTACAATGAACTGCATCTTCCCTGTGAAGAACTACAGCGAGGAGACCAAGGCCAATGAGAAGCTGAACTGCCTGATGCTGGAAGCTCTTACTCAGATCGTTCATTCAGCTAATGACTTTGTGAAGAAGAATTCAAACCAGCTGAAAAAAGAATAAGATTTATTCATACAAAGCATGTAGTATAAACTGTACGTATTCTGTCATGAATTCTGCCCTTGTTAATAGCACTGCTCCAAACCAGTCACCTGTTGTTCTGCCATTCTGTAAGGATATCAGTTTCAACCTTTTTATTGTTGCTCCCCCTTACTGCTGTTACAAATTAAATAACGTATTTTTAGTACTATATGCAATCAATCACCAAATATGCACTAATTAATGGGCTACAGTCTTATAGTGAAGCTACAGTACGGTCAGTATGTCTATATATACTATTCAAATGCTTCCCAAGCTTGTGGGTGACTGTAATTCCTGCTTTTTAATCTATATGACTATTGTGAAGAAATGCCTTAGTGATGTTGCTGCATTTATTTCATAGGTAAATCTTTTTTTTTTCTTGTGTCAGAAACCAAAAATGCAATGAATGCAAATGATTTGTCATTAGAATGACTAAAACAAATAAAAATATTATGCACACATACTAAAGTGTGGTCTCAATAATCTAAATATTTGCTAAACTAAACATATCTGATGTAATGGGGCATTGGGGAGTTAGGATGGGGTAATGGGGCATTGGGGAGTTAGGATGGAGTAATGGGGCATTGGGGAGTAAGGATGGGCTAATGGGGCTTTGGGAAAATGGGGAAAGGATAATGGAGTCTTGAGGACATGGGGTGGAGTAATAGGGGCATTGGGGAGTTGGAATGGGGTACTGGGGCAATGAAGCGATGGGATGGGGTAATCTGGCATTAGGAAGATGGGGTGGAGTAATGGGGGGTTAAGGAGCTAAAAGGTGGAGCAATGGGCTGGTAAGAAGATACGAGTGCAGTATTTAGGTATTGAAGATATATAGGATATGTGGATATGCTGGAAGAGATGAGGTGGAGTAACAAAATTTTGTGGAGGTGGGATGGGGTAATCAGGCATTAGGGAGATGGGGTGAAATAATGGAGTATTGGGAAGATGGGATGAAGGAAATGGGCATTGAGGAGAGCCTTGAGGACATGGGGTGGAGTAATGGGGTATTGGGGAGTTGGTATGGGGTAATAGAACACTGGAGAAATGGGATGGGGTAATCAGTCATTAGGGAGATGGGCTGGAGTAATGGAGTGTTGGGAAGATGGGATGAAGGAAATGGGCATTGAGGAGAGCCTTGAGGATATGGGGTGTAGAAATGGTGCAGTGACTCATGGGCATAGGGCCTAGTAAAATATATGAGATGGCTGGAGATGTTTACTGTAGGCTACCGATCTATAGAGTATGTGCATATACCATATAGCTGTTTGTTGTGGGGTGTTTAGCAGAACTAGGCCTGTGTGAGGTTGTTTTCTGACTGGATTGAGGTATTGATAATAAATAAAACAGTGTCAGAGTGCTTGTGCATAAATAGCCTCCAAGCCCTTTCATGGATCTCACCTAGTTGCCGTGTTGAACATGTATTAAGTGAGATTAACCCATAAGAGTGCATGAAGACCCTCTGAGATGTTTTCTGTACTGCATCTACTCCCTTTCAGTTTCAGTTTCCCAGAAATCGTCTCTTTGCAGAAAATAAGGTTAGACCGCTCCCCTCATCGATTTCCTCTGAAAGTAAAAGCTGATTGTTATCCTATAAATACAGCAGGAAGTAGGACCAAGGAGCTGCAAACACAAAGAACCAGGACACACCCTTCAGGATTCTTGCAAAGCATTTCCACATGGTTTATTTTGATTTTCACCAAAATATAAAATGAATAAAATGAAACATATAGAGGCACGAAAAAGTAAGTGGAGAAACATTTTGTAAAGATGGTTGAACCCAACAATATCTTCATAAACACAGAAAGACTAAACAGAGCGCAAAACCCGACTTTTAGCTCAACAATAAACAGAGTAAATGAGCTGGTGGTGGTGTACCTTCACAGCGTGAATGCGCAAGTCAGTATCCTCTTCTGAGATGCACAAAAGCACCACTGTGAAGATACGAAGGCGCCGAAATACGAGTGCACCTGCCTATTGAAGGGAATGGCAAGTGACATACTGATTGGTTTATTTTGCGTTATGCCCAAAACACGTTCATGATTAATTAAGAACATTTGTACACACCTTTTGCATGTTTCGAAACGCGGATATACAGAGAGATAGTGAGAGAGAGACAGAGAGAGAGAGAGAAAGAGAAAGAGAGAGCAAGAATAAGCAGGAACTCAAGAACAGTCTGCTCAGAAAAGATCATCTGTTTTTCCATGCAACACTCTTGACCTAAAACTTTATCTGCTGTGGTAACACCCCTTAAGTTAGGTTCTGGCAGCAGGCCTGATTTAAAGGACCCTGATACCATGTTCTGGTAGTGATAGGTTTGGGTATAGGGTAGTGAAGGGGGTATATGGTAGTGTAGTGAGTATAGAGTAGTATTTGACAGTATAGGGTAGTAATAGGGAAGTGTAGGGCATATCGTGTAGAATAGGGTAGTATAGGACAGTACACAATAGCATTGGGTAGAATATGGAGCAGAAGGTAGTGTATAGAGTATTGGGTAATGTAGTGAATAAATAGTAGGCAGTGTGTGGCATTATAGGGTTGTCAGTATAGAGTAGTATAGGGAGGTATGGGGAATTAGGCAGTGTAGGGAATATAGAATAGTATAGGGTAGTACAGTGTGTTACATGATAGTATAGGGTAGTGAAGGGAGTATAGCGTTGTGTATTGAATATCAGGTAGTATAGGGTAGTGCAGGGCATTACACAATAGCATAGGGTAGTGTAGGGGGCTTATAGGGCAGTACTGGGTAGTATAGGTCAGTGTAGTAAGTATGAAGTAGTATAGGGCAGTATGGGGTAGCATCGGGGAGTATAGGGTAGTATAGTGAGTTTATAGGGCAGTACTGGGAAGTATAGGCTGGTGTAGTAAGTGAATATTAGGGTCTAGTACAGGGTAGTGTAGGAAGTATAGGGCAGTATAGGGTATTATAGGGTAGTGAAGTGAGTTTATAGGGCAGTACTGGGTAGTATAAGTTAGTGTAGTAAGTGTGAAGTAGTATTTTGCAATATGGGATATTATAGGGTAGTGAAGAGAGTATAGGGCAATATAGGATAGTGTAGTGTAAAGAGTTTATAGGGCAGTACTGGGTAGTAAAAGTTAGTGTTATATTGTGAGTTATATTGCAGTATGGGGAAAGTGTAGGGAGTAATGTAAGGTGTATAGAGTAGAATAGGGTAGTAGAGAAAGTATAGGGTATTATGGTTGTGTATACCATAGTGACATTCTCCTATACTGTATGTCAAGGAATAAGAATTAATCTAAATCTAATCTCACTTTTACCCCTACAAACATTTTTGTCTCATGTGACCATAAAATTATCCTCCAGATAGCTTTTTCTTTATTAACATGTTCAGCTGAAAGGTCTCTAAATAATTGGGGCTTCTTTTCCAGATGGAAGCCTCCCATCTGACTGGATTGGGGGTCACTGATACTATAGACTATAGAAGTATTGTGGTCATAGTGGAGGGTGCTAACACCTCGTCTGTGTTCATGTATCATGAACAGTGGTTGCTGAGTGTGATGCTGGTGAATCTGTTTTTTTGTTTTTAGATATGTATAATGCACTGCATCTAGTTGCTATGCGACAAGAGTTAATCCCACAGTGATGGAGCCCCTTTGAGGGCCTTGTTTTCTTGTTTTTCTTTCCACACTGCCTTAAATTTCCTTTCGGTTTCAGTTTCCCAGAGATCAGTTATTCAGAAAACAGCATAAAACCCCTCCCTCCATCCAACACCTTTTAAAGTAATGATGTAAGACTTCATTGTATAATTTTAGCAGACAGGAGGCTCACAGGTGCACAGAGCATCCCATCAAGAAGGACACAGACCTTTGCATCACTTCTGATAAAAAGGTGAGTCAATTGTTTCTTCGGACGTTTAGATAACACTTAATTTGAAGGGTATCTACATAGGTGCTGTATAACACATTCATAAGCATTGAATAATGCTTTATGGAGCAATGCTGTAAGAGCCTAAATTTAGTTTATGTATATAATGTTTATCTGGTTGTTGGATTATTAGAAAGAATAACATATTTCAAGTTCATTATTACGTACAATTAATTTTTATTTGAAGGATTTACAGTTCATATGTTAATATATAGAATTTAGGTATTTATATAGATCATTTATGTATTGTGGAAAGTTAGATTTAGAACAGAGTGGTTGCCTTGCTAGCTGTGGGTAATTGGACTCTACCATGAGAAGGAGGCTGTGGGAGGGGCTAAGAGTTCCAGAGAGAATCAGGAGAGGGAGGGGGATAGGGCAGTTGGTGAACAAGAAGGAGAAGATGGAGCCTTAAAGCCAAACAGTTTTTTGACCTCTCTCTCTCTCTTTCTTTCTTTGTTAAGTTCCCCTTTTTGGTTAGCTTTGGAAGGACTTTGGAAGAATGTAACCTAACTTGGAAGAAGTAAACTGTTCAACTTTAAACCCAATGGTTCTGTGGATTTCTTGTCGTATTTCCTTTTTTTTGTTTTTTGGTGGACTTAACCAAAGGGAGTGTGGTAGAGCGTCAAGCTGAGGCTTATTCTGAAATGGAAACTATAAATGCTTTCAAATTGATGAACTTAAACTAAAGTGATGGATGTTTTTTTGTTTGTAACATTGTTGTAACACTGTTATGAGGCAGCATTGCCATAGGATGTGACGTTTATAAGACAGATGCCTATTTGTGAATGATGTATATTAGTTATATTCCTTATGTTGAAGCCCTCAAACTAAAGTGGTGCCATATTACTTATTAACAACATCTTTATTAACCATCCTAACCATATAACTGACAGCAAAGGGTTTTTATAAAACACATACATACATTCTCTTACTGTTTAATTAATAAAAATATCTTAATTTCAAAGTAATCAAATGAAAAAATGTTTTGAATTGTTAGTGCATACGGGCAGGAACAGAGAATTGGAACAGTGCCTTTTAAATGTTCATTTTCCACAAATAAACAAAACCAGCAGCCTTGATAGCAGCTGAGAAAATGACATAACTTATTTTTCGCACTATAAGGCGCACTTAAAATCTTCTAATTTTCTCAAAAATCGTCAGTGTGCCTCATAATCCGGTACACTTCATGTATGAATTTTACCAATCAGGTTGTAAGGAGCCGTAAAGCCACTTCACTGAAGTACAGCGTTATACAGGAGTTTTAGTTTAGTTCTCCAGCACTGGGGCTGCTTTTTTGCCATTCAGAGGTGAGTATTATCAGCCTGTAGACTGCTGCTAACCCTGGCTAGCACTGCTGGAGCAGTGCTAACTGTGCTCAGTGCCAGCTCTTTTGCCATTCAGAGGTGAGCATTATCGGTCTGTAGCCTGCTGTTAAACCCGGCTATCACTGCTGGAGCAGCATTAGCATTAGCCACTAAGCGCCAGATCTTTTGCCATTCAGAGGTGAGTATTATCGGCCTGTAGCCTGCTGCTAACCACAGGTACCACTGCTGTAGCAGCATTAGCATTACCCGCTAACCGTGCTAAACTCTAGCTATTTTGCCTTTCAGGGCTGAGTATTATCAAGCTGTAGCCTGCTGTTAACCCGGCTATCACTGCTTGAGCAGCATTAGCATTAGCTGCTTATCGCACTAAGCTCTAGCGGATAGCCGCTAATGTTTATGCTCTAACCTTAGTGCTGGAGAAATTTGGGAATCTAAGCTTACTATAAATAAATGGAAGGTTGTCTTTTTAAGAATTACAGTACAGTACAGAATCAATACAGTTGTTTTATGCAGTGTCACCTGAGGGCCCGAAGATCAGAAGCTTCCAATATTGATCATCAGCCTTGTCCAGTAGTTGCTAATGTTTATTTCAGAGGACTGTAAGGGCCTTTGCAAAACCTTCGTTGTATTCCTGCTGATTTAGGTTTGAGAGTTTATCATCATAATTCTGCCTACAATCATTCTCTTTAATTTTGTTTTGCCTGTTTTGTTACAGACACTGTCATTTGTGCTGGCATAATGAATTTCCTATTTGGTAAGTTTAAATAATCTATTTTATGGAATCTAGAAACATACTTACTTAAACAAACATAGCTTACTAAAATGTTTTTGATTTATACAGTCTAATCAGAATTGTATGACCACCTCCTTGTTTCTACACTCATTGTCCATCTTATCAGCTCCATTGGCCACATAAGAACACTTTGTAGTTCTATAATGATCTGTAAATATATTTTCTATATAATGGAATTGTTTCTGCACTCAGCTTAACCACAATATTACGTCATAAAATGTGGCACACCTAGTCTTGCTTTCCTAACAAATAAATCTCTTTTTTCTCGAATTATGCAGGACCCAGCACTTCAAAACCTGGTAAGTTTCAATGATCCAGTAAAAAAACTTAAAGCACAAATCAAATTTTCATCTTCTTATTCAAACTTATATAAAAAAACATTAGAATAATGAGTTCCTGTAATATGACTGGAATTAAGCCTTCATAACTGCCATAAACTAAGGCTAAGATTTAAGTAAGAGTAGGACCCCATAAGTATTTTGTATATACTGATTTATAGAAAACTGTTAAACTGTAAGTGTTGGGAAACCACAAGGTAATTGTCATAAAGTTACCTAGTTGTTACACTCTTGTTCCTGGTTGTTCTCATGTTCATTATTTATACCTACAGTTTTGGTGAATGCAGTTATTTTTTATTAAAATACTTTACAGGGTTACATTGTTGCGTCTATTGGTCAACAGTTCCTTAAATGGCCTAAATGTTTGGACAAGGATTTTAAAGACTTGCATAAAGCAATTATTTATGAAACATGTTTTCATTGTTAATTTGTGCCCTATGCAATAATATCTGTATGAAATTCACATTGTAATCATATGTGATATACTCTATGCTGTGAAGCTTCATTGCTAAATATACCTTAATTATATATTATACATTTATTTGTATTTTATGGATCTCCAATTCTACCTCCTACAATTTAAATTAGAATTGCAATTCCACTTCCTGTTCACAATCCCAATACAAATTTCAAATTTAAGGAACACATTTTAATTCAGTGGTCATTATCAATTTAATAAAAAAAAATGTACAACCCTGTTAGTGTGTACGGGCAGGATCAGAGAATTGGAACAGTGCCTTTTATATGTTAATTTTACACAAATAAACAAAACCAGCAGCCTAGATATCAGCTGAGAAAATGTCAAATCGTATTTTTTGGCACTATAAGGCCCACTCAAAATAAATTTTTTTTTTTTTTTTTCTCTAATTATACAGGTAGCCCTATTATTATAGGGCTCTATTTTACAAACAGCATCCCTCATTGCTATCTTACACCCTGCTAACAGTCATAAATAAAACTCAATCCATATTATTCTCCTCATTTGATCTTTTCACGTAGTCATTAGCTGAATGCACAATCTGAGTGAAGGCTTCCAGCATCAGGCAGTTCAGCTTCTCATCGAACTTGGTCTCCTCACTGTAGTTCTTCACAGGGAAGATGCAGCTCAATGGAACATCCAGCTTGTTACTGCACTCCTTCATCTGGACACACATAATTATATTTCTTTATCTGTTACATATTTCATAGCAGTTTCTATTATTATGGACTGAAAGTACAGGCTAGTACGAGTGTGACTGACCTTATCCTTGATCTTCTTGCTTTGGTAGATCTTACCCAGGTCGTTCTGTGTCAGCCTGCACGTTTGGTCCACTCTTGTCATGAACAGCACTTGAGGAATCCCTGCAATGCAGAAAGCAGAGGAACATGAGCCCTTACAGATCACACGGGTTTGCTTGGTGGTTGTCTGAAGCTCAAAAAAACTTTCAGTTTTTCACAAAATGCAGACCAGCTGAAAGGGATTAAGCCTAGTCTTAATGAATTTTCACACCAGCACTATTTGCTCTGGTTAAATGGACTTTTTAAATAATGGATTTTATTTAAGTTAAACTGCTGTTCAGGTCCAGTTAAACCTGCTATATTAGCCACATTATTATCACTGCTGTAAACAAACACTGTCTCTGGTGCTGCTCCATGCTAAGCTGTTTCACACTGAATACCATATGTGCAGCATTCACTGCTCACGACCAAGCCACTCCTTTACTACTAGGACATCCCACTGAAAACACTGTGTTTAAAACCGCATAATATATATTTATATATATATACACATAATATTTTCTGCATTCAATGTTGAAGTAGCTTCACGCTGCACAAATATACACGCTGGTCTGGAAAGCAAGACCTAGTCGGAGAGTAACTTGTTACAGACAGCTCTGACCAATCAGAGGAGACAAAGTGATTTTGCCTGAGTGAAAACAAACACAAAACTCATCAACTGGTTCAGACCAGCGAAACTACAGGTGTGAAAACACCCTGCTATATTTTCTGTCAATGGAAAATCTCCATTTAAATGATGCAAATCCATCAAATCCGTTAGATTCATCATGTACATCCAAAAGTATCCCTTCAAAATTTAGTAATTAGGAGTATGAACTAAAAATAGTTTGCTTGCTTGAATTAAAGAAATTATGAGTATAAAATACTACATCATTTGTTCACATTAAAGAAATAATGAGCATGGAGTGCTACATCGTTCACTTGAGTTAAAGAAATCGTGAGCAAGAAGTGCTGCATCATTCACTCAGACTAAATAAATCGTGAGCACGAAGTGCTACATTGTTTAATTTAATGAAAGAAAAAGTGAGTATGAAGTGCTACAATGTTATCTCGAGTTTTGCAAATCTAATTGCAAATCTCTTACACTTTTTAAAGAAAAAGGGAGCATAAAGTGTTAAACATTTCACTTGATTTTTTACTCATGGTTTATTTAGCCTTTAATTGAAAAAAATGAAGCACCTAAAGCATTCACACAAATTCTTGTCAAAACCACAAATTGTTGAAGAAAATTACAGATATAAGAGTGAGCTCACCTAATTTACTCGCTGCTGCTTTGATCTCCTTCATTTTCTGGATGACTTCATCCTCCATCATGGAAATTCTGTCTGCAGGAATCACACTCACTAGACAGTGCATCCGGTCATTCAGAGTGGGGTTGTGGATGTAGTATCTGCTTGTAGTAAATATTGGATCTACAGGGTTAAACTATACATAAGAGACAAAAATGTGGAAATATCATGAAGAAGCTAGGATTGACTTTATTTTGGTTTTAAATAGTTTAGTGTGTGTTTGTGTGTTTCCGTGGTTTCTGTGTGTGTGTGCATGTGTATGTGTGTGTTTGTGTGTGTGTATCTTACTGCGTAGTTGTCAGCTATGTGGCCTTTTAAAGCGTTGATGATGTCTTCAGTGTGCACCCCTTTCGTATCTCCATCTTCTAGACCCCTCACATCATGCATGACGAAAGGTACATTCCCAAGACTGTACTTCTTAAACTGTTTTATGTGATGATAATAATAAAACCATACATGTAATTACAAAATAAACAGACCCGATCAATTGGATTGGTGATAATATCTGGAATTAAATGGGATTAAAAGTTAGTGTTAAATGTACAAGATAAAAAACTTAACCCAGTTAGAAGCAGCTCTGATAAAGCTGGATTAGCGGCCCTGTTTACATGCAGCCAAATAATCCGTTTATAATCAGATTAATAGCTCAATCGGAATAGAACACATCCATTTATACACCTCAGTCAGAGTAGCCAGATTAAAGCAGTTTTGAATACCATATCTATCAAACTGAACAAAGGTGGATAATTATTTATAATAGAATATTTAGAAAAAGAATTTATAATAAGAATAATATCCATTAATAACAATGTAAATTTCTGCATTCCATTCCATTTCCAATTGCACATACACGGCAACAGCGTTCGTCGTACGTGTCTACTGCATGCAGAAGTGTCAAGTACAAATACTTTAACTTTGGTTTTTGGTTATCTATACTTTACTGGAGTAGTTAATTTTACTTTTCACTTCTACTCTTTACATTTCCACACAGTTATCTAAACCTTCTCCTCCTTACATTCTAAACACAGCTTTGTAACTCTCTCCATCCAGAAGTGGATTTCATTGTGGTTGGATGAGAAGTATAGCCATATACTATTCTTACACACTATTGGTTTATACGATCCATCACTCCTGCGCACGTTACACCCACACTCCAGCAAGAACATAGCAGACATATGTAGCCTAATATGAAGATGACCCGTAGCAGAGACTCAAGAGAACTTGAGCCAAATGTCCAACTAAGCCCCAACTTCTTTAATATATTTGCATTGTACTAAAATAGATTAATTTTCAATGCGTATATATATATGGCCAGGGTAAAGGCTAAGCAGAAGTTCATCTGAGAAATGTAAAATCAGCCACAGCATCTTTCAAAAAGCTGATTCAAAAGATTAGACACTTTTTTTAACTGAAGCATATACTTACTTTTACTGTAAAGGCCTTTGTTACTTCTGGTGCAGCCAGACAGTTGATGAACTGAAATCCTTCAAATATGCTTTTGACAGTGTTTATGATGCTGGATTTCCCTGCTCCGACTGGT
This sequence comes from Astyanax mexicanus, assembly GCF_023375975.1. Lineage (NCBI taxonomy): Eukaryota > Metazoa > Chordata > Actinopteri > Characiformes > Acestrorhamphidae > Astyanax > Astyanax mexicanus. Next base: position 12,629,838 of record NC_064418.1, on the reverse strand, counting down.
CCATGCAGGAGGAAGCGGAGGTCCCTGACATCCTCCCGACTAATTCTTAAGGTCTTTAGGTAGCCGATCATTGGATCTTGACTAGAAGGGTACAAAAAGAAAACAAACAAATCAGTTACTAGAACCACTTATGATATTACACTCCCAATCCCTTTACAGACTCTTCCTCTTTCTTGAACTTCAGTCGTCAGACAGCCAATCAGCACTTGATGGGCAGATCAGCTTCACCGGAGTTCTAAATCTCTTCAACTGTGGGTTACTTGCACATTTGTGCTTTGTTTAAATTGTGTTGAATGAAGTCAGAATGCTAAATGTTCCCCTGCTAACCTCCCTTATTCCAGAGAACACAGTTCCACTGCCCTACAGCTTAATGCTGGTGGGGGGTACACATTTCTGTAGCCCACATCTAGTTTTTGATGTGGTGACAGATTGATACATCACTGTTTATCTGCCCCAGACAATCCTGTTCTATTGTCAGTAAATCTCTACAGGAACTAGACAAGCTGGGTGCATACACATCACCTATCATGTTACATAGTTTTATTCTTATCTCATGTTAAAGAGTTAAATTGGACTTACCTACACTGGATGGTTCTCCATGGATTGAGTTCTGTAAGAATATAATTATTGAATTAATGCAGACTAATATTACAATCAGTGATTAAAAAGCTTTATTTAATTCAACCTGTAAATGTATTATATTCCCTGAATTAATTCCCCTGACATGGTTTTGTTAAGAGTTATTTTTTACAATGTTGATGGAGATTTCTATTATTGTTATTGGTATGGCTCTTATCTAGGGTGCTGTTAAAGCAGCACTAGGTAGGATTTCCTTGATTTTTGATCTTTTTAAAGAAGTAAAATTACAGCTTGAAACTCACTGCAGCGCTGCATTGAGGTGTAATAGGAGGAATAGCGGTGCTCTCGTGTCTGTACTGGAGCTCCTCTGAGCTCAAACCAGACTCTTAAAGTTTCCAGAGGCAGCCGAGACCAACGCTCGCGAGAACTGCGACCTGCTTTCCGACCTTTAGTTCTAACAGTTCTACAAGGACTACTGGTTCATTCTTTACAAACTAACATACAGACACTCTGGCAGAATCTGGAAAGAGACCGAATGTGTCTGTGAAAGCCAGAAAACGAGAAAGAGAAACTAACCTGCCTGAGACATTTATTACACTCTACAGCTGTAGGGGGAGCCCATTTGCACAATATCTCAATCCTACCTAGTGGAGCTTTAACTCTGAGGCTGGTACCCCTAAAGAACTTAGCTCTTGTTCTTCCCTTCCTGGGGTGGGCTTGATGAGATTTCCGCAATTCACTGCAATTACAACTATAAGTGCTTTGGTGTTTGTCTCTACCAGCTTTGTGCATCTACAGGCTGAGATTTTTGCCCACTTTTCTTTATAAAACAGCTCAAGTTGGATGGAGAGCATCTGTGAACAGCAATTTTCGATTTAAGACTGAGCCATTTTAACACATGAATATTATTTGATCTAAATCATTCTCCTGTAGCTTTGGCTGTATGTTTAGGGTCATTGTCTTGCTGGAAGGTGAATCTCCTTCCCAGTCTCAAGTCTTTTGTGGCCTCCAACAGGTTTTCTTTCAAGATTGCCCTGTATTTAGCTCCATCCATCTTCCCATTAACTCTGACCAGCTTCTCTGTCCCCGCTGAAGAAAAGAAAAGCGTATCTACAGCATGTTGCTGAGACCACCATGTTTCACAGTGGGGGTGGTGTGTTCAGAGTGATGAGCAGTGTTACTTTTCCTCCCCATATAGCACTTTGAATTTAGGCCAGAATTTCAACATCGGTCTTATTTGACAAAATAACCTTCTTCCATATGTTTGCTGCAACTGCAAACAGCAAGTCATATGCTTCGTTTAACAATAGATTTTTTCTTGACACTCTTCCATAAATGCCATATTTGTGGAGCACATGACTTATGATAGTTATCCTGCATACAGATTCTCCCAACTGAGTTATGGATTTCTGCAGCTCCTCCAGAGTGACCATGGGCCTCTTGGCTGCTTCTCTGATCAGTGCTCTCCATGCTCGATCTGTCAGTTTGGGTGGCGGCCATGTTTTTGTAGGTTTGCAGTTGTAGAATACTTTTTCTATTTTTGGATGATGGATTGTACAGTGCTCCATGGGATTCTCAAAGCTTGGGATATGTTTTTATAACCTAACCCTGCTTTAAACTTCTCCACAACTTTATCTCTGACCTGTCTGGTGAGTTCCTTGATCTTCATGATGCTGTTTGTTCACTAGTGTTCTTTAACAAATCAGAGGTTTTCACATTTTTATAAATGTATAATTTTCGTCCCACTTCACACTTATGCAATACGTTGTGTTTGTCTATCAAGATTGTGGTTGTAAGGTGAAAAAATGTTGAAAAAAAAATGTGGTAAAAATTAAAGGATTATGAATACTTTTGCAAACCACTGCATATTTTATATTTATATATGTTATTTCCTCATGCAAGTCAGAATTCTTACATACCAACAGTGACATTGGCATTGCACGAGACACGGCATGATGAATTCTCTATGATCACAGTGTAGTGTCCTTCATCTCCTGCTTCAGCATTCCTGATTTCCAGATAAATCATTGTGCCAGTTTTTCGTGTGTTGTGTTTGCCTTCCACACGATCCAGTTTGTGGCCGTTCTTTTCCCATATCACGTTCAATTTTCCTGTGTTTATCTCACACTGCAGGAGCACGTCTTCTCCCATTTTCACTTGTTTATCAACCAAAAAGGTGTTAAACTCTGTTGGAAACAGATGAAAGAGATTATATGAAAATGATCCTTAATCTGCATACTACCATAATCAGATTTACATGAGAATGATCTTATTCCTTACTCCTACATCTAACTACATCAAACAGGTAAAGAAAACCCACAGAAAGAGTCAGACTGTCAAATCTGTCTTCAAATACATTTAAAAGAAAAACTGAAAAGTGAAAGCAGAGAAATTGAAATATGAATGTAAATTAATACTGAACTCTTCCAGACTGTGAAGAAATGCATAATGAATCAGGTAGTAACTTAAAATTAATTAAAAATCGAAATACTTTGTGAAGCATTTAGGTGCTCGTATCTGAAGGTCTGTTAACTTGTGGTTTCTGAGGGTAACTGGTAACCCTTATAAAATTATCCTGTCTAACAGAGGGAACTCCTTTTCTGGGCCAGTCCTGATGAGAGCCAGTTTTATCATAACATTTTTTATTTCTTACTTGTATTAGAACCAGGTGCTTTGCTAGCTCATTTTTAGGGGGCCTAACCATCCCCAAAATGATTCCCAGCACCCTTAAATGTGAAAAAAAGTTCTGTTTATGTTGTTTTTTAAACAGAGGTTTGTGTCTGATAAGCTAAAAAAAAAAATCTATCCCAGTAGGTAAATTATTAACCCTTTGATGTGCAACATATGGACTCCCCATCTAATGTGCAACACGGGTCAAAAAGCATTCATTTTTAATGTAACTTAATGTATGGCTGGGGGTTTCTATGATATATCTTAGTTTTCATTTAAACATCACAATTTATTCTGTTGTTGTGAGATGTGATATATTTTCTCTCTGTGTGTGTGTGTGTGTGTGTGTGTGGCCAGCCAGTCAGAAATGGTTCAGGTTCTAATTCAGATTCAAGTGAGAGAATAAGGTAAAAATAAATGACGGAATTTCATTGCCCGGAATTTTTTCCTTGAAAAAATCATATTAGGCTTTCTGTTTTATCATTTTTAAATAAAAGTAACAAAACCTGTCTTCTGTACACAATTGTTTGTGTATCTGATTTGAAACTAAATGATTCTATTTCTTCTAATATGACAATATAATGATCCAATGTGATCTAATTTAATTTGGATCATTTTCCTCAGTAAATAAATGACCAAAGATTATATTTTTGTCTCATTTGTTGAACTGGGTTCTCCTCTTTATCTACTTCTAAGACTTAAGGTTAGAAAATCTGAAGATTTTTTGGTGATATTTATGCAGAAATACAGAAAATTCTAAAAGGTTTACAAACTTTCCTGCACGACTGTAGATGAGAGAAATGCTTAATTGGTTATAAGATTTGGAAAGTTTGAATAATTTGAACTCACCAGGTTTTGGACGGCATTGCTTAAAAAAGCTCATTTTTAATCTGCAGATGAATGTCCACTGGAGGCCTGCAGAACAAGAATCAAGTCAATATGTTTACTAGTCTAATTCTTGGTGGTGCCTTGACAGATGCAACACTGATGCCTGACTGCTAACTTAACTTAGCAAGGATTACAAACTATTAAATGAAAGGTTTAAAGACCAGAAGACTTGTGCTCTGCTGGTACAAGTGCTTTTTAATTCCGCAGATATTTAAATCTGGCTTTACCTGTTTTGTTTCTTGTAAGAAACAAAGAGTTCACATAGTTTAATCTCTGATGAAGGAAAAAATAGAAGTCAGAACTGCAGAACTGGTTGTGTAGCAGTTATGGCATGAGCTGCATTTTCACTCTCCTGAAAAAAAGTTTCAAAAGATTATAGGTAAAAAAACAAAACAGAAAAATTTAACAAAAAGCTTTATTTGTTTTTTTTTCACCTATTTAAAGTTAAGTTAACTTAATACAGAAATATATAGGAATCTGTTTGCAACACAAATGAACACAGACTACGGGAATTAATGAACTTACCTGTATGAGAAGTGTCAGCTGAGCTCTCGTGTCTTCGTCTAACGCCCTAAGTCTCAGCCTCTTTCATTTAAAGGCTCTTATTCTACTTTCACTTTCAACATCATGTGAGGAAACTAGGTTGGGACTGAGAGCTTCAGTATAACCTGTAAAAGAGCTGCAATTTTTCCAATAAATTTGACAAAATAATGAACAGAAAATATGAGTTTTAGTTTGATTGTTAGTTTTTTTTTTTTTTTTGCAAAACTTACATAAAGTTTGACTTAAAATGTTAAATTGTGCAAACTTACTTTTAAAAGGTGATGATACTTTACTTTACCTTGTACAGAAAAAATAATCAAATGCACAAATATACAGTTAAACATGTGTCTATAAAGGGATATAATAGCATCCCTGACTTTTTTTTTTAGACGAACTACAACTGGAGAAAATATATAAAACAGACAAAAGCAGCTCCTGGCCTCCATCACCTTTCCATTCGCTGGTTCTGCTGCTCTCCATAAAGCTTTAGCATTTTAATAGCAGAGCTGTTCAACAGTGCTCCATCTGCACAGCAGGAAGTGTCTATATTCAGCTGAAACCAGCCTGCAATGGAGTCAGAGAGCCGTTCTGACCGAGCTCTGTGAGTGTCAGTATCCAGCCTCTCAGTGGTCTCTAGGCCACTGCTGCTGTCACTGTGCCTGTTGGCCGGCGTGATTTAGCTGATTTTTATGTAGCCATATTGCTAATGCTATTTCTAGTCCATTATCAAGCACTCAGGGCAGGAGGCTCTCCACCTGTGCCCGGCATTGAGGGCCATTACGAGCGATCTGAAAGCCAGGCTGGAGCTCAGACAGGCGGCCTTATTATACGTGACCAGCTGCAGATGGAGAGAGCACCACTTCACCCGACCATTCACCCCACCATTCATACAGACCAGCTCGCCATAATGCATGGCTGTGCCCTCTGGTGCTCGCACGCTTGCTTGCTTTCTCTTGGTCTCTCTCTCTTTTGCACTCTCTCTCTTTCTCTCTCTCTCTGTATTGCTCTCTGGCGTCTTATCCATACCATCTGCTCCTAATTCTGCTGATTTGTGGTTCGCATTCAAGGATTTAAACAGGTTCTAATTTACACAGGATTGCACCGATTAGGTTCTATAACTGGGTTTCCCGAGTGAATTTCAAGCGAATTTGAGAAACGTCTGTTCATGTGTTCCACATGAAATGCAGCTATTTGAAGGCTTGTTTCCTTTTAAAAGAGCAGTTTGAACTGTTTATCATATTTATTTTACTATTAACTACAAAAAATCATATTGTCTCAGCTTGATTACTTTATGAGCATTGTGATTCTCATTGCTATCTTACACACCAATAACAGTCTATTTTCACGCCTTGTCATCTACTTATGTGTTTTGTCTTGGTCTACCTGTTCCACAAATGTTACTCAGTACACCAGTGCCGACTTTCTGCTCCAGCACATTCCAAATGGTTATACTGGCTATGGCCAATGTTGTGCAATGGCTCTGTTTGATTTTTTAATCTTTTCACAGCTTCATAATTGCTTGATTTTCATGTATAGATAGCTCTTTACTTTTATTACTTACTTTTATTTACTTTAATTTTGATTACTATTTAACTATAATTGCGCAGTCTGCACAGGCAAAAACCCAAATCTGAAACTGAACGTAAACATTCTGCACTATTTATTGTTTCAAAAAAAATGAATTGCTCTGAAAAAATAAACTTAGACCACTTCAGTTTGTTTTATTCTATAAACTACAAACAACATTTCTCCCAAATTCTAAATAAAAATATTGTCATTTAGAGCATTTATTTGCAAAAAATGAGAAATAGCTGAAATACCTAATGCAGAGCTTTCAGACCTCAAATAATGCAAAGAAAACAAGTTCATATTCATAAAGTTGTAACAGTTCAGAAATCAATATTTGGTAAAATAACCCTGGTTTTTAATCACAGTTTTCATGCATTGTGGCATGTTCTCCTCCACCAGTCTTACACACTGCTTTTGGATAACTTTATGCCTTTACTCCTGGTGCAAAAATTCAAGCAGTTCAGTTTGGTTTGATGTCTTGTGATCATCCATCTTTCTCTTGATTATATTCCAGAGATTTTCAATTTGGTAAAATCAAAGAAACTCATAATTTTTAAGTGTCCTCATTTTTTTCCAAAGATCTATTATAGATCTAGCTGTTCATTACATAATTTCACCCAACTTTTAATATAACCATGTGTCCAGACCTTGCAGTCTTTTTTTATATATCTGCACTAAAGAAAAATCTACTGTATAATTTATGTGAATTGACTCAGCTGCCTCATGATTAGCTTTCACCTTAAAAAACTGCACAGACACACATTTTCTCAAACATCCTCACATCTACTGCCTCCACAGCTCTTTTTAGAAACCGCGCTGTAATTGAGTTTGCGTGTTAACAGGAGGAGAACTGGGGAATGCTCATTAAAATGCTGTAGCTTGATGAATAAATAACCGTGTAACAAGTGAGAACATTAGGAATGTAATGATGAAGCAAGAATCAGAGGTATTAGCACTGCGCTACGGGCCACTCTCATTTGCGTTAATGAAATCACGCGCACCTGCAAATCTAAATCGACTGCTGTGAAAGAAGCAAGGAGTTGTATCAACTTTGGGACTGTCACAAACAATGCTTTTAATTCTTCTAATTAAAATGTTTTTTTTTTTTTTTTTCAAAGTTGATTGTTGTAAATAGATCATTTAGGATGTTTGCATCAACTTCAAAGCTGTAAAATACAGTGAACATGTGTGTTCTTTGTAAAATCCAAAATTTACCAACAAAATCTTGAATAATAAAAGGTATTGGTACTGGGACAGTATGGAAAATCAAAAAAATCTGTGTTGCTTTTATAAAGCATGACTTTTATATGATTGCAGAGAGTATGAATCAAAGATATGTCATGTTTAGTCTGCTCAACTTCATTAAATGTTATTTTTTTTTCTTTTCAGGACTGCATTCCACGCTCGCCTACCAGTGCCGGGGTCTTAGGTTCAAGTCCCTATCTGTGTGAAGATTCCATATTCTTCCCATGCGTGGGTTTCCTCTCTGGAATCTGTGGAAAATTGAAGAAACCTCTGATGTAGAAGATGTTATATTTGGCTGTACCACTTTAAAATAAGACTACCCTCATAAAGAGTTTATAAATGTTTTATAAATAGGTTGCAAATGCTTTAAAAACCATTAATAGACAGTTACAACACATTAATTAAAAAGGCAACAGTGATCCGTTGTTTGCTTAGTCATTTAATTTAGAGTAAATAGTTAAACATACTTACAAATATACTAATATGATAGGTTTATGGAAAACACAAAGTAAGGTTTGACAGTATAAATGAGCGTGGAATAAAATTTACAAATTTATAGCTCACTGTTGACATTTCTATTTATGTGTTGTTATATATTTATTAACTGCTTATTAGTTATTTTTAAGTATTTAAGTATTAAGTATTTGCAACCTAGTTAATAAATCATTCATAAACCCTTTATAAAGGTAGTCTTATTTTAAAGTGGTACCTATTTGTCTAATACGTTCATTTACACACCATTTAAGTGAACAAGCAATTATAGCTGTGGCTAGTATGGTGACCAAAGTCCACCTTTTCCAGCAAAGTTGTCAAAAGTATTGACATTCATTACAGAAGTATAGATATTAGGGTGTAAAATACTTCTGTAGGAATATCAACTCAAGCTTTTTACTCCAGTAAAAGTGTAAAAGTACTGGATTCAAAACTATTTACAGTATAAAAGTAAAAGTAACGTAAGGGAAAAAAGATGAGGCTGTGTCACAGGGACGTACAGTGCGTTATGAACTTGTTTTCTTTACATTATTTGAGGTCTGAAAGCTCTGTATCCTTTTTTGTTATTTCAGCCATTTCTCATTTTCTGCAAATAAACGCTCTAAGTTACATTAATTTAATATGGAATATAAAAAAAAAGTTGTCTGTAGTTGTATAGAATAAAACAACTTGAGTCTTCATAGTAGACTATATACGTATGCTATGTTCTTGTGTAAAAATCTAATTTACTCTATCTGGATGAAGAGGTTTATCTAGATTTGGCTTTTTTTTTTTAAAGAAAGTAGAGATAATTATGTGAAAATGTAAGGAGTAGAAGTATAAATCATCTAACAAAATATTAATAACCAAAAATTCTGCTGCAGTAAGTTAGCAAATTGTTTGCACTTAGTTACTTGACACCTCTGTTTTCCAGCTATTTACTTTAAGTAGCTAATGATGTATCATCACTGCTGTAGTCATTACTTCTATCATGGTGACAATGGTGGTCTGAAGTTCCACAACCCCAAGTGTGATCACTTGTTAAACATCTGACATCTGATATCAGCGGTAGAAGCCTTCTGAGAACGCATCAGTATTCAGGTGCTCACCCTGCAGCATCTGTCCAAACCTCCTGCTTCTCCTGCTCATTTACTTTCATGAAACGGTGAATTGGTGATGTTGAAAAAACAGGGAGCGAGTATGAGAGTGCTGAAACAACAGATACTCTTTCTGACAAGCTGGCCCAATCCTCAGAGGCTGTAAAATTAATTAGCGCGTTCTTGTATCCGTTAGTTCCAATTCAGTGGTTATGATTCCGGCTTTGTCTCCGAGGCCAAGAGCAGCTGTGTGCGGAACCTGAGGTTCTGTCGACAAATGAGAGGGGGTTAGGAACGAGCCAAATCAGGGAGGATTACTCCAAGCAGGCTGTGGAGGCAGTCCCATCATACCTCAGAAGACTTTTTTTGGTTGTGTTTTACATGGGCAGAGAGAATCTAAACCCTGGAGGTCTGTGTTATATTGGAAAAATCTAATAAATGACTTTGAGGCAGGTCTGTAGGTCAGTCCAAAACAATGAATGAACCCAACAATATGAAATATTGACTGTCTATCAATGATTTAACCCTTAGAACCCTACAGACAGATTTTCCATCCAAAATGGCACCTTGTGTTCTCAGCTTAATTACTCAGGAATCCCTTCACACATAAACATAATCCATATATGGTTAGAAAAGGCGGAGCTTACTCTTTCTAAAAATAGCGATGCAATAAAGCATCTACAAGAAACTCATTGCGAAAAACACCCTAAAATGTGCGATCTCCTTACCCAACCAATAGTATTTACCTTTAGTGCTTCAAACATATTTATATGATGTTTCAAACCAAATAATATCAGTAAATGACTCAAAAGTGTCCACAGAACAAGTGTGAAACATCCTGCTTTACTCAAACTAAAGCTAGGTATGGCACTAATTTATATATATATATATATATATTTTTTTTTTTTACTTGCAAGTTTTGTCTAAGTAGTTATTTTGCACTAAACACTTTTTATTTATTTAGACTAAAAAGTTTACATTTTTGTATATAGTTTTCTTTGTGTGTCCTGATTAAAACACTGAAAGGCATAGGCTGCTCTGAGTGTCAGGTATTTTTTTGTAATCTACATGTATCCTAGAGGTGTGATTATCAAGAAAAATAAATCCGCCTGATGCTTTCCATGTATTTTGTCAAAATAAACCATGTAATGAACTATCATCAATATTCTTATGCTTTCATCTCATAAACACACTCTAGTCTAACCATTTTTGAAAAGATATCTTAGGTGTGAATATATTTAAAGTCTATACATTCAAAAATAAGAAAAAAAAAAAAAAAAAAAAAAAAAACAGGCGCTTGTTAAAATTTTGACCAAAACCAGTTCCCTGTCTAGTTCAATGACAATATAACAATTCTGCTTCCTTTTACATTTGAAATGATTACATTTTAGAGCAGCCGTATGGCTTCTGGGGTAAAAAAGATAAGGGCATGTGTCTGTCTGATATAATTACTGTGTTATAAGACTTGAAATAGGAACTGACAAAAAACAAGGGAAAAACACACCAAAACAGCCTAGGGTTCAAAGGGTTAATGCATTTCAAGTGATGAATATCAATGCAATTTAATTAGCTTCTTATACTTTTATATACCTCTTATACTTTTATATATAAATTGTATTTCTAATATGTCCCATTTTTTCCATAATTTTGTTTAGCCAATTACCTAACCCACTCACAAAGACAAAAGCAGCTGAAATATGACAGTCAGAATCCAGGAATAAAAATTGTGTTATCTTGTGTAATCATCCTTCACCACTTGTATTCTGCCTCAAAATTCTGGAAAAAACATTTAAGACTTGTTTTTCTAAAGCAAAGAGATTGCAGCCCACTCGGTCTACCCACCAGCTGTTTTGCCAACACTTGACCTCTGACTTCAGCAAATCGGTTTCCCCGCCGTGTGTCGTGGCTCTCAGGCAGCCGAGTGTAGAGGAGACACATGTTTGGGCAAAATGGCTGCCGTCAAAATGGCTGACACTGAGCATCTGCTTGTCGCTTCGGTGTCCATGGAAACAGTTTCTCTTGGTACGGTTCACGCACTCAGCAGCTGCCACAGACTTTGGACGCCTCATCCAATTTAAGTTCTGCAGAGTTCTGTTTTTTAACTTCAGCAGATTAGAACTTCTGGATTCTTTTTGCTTATATTGAAGATTTCTTTAGAAAAGTTTGAGTATAAAGGCCATAATGAAGAGCTACCATGCTGAAACCATATTGTTAACTGTATTGTTGAATAAAAGTAGGAGTTTAGTACACAAAATCACAGTGACACCATAGCAAACATTAGGGGTGGGCGATATGGCCCTAAAATAATATCACAATATTTCATGATATTTACGCAATAACGATATTCTTGGCGATATGACAAAACACTTAAGCAAAACAATATACATATATATATATATATATATATATATATATATATATATATATATATATATATATATATATATATATATATATATATCAAGAATACACTACTGCAACAAAATGAAAATGTGAAAAATAAAATTTTATGATATGGCACACCCCTAACTAAGATATATATATAAAAAAAATTTATTTTATCAGATTTGTAATAGAAGTCAATGATCCAGAATGTTGTGATACTAATACTACACTTCAAATATCTCCATATATCCAGGATTAAAGTAAAATAAATGATACTGCACAGACATATAATAAGTAGATATATAATGTTAAATAAGAACAGTGTGAATTATTCTTTTGCTAAAAACCGTAAAGAAAAGTAGTACCCTGATGTGATAATTAGGGGTGTGTGATATGGCACGATATTTCAGGGTATAATATCGTTCACAATATTCAAAAATGTTGGCGATATTATCGCGTACGATATGATATGACACCCCTAGCAAACAGCAACAAACACCATATGGAAATCACAATTTAAGACTCAGAAGAAACCTGTGATATTTCTGATAGAATTATGAGCCCATTAAGGATGAATCACACTGAATCATGAGATATTGTTTGTTCCAGCTGATTTTTTGTATTATTCAGAGCAGATTCGGTGACTTTCCTGTCTGCTCTCTGTCCTGACGAATAAGAAGCACTTTCTGATTAGCGATTCAGTTCTCACCTGTCTTAATTACGACTCTGAAAAAGCGTCATCAATCTGCAGCATTTGGGAATGAAGCGAACATCTGGTAAGCGCATGGAGCTCATCACCCCGAGGGGAGCGTATTTCATTCCCACTGGGGGTCATGCTGATACAGTTAGCATTCAGAACACACGCTCGTTAATTACTGATATTCAGGTACAGCATTCAGCTAACAGACACTGACTGAGCGAGTTAAAGAAGAGGCGCGTTTCTTTCTCCAGACTCGGCTGCAGGGTTTCTCTGCGCTGATGGGGTTACGCAGGCGGACTGATGAGGAAATTGTTACTGATTGCAGCCTGTATTTTTCTGCCATTTTCCCCGCGTTGTTTTTATTCCAGCGCTTCCGACGTATTTTTGCATCAATCACAGAGCGACTTGATTTCAGGACTTGTTAAGTCATAACCTGCAGTCACCTTCCACCGCGGAGCGTCTACAGCGCGTTGCAGCGGTGCATGTTGTTGAATACAGAAACATTTCAGATGGATAATTCCGATTCCACTGGTTGCTGGGCAACTGGCTCCCAGCAAAACAGAAAAAGGTCATTGACCCTTCAAATGTTCGCTGTTCATTTACACACTGAGGGATAATCAGTTCACTCAGTGCCACAATCACCTCTAACCGGCTTTACCATCACACCACACCCACATTACACCAACACCACACCCACAGTATAGAACACACCACATCCAAACTACATCTACAGCACAGTCCGTACCACAGTCTAACAACACCCACAGCCCAGAGTACGCCACACCCACAGCCCAGGATACGCCCACACCACACCCACAGCCCAAACCACACACACACCACACCCAGAGCCCAGGATATACCACACCCACACCACACCCATAGCCCAGAATACGCCATACCTTCACCACACCCACAGCCCAGGATACACCACATCCACACCCAAGAAAACACCACAGCCCAGGATACACCACACCTACATTACATCTGCTAAACATGATACACCACACCCACAGCCGAGGATACGCCACACCTACATTACATTTACTTCCATGCCTTATGTCCCTTCTTCATCACTTAATTTAATCCTTTTCTTTCATCATTTTTATATGTCCTTATTTCTCCTCTTTTTCCTTTTTTCTATTTTTTCTTTCTTTCTGTTTTTAGTCACATTTCTTTCTTTCATTTTTATACCTTTTTCTAGTCCTACATATCCCTTCCTCTCTTCTTTTCCTTCTTTGTTTCTTTTGAGTATTGTTCTTTTTATTGCTTCTTTCTTCTCTCAGGTTCTCTTTCTCTCTCTCTCTCTCTCTCTCTCTCTCTCTCTCAGGTGTGTACAGTATATTGAGGTGGTCTCCTCTGGGGGGCTGCGGTTGGGGATTATTGGCTCTTGCAGGGGAATTAGGGTTAAAATTGCTTTTCGCTTCTGTTTCTATTTCGCTGGTATACAGCGAGGTGCAGTTAGTGAGCTGGAGCTCGGCGTTTGAGGGGAAAGTTGTTTGTCTTTCTTTCTGTTTTTTTTATATTCACGTTTTTTTTTTCTCGGGTTATGGGAAATAGCTCCTCTCCGTATGTGACAGAGTCGGAGTTGGAGAAATTATATGAAGGAGATGAGAACAAAGTCTGTTTAAATAATGAAAACTCCAGCAGTTCTGAACGTTCTCACCAGTCTGAGGAGGGAGACGCTAAGGTTGGAAAACGGTCATGGAAAATATTTAAATTATTGGTATTCACCAGCATTTAGATACAGCACTTGGAAAAATGATTATTATTTCACAATAATAAGTGTATGTTTTTCACTTTATTCCTACTTTAACATCAATGTTGAGTTGAAATACCATTAAATACATTTGGCTTTACCAGTATGACCAAGAACAGCATGATCAAGCTGGGTGACCAGTATGACCTATATGGCCATTCAAATATTCTGGCTTAACACTTTTTGTTTGCAAAATAATTCCACAATTCCTGCTTTAATGGCTTTAATATTAAATTTGCAATGTACAAAATCATAAAAAGAATGAAAACACATTGAATGAGAGGAGGCGTGTCCAAATTTGTGACTGCTACTATATGCATCTTCCTAGCTGAAATTGGACTCAGTTCTGACCTTCTGTAGAGAGAGAAAGCTCTCAGCAGCAGCTTCAGTTCTCCACGCCATCTCCAATCACTGCTCCAGACCCAAATAATGCTCCTAATTGTTATGATTTACCCGTTGCCATGGCACCACGTCTCTCAGACTAGCGGGCAAAGGCTCCATCCAGAGATGACTGAGTCATTTTAGGGCACATATAACACACACATGCTCTGATTTGCCTCAAAATCGCCCCCGAAATGAAATGTATCTTAACATCACCCCAGTTAGCCATGGATTCAGAGTCTTTTTCCAGTTTTAAAGCTCTAATGGTCTGGCTGGGATAGTTGGATTGTTGGATTGATGAAGAGTTTGAATCATTAATCCATCTCCCTGGTTATACTGAATTTAGTTAGATGACTTTATTCTCTCTGGGTTCGATTAGGTGAAGATTTTTTTTTTAATCTAAAATGCTTAAAGGACCATTAAGGATTATATTTTCTGTTGTAGATTTTAGGGTTGATGTGTAGGGTTAGATTTTAGGGTTGATTAATGGTTAAGGTTAGGGTCAGGTGTAGGGTTATATTTTAGAGTTGATTAAGGGTTAAGGTTAGGGTTAGGTGTAGGGTTCGATTTTAGGGTTGATAAGGGGTTAAGGTTAGGGTTAGGTGTAGGGTTAGATTTTAGGGTTGATTAAGGAATAAGGTTAGGGTTAGGTTTAGGGTTATATTTTAGGGTTGATTAAGGGTTATGGATAGGGTTAGGTGTAGGGTTAGATTTTAGGGTTGATTAATGGTTAGGGTTAGGTGTAGGGTTAAGTGTAGGGTTAGATTTTAGGGTCAACTAAGGGTTAAGGTTAGGGTTAGGTGTAGGGTTAGATTTTAGGGTTGATTGAGGGTTAAGGATAGGGTTAGGTGTAGGGTTAGATTTTAGGGTTGATTAAGGGTTAAGGTTACGTGTAGGGTTGTGTTCTATTTTGAATCATTTAAGTTGCAGTTGATAGACATTCAGTTAAATGTTAGTTGAGTCTGTTGAGCATCAACAAGGCCATCAAATGGACCATCCAAGTAAAGTGTTACCAATACATTCATTACGCACAATTTCAGCAGATCATTTTTTTATTTAACCAAGATTTAAAACATTCACCAACAACATGCCTTGAAAACTGCTGTCAACAGTGACCTCTAAGGGTCAGTCACCCAAAATGTACAAATGTACAAATTTCATGGACAATTCAAAGCTCAGGCAGAGCTGTCGAATCATATTCAGTAGGAAAAAAGGCAGTATAAGTGCTTTCATATGGCTGTTTTAGTTTTAGTAGTGAAGGAGGATTAATCGTCAAAACATTAAACTATCGCTTTAAATCAAGAATTTGCGGTGAAGCGACTAATGATACTTATTTCTGCTTGTGACACTCAATACCCCCGTCTCTTTCCCTCTCCGTCCGTGCTTAGCCGCCCCCCTGTGATTTTAACTGTCAGAAGCAGAATGCCATTCCTCACAGAGAGCTTGCATTTATTTGGATGTGGCTTTCGGGATAAATATGGGTAAGTGTTGGGAAAAGTGCTGCAGCCTCGCTGACAGAGGAAATTAAATCACCAGTATGCAACGCGATCCTTCATGTCCTTTGGCTGAACAGCGGCGCATTTATCACTGGAACTAATAGCGAGACACATTTCGCTTGACCATTTAAAGCTGAGGGAAACGTCAGCTTTTTTTCTGCCTTTGCATACAATTTACTCTACTCCTGTACTATTCCACACTGATCTGTAACGACGTTAAAATTATAATCTTATAAAGCTTTTGTAGGTGCTTATTTACAGTAGTTTGTATTACAAGCTGATACTTTATGCAAGTTGGCGTGCATGAGGGTATGGGATACTGTCTAATAATTTATCACGGACTGAGAGGCCGCCATCCAAGAAATGGAAAAGCCTCTTCTCCAAAATCAACACCTTCAAGCTTGAGTAAAGTTTGCAGCTGACCACAGGGTTATAGAAAATACTTTCTGAAGAAATGAGAAAATATACAGTATTGGTAGGATGTGAAGCATTTAAAAACACCCAAGAACACTCTACCTGTTAAGCATGGTGGTGGGAGTATCATGCTGAGTCCACAATGGATAGAATAAGGAAAATAAGCAGTACCTCAGAATCCTTCAGCTTTTGTTTGAACCCAGCTATTTTTCTTGTGAGAAAAAAGTATTGATTTATTGAGTACATCTAACTGTCAGGTGTGTTTTGTTGCCCAATTGTGTTCTGATACATTAATTATTCAAAAACAATAAACAGCACTGAACATCTAGACTCAGTTTCAGATTTGGCTTTTGCCTGTGCAGACTGTACATGTATAGTTAGAGGAGCAACCAGAGAGCTGTCAATGGGTGAAATACAACCAATTGTGAGGCTGAGAGAAGATGGAAACTCATCCAGAGCTATTGCACAGATATTGGCCATAGCTAGTAAAACTATTTGGAATGTCCTGAAGAAGGAAGTCGTCACTGGTGTACTAAATAACAGATGTCAAACAGGTAGACCAGGGAAAAACACAGCATGTAAGACAGAAACATTGTGAGTGCTGTAAAGAAAGATTATAAAACAAATTCTAGTGGCATTAGCAATCACAATGTAACTTTCACGGAAGTCTTTACGAACAAAAGAACATAAACTTTACCAGACAATGAAAACCAACAAGTTAAATAGAAAAGCCAAGCTGGAATTTGCCAAGAATTACAGAGGCAAGCCAATGGACTGACTTTAGACTGATAAGACAAAGATAAGCCTTTACCAATGTGATGGAAAGGCTAATTTTATGAAGATTTGTGAGTTAGTCTACCACAGGTTAGAAAGAATCATTCCATAGTGATAGCCTTAGTGATTTCCCAGCAATTTTATTAGGTTTTGTGTACTTAAATTGTCAGCTTACCTCTGACTCACACTTGTGTGCATACTTAACTCCTTTACGCATTACCCTAATTGCCCAATTCCCCATGATATGCCTTGATATTCTAAACTATGCTTTGCATATACTCTATGTAAAAAAAACATATGGCATCCAACAAAACCAAAACACTTTTTTATGCAGCAATGAAAACATGGTAGCTCATAGAAAGTGCTGATTCTATGTTCCCTATAACATTGTTGCTGACTTAACATGGTAAATAGCCACTAGGGGGTCCTGTGGAATAAGGTTAAACTGTTTCTGTTTGACTTTCATTACAATTCTTGGACAAACATGGCTTAAATAGAGTTTTAGTGTATAACCGAAGAGACATTACATAAGTTAGACAATAATGCAGTGGATTGTGGGCTTCGTCGCCTGCTGCTGGCACATATTTGGCTTAGCGGTGGAAATTGAACTCACTTCACACCATATACACTACACACTTGCTCACTCAACCACTCACTTACTCAATCACTCAACCACTCATACACACTTAAAATAGCTCCTGTTCCACATCTTTCCAGTATATCTTTTATACTGTGGTTGTGCAGAAAGCACTTACACTTCTTGGCTTCATATCTGGGTCATATCAAATTCTTCTAATCCATACAAACCTCGCTTTATGCCTATTGCCTTCATATATCTCTATGGCTCAATCCCATTTTTCTATTGTACCCCTACCCCTTGTTTTTGAGTGTAACCCTTTTTTTTTGGAACAGAGCTACCAATGTAAGGAACAGAGTTACAAGGGGAAGGGGTAAAATTTTGCCCTAAGAATTAGAACAACCCTTCATTCTTCCGATAGAGATATAGCTATAGCAGGGGAGCGCTAAAGTTCAGCAACCTAGCTGCTGCTTAACTAGTAAACTTTAGGGCAATGTATGTCTTCAGAAAGGTCATTCCTCTGTGATGAGGAGCTGAAATTAGCTTTAGCCTCTGCCGTCTGTTACACCATTTAAGGTGGAACAGGAAGGTTAACTAGCTAGCTAGACACTGAGTACTAGTAGCAGTTTTTTTATGCTTATTATGAAGAAAACGCTATTAAACATTGAAACTACACATTAAACTATGGTAATAAAGTGGTTATCATATTTGTTAACAACAAAAATACTCAAATTTTGTGGATCTCAATGATCGTTTGTGGAGAAAGGAGAGGGATGTAAACAAAAGCTCACCAGAGAAGCTTTTTATTTATTTATTTTTTTACATTATCGTTCATTATACTGTCTATTGGCGACCCGTGTTCTTTCCCCTAGGCGTGAATAAGCAAGTGGTAGGGTAAAGGAGTAAAATAGGTTTGGACCAAAGTCTCTTTAACTTCTTTTGACTTTCTTGTAAGTGTAGAACCTACTATCCAGACTTTACTCCCCCTCCCTACCTCTAGATTGAGGTGTATGTGTGTGTGGGTGTGTACAGTGCAGGCCAAAAGTTTGGACACACCTTCTCATTCAATGTGTTTTTTTTTTTCATTATACTATTTACATTGTAGATTCTCACTGAAGGCTTCAAAACTAGGAATGAACACACATGGAGTTTTATATACTTAACAAAAATGACCTGTCCTCCACAGTCACCGGACCTGAACCCAATCCAGATGGTTTGGGGAGAGCTGGAGCACAGAGTGAAGAAGGCAAAGGGGCCAACAAGTGCTAATAAACACCTCTGGGAACTCCTTCCTTCAAGACTGTTGGAAAACCATTTCTTAAAGCTCATTGAAAGAATGATGCCAAAAAAATGATGGCTATTTTGAAGAAACTAGAATATATATATATATTTTTTAGTTATTTCACCTTTTTTGTTAAGTATATAACTCCACATGTGTTAATTTATAGTTTTAATGCCTTCAGTGAGAATCTACAATTTAAATAGTCATGAAAATAAAGAAAAGGCATTGAAAAAGAGAAGGTGTGTCCAAACTTTTGGCCTGTACTGTGTATATGTATGTGAGGAAGATTTATGTATGGCTTGTGGGCACACGGTCAAATATACCCAGTCCAGTGAAAGCAGTCAGGTAGTACTCAACAGCAAATGTCAGTGAATGCTACATAAGGAGTGCACCTACTGAGACGCTATTACAATGAGCAGCGGAAAGTGGCCGGTGTTTACAGTACAAGCAGCAAATAGGATTATCAGATCCCAATAAACCTAATTCCGAACGAGTTCCATTTGTAACAATCAAAACGTAACTGGATTACACGCTGTCCGGTTTTCTTTCCTCGTTTGCGTTCCCAGTCCTTTTTCCCGTTCACTTCTTTATTTATTTACAGACGTTCTGGTAAACAGATTCAGCGGGCAGCGTAAGTATGCACTCCGTCTTCCTAAATGTTGCCATCCATCATTCCGGGACGTTCTCCCGCGCTTCAGCGGCGTTCCCCGACGCGCTGTCCTCCGTTCCCGTTTCTCCATTCTCTCTGCTGTAAAGATGCTGAACGCTCCCCGTTTCCATTCATTGGTGGCCAAATCGTTCGTGTAACCCCCCCACCAACACACCCACCAGCACTACATCAGCACATGGAAGAAAAAATGGATGTATGCTACCTTTCAAAAGTTTGGAATTATTGTTCCAAAGTTTTCAGCAGCATAAATCACAAATTGATTGGGCAACACCTTGTAATATCAGGCTTTTTTATGCATTAAAAACTGTATGTAATAATATAGCGAAATATTATGTGTTTGTTAATAATCATACATGCTAATAATTATGTATATATGGCTGTATAATCATCAGACATGCAATCATATGAATGAGGAACTATTGTCTTAGTGACATACAGCCTATCAGTCAAATGTTTGGACAATTCTTCTCATTCAAAGTTTCTAGTCATCCAGACTATGAAGGAACACATAATCCTATAGTAAATTTAAAAAGTGTACTTGAGGTGGCTCTTATTTGGGGTGCTGTTAACTTGCCATTTCTGAGGCTGATGAATTTATCTTGTGCAACAGAGGTCACTTTTTCTTCCTTTTCTGGGGTGGCCCTGATGAGTGCCAGTTTCATCATAGTGTGTTTTGATGGTCTTTGCGACTGCACTTAGGGATAGGTTTAAAGTCCTTAACCTTTTTAGAACTGACTGACCTTCATAGCTTAAAGTATATATATATATTTTTTATTAGTTGAGTAGTTTTTGCCATAATAAGGATTAGCTGTTCACTGTATACCAATTATATAATTAATTCTTGACAAGTTCAGCACAGCTGTTAACTGAAAGCCATTCCAGTTGTCGCTAAAAAATGTGCAAAATTAAAATGTGTTGTATTATGATTTCAGTATTCATCCATTTCTACAAAGCAACTAATCATACATTTAAAAATAAATAAATAAACTGGGCATACTCTGAGTGTAAATTCAAGTAAATAATGAATATTTAAGTTTATCTGTAATATTTGGACAAGAACATAGCAGCAGACTCTTCCCAATGCAAAGGCAAAGAAAATAGTTTTCGTGATCCATCCTGTGTCTGAGGTAAGTGTCTGACTTGATTGTGTAAACAGAGCCCACAGGCACAACATGCTAAGTGTGATGATGTATGCTAACTCTGAAGTGTGTCCTGAGCACGCTGCCGCATAAGGTTCCTTCTCACTTAAAATGCCCCCTAATAAGAGGGCTGCCTTTAAAGCAATGACTAACTAGGCAGCTGCCTTCAGAATGGAACACACCTTTTATTTCTGTAATGTTACAGGCTAAACCTTCCTGAAACCTTTTTAAATGTTGCTAAATATTCTTATACCATTCTCTGTTAGCTAAATAACTAGCCTTAAGTATAATAAAGCAGTAGAGAGTATGCAGAGATTTGGAAATGTACATCAGACCTGGTTCGGCCTGTGTGTGCACCAGGTCTTTTGTGAATCACTTTCGCTCCCTGCTGGTTTAAAGCTCCCACTGGAGTCGTCGCATTGTGGCCCCTTTACTCATCTCCCATGATGCACTTGGGTGTCCCTGGATGAAAGTGGCGAGGCTTTGTTCAGCGGTGCATGACAAAGTTTTATTTCGCCTATTTCTAGAAACCTGGGGTCTTCATTTGTCGTTCTCGCTTTGCCTTTCAGAGTCTCTCTCTTTCTGTGACTTTCCTTACCTCTCTCTCTCTCTTTTTCTCGTTCTCTCTTGCTCTCTCTCTCTCTCTCTCTCTCTCTCTCTCTCTCTTTCTCTCTTTCAAATCCACATTCGCTCAGCACTCAGAGAAATATGAATTTTTGATGGGCTGCATTTGGAGCAATGCAAGGATGAGAGTCTTGGCTTCTGTACTTGTGTGATGAGGTTGTCTCCAGTGCTCTGATCAGCGAGGGCCGTGTTTAATGCACTCTCCCTCTTTCTAGCTTCCTCTTCTCCCAATGATCAACTTCACGCTCCAGCCTAAAGCATTAGGAGATGCATGCTTCACCCATATGACCCAACTCAACATTTCTCAGAGAGGTACATTTTTGGTGAACTTCACATGTAAAAGGCAAATAAAAAGTATTTATTTGCTGACCTCTATTGGGAAGTGTCAAGAGTTGTCCACAAAGACGTGATGCACGATTTGAACTGTGACAATTTAATCACAGTCTCAGTAGTGTCAGTACACTCGAGAGGAAGAAATCTGGTCAAAATTGTCTCAAAGACCTCAGGTTAAAAAATGAAAAGGAAAATGTTTTATGGAGAAAAAAACTCTATTAGTAGAAATAGTCAGGAGAGGAGATCACCAGAGGCAATCATACGAAACACAGAAAGAACTTTTATTTTAAACAAGTAAAAGTCTTTGATTTGACATTACGGGCCTTTGGCGTAGGCCTTGTCATCAGCCAAGGTCTTGTAGTTTTCTGAACCCTTGCAGATCCTGTGGTGTATAGAAGGCAGCGGCGGAGCCAATCACTGGACTGAACCAACCTAGTAGCATTGGGAAAATAAAGCGGTAACAGGAATTGTCTGCTTTGAAAAACAGGAAGACAGGTGTAATAAGAGAAAGGTGTTTTAAAACTCTTTAATGCGCAACATATGCACACCCCATCTAAAGCACACAATGGGTCAAAAATGACCCGCACTTCATTTTATTGTATGAATAATTATTCAAAGTATCCTTTAAATATCTTGTTTTCTACTAATGCTTTATGAAAAAAATATATTACAAAAATAATTTATATAAAAAAAAATTACCCATTTAGTTTTTTTTTTTTTTTAAGTGTAATATAAAATAAAATAAACAACCTTAATACTATAATAAGTTGCTGCAAGTAGTTACTCACTAACAGTGAGTGGGGACACACCACATGTTTGTCATTATATACTGTATATATACAGTATATATACAGTATATATATATATATATATATATATATATATATATATATATATATATATATATATCATAAGAATACTCATGAAGTAACATAGAAACTCAATGAATGTGAGTCATTTTTGTCCCATGCTGCGCATTAGTGAGGTAGTGATACAAAAATGGCTTTTATTTAAAAAGAAAGAAAGGAAAAAATAAAATAAGGATGTATGATGATTTGCAATAAGTTAAATTGAGAAAAGCCTTGTATACTGGATGATTAAATTATTATGCTTTGGGGCTGTTGGAGAATACATATTTTATGGATTAAAATGCTGTCTATGTAGAATTCTTTAATTGCTTTATTTATTTATGGGTGTGTTTTGGGCCTATCATGAAATAAACCAGTATAAATCAGTGTGCCAGGTGTCATTCCTTTTTTTCCAATTGCACTCTCTGTGTTGACCTTTGTGTGTTGATATCTTAACAGTAAAGCACTTTTGCACATCTCAGCAGAGGAAAATGACATGCGCGTAAAGGTGAAAGTATACCAGCAGCTTATTTAAGGAAACAGTAATGTTATTTTATTCTTTATTCTGTTTTGATTCTGTCTTAAGTCTGTGTTTAGTGGCGCTCGGTGCTCCTTCATGTCTAAGATAGCATTGGGTGGTTGACTGTTATCAGGGTTTTAGTCAGTCAGTGGTGCACCCTTATTTTCTGCTACCAAGGTAGAAACACGCAGGAAATTTACCTGAACACACCTTACTTCCAGACCACCACGCCCATCAGTGTAGATTTATTCATATTCAACTCTGACACTATTTTAGTGGTGTTGGTACTAGGCGTAAAAATAGACTATTGACAGGGTGTAAGATAGCAATGAACATCGCAACACGCCGCACCGCAGGATGTCCGATAGGGCCCATAATATTAATCTGCATTCTGTGATTCTAACGAAAGGAAGTTTAGTGATTTTTGCAGCATCCCTGCTCTGTTTCCTTATTTCAGGGCCCTTGTTCTGGAGGCCTGGTCCTTTAGACATCTATTCATAGCTTCGTGAGCCTCGCCTGTTCACTCGCATTCCAAATCATCGCTGGCTTCCCCTCTGTTTCCCTGATTATTCCAGCCCGAGGCCCACAATTCCACAGGGCAAAGCAGCATTCATGAGCCCAGTCAGAACAGGAAACGCTACGGCTCTTACAACGAATATCTGTCTGCGGCAATAACCGACACGCACACTGCCTCACACACAGACACACACATATATACGTGCAGACGCGTGAACTCGTACACCTTACCTGCCCTAAGGCCAGAATCCATATTGATATGATCATACAATCCGCTCAATGTGAGGCCAGAGGTTGAGAGATTATGAAAATGAGTTACATTATACGAGGAGAACTGTGTGTTAAAACAGCCTGTACGAGCTAGACATGAGGTTAACACATTCTATTAGCGTGTTGTTGTGCATTTTCAAAAGATTAAATCAATACAGAGCAGAGGTTGAGGTATTATTACAAAGCAGGGCCTGGGAGAGTTTGAGCTTCTACCTGTTTATCATTTACTAACAACTGCTTTCACAATACGACTAAGAAACTGAGACCTTACAAATTTAAGCTATGAAGGGGATAGGTGGTGTCTATGACCTTCATAGCCCTCTGTGCAATGCACAGTACTGGACAGATGTTTTTGACACCTAAACACATTATTTAAAGGGAACATATTATGCAAAACTCACTTTTTGCATGCTTTTGTATTTCAACTTGTGTCTCGGCTGCCCTTATAAACACTCCAAGCCTCCAAAAAAAACATCCATCAGTTTTCTGTGAATCACTTGTAATAGTTCTGTGTCAGGAATCATATTCTTCTATAAGCTGTTTGGATGGCTCCATTATTGTGATGTCACAATAAGGAAACCTGCATAAAACTAGCCTGGCACCACGCCTCACCCTTAAACCCCCACCAGAGCCCCACCCACTATATAAGTTAAAGAAATGCCATTTTAGTCTGCTGGTTGAGAACCTCAGAGAGTACACAGCAGGATTAGCCAGCAGACTTTGTCTGACGGAGGGATCTGTACCTGCTGTACGTAGCAAGTCAGCAGATGAGAGAGATTCAAATAATATGTTTTTTGCTTCTATCACAGTTAAACATTATGCTCATTTGCATAATTGGCTCAATTTAAAAGGAACTGAAACTGGCAAAAATAAAGATTGGTGAGGTTACTGCATATCCCCCATACATCAGAACAGATGCAGGGAAAATACAAAAAGTCATAAAAAAAAGAAGCTTGTACCAGCAAGTGTCAAAATTACAAAAAATCTATAGCAGAATTACATGATATACTTACTGTATGTATTACCATATACATTTCTCCTATAGGTGGAAAAACATGATAAAATGCCTGGTTGGGTTGCCCTCTACTGGAGAAGTGGATTATTCCACCATTAGAGCAAATGTGATGTTGTGTCATATAGGTGCGTTCACAATGAGATAAATTTTATTTGATAGTACATGACTGTCAATAATGCCACAAAGTATAAAAAAATAGTTTCCCCATTCTTAAACTTGCATGGCTCTGTGTTTCGGGTCATTGTCATGCTGGAAGACCTAGCCACGACCCATCTTCAAGGCTCCTACTGAGGGAAGGAAGTTTGTGGCCAAAATCCTGTGATATCCATCCATCCAATACTGTGTAGTTGTTTTGCATGTGATTTTCTGGGTTTTTTAAGATTCTTAGAAGCAAGGCAAAACCTGGTGTATTGTGGGTACTGGAGTCCATTAACTGAAGTTCGCTGCCAGAAGCAGGTGCCAAAAGAACAGAGGCTTCCAAAGTGAAAAGTATGACATTAAAATTGTATATTTGGAGGCTTTCTAATCTCAATCTCCATATATGCACATTTTGAAGCTTCAAACTTACAAAAAAAGAGGAAAAATGTATTTTCTATTAAATGAGCCTCTTAGATATGGAAACAATAAAGCTACAGCCGCTCTCAGACATGTGAACTCACCGTCCATTAGCTGATAGTAATGTAATACCCGAAGCAAAGCTGGCTGAACATGACATTATCATATGCTTTATGCTAACAACGTACTTTAAGCTCAGAATAATGAAGGAATACTCACAACCAGCTACACACACACACATGCTAACACATACACACACACTCACACACTTCAATTTGCACCTATTGTTTGTGAGGGTCGACAAAAGCTCTCCAAATTCATTAGCTTACAACACAGACCACACACAGGCAAACATTCACTCATACACACACACACACATGCTCAGACGTGCCCACCCACCATGCCGCTATCAGGTCCTGTGCTGGGCTGCTAATAGAAGTGTTTGTATATAAAACCTGAGGAGGTTTGGTGAAAGGGTCGTGCTAATGAAGTCTGATCTCATTAAAAGATACGGAATGTGTCTCTCTGTGTGTGTGTTTGTGTCTCTGTGTGTGTGTGCGTCTATGTGTGTAGGTGTATGCACACTGTAGGACAAAACAAGACATGATAACTGATGGGCCAAGGCAACAGAAGCCAATGTTATAGCACATCTGTACTTATAATTAATATACAGAACGCCAGTTACAAACAAATATTAAGACACTGTTTAAAATGTACATAAATACAAATAAAAACAGAAAGCAATGATTTGTGAATATATCTGACACATATTTTATTCACAATATTAAATATAGCACATATCAGATGTGGAAATCAAGACATTTCACCATTTAATAAAAAAAAAAAAACCTTACCTTGTTTAGAACTTGAAAAAGTTAGCAGGGTCAACTAAAAAAAAAAATGGTGGTACTACTAGTGTTGTAGTCAAGACCACTAGAGTGAAGTCATGACCAAGACTGGGACATACATCTCAGGAAAAAAATATTTGAAAATTTGAAAACCTCTTGAATATAATCAAGAGGAAGATGATCACAAGCCATCAAACCAAACTGAACTGCTTGAATTTTTGCACCAGGAGTAAAGGCATAAAGTTATCCAAAAGCAGTGTGTAAGACTGGTGGAGGAGAATATGCCAAAATGTATACAAAACTGCAATTAAAAACGGTTTAAAAAAAGGATTATTCCACCAAATATTGATTTCTGTCCTCTAAAACTTTATGAATATGAACTTGTTTTCTTGCATTATTTGAGGTCTGAAAACTGGTTATTTCAGCCATTTCTAATTTTCTTCAAATAAATGCTCTAAATGACAATATTTTTTATTTTAAATTTGGGAAAAATGTTGTCCGTAGTTTATAGAATAAAACAACAGTGTTCATTTTACTGAAATATATATACCTATAAATAGCAAAATCAGAGAAACTAATTCAGAAACTAAAGTGATTACCCTACCTTAGCATAGACACATTGCCATGCAGTAAACCAAGCTGCATGGTTGATGGTTTGTCTATAGATCTCTAAAATAGTGTCCATAGAGTCTGAATCAAGAGCAATACTTTTAGCCATATTTCATCATTTTCAAATGAGCATCATATCATTCAGCAAACAGCTGTTGAACTCAAATTACAGAGCATAAAGCTACAATGTAAAATGGAATAGTATTGTGCAATATACAAAATTATCACAATTAATAGCCCCTTAAAATTAATAGTGGTTGCAAATTCTGGTTAATATATAAACTACACAGCCGTGTGTTCTCATATATATATATATATATATATATATATATATATATATATATATTCACATCAATCCAAGTCATGCACTCTGTTGCAAATTCTGTATGAAATCAAGCTTAAGTTCAAATTATTTGACTACTTTCCCGTCTTTCTTCTCTCTGTAGGAGTTCAAACAGAGTTCCAGCAAATGCTTGACTCTCTTTGACTTGAATACGAAGAGAGAAATTGGTCCCAGCAGTAAGTTTGACTTTTCAATTTCTGGCTTTGGAAGTTCATCAGACTGTGGGGGAGAATTCTGAGCTTTGTGGTTGTTGGCAGGGGCTTTTTTGTTTATAGATAGAAAAAGAGAAAGAGAGAGACTATATACTATAACACTGAATTCTAAGAGAAAAAAAAAACACCAAAATACACCACAATGGGGAAATTCTGGAAGTTGTTATCCATCTTTATATTCATCTCGAACTCCTTTTCTAGCTTTTTCTTATATCTAACATCCTGTAGATGTCTAACACAATCAGCAATCCACCAGATCTTTTTCTAAAGGTGTTCTGACAGACAGTTTGTAACAAATGCAATGAAAATTGCTTCAGAATGACACAGTACATGTTGGAATTCAGTTCCCCAGTGCTGGCAGCATTCATACAGCCCCTGAATATGATGCTACCACCACCATGCTTAACAGTAGACAAGGGACAGTGGCCACACATGCTGGACACCATCCTTGTCTCATCAGGACATGGCTCCAGTAATCCATGCTCTTGAACTGCTTGTCTTTAGCAAACTGTTTGCAAACTTTCTTGTGCATCAGCTTCAGAAGAGGCTTTCTTCTAGGACAGCGCCATGCAGACAGAGTTGATGCAGTGTGTGGCGTATGGTCTGGGCACAGTAGGCTGACCTCTTAATTTTTTTAACCTTAGTAGCAATGCTGGATATTGCGCTAATTTAACTCAAATAGTGTTGAATAAATACTGACACATTTGCTTTTTGAACTTGGCGGGTTTCCATTTGGAATCTCCAGTAGTACTTCACTGACTCTTGGACCTTAAGTCTTGAAGGAGTTTTCTTTCATCTCTGTAGAATATCAGTTTGTCAGCAGAAATGTATTTAGATGACACTTCAAAGTAGACTACATTTAAAAAGGAAGCTCTGAAGTTGAAATATCATATGCTCCTCTTGTTCGCATAAGTCTCTCAAGCATCCACAGACATGTGTAGCAAATATGCAGCCATAGAGTAGTTGACATTTGACCTCAGAGAAGAGTGGCTCATAAAGAACAGTGGTGCTGGGCCATGTGTTCCAGATCTTTCCACCCAGCCTGGGAGGAAGCCTGTCACCGCCTTGAACCACTGTTCATCTTTCATCTTTCTCACACACTCTCACTCCCACACTCCCACTCCTCTGTCCTTCACGTGTCAACACCCCAACACTCGATCCTAATTGGGTTCTAAACTAGCTTGTCCACTTGTGCTTCTCTGAAACCCGAGTTAGCAGTCAGGCTCACATTCAACTGACCACAGCTTTTCTTACCTTAGATAAGCTAAACTTCTTTCAACTGTAGACTGACAGACTTCTGTCTGAATCTGACTGAAGGCCCACCAAATTCTATTGGACTGTATATTCAATAGAATTCTGAATTCTGCCTGAACCTGAAGTAGTCCCACAATTTTTTGTCCAGCCCAGATTGTAGTCTAAACCCAAGTGTAGCCCTAGAAAACCTACTGAACCTGAAGTAGACCCACAAAATGAAACCAATCAGTGTTTTTTCTAATTCTGACTGTAGCACAACTGAATTCTCTCTCAACTCAATTGTTGACTCAAACAATTCTGTCTGAACCTGACTAAAGTCCATTAAAATTGTAAATGAACTCAATTGTAGACCTCAAAAATCTGACTGAACCTAATTTTAGGTCAACAAAAGTAATGCAATACAATTTTGTTAGAACTCAAGTGTAGCCCAAAATAATTATTTTGGAACTCAACTGTGTCCCAAGAAAATTGCCTCAACCTGACTGTAATCCCACAAATGAGCATAATTGTTTTCTGAATCTGTAGACCAACAAAAGTATGTATGAAACAGACTGTAGCCCAACAAAAATCCATCTTAACCCATCTGTCACCCAGAAAAAGTTTCTGAACCTGACTGTAGCCCAAGAAAGTTCTGTCTAAATTAAGCTGTAGCTTAATGGCTGAATTCTGTATGAACCCAACTGTAGACCACAAAATAAGTCTGAACCTTAATGTAGCCTGAAAAATCTAAACCTGTCTGTAGTCATACGCAATTCTGCCTGAACTCAAATACAGTATAGACTAAGAATTATATCTCAATCTAACTACAGATTCAAAGAAATTCTGTCTGAATCTGACTGTAGACTCCAAAAAAATGTTTCAACTGATTTCAGCCATGTTCAAACCTAACTATGATCTGACTTTTTTTTTCAGAATCTGGCCTCCACCAACCACCAAACAATATTACACGTTTCTTATACTATCAATAATGTCAAACTATTGAACCATCCAAATCACTGCTACAAAAATCCAGCTACAAAACAGAAGTGGGGGTTCACAGATAGTGCCCACTGTGAATGTGGGGACACATTACAGAGAGTAGAAGATGTGATGACTGGCTGCCCCGAATTCCAGCCACTGAATAGCATGTGTGGTTTAATGGACCTGGATGACGAAACACTGGACTGGCTTGCAGCAACAGAACTGAAGGTCTAAGGACAGACGCCAGAGAGAGAGAGAGAGAGAGAGAGAGAGAGAGAGAGAAGATGGAAATATGGCACAAACTTGCCCAAAATGAAAAAAGTTTTTTTTTTAGGTTCTAAAGGGTTCTGACTAATACAGTATTTCAAGTTGTAGTAGGAGTATAGCAGCGGGACTTGATAAATGGGTAGCAAGGCTGCTGTAAAGTAATCTAAGTGCAGAGGATTTGTCAGATGCTCGGTTGTCCATTCAGAATGTTGTAGCTCTGGGTGGACTTATGTAAGGAGACTCCAGTGCAGTTCCTCAGGGTGCCAATTCAAAGGGAAAGCTGCATTTTGTATCCATCAAAGCAGAGATTCCATTTTGGATCATCAAAAGGGAGCTTCCATTCTTGCTGCTCAACGGGCTCCTACTTGACAGACCCGGGAGTGGGTCCATAAACCCACACACATGCACAGTGCACCACTCACGGCCTCTCCACCAAATTCCAGTTATCGATTTCTCTCTGCATTAGAGTGCTGCTATGAGTGGACGCCATGCTGACAGCCCTTATTAGTTGGGGAGCAGCTGTTTGATTTTTTTATTTATATACATCTTTTATTTCCTCTCCAGTATCTCCGTCTGTCTCTCTCTCTCTCTCTTTCTCTCTGTATGAGTCAGATGGACGGCAGCCATTGGCAGAGGGAGCTGAGAGCATGACTGTAAGTGTGTAATAAATTAGTTTTTAAATGCTGGCAGTTTATTTAATGTGGTAATTCTGAACAAGCTGTTTGATAAGTACCAGTTCAGATCAAACTCGTTTAATCCAGAATAATTCTCCACAAGCAAAAATAAAGCTCTCCTACAGATACAGTACCAATCAAAATCTTGAACACACATTCTTATTCAATGTTGTCTTTTTCACATTGCACCAGTAAGAGCAGAGTGTGAAGGTTCAATTAGCAGGGTAAGAGCACAAAGTTTTGCTCAAAATATTGCAATGCACACAACATAATGGGTGACATTTCAGAGTTCAAAAGAGAACAAATTGTTGGTACACGTCTTGCTGGCGCATCTGTGACCAAGACAGCAAGTCTTTGTGATGTATCAAGAGCCACGGTATCCAGGGTAATGTCAGCATACCACCAAGAAGGACGAACCACATCCAACAGGATTAACTGTGGACGCAAGAGGGAGCTGTCTGTAAGGGAGAATTCAATGTGCACCTCAGCTCTCCTGTTTCCAGAACTGTCCGTCGGGACAATAAATTATTGTGGTCTAAAACCAGGTGTTTCAGTTTCATTGTCCAACCCCTCTATCTATCTATCTATCTATCTATCTATCTATCTATCTATCTATCTATCTATCTATCTATCTATCTATCTATCTATTCACAACTGAAAACACAGGTGTGCCACTGACTGAATCGAACATAGGCAGATGTTAACAGTCAGATGTTCATTGCTATCTTGTTGAATGCGGTTCAATGATTAAAAAAAACTTGTGACACTTTACAATACAAAGGATATTTTTAGCATAAAGAAATTATTAAGCATGTAGGTGTCTCAGTGGCTCTATAGCACCAACTACAATTTGAATGCAAATTCTATTCTTTGGAATGTTGAAAATGTCAGCAAATGTGACACACACATTAACGTTTGGTAATATTTTACAATCCCTTGGTGTGTGTGTAGCTTAGATAGACTATACAAGGTAATCTCGCAGTAGGGAATCACATGGTGCAGTATGCAGTATGAATTAAGCTTGGAGAGCTGCTTTAATAGTCCTACTATTGTACACATGTCCTGTGAAGCTTTCCTTCCAGTTCTTTATCAGCTGCCTGCAGAAGTCTTAACTGCCTCGTTTATTATACTGGTTATTGTGGGTGAATGCATGTGTGTGTGTGTGTGTGTGGCTGTAGTAGGGAGGTGGTGAGGGGGGTGTGGGTGCTTGTATTACACCAGAGGCCAGGCTCTTATATCTCAAAATACCATTCTTCCATGTGTTTATCCCCTAATTAATTACCGTCGTAGGGTGAGGTCTTCCTAACTATACTGAAGTCAAGTGTGGTGTACCGTTACAGGGCTGTGTGTGGAATGCTCGGGAGCAGGTGTGTGTGGGTGGTTCGGTGGGAGTGCTGGTGGGAGGAGGTGGATACAGGAAGCTGAGTTGACCTCCCTGCTCTCTCTATGTGCAGGCTGTCATAAATTACAGGTGTCCAACTCTTTAATTTACCACTCACACACAAAAATTGTCATAGCAGCAAAACGGCCAATGCGTGCAGAGAATCGAACCACAGAGTCTGAGCCCATCAGGAAAACCATTTGAGCCCATTTAGCCAAAGAGAGGTAGTTTAAGAGAGCCTAACAAGAGGAGGAGAGGAGATTCCCTCAAAAAAACACATTTTTTTCTTGTATTTCTTTATATTATAGGGCACTTTTGGGCAGCTCAAATGAGGGCCAAAGGTCAGATGACTTTACACTATCGTCTTTGAATGTTGTAAGCCGTAAAGGAGAAATCTAGTATGAAATGGACTTAGCTCATGCTCCTAACAGGCTTACAATGCTCGTGATAGGGGCATAGTGTTGCCCAAAGCAAAGAAATCAATATTTGTACACCATTAACAAGCTCTAAGTAGAACCACACTTTATTGGTAGAATTCCAAGTGCCCTGATATTTAAAATGAGGTACTGAGAACTTTAGAAGTGCACAAGTGCACAAAAAAAATACTTATACACTTTATATATGCAGTACCTTAAGGTAGATAAGTCACGACAAGTTGGAATTTAGTCACAATATTTGGACTGACAAGCTTGAATAAATTCGTAGAAATTAATGAATTTCAGCTGTTGCTGAAAAAAAACTCTATAATATTCATGAATTTCCACAGAATGAATTTTGCAATCTGTTCCCCTATACTACCTATTCGTTTGTGCTTATCAGAAAAATATTCTTTACTTAATTTACCTCAATCTCAATGTCTGGGGATAAAAACAGTGTTTTTAATAAACTATCTGTGCACTTTCAAAGTTCTCAGTACCAGTAATTAAGCCAAATGAATGGTAAAAATGGTGTAAAAATAGTGATTTCTTTGCAAAGGAAAAGCTATGCCCTCATGTCTCAAAGAAATGTATTTTGGTGGGCTATTTGACAAAAGTTTATATTTGTTATCCTGTTTCACTACTACACCCCAAGTCCATTTCTACGGTGGCCGAGAAAGCCCAACGCAGTGCAAATTGAAAAGCGCTGCAAAAGCACAAAACACATCCATCAAAATTACAACACAGGCGCAGCAAATAGAAAAACGCGCTGCATATAGAAAAACGCGCTGCAAATAGAACCACAACACAACGGAATTTTCCCGGGGGACCTGAAAAGATGCTGTACCAGCTAAGCTGCGTCTTCAGTAACGTCTCGGACTTCACTATGTGTACAAAGGACAATAAGTGGCAAACAAGCCGTTTTGTGAAGCAGAACTTTTAATAATATGCACACAACCGTGGTAATCACAGGTAATAAACATAACTTACTTTTCAGAAGCTTGTTTGCCACTTAAGTTACTGTCCTTTGTATACAGCTGGTACAGTATCTTTTAAGGTCCCCCGGGAAAATTCCGTTGTGTTGTGACTCACTTCCGTTGTGTTGTGGTTCTATTTGCAGCGCGTTTTTCTAGTTGCAGCGCGTTTTTCTATTTGCTGCGCCTGTGTTGTAATTTTGATGGATGTGTTTTGTGCTTTTGCAGCGCTTTTCAATTTGCACTGCGCTGGGCTTTCTCGGCCACCGTACATTTCACACCAGATTACTACTTTAATTATCGCTCCCTGATATCAGCAAATGTCAGACATATCACATTGAGAGTTAATATGTCGTTGAAATGTAAAATAAAAAGCCAATGTACAGCTCTGAAAAATATATAATCAAGAGGAAGATCGATGATCACAAGCCATCAAACCAAACTTAACTGCTTGAACTAAATCTTCATCAGATTAAGCAATAAATAAAAGATTACTGATGGCAACCCAATTCAACATTGGGCAAATACCCCTTTATTTTGTGTTTTTAATACTACTCAAGCTAAAACATTGTTTTTTATGGCTAAAATCATCACCTTGATCACTGCCCATAAGCTTATATCTGAATTTTATATAAAATACTTTTCATTTAAAAAAAAAAAAAACACATTAAGACAAACAAACAAAGGCATTTTGTTGAAAAAAATGTCTGTTCTGACCTTGTAAATAATATCTATATCTATCTGTATCTACATGTTAAATGTGCTTTAACAAGCCAGCAGCTTAGAAACAGTTTAGATGAAAAAAGATCTCTTCAGGAAGACATTCATTTGGGATTTTTTGCTCTGGTGCACCCTCTAGTGTCAAAAAATAACTAGACATTGTTTTAAAAGCAGCTCTTCTCAGTAGTTCTCTGCGATATCATCATTTAAAACCTTTTAAAACGGTATTATATTGTGTTACAAAGTGGAATTTCATTCAGAAATGTTGCTAACAGTGATTTCAATCCTGCTAACACCATTCTAATTAGCTTGCCGCTAGCTTACATGGCTATTAGGTTAGTACATCCATGACTACCCACATTAGCATGCTTGGTTACGCTACTCCTTTAACACAGTTCACTGATACACTCTCTCACTCAGTCTCTCTTTCTCTCTCTCTCTCTCTCTGTCTCTCTCTCTTTTTCTCTGTTTCTTCCTCTCACTCCCCATTAGGCTTCTTACTAGTCTCCGTCATTCTTTATGACTCACCCCCTCCTCCATCTCCCTCATCCCTCGTCCATCACTTGTTCAGATCCAGAGTGACAAGGTCGAATTAAGTATGCAGGCTAATGGAGGAAGAGTGGGGCCAGTAACTGCAGTGCATGTAGCCTCCTGCTAGCATTTCATACACGTTCTAGACTGTTTTTTCTGATGTAGCTCCTCGTTTTGTTTTTGTATCTTCTCACTTTCACACCTGTCACTTCCTCCTGGGTGGTCAGCGGTTCGCTAGCTCCATTTGCTGCCCTTTAAGGCTCGGTTGTAGATGGATTGCACGATGTTCCACAGAGTAAATATTAGCCTTTAAGGCATAATTATAGCTTTAGCGTTTGCAATATAGCTGATTTTTTTTTCCAGCGCCGTAATGCTGCCAGTAACTACCCTCATAACCTGAGGCGCACGTAATGGATCTTGATTAAAGACTTTAGAGGCAAATTGCTTTAATCTTTCAGCGATGTACAGTGTATGATTACTCCGCTTCAAACAATTTGCCAGTGTTCCAAAGCTATCCTCCACACACTCCGCTTGAAACGCTTATGGACGTCTGTCATGGGTTCCTGACCCGGTACGAGTTCTGGAGAGCCAACCTACCATTTAACTTACAACATTTTACGCCTTTCGAGTCGCCCAAATTCTAGGGTTTGGAGCAAAAAGTGCACTTCTGTGGTCCTGCCTGGCCAAAGAAATGCATTCAATTTAACAGCGGAACACCGAATCCAGTGCTTCCATTTATCTGAAGCTGCTTTGCAGACTGGGCTGGCAGGATCTGAAAAAAGGAAGGCAGGTCTCTCTGCATGATTTTTTTTTTTTGGAAGGCTTCTTTGTCAGTCTACCCTCCTGGGCTTTTCTGCCTCCCTTTGGTTTTAATATTATATTATAACACTGATTATGAATCATTAAATGAGCTGAATCTGCAAGTGAAGTAGATCCTCAATAGATAATTACATTCAAAAGGAATTCCACTCATTTTTCAAAATCATAATGTAATCATAATTACATCATTATTATGCTGAGATGTAAACACAGTCATTTATAGTGGTTTGGTTTCAAACGACAGAGTCAGAATTTCTCCAGTGGTGGCGCTCTGCCTACATACCACTGTAAGTCAGTCACCCAGCCTATGAAGAAACACGTACGGAATTATAGTTGTAACCTTAAAAGTGTTAAACAAAGCAAAATACTCTGTAAAGCGTTTAGGTGGGCTGTTAACTTGTGTTTCCTAAAGCTGGTAACTCTGATTAACTTATCCTGTGCAACCGAGGTAACTTCTGCTCTTCCTTTCCTGGTGCAGCCCTGATGAGAGCCAGTTTAATCATAAGGTTTATTGATGGTCTTTGCGATTGCACTTGAGAATGCATTTTCAAGAACTGACTTAAGTGATGCTCTCAAAAACATTAGGAGGGCAAGAAATTCAAGTAATTAACTCATGACAGATATAGCACAGCTGTTAACTGAAAGCTATTCCAGGTGAATCTACCTCATAAAGTACTGTATAGTGTAATGTACAGTGATTCTAAGTGTGCTTCTAGTTCCATGTGTTTTCTACTATACAGGAAAATGTGCTGAATTTATGCTTTAATAATCAATGTTGTGTTAGAGATGCTACAGATGAAGGTTATATTAAAAAGTGCTGAGGTTTTCCTTTAAACAGCAGAAAAAAAATTATAATAAATAAACATACATAGATCCATCAAACAGGTTCAAGGCCTATAGTGTGGGAGAGAAAAAGTGATAGAGGTGATGTGCAATGATGTGTAAGCTTGGCCTACCAGAGTTTATTCTGTTCAAGATACAGGAGCAGGTCATAAAAGCCTGAGATTACCTGTTAAAATTGTATTAAATTTTAACTAGGAGTGATTGTAAGGAGCTAATGCTGAAAATATACTGTACAGTCCCCATTCAATAGTATTGCAACAGTGAGGCCAATCCAATTATTTCTGCTGTAGACTGAAAACATTTTAGTTTGATATTAAAGTATTCATATGAGACAAAAGATCAACATTTCAGCTTTTCTTTACAGGTATTTTTATCTGTATTCTGCCTGAACCCATCCATATTTCTTGTGAGCAAAAGTATTGAAACATTTCTGACTGTCAGGTGCGTTTTGTTGCACTGATAAATTGATTAATTGTACAATAAACAGCGCTGAATGTCTACATTAAAATGTCAGATTTTGGGTTTTATCTGTGCATTTAAACTTAGAGGTTTAACCAACGTGAAAACCAGAGTGGTGTCTATGTGTAAAAATTGTGATTGTGAAGCTGAGAGAAGAAAAAAAAATAAAATGAGCAATTGCACAAATATGAAGCAAAGCCAGTACAACCATTTGGAATGTCCTGAAGAAGAAAGTCATCACTGGTGTACTAAGTAACAGATGTTGAACAGGTAGACCAAGGAAAACTACAGCAGTTGAAGACAGAATCACTATGAGTGCTGTAAAGACCCTAAACACCCTACAATAACTTTTAGTAACATCAGCAATAACTTCCAAAGGGCAAAAGTAAAGGCATCACTCAATCTACTGTAATTATTACTCCTAATTGCCCTATCAGTTTAATCAGTAATACAATTTAAGTATGGGTGATTGCAATTATTATTATTTCTTCTTTATTTCTACTCAATTTCTACCCCTAAATTGCCCAGACAGTTTAAATAACATTAAAACTTTAACTATGATTGATTGCAATTAGCTAATGCTGCTAATGTTTGCAAAATATTCTCTATATTTACTTGTTATGGTTTTTAAAAAACGTAAATATGATAAAAAAAAGACTCTTATGCACTGCTATACCTTAAATAATACAATTTGGTATCTCCATTTGTGCATGCATTCACAGTGAGAGAGCAATTTCTCTCAGTTCGGAATCGCAGGGAAAAAGAAAACACACACACATATCATCATGTTTCACTTCACAGCTACATTTAATACATTCCACCAGGTTGCTGATGTTCTAACCAGGGGCTGAGGTTAGACTGGGGTGGGGGGGTATGGGGAGGGGGGGCTTCAATATAAATACCTATTCCTGAATTCACCCTCTCGTAAATTATTCAGCGGCAGGCTGGATAAATTATTGAATAATGTGTCCTGCTTTGAGCCTTTGAAAATCTGGGCTTATGCTGGGGGAAAGGCTACACTGTGCCTTGAGTGACTTTTTGTGTAGGGGGTGCTCAGATATTCCCTGCTTCAAACTTGGCTCGGGTTCGAGGTCGTTTTACAGGCATCGAGTAAGCAACACTCGCCAGCGATGTCCACCTCATGTTTGAGTAGCCAGGAGGATGTTCTGATGTTCTCAGAAATCAGGAGTCTACAGAAGAAGCTCAGATGTCCTCCTGAAATATAGGGGTGGAAGGCCTTCCAACATCAGACTGTATCTTCTGGAGGGACTATTATGCAAATCAGTACATAAAATGAAGATATAGTATGGGATATGTGCCATATAAAAGATTGAGCATATACATATATCTTATGTTTTTTTCCTACATTGTAAATGAATACTGAAATTATCCAGACTATGAAGGAACACATAAGGAATCATGTAGTAACTTAAAAGTGTTAAACAAACCAAAATACTCTTTATGTGGGTCTTATCTTGGGTGATGCTAACTTGTGGTTTTTGAGGCTGGTAACTCTGATGCAACCAAGGGTGTCTCAACAACGTTCACTTCTGAAAAGCCTTCTACAGCGCAGCCTAGCCATGGAAAACTGTGGAGTTTTCCGCTGAACCATTCCTTAAATAACGTTCAGAGTATCATCAGCTCAGTCATGACATTTAGTATGTTGAATTGTATCATCTGCAATAAACCCAATTTGGAAAGATTCAGGATTAGCAGGCATTCATAAGCATGTTAATTACGGGCCAGTATCCACCAGTATTCAACATAACACCCAGTTGAACTTAGCATGGCATGCTATCGACTGTGGTTCCAGTCAGTGAAGTCCAGTTTAATACATCAGCACCTTCATCTATATTTAACAGCACTGACATTCACAAGGCATTTCCCTTGGTGCACTCTGTGGGTCATTTCAATAACTGCACTAAATGCCATAAGAAAGGACACATACTTTCTCCCTTTTCCTAAAACAATGGCATAATTCCTTCACTCTTTACTCTGTTACTTCTCCTTTCATTTGCCCAATAAGCCACCCATTCAGTGAAGAGTAGAAGCTGGAATTGGAGCACTAAAGTGGGTCAGTTTTTTCTCCTCTATGCTCCACAGCACACAAGTTGTTTTGGATCTGCTCCACTAGCCTAGCCGCTAGCACGCCCGGTGCACCCAGCGAACACTTCGGTGTGGGGGTTAGTGGAAGTCCAGGGGTCTGAGACCTTGGCTTTGAGACTCTTGGGTTCGAGCCTAGTTAAAGACTACTGCCTTCGTGCCCTTGAGCAGAACACCTAAGCTGCTGGATGGATAGATGGGGACCGGTCAGTGGAAGCTAGTTCTGGCTAAAGCTCCAGCATCAGAACTTAACATGAATAAAATATCCTCATACGTCATGATGAAAAATGGTTTAGGCATTTTAGATATATTGTTACAAGCAAAACTGTGAACTGTTAATGTTTTGCTTTTTATTTCTACCAGTGAAACTCTAAAGACAACAATTCAAGATGATATTTTTTAAAGCATGGGCATTGGCACAATTAAATCTATTTGTGTAAATACGTGGACAGTGTTACTGGAGAGACCACTGAGCTGCACAAAGCTAGAGCTGCTGACAAGGGAGCTGAGTCTGATTCTAAAATAGCCATTGAATTAAGTCACTTTTGTAGGTAAAATTAGGTGCAACTAAAACAACAAAAATACAACATCTAATTCATTACAAATTTATGATCAAGCCCAGAATGTAACAGGACACACACCTTCTAAAAATGTTCCACTTTTGTCTCGTCAGTCCACAGAACACTTTCTTAAAGTCCTGGGGATGAACAAAAGGTTTTTTTCAAATGTGACACAGTTTTCACCTTGTAACTCTCCTTTTTTGCCCAGTTTCTCTCTTATTTTTTAATCAATAGAGACCTGCAGTTGTTTAGATGTTGTTCTAGGTTCTTTTAGAACCTTCTGGATGAGTTGTCCATGCCCTTTTGGAGTAATTTCGGTAGGCAGATAACTCCTGGGAAAGTTCATCAGTGTTCTATGGTATTTCTTTGGTAAGCAGCTCTCATTTTGGTTTTGTAACCTTTTCCAGACTAATGAATCAATTAATTTGTTTTCTCATCTGTTCTTGATTTTCATAATGTGTTACTTTTTGAGATCTTTTATCTGCTTCATGTTGTCAGATAACTTGTATTTAAGTGATTCCTTGATTCCACAGGTCAGGCAGTATTCAGGCCTGGTTGTAACTAGTACTTTTTTACATGATGCCAGGCTGGTTTGTATTGCTTTTATCCCTTAATAAAGGAAATCATCAGTTCAAATCATCTTTTTGCACTTTTAAAAAGGTTATATTTGTCTAATATTACATTTTGTTTGAAAATTTATCTAACCTTTCACCCACTCATCTTTCCCTTTAGGCATACCCGGATTCATAATCCAGCCCATCAGTATGCCCACCAATCCACCCACCCACCCTTCCATCCATCCGTCCACCCATCCATCCATTCATCCATCCATCCATCCATCCATCCATCCATTCATCCATCCATCTTTCCCCACACACATCCACATGTTGTCTATAGGTTGTACTATATATTTTTAATATTTTAATTTATTAACCTTTTATTAACACTGTCTCCTCGTCATAAAACTACCTTTTTACAACTTTCCAAAACATATGTTCCATTACCCAATATCTGACAGTAGAACACTATATATTTTAGAGACAATCCTACAAATATATTAATATATTTAAAAAATAGTATTGTGAACAGTAGGTTGTCACAACATAACAGTGTTTGGTCAGCATCACAGTCTCCAAAACGCAGCTGCTATCAGTCGGACAGCGAGGGTGTGATGGTGACGGCGACCAAACTGCTTGACCAGGCCCCATTAAGGCCTATTTTCTCAACCACTTCAGCAGAAACTCCCATGATCCCATTCTGCTCCTCCGTTTCTGCCCTGGCTGTCACTGTCCCCTCCGCATTGTGTCAGGAACACAACGTGTGTTTTGACTGTCCTGTCAGCGGAGTGACGACGGCTGATCTGCGACAACATCCGGCACGCAGACGAGTGTCAGCAACGTCGTTAAAATTCCACCAAACATTTGAAGTCTTGATGTGGTACATGAGGGCCCTGCAACTGCACACCGGGAACGGTCAACTGACAGAGGCTGTGACAGCGTGACTGTTTTCATATCGGTGATGGACGCTGTGCGCCAGTGGTCCACACTAGACTGAAACATGTCAGGTGATGATGAACACTGATGCTGATGTAACGTCTACCAAATATCTTAGACACTGCAATGTTTATCAAGATTTACAAAACTTTGCAGGTAAAAAAGATCCTTTGCAAGATGCCAAACAGTGAAATCATGATGAAATGTTATTGTTATGGTATTATTGTTATTCTGAAACATATTTTCTAGTTACCAGCCATAACGTTAAAACTACCTGCCTAACACTACACCCATATACTAGAACTTTAGCCTCAATGCATCCTATTTATTTCAATGGATAGATCCCCCGCATGCTGCAGTGCATGCATTGCGTTGACTCCCCCTAGTGCCCCCAAACAGCTACGACCCTTCGAGGCTTCTGAAGGTGTCACATCAACTTCAAGAACTGACTGTTTACTTGCTGCCTAATCCAGTATATATATATATATCCTGCCATTGATAGGAGCCACTGGAACCAGAAAAGCAATGCTGTTTACTCAACTTGACATTATGTCACTGGTTTTAATGTTATGGCTGATAGGTGTTAATGTTATTCAGAACAGGGCTGTGAATTGACCAAAGTTTATGAACATATTTCAACAACTGAGACATTTAGATATTAAAAATGAAAAACTCTATCTACACCCCTGAGACGCTTCAAAGATCTATCTGTCTGTCTGCCTGTCTTTATGTCTGTCCCTATCTGTGTACACTGTATCTGTCTTTCTCTGTCTGTCTTTCATCTGTTTGTCTGTCTTAGTCTATTTATTAGTCTGTCTATCTCTGTTTGTCTGTCTCTGTCTTTCTGTGTCTCTGCCTGTCTCTATGTCTACCTGTTGGTTTTTGTGTTTTTCTATCTATCTATCTATCTATCTATCTATCTATCTATCTATCTATCTATCTATCTATCTATCCAGCTCTGTCTCTATGTACACTCTTAAAAAAATAAACATCTAAACATAAAGACAGACAGACATACTGTATTTATTTTTAAGAGTCTACATAGAGACAGAGCTGGTTAGATTGATGGATGTATATCTATCTGTCTGTGTCTATCTATATACAGGGGTTGTACAATGAAACTGAAACACCTGTCATTTTAGTGTGTGAGGTTATATGGGAGGTTTCAGCCTGGTGGACTTCATTAATTGCATTTTGCACCTGTAAGAGCAGAGTGTGAAGGTTCAATTAGCAGGGTATCAAGAGCCACGGTACCCAGGGTAACGTCAGCATACCACCAAGAACGACGAACCACATCCAACAGGATTAACTGTGGACCCAAGAGGAAGCTGTCTGAAAGGGATGTTCGGGTGCTAACCCGGATTGTATTCAAAAAACATAAAACCATGGCTGCCCAATTCAATGTGCACCTCGACTCTCCTGTTTCCACCAGAACTGTCCTTCGAGACAATAAATTATTGTGGTCTAAAACCAGGTGTTTCAGTTTCATTGTCCAACACTCTATCTATCTATCTATCTATCTATCTATCTATCTATCTATCTATCTATCTATCTATCTATCTATCTATCTATCTATCTATCTATCTATCCATCTGCATGTCTGTGCACTGTTAAAAATAAATATCTGTCTGTCTGTCTGTCTGTCCTTTTATCAGTATAAATGTTAACATATTTAAACATGTCTATTTGTTTTCAAATGTTTTTATTAGTACCTGTTCACATAAACACCTTCATGAACTCCATCAAAGAGCAGTGATCAGATACGCAGCATTGTACTGCATCTAAAAAAAAATAGCTGGGGGGCAGTCTATTGCGGGGGGTTTTATGTACTAAATGATATCCATTTTATCTTTATGGAGAATGGTGCGCTAATGTCAGGAGTGCGTTCGAGCTAATAGCCTCGATTAGGACATGAAGGCATTTAGACTCAAATGAGGTGGAAACTATTAAAACCCAAGAAGACAAAGCACTGCAGAGGACGATGGAGTCTTTAGAGCGATGACGGCCGAGATGTCTGTCTGAAGGAACCGGAGGGTCGGAGTAATGTCTGACCTCAAAGGGTCACACACAGTAAATTCCACATACACACTGCGCTCTTCCACACGGGCGTGTTACCTATTACCTACAGCTCTTCTGCTTGAACAGGTGGTAAATGTATCTGTTCTGGCTGGGGCTTTGAAGTTGGCTGAAATTTCCATATGTGTGAAGTCATACAAAACCATATTCCACATTCATTTGTTTCCATATCAGTCTGGATAATTCACATCAAACAGAATGTGATTAAAAACATTCAGAACGAGTAGATAGATATTCATATTTTACATTCTGAATATTAAAAATAAACACTGTTGGCTAATGATGCTAATGATACACTGTATGGACAAAAGTATTGGGACACCTGCTTTTTTATTATTAATTCATTGTTTCCTTGAAAATCAAGGGTATTTAAAAATGTTGATCCTGCTTTGGACAATGAAACTGAAACACCTGGTTTTAGACCACAATAATTTATTGTGGTGACGGACAGTTCTGGTGGAAACAGGAGAGTTGAGGTGCACATTGAATTTTGTCGTGATTTGATCAGCTGTGGTTTTATGTTTTTTGGATACAATCCGGGTTAGCACCCAAACATCTCTTTCAGACAGCTTCCTCTTGCGTCCACAGAGTCACAAAGACTTGCTGTCTTGGTCACAGATGCGCCAGCAAGACGTGCACCAACAATCTGTCCTCTTTTGAACTCTGGCATGTCACCCATAATGCTGTGTGCATTGCAATATTTTGAGCAAAACTGTGCTCTTACCCTGCTAATTGAAACCTTCACACTCTGCTCTTACTGCTGCAATAATGTGCAATTAATGAAGACTGGCCACCAGGCTGGTCCAATTTAGCCATGAAACCTCCCACACTAAAATGACAAGTGTTCCAGTTTCATTGTCCAACCCCTGTACACTGTAACTCGAAATATCTGCGCAAAACTATGCTAAACTATGCGCAACTTTCGACAGGCTGTCAGCCACTGAGTTTACAAGCATGTGCCCAGCCATGTGGATG
Source organism: Astyanax mexicanus (assembly GCF_023375975.1). Classification (NCBI taxonomy): domain Eukaryota; kingdom Metazoa; phylum Chordata; class Actinopteri; order Characiformes; family Acestrorhamphidae; genus Astyanax; species Astyanax mexicanus. Next base: position 12,586,004 of record NC_064418.1, on the reverse strand, counting down.
GAGGTCATGTGGATGGAGGCCATGTTGTTACCTTGTGTTTATGCCCACTCCCCCTCCCCCCTCATGCTTCTCAGGCAGCAGCAGCCTGTCACTCATTCAGACACAGAGACAGCGCTGTTCACTCAAAAAAATACAACACTGTGTATCTACTTCTTGTGTCAAGAATTTAAACATTGCAACATGACGTTGATTTAATGGTGATTTAATTGCCTTAGGTGACATTGCACATCCTGCTATGTGACTATTGCGCATGTGTGCACATCGCAGTGACGATGCTTAACCGATATATCGGGCAGCCCTACTTTGCACACTGAAATTCCTCTTGATTCCTTGATTGTACAATATTTTTGCACTTAGCTTCTAGTTGATGACAGACACTGTGAGACCAAATATTTTTTATAGTATATAAACATGTAGCTGGAATATATAAAAATATAATAGCCCTGCTATTCCTTGCTCTTAAACTAAAATCAAAAGCAGTAGTATCACACATCACACCTACTGACCATCTGCTTGAAGTTACAGTGGTGAAGTTTAAGGTCAAACTTTCATAGTTTGTTCCACAATCTCAGGCACATCTCTTTCATCTCGGTGGACGAGTTTTGTTTCCTGAGGGTGAGAACATACAGTCTCACACACTCTCAGCCCAGATCTTTCCCACAGCTGAATTCCAAACCTCTGTGCTCGACACCTGCAGGTACCGAGGTGTCAGCCATGTTCTTTGTTGAGCCGTGCTGGACCTGGCCCTTCTCTGTTCTCAGCTGAGAGTGAAAATACAGTCCGTGTCTGGAGCTCCGACACGAGCAGTAAAACACATCAGCCCCGCCATATATTCACCTGGACGCCCCGTAACCCGATCGGCTGCTCCGAGCCTCCCGAGTCCGTTCAGGGGAAACAGGGGCCATGAAATGTAAGTAATGTTTGGAGGAATGACAGAGAGGGGGAAGAGGAAGAAAAAGGAGGAGAGGAAATGAGAGAAATAGGTGCATATGTTCAAATTAGGCCTCCAATGAGATGCAAGAACTGTGAAAGAATGAAACCTTCAAATGAAGCACTTTTACAGATTTAGCCTTAAGGATTATGGCTGGAGATTCTGTCCAGAAAATGATGAAATCATTATTAAATGAATAGTTCCAGCATAATATGCTATTGCAAAATGCACATTCAACCACACTCTGATTTTAATCTTTTTTTATGATCAAATAATTACTTTTCATAAAAAGTTTTAATATTTTAAAATATGAAAAATCAATCACTTCACCATCTGCAGACATCCTTTTTCATTTAACTACAGGTTTAAACATCCCACTGCGAATATTTTTTCCATGCAAACCATGCAAACATATATTTTTGTGTGGTATTAGTTTAAGCAGACTGTTTTTGTCTATTGTTGTGACTCGGAACACTTTTATGCGTTTATTTTTAACTCATTTTAACTGCAAATCGCATAGACCCATAATTTATTCACAATAGAACATAGACCCTGCGTTACACTGCAAAAAACAACAACATCTTGTAAGCAAGAGAATTTATCTAATTTCAAGCAAATAAATATGTTTTGCCTTATTTTGCCCTATTAAAAGCACAACAAGTCACCAATTAAGCTATTCTGATTCTTGTGTCAAAATTGAAGCCAAATAATCAATAATCTTTGCTTGATGTAAGTCTTACTTCACACATTTGAGACTTTGAGACTCCTTGAGAAATCTTACTGAGACAAAAATGTTTGGCAGATTTGTTTGCTTAATATAAATATATACATCTCAATTTGTACGTCTCAGTTTTTCCCAATTGATTTTTTGCAGTGTAGAAAGTCAGGCATAAGACCATTTCATAAAAAAAAAAAATAATAATAAACTAATAAACTCTCAGATGCATCTCAAAAAAGTTGGGACAGGTTACCAAAAGGCTTACAAATCTGAAAAAAAAAATGCATTTTCAGGAAAACACTGCTTAAAATAAAATTACAAAGACGTTGGATAACCCAGGATTTAAGGTCCATGATATCCTCAAAATATCCAGAGAATCTGGAGAAACCTGTGAATTCTATTGGATGTTGGTGATCTTCGGGCCCTCATGTGGCATTGCATTAAAAACAGGCATAATTTTGAATTGATAATCACTGCATGAACACATGCTCAAAAACACTTTTCACTGTGCATTCTGCAAATGCAAATTAAAAGTGAATCATGCAAATCATCACCTTCCAGAGCTCATTTAAAATGGTCTAAGGCAAAATGAAAAACTTTTTTATTAGCATTATTGCTGCTTAAAGTCATAACTTTTTGGAAAAAAAAAGATTTTTTCTTAGGTCAACTACCCAAATTACCTTTATACAGACTGTATACAGACGTACACAAAAAACACAGAATAACTCACTGCTGTGGAGAATATTCTGCTTTGTGTTTTAACCACATTTTCAAGGCTAATTCCAGCTCCTTGACCCCTTTTCTGAGGGCACTGCCATATTTGTGTTGATGATTACCTGCCGCAGTGGCTTCTGCTGACCTCATAATGTAATATAGCTTTGATAGTCACCCAAATTACCACCCTTTTCATCCTGTTCACTGCATTAATGTTGTTATTGTCCTTTTGTGGCCATTACCTGTGCCTGTAAACTACAAGCCCCACAGTTTTATAGACACGTCCGCCTCAGCCTGTCCCACACAGGCCAAGAGTCAAACCACTCCCCCTTATTCGCTGATGTTGACCGGCTCTAAGCTTCACAGGTTATATCGATTCATTCTCAAAGCACACAATTAAAGCCACCTAGCCAGTACAGGCTGCGCGTCAGCCTCAATAACGCTCGCGGCACTGCCACCGGGCGGCCTCTTCAGCCGGCTTCTAATGCAGCTTTCAAAAGAGCTGCGGAATATAAAAGGATGGGTGAGAGAGAGAAAGAGAGAGGGAGAGAAGAGGGGAAAAAAGAAAGGGCAGATAAATGAGGTCTGTGAGCCAGCACTAAAAGAGAGGAGGAAGAGATGTGGAGAGCGCTAGAAGAGAAAATGGTGGCGTTGCAGATCAATTGAGTGCCAATTGTGTGGACAGAGGACAGAGATGCATCACGCCATTGGACGTACCGTAGGAAAGTGATGCCAAGTTCATTTTTAGCTCTTTTCAAAGACAGACTCCAGAGAGAGATCAATTGCGGGAGGTTCGAGGTTAAAAGTGTGCCTGGCGCGGGGCAGGCGTTTGAGTGTGACGGTAAACGGCACTCAGCAGAGCTCATAGGTGGGTTCTCTCTTTGTTTATCCAGTCGATTCCTCACTCCTTTTGGTCAAATTCCGTTTTCCTGCACTTTCAACCCAACACTTTCAAGTGTCATAAATGTAAAGACCTGTATTGATGCATGATGCAAAGTTTCCTGCATGAATCATGAACTAATGAACTAAAAGCGAAGGTCATCATGGAACTGAAAAAGGCCACACCATCTAGCCCTCTAACTCTTGCATTCAACTGAAATGTCAGGTCAATTTTAGGACCCTTACTGTTTTTAAAATACATAAATGATCTTTACATGGTAGCAAGAGATGTATATTTGTTTTGTTTGCTGATGACACAAACATTTTCTTTTTCAAAAAAGATGGTCACAAACTAATTTCAACTATGAACTCGTCTCTGTCAAACATTGATTACTGGTTTAGAGCAAACAAATTATCCCTTAATGTAAAAAAAAAAGTTCATATATGCTTTTTATTCCTAAAAATAACCTTGTACAAGCCAATTTAAGGCTTTTTTTTTACTTTCCCTGCACAGTTATTTTGTTTGTTTGTTTGTTTATTTGATTATTTGATGTCACATTCTCTCTGTGCAAATAATAATAATAATAATAAAAACTCAAGATAAGAAAAAACTGTTCTTAACAGGGTTTTTCTTAAACTTAGCTCAACATGAGGCCTAAGGACATACAGAGTCAATCTTATGACTGGTTCACACTACACAACTTTCTGAGTCGTAAGGTTGTTCGTTTCTCTGTCCACACTACAGAACTGGTTGTGCTGTTTCGCCAACTGGTCTAGAAGTCAAACCTGCTAGATTTTTCCTGGTCATCTGTGACTCAATGGCAACCACTCAAAAAGCTTGGCAAAAGCTTGGTGAGCTTCTTTTAGCACAACTGAGTGAGAAGCTGGTGATCTCAAATATGCCTCAAAGTAGAGCTTTTGTCTACGATCTACAAAATAAACATTGTCAACTCTGAGAGGTTGGAGAGTTATATCCATTTCACACTACAGGATTTTAGCCTCAATTTTCCAGTTGTCGACTGTTGTGTGTAGATCACAGTCAAATCATTAGTCAATCACTAGTTGCCATCTATAGGCTCTCACTGGGAAAACATCTAGCAGGTTTGATATCTAGACCAGTCGGTAACTGGTTATATCTGTTTTTTAAAAATGTATGACATGCAAAAGTATTCAGCCCCCATTTATCAAAACTTAGTAGATCCACCTTTCACTGCAATTACAGTTGCAAGTCTTTTGGGGTATCTCTCTACCAGCTTAATACATCTAAAGACTGAGATTTTTGCCAATTTTTCGATACAGAATTGCTCAAGCTCAGCTAGGTTGGATGGAGATTATCTGTGAACAGCAATTCTCATTTTTCATGTCTTGCCACAGAAGCTCAATAGGATATAGGTCAAAACCGTTCTAGGGCCGTTCTAACACATAAATATTCTTTTATATAACCATTCCACTGTAGCTCTGGCTGTATGTTTAGGGTCATTGTCTTGCTGGAAGGTAAATCTCCTTCCCAGTCTCAAGTCTTTTGCTCCATTCATCTCCCCAGTCCCTGCTGAAGAAAAGCATCCCCACAGCATGATGCTGCCACCACCACATTTCACAGTGGAGGTGGTGTGTTCAGGGTGATGAGCAGTTTTACTTTTTTGCCACACATAGCACTTTGTATTTAGGTCAAAAAGTTCAACTTTGGTCTCATCTGACCACTGAACCTTTTTCAACATGTTTGCTGTGTCCCCTACATGGCTTTTGGCAAACTGCAAATTACATTTCTTATGTTCTTTCTTTCAACAATGGCTTTCTTCTGGCCACTATTCCATAAAGGCAAGATAACTAATTAAATGACTTCTGAAGGCAGTTAGTTGCACTGGATTTTATTTAGGGGGTTCAGCGTAAAGGTTAAGTTAAATAATTCTGCATGTCATGTTGATTGAAATTTTGAAAACTAATAATTTTTAAATAACTATATATTTTTTTGTTCTACTTCACAATCATGTGCTTATTTGTGTTGGTCTACCACTTACAATTTCACTTAAATACAATTTGAAAAGGTTTAGGGTGTATGAATAACCACTGTATATCAGGAATACATAATTTAAGGCATTACCACCTGCAGTAGACAGCACAGTGGATGGTAATGACGAGTTTTAAATGAAAAACAGCAGAAGCAGCAGTTTTAGCATGGCTGCTGCTGCATACGTAAGTTTTTAGAAATGTACAGATTCTCTCTCTCTCTCTTTCTTTCTCTCTCTTTCTCTCTCCCTCCTTCTCACGGAGCTGGCAGCTGTGGTGGCAGGAGCTATTACAGTGAGCAATGGCACTGAAGCTAGTGCCAGCCCCTCTGGCCCGCTCAGGAGCCATCTCCGACAATCATTCACACACACTTCTGGGCCTGTCGCTGAGCACTCGCAATTGATCACTCACACATGGGTTTGATTTTATGCAATCTCAGGGCATGAGATCATGCACGTGCCCCTTACGCTATAGCTATATATACAGTGAGATGCAGTTAAATGAGTAGAAGATGAGATCTGGTCTGATGAAACAGTCTTTTTATTATTTTATGCAATTTTAGATTCAATAAAAGGAAAGGGATTGGTAAACCAAGAGATTTAAGCTACGTTCACACAGAAGGTAAAATGGTATTTTTACAACAGCTTCTAACAAGGTTTTCCACATGGTTTAGGAGTGTGTTTATGATCATTTTTGGCATTCTTCTGTAGGCACAGGCACTGATGTTGCACAAAATGCTTGGCTCACAGTATCTG